>NC_060175.1:81066484-82266484 GCF_021184085.1 Oncorhynchus gorbuscha | reverse complement strand
CTCTCCCCGGCCTCTTAGAGGTTCTAGATACTTTTGCTATCCTCTCTGGATTAAAAACAAATTATGATAAATGTACCATATTACGTATTGGATCACAAAAAAAATGCACATTTTACATTACCATGTAGTTTACCAATTAAATGGTCTGACGGAGATGTGGACATACTCGGTATACAAATCCCAAAAGAAAGAAATGATCTCATTCCAATACATTTTTATAGAAAGTTAGCAAAAATAGATAAGATTTTGCTACCGTGGAAAGGAAAATACCTGTCTATTTGTGGAAAAATCACCCTGATTAACTCCTTAGTTATATCACAGTTTACCTATTTGCTTATTGTTTTGCCTACACCTAGTGACCTGCTTTTTAAATTATATGAACACAAAATATTCAATTTTATTTGGAACGGCAAGCCAGATAAAATTAAAAGGGCCTATTTATATAACGAATATGAATTTGGAGGGCAGAAATGATTAAATATTAAAGCATTAGACCTCTCACTAAAGGAATCAGTCATACAAAAGTTCTACTTAAATCCAAACTGATTCTCTAGTATATTGGTAAGAATGTCTCATCCTATGTTCAAGAAGGGCCTTTTCCCCTTTATTCAGATTACACCTGCTCACTTTCGGATGTTTAAAAAGAAAATAATCTCCAAATTATCTTAATTTTTTTAACAAGCCTTAGAAAGTTGGTTGCAATTTCAGTTTAATCCACCAGAAAAGACAGAACAAATAATACAACAAATATTGTGGTTAAATTCAAATATACTAATAGATTTTAAAAAACTAAGAATTTTTTTAAAATGTATCATTTTAGTGAATTATATCATAAATAGGACTGGTGGACACATATGTCTGCTCTACCCAAAATTACAACCAACTAATTGCAGCATTACAACAAAAATGGAAGAGGCATTACCACAAAAATGGAAGAGGCAAGTAGAAGGGGAAAAAAGTAAGGAACTTGTATGTCGGCCCTGTATTAAAGAACATAAATGGTTCAAGAAAATTGTAATAAATAAAAACATACCAATTTCATTTAAGGACCAACAAACTGACAGCTGTGCCATATCAATTGCAAAATAGTTGGGAAGAGATTTTTAATATACCCATTCCATGGCACATGGTTTATGAATTGATACGCAAAACAACGCCGGATTCAAAACTTAGAATTTTAAATTGCTATACAAAATTCTTGCAACTAATAGAATGTTATATATATGGGGGATACAATCTTCCCACCTCTGCAGATTCTGCTGTGAGGAGGCAGAGTCATTAGATAATTTATTTTGGTATTGTCCGTATGTAGCTCATTTTTGGTCACAGGTCCAGAAATGGCTGAAGAATTGCAACATTTGCCTTGAACTAACGCTACAGATAGCAATACTGGGTGATTTGAAAAGCCATAGTCAATCATTCAATAATATAATAATTATTTTAGCAAAAATGTTTATTTTTAATTTACAATCTGTAGAAGTTATGAGAATAGGAAGGTTCAATTATTTTGTGAAGCATCACAGCACAGTTGAAAAATATATGGCAATTAGAAATCTGAAATGGATGATGTTGAGAGACAGATGGGAGAGGTTGAATGGAGCTGAAGGGACTAATAGCAGGATGAACAATGTAAAATATACAGGATCTGTAAAATGTATATAGGTTCAGAACTTTTGTGAAATAGCACAGTTACAAATAGAAATTAAACTGGATGGACATTAGAAATAGAGGAAGGACTAAAAACAAACAAACAATAACTATTGTAAAATATATTGTGTCTGTAAAATGTGTATAAGATGTATAAATTGAAGGTAAAAGCATTTTACATTACATTTAAGTCATTTAGCAGACGCTCTTATCCAGAGCGACTTACAAATTGGTGCATTCACCTTATGACATCCAGTGGAACAACCACTTTACAATAGTGCATCTAAATATTTTAGGGGGGGGAGGGGGTGAGAAGGATTACTTTATCCTATCCTAGGTATTCCTTAAAGAGGTGGGGTTTCAGGTGTCTCCGGAAGGTGGTGATTGACTCCGCTGTCCTGGCGTCGTGAGGGAGTTTGTTCCACCATTGGGGAGCCAGAGCAGCGAACAGTTTTGACTGGGCTGAGCGGGAACTTTACTTCCTCAGTGGTAGGGAGGCGAGCAGGCCAGAGGTGGATGAACGCAGTGCCCTTATTTGGGTGTAGGGCCTGATCAGAGCCTGGAGGTACTGA
Organism: Oncorhynchus gorbuscha; assembly: GCF_021184085.1. Classification (NCBI taxonomy): domain Eukaryota; kingdom Metazoa; phylum Chordata; class Actinopteri; order Salmoniformes; family Salmonidae; genus Oncorhynchus; species Oncorhynchus gorbuscha. Next base: position 82,264,265 of record NC_060175.1, on the reverse strand, counting down.
GGTGCCGTTCCCCTCACAGCTCCGTAGGCAAGCACCATGGTCTTGTAGCGGATGCGAGCTTCAACTGGAAGCCAGTGGAGAGAGCGGAGGAGCGGGGTGACGTGAGAGAACTTGGGAAGGTTGAACACTAGACGGGCTGCGGCGTTCTGGATGAGTTGTAGGGGTTTAATGGCACAGGCAGGGAGCCCAGCCAACAGCGAGTTGCAGTAATCCAGACGGGAGATGACAAGTGCCTGGATTAGGACCTGCGCCGCTTCCTGTGTGAGGCAGGGTCGTACTCTGCGGATGTTGTAGAGCATGAACCTACAGGAACGGGCCACCGCCTTGATGTTAGTTGAGAACGACAGTTTGTTGTCCAGGATCACAGAAGCAGAAGTGTTTATTAGTTTACTCCAATTGGGGGATCGGTGGTAGGGTTTGCGGGGAATAATAATAAAGGTATATTCTTTAAAAAAGTATGTTTGTCTATATAGGTGTGTGTATGTATATGTATGCGTGCATATATGGATTTATATATATATTTACCCCAGAAATATATGGGGGAATGGAAATGATGCAGACAATTACATTGATGGAAGCAACATTCTTTCCGCAATATTAACTACTATCACTACTCTGGACGGCTCTGACTTATATATGTGGACAACTATGTGTGGACAAATATGTGGACAACTACAAATACTTAGGTGTCTGGTTAGACTGTAAACTATCCTTCCAGACCCATATCAAACATCTCCAATCCAAAGTTAAATCTAGAATTGGCTTCCTATTTCGCAACAAAGCATCCTTCACTCATGCTGCCAAACATACCCTTGTAAAACTGACCATCCTACCAATCCTCGACTTCGGCGATATCATTTACAAAATAGCCTCCAATACCCTACTCAACAAATTGGATGCAGTCTATCACAGTGCAATCCGTTTTGTCACCAAAGCCCCATATACTACCCACCATTGCGACCTGTACGCTCTCGTTGGCTGGTCCTGTGTAGCTCAGTTCGTAGAGCATGGCGCTTGTAACGCCAGGGTAGTGGGTTCGATCCCCGGGACCACCCATACGTAGAATGTATGCACACATGACTGTAAGTCGCTTTGGATAAAAGCGTCTGCTAAATGGCATATATTATATTATTATATTCGTCACCAAACCCACTGGCTCCATGTCATCTACAAGACCCTGCTAGGTAAAGTTCCCCCTTATCTCAGCTCGCTGGTCACCATAGCATCTCCCACCTGTAGCACACGCTCCAGCAGGTATATCTCTCTAGTCACCCCCAAAACCAATTCTTTCTTTGGTCGCCTCTCCTTCCAGTTCTCTGCTGCCAATGACTGGAACGAACTACAAAAATCTCTGAAACTGGAAACATTTATCTCCCTCACTAGCTTTAAGCACCAACTGTCAGAGCAGCTCACAGATTACTGCACCTGTACATAGCCCACCTATAATTTAGCCCAAACAACTACCTCTTTCCCAACTGTATTTAATGTATTTATTTATTTTGCTCCTTTGCACCCCATTATTTTTATTTTTACTTTGCACATTGCAAAACTACCATTCCATTGTTTTACTTGCTATATTGTATTTACTTTGCAACCATGGCCTTTTTTGCCTTTACCTCCCTTCTCACCTCATTTGCTCACATTGTACACATTTGCTCACACTTGTTTATACTGTATTATTGACTGTATGTTTGTTTTACTCCGTGTGTAACTCTGTGTCGTTGTATATGTTGAACTGCTTTGCTTTATGTTGGCCAGGTCGCAATTGTAAATGAGAACTTGTTCTCAACTTGCCTACCTGGTTAAATAAAGGTGAAATAAAATAAATAAAAATAAATTAAGCTGATCCACGCCTTAAAAATAAAAAATCGATAAAAAAGGTATTCCGTGGCTAAAGTTTGATGACAACGGAATACACTGCCCAGACTTACATAATTAGAAAGAGGAGATTATTCTCATGATTGAAATGGTGTCCAATTTAAAAATATATATATACAGTATGTGAGATATTTGGCGAAATAGACAGACCTACCTATACTTCCCTATCGGAAACAATGGGACCACCTCAGAGTTCCGTGAGTAATTTTATGTTGTTGTTTACATTTGAACTACAAACAATGCGGGCAGGTCTAATCGCCAACAATAGTAAAGCAGGCATTGTGACGTAGAACAATGAACTGGGAATAGAACATTCATTCTGGCCAATGAGTAGGGATGTTCCGAAAGCTCTGATCTCACAACTAGAGTCAAGCACCCAAGCTAACTGGCAAACATTGGCTTGCTACTTACAGACACATAATGAGAGAACACCCCACTCTGATCATTTTACTCGCCCTAGCAGAGCTGGTTAGGCTTTTTTTCACGTTATCCAGAGCATTGGTGACTGTACCTGTGCTGCCGGCAACAATTGAATTACGCTTTGTTGCAGACGTTTACTGACACCGGACATATTCAATGGGTGTTGAGCATTCAAAAATATATCAGCTATTCTGCACTATGGCACACTAGGATGAGAGTCTTTTGTTATGAAATGTATCTAGATAGCTAGCTAGGTAAACAATGAATCCGAACGCATGACGTAACTTTAATTAGCGAGCCAGCCAGCTAACGTTAGCTCGCTAACTAACAGTACACTTAACTTGAAATGAAAATATTTTGTCAATATTTTGTCATATTTTGGAGTCTTTTGTTAAGACATGTAGCTAGCTAGCTAGCTAGCTAAACAATGAACCATAATCACAACTCATGACGTTACTACCCTGCATGAATCTGCAGGTAGCTAACCACCAGGTTCTAAGGCTATAACTCATCTAGAAAATGTGTCTGAGATACAAAGAATAAGATCATACACATAACGTTAGCTAGCGACCCAGCCAGCTAACGTTAGCTAGCTAACAGTACACTTTAACTTGACATTAGGTTTATGCAGTTTTACTACGCAACACTTTTTTTTTAAAGCCACGTTCGACACGATTACCTAAACATACTGACCAGCTCCAATAGACAGACACATGCTATATGGTAGACGAATCCAAACTCATCTCTTGGCATGTCCAGCCCACTCATTATCTCAGCCATTCATGGCTAGCGGGAAGGTTGCTCACTTTTTCTGTGGCTAAACTAACTAGTCTCGTAATGTAACAATTTTATTCGTATTTACAGATGCATACAAGTTTGATATTAAGGCACATGAAAGTTAACATGTTTGAGGCATTTCTCCCGAAAATATATATTTTCTAACAGCTCTCCTGTGAAGGAGAGCTCACATATAATCATAATCTCAGGTAAAAAGATTGTGTATAGCACTTAAAAGGCATTTATATATTTGGATATTGTAATTTGTTTTAGCACTTAATTGATCATGTGGTAATTACGTATTCATTTCCTTCCTGATAATAAAGAAGTGAAATAGATTTTTTTGTGGCGTAAAGAAAAGATAGACGTTTTGCTAATGTAAAAATGAATGCAATTTGAAAGACCTTGAGATAATATGGCACCTTCGCCATTAATCACTCAGCGTGGAGGGGAGAGTGACAGGCAGGACTAAAACACTGGGTATGATTACCAATGAGGTGACATGACCTGCATGGGATGTTATTAAAGCCAGTTTTTGTATTTGTATTTATTAGGGATCCCCATTAGTTGCTACTCTTCCTGGGGGTACAAACACATTAAGGCATTTACATTACACGAAAGACAAAACATTTAAGCAATTGTACACGAGGGCGTGCTAAACTACTTTTTTAGCACAGCTGTGCTGTGGCCAAGGTACGAGGTGGAGGCGAGTAACGTAGATCAGGACAGCTGTGCTAAAAAAGTTGTTTTGCACAACCTCAAGTGTATTATTGCTTTATACAGTGGGTTACCAATTAAATAAAAAGCATGATTTTGATATTAATAGTCTACCTTTTCATCTCTCAATGGAAATATAGGCCTAGTCCCGACACATCGATGGTTGCTAGCCAGGCCAGCTGGCCATTCATTCTGTTTATGTTGCCAAAGACGCGACCCAGTCATTAAGTCTTTTTTTCTAGATCTATGGACACGACCCAGTCATTCGTTCTAAATGTTCCATTGCCATGCTGGCTGGCAACACATCCTATACCTTGCTTGCTAGCTAGCCAACTATGGCTAACACAATCAGGTCAAACAGTGCAGCTAGATTAACAGCAAAGTATTTGCATTTGCTGTTTGAACTGTTTTGGGCGGCAGGGTAGCCTAGTGGTTAGAGCATTGGACTAGTAACCGGAAGGTTGCAAGTTCAAATCTGTCGTTCTGCCCCTGAACAGGCAGTTAACCCACAGTTCCTAGGCCGTCATTGAAAATAAGAATTTGTTCTTAACTGACTTGCCTAGTAAAATAAAGGTAAAATATTAAAAAAATGAGCTAATGATGAGCGATTTCGCCTGGCATAGAAAATGTGCTGTCTCATCAGGACACTGTTAAGAGGAGCTAGCCAACAACCCAGCTGACGCAATCACTTCAAGCTGAAGCCAGCAAGCTAGCTGCATTTCATGTTGTTTGGACAGTTTTTCTATTGACTTTTCTTTCTACATATCCATAACAATTATGCTGATGCATGATTTCGACTGGCTGAGAAAAGATTTCCAACTTGTCCTGAAACGTTAATTAATTCTCAATAGGACAGTGGAGATTAAATTTCAATATTTAAACAATGTTGCAAAAGACAGCAACGTTTGTACAAACCCTGTTGTTGCAAACCAAATGTTAAGCTAGTAGCAAGAAGAAATTTTGTCTAGATGCTTTTTACAGTGGAGACAAAGGTCATTCATTGTCTTGCTAGGCTGATGGGGCAGTGGATGTGCAGGGATTTCTCAGGTGGAACAGAAAACGGATGCCCATTTTTGCATCATAGGCTTGCATCATTGTTTTAACCAACCCAATGTTGAATTTGGAAGAACAGGACAAATCTGCTCTTATGCAGTTTGTCAGTGGGAGAGGGTTGTTATCTAGTATCATGGTGGTATACTGTAGGCTTTGGTTATTATGGGTGATCAGGGTTGATATTTATCTAAAGGTAAGCCCAGTCACTTGATGTGCTCTGAAGGGCATACCCTCAGCTTCTCTTGAAGGACAAACCTGTGGAAATCCCAACAGAAGGAAATGGCTTGATTTTGACTGTGTTTTATACGGACAACTAAAAATACTGCCACTCCAAGTAGGTTGGTGTGCAAGGCCCTTTATTAAATGGGTATTTTGGATCCTGGATGCTGATTGGTTGATATGCAAAATACCATAACATGTTAATGTCATAATTCCAATGTCCCACAGCCCAGGCAGGAAATCCCTCTGGAAAAAAAGCGTCTACACATTATTTTCCCCATGTTACTATTTGGTTTGCAACCTTTGGGGGTTGAGTAAACCTCCCTGTCTGCCTCTACGACCTGTGAAACAATGTATCATTTTACAAATGCATCTCTCCGGTGCCGGTAAGCTAGCTAGCTCAAAAATGAATGTGAAACTAAGAATTGCAGCTTCCAGCCTACAAACAAAACCAAAATATGGACGAGTTCAACCTTAATTGCTTTGCCTCGGGCCCCAGAACAGCCTTTGTCGCGAGTTGTCACACAAAGGTTCTAAGGCATGATTCCTTAATTAGACTGTTCTATATTACATGGAGGTGTTCTTTATGTGCAATATATCAGCCTGTAGTGTCTGCCGGATGTGTACTAATAGACTATTGCCTCTCAGGTTTGCTGCACAGACAGGGATCAGAAATGCAGACGAAGACAGGAATGAATTTCCTGTCCTTACTGGCAAGCTACAGGCAGTGATGGAAAAAGGACCCAATTGTCATACTTGAGTACAATAAAGATACCTTAATAGAAAATGAGTCACGTAAAAGTTAGTCACCCAGTAACATACTACTGCAGTAAAAGTCTAAGATTATTTGGTTTTAAATATACTTTACTATCAAAGGTAAATGTAATTGCTAAAATATACTTAAGTATTAAAAGTAAAAGTATGAATAACATCAACTTCCTCATATTAAGCAAACCAGACGGCATCATTTAAAAATAAATCTGTACACTACAGATAGCCAGAGGCACACTCCCACACTCAGACATAATTTGCAGTGCCTTCAGAAAGTATTCAGACCCATCGACTCTTTCCACATTTTGTTATGTTACAGAATTATTCTAAAATGTATTAAATAAAACAAAATTTTCAGCAATCTACATGCAATACCCCATAATGGCAAAGCAAAATGTATTTAAAATAATATATTTACACAAGTATTCAGACACTTTGCTATGAGACATTGAAATGAGATCAGGTGCATCCTGTTTCCAATGACCATCCTTGAGATATTTCTACAACTTGACTGGAGTCCACCTGTGGTAAATTCAATTAATTAGAAATTATTTGGAAAGGCACACACCTGTCTATATAAGGTCCCACAGTTGACAGCCCATGTCAGAGCAAAAACCAAGCCAGGAGGTTGAAGAAATGTCCTTAGAGTTAAGAGACAGTATTGTGTCGAGCAAAAATCTGGCGACGGGTAGCAAAAAATGTTGTAGAATTGAAGATCCCCAAGAACATAGTGGCCTCCATTCTTAAATGGAAGAAGTTTAGAACCACCAAGACTCTTCCTAGAGCTGTCCGCTCGGCCAAACTGAGCAAGAAGGAGAGAAGGGCCTTGATCAGGGACATGACCAAGAACCCGATGGTAACGCTGACAGAGCTCTAGAGTTCCTCTGTGGAGATGGCTGTACCGTCCAGAAGGACTACCATCTCTGCAGCTCTCCACCAATCAGGCCTTTATGGTAGAGTGGCTAGGCAAAGCCACTCCTCAGTAAATGGCACATGACAGCTCACTTGGATTTGCCAAATAAAGACTCAAGATTCTCTGGTCTGATGAAACCAAGATTGAACACTGGCCTGAATGCCAAGCGTCACGCCTAGAGGAAACCTGGCACCATCCCTGCGTTGAAGCATGGTGATGGCAGCATCATGCTGTGGGGATGTTTTTCATCGGCAGGGACTAGGAGTCTTGTTAGGATCGAGGCAAAGATGAATGGAGCAAGTACAGAGAGATCGTTGATGAAAACCTACTCCGGAGTGCTCAAGACCTCAGACTGGGGCGAAGGTTCACCTTCCAACAGGACAACAACCCTTAGCATAAAGCCAAGACAAAGCAGGAGTGGCTTTGGGACAAGTCTCTGAATGTCCATGAGTGGCCGAGTCAGAGCCCGGACTTGAACCCGATTAAACATCTCTGGAGAGACCTGAAAACAGCTGTGACAGCGACGCTCCCCATCCAACCTCAGCGCTTGAGAGAATCTGTAGAGAACAATGGGTGTGCCAAGATTGTAGCATCATACCCAAGACTCAATGCTGTAATAGCTACCAAAGGTGCTCCAACACAGTACTGAGTAAAGGGTCTGAATTCTTATGTAAATGTCATATTTCAGTTTTTTATGTTTAATAAATTATTTAAAAAAAAATTTAAACTGTTTTTGCTTTATCATTATAGGGTATTGTGTGTAGATTGAGGGGGAATACAATTTAATCAATTTTAGAATAAGGCTGTAATGCAACAAAATGTGGAAAAAGTCAAAAGGCACTGTACAAACGAAGCATTTGTGTTTATTGAGTCAGCCAGACCAGAGGCAGTAGGGAAGACCAGGGATGTTCAATAAACACACTTATCTAGAGGACTATTTTCCTTTCCTGACAAGCATTCAATATGTAACGATTACTTCTGGGTGTCAGGGAAACTGTATGGAGTAAAAAGTGCATTATTTTCTTTAGGAATGTAGTGAAGTAAAAGTAGTCAAAAACATGTATAGTAAAGTACAGATACCCCCCAAAATTACTTAAGTAGTACTTGAAAGTATTTTTTACTGAAGTACTTTACACCACTGGCTACATGCACTGTTTAAATGTGCACTGTCCATCAAAATAATTCTTCATTTTACTGATTGCTTCTTTTCAGTCGAACTGCTCTATTACTGGATGTTCCTGTTTTGAATAGCAATATTTTTTGTATATTTATTAGTACATATTTGCAGTTTCTGAAGGACTATTATTGAGATATAGCATTTAATCCAAGCCCTTACACTCAGATATTGCAACTACCAGGTGGCAATTTCATGATAAATGTTCATTTAACTTGCTTACATGTATTTTTGTACAGCCATTATGTAATTTCTGCCCCTATGTTTTTTGTTTATTTTAATCTTGTCGGTTTAATAGTTTTGCTATTGTCCCACCCTATGGAACCTGTAATGGCAAGTTGCCTTTCATCACGATAGATTGGATTAATTACTCCTTAAAACTCCCTAGGCATTAACAAATAATTCAGCAACCTCCCGGAAGGAATTTGCCATTCAATTATTCTATCACGAGCATTACCAAAAAGATCAGCAAATTGGACAATTATCGCTAGGGGGTGGCGGCATAGCATCAGTGCTTTCAGAAGGATCCATTCTGTTGTTTGGAGTTTCTGGGAGACATGATTTGACTGACAGGAAGGCCCCTTAAACAATTATATCCCTCTTCATTAAAGGCATCTGTAAATAGTAAGCCTGTCCTCAGGCAAGCTTTAGCAGCAGGAGGTAAAGGAAGGCTGGATAAATGATCATCTTCTGATGCTTCCCAAACTGCAGGAGACAAGCTGTCACTAAGCAATTGATGTTACTGTAAAATGTCTCAGAAAGACGCAGCAGTAATAACATCCAACTCCTGAAAAATAAGCACATTTTGTAAAAATGTAATGCCATACCAACCTAAAATCCTTCATTCTTGGACATGTGGGTTTAGAGGAACTATGTTTATTCAAGTGAATATAAATACTGATACACATTCAATAAAAATCCATAACCAGTTTCTGGAACACCCTGAAAAGCAAATTACAGGGAGAAATTTGGCATTCAACTATTGTACTATAACCAAAAACATGAACAAATTAAATAATTAGCACTGGGGGAGTAGGCCTGGTGTTGAGGCACCAATACAATAGTTCTTTGCACAACAACAACAAAAAATCTTACCAAAAAGAAAAAGATCTGATGTCTACATTATCAGAAAAGTCACAACCCTTACTCCGAACATCTTGGGACCAACGCCACTAACTCAGGGGATGATGAGAGTAAATGAATGACGGCTAGCCGTCAGGGACAGGATACAATTAAAGTGCCCCTAGCAGAAGCTAAATTAAATGGAACTGATTGTAAAAGCAGTCTCAAAGATGACGGCCTTGAAAATCTTGAACAATTTATGAGACACGGTTACAGAGATGTATGACTTATTTGGACTGCGGGGGGGGGGGGGGGGGGGACTACAGATGATCTGTGGTGTCAGGAACTGGTCAGACTGTTTATTTAACTAATTAAATTACCTGAGGGTGTGGTAAGAATATGACCCTATAACAAACCACCTACTCATTCAGGCAGTGAGGTTCTTTATTTATTTGAAAACTCTGGAGCATTGTATCAAAACCAACAATACAGCGCATATTTTGCACTTGTAATATCCAGCTTTGGATGGCTAGCAAATGTGGTGCAGGGTGTTTTTAATCTCCTGAACACAGAATGAAAAACAATGAGTCATAAAAGCAGTGATATGCAATCAACTACATATTTATAAATGAGAAAGCATTTTTTACAACAAATGTAAACAACAGGAAGACACACCAGAATGGCACTCACGTCTGAATTGGCCTTTGAAATACAGCATCATCTTTGATTCTGTTGAAAGTGAAAAATAATATTTGTTGTGGCTTGTGGGAGGCACACAGCAATGCTGTGGAGCTAGCTGTGATCACCCTGAACCAGAATGGGAGAGAGACTATATCTTACCAGTGCAGTATTGCTCCTCAGTCGGGGGCATTGCGTGGTGGACGTTCTGTCCCACAGCCTCCAGGAAAGAACAAGGAGACACACTCTGACACACGCTGTCTTTACAACGTCAAACACAACCCATGACCTAAGAGAATCACACCACACAAGAGGAGTTCCTCCCGGGAGACAAATAACCAGAGTCAATGATAAAGACACTGAAGCAAGCTGTTGAGTGGCTACTTTTTAAGTAGTCAATATCTTCAGGGAATGCTAAACAAAGCAAATTAAACCAATTTTCCAACATATTTTGATGGTGTAAAAAGGAGGGCATCTTTTCTATTAGATGTCCTATCTAACATTTAGCATACTGTTTTTCATCAGCGGTGACAACAGGAGAACCATGTATTTTGAAGTTATATTTTAACATAAGATTTCAGATTTTGTCTTTGTTGGTTCCGCTTTTCTGGGCTCCATTATTTACTTAATTAATAAGGAATGCTCAAAATGTGCACTTATAACAATTTTAATCAAAATACAGCTTTAGACAGAAGTCAAAGATCAAACATCAAACATACAACTGATGTCTCTCCTGAGTTCTGCCCTGAACAAAATAAATTATCTTATATACCCGAGATCACACCTTCTCCTATGTCAAAACCTGCATCTGCAGCTAAAAGAACAAGTTATTCTTAACACAAGTTTTCTGAGAACCTGTCTCAGCGGTATGCAAATCTGCCCTTGTTTCAGAGAAAAACACACGCTGTCTTTCTGTGTCTCGCTATCACCCACATTCCCTTTTCTCACCTTTTCTAACAGACGCGGGGCTGCAGTTTTTGGCAGAATGCTAGACACAGACAGAGGTCTCAATATTCAGCTATACAGTGAGCATAAGTACAATGACACGTAAGCAAATTAATAACAACATAATCAATGGTGGGGTTCTTTGGAAGACCCAAAAAAGACCCATGCCTCACAAAGTGGAACTGGCAGCATTTAGCAACACGAAATCTTATTAAAGGGGAATTTCACCCTGGCTCTTCCACAGCATATATTCATTACTATGTTAACAACATTAAGTTATCATAAACATCACAATTAGAACTAGCATATTTTCATTTCACTGGTAGAATCGGGAAGTTTCGATACCCTGTGCACTTGTCTGCTCATAGTGAACAACAAAGTCCGGCATTCATAGTGAATGCTGATACTGCCCGCTAGGTAGAAGGCGCGTGCCCACAAACTTGAATAATGGAGTTGTTTACTTCAAACGACCAACACACAGTAATCTCAAAATTTCTATAGACAAGATTTGTTTTTAAATGTTTTAATTTTTTTACTGCCTATTTCTCCCCAATTTCGTGATTACGATCTTGTCTCATTACTGCAACTCCCCATGGGCTCGGAAGAGGCGAATGTCGAGTCATGCGTCCTCCAAAACATGACTCGCCAAGGTCTGAGGAAACTCCGTCTGATGACCGAAGTCATCCTGCAGGCGCCCAGACTACCACAAGAAGTCGCTAGAGCACGATGAGCCAAGTAAAGCCACCCCCCCCCGGGCAAACCCTCCCCTAACCCGGACGACACTGGGCCAATTGTGTGCCACCATATGGGACTCCCAGTCACGGCCGGTTGTAACGCCAGGCTGTAGGGACGCCGTACGTTAGACTGCTGCGCCACTCTGGAGGCCTTAAATGTTTGGTTTTCACTGTTTGTCATCATGCTCGTGTGGTGTTTTGTGCCTGGTTGTGCTAATTACAATGAGATATCATTCACCATTCTACCTACCAGAGATTTATATATCGATTCTGCCAGTGGTTTGTGGCTATCAAGAATGATGCAGTGACCAAAGGTTATCGACGACAGCGGAGAAGTGATACAATACCATCTATTTTTTTCCTAACCAACCAAGCGGAAGATTCTCCATTAGGGGTAACCTAACGTTAGCTAGCTGAAATAATGATATAAATTACATGACTGTAGCGAACAAGTTTACACCCCTTGTTTTTGCAATTCGCTGGCAAAATGTTGCTCTCCTCTGCTCAGGGTTAAGGGACCGTCTTAAAACTGCAACGCCTACTTTTGAATTTTAAAGAAAAATGTCAACAGCTTCTCAACCACATGACATATAGCTCTCAAATTAATTTTACATTGTTCAGAGTCCTCTTCTCCAGTGATGACCTGTCATTCAGGGCAGGTGCCTGTTTTGCATGTTATTTTGGCATTAATACATGTCACATATCCGTTTACAATGTCCCCCCAAAAACCCTTGACTTAATAATAATTTTGTCACTACATCAACGCAAAATATTTTGGTGTACCTGTGCATGCTGGTACCTTGCATCTACCCTTCTTTTCAGCCATAATCATCCATTGGGCTGTTGCATCCAGGCGCACATCAGGGACTGGAATTGGAGCAGCGGGTCCTTTTCTCCTCTTCTCATACTCACCAGCAATTGTGGAACTGGGACAACCTTTCTTGCACTCCAGACTCTTTCCACTTTTGCATAGGCCTTCAGCGATGTATGACTTGAAGGTATGCAGGTTCATTTGTTCCTTGTTTCTCATGCCAGTGCCTTCACAATCTCTTCAGTAGAGCAGCCAGGTGGTCACAATGATCATATCGTGACGTGGAACACCAGCCGGTGGTACCACTTCTTTGATCTGATTTTGTTCTGTTACAGTGCAATCAGTGAGTCAAGCAGATCCACCACACCCATATTCTGGTAGTATTCTTTCACCACAGCAGGGCAGGGGACTTTGGTGATCATCTTTCGCTTGCGATCCCACCTGTCAACCTTGGTGACAGGGTGGGGTCCAGTATAATCACTCAGAAGGGTCACTGAGCGGTTATCGTACCACTTCACAACGTGCAAGGTGGTTTCTCCAACCATGGCCATCTTCTGTTCAAAATATCCACATCCTGTTCTCTTCAGCTTAGCATCGCACATCAAGTTGATGCCTGGTAGCCTGTTGCCACGAACAGTACCAGTGCAGTGAATTCCCTGCTGAGCCAGTGTGAGCACAAGAGGGACACTCGTAAACCAGTTGTCAAAGAAGGTCTTGTAGTTCTCTTGCTTAGGTACAGGCTGAGCCAGGCGGAGGACAACGTTGCCACTTGCTCCCACATCTGCTAGCTCAGGGGGTTGTACAACTTCACTGTGTAGATTTCTAAGTTGTGCGGGACACCATCAGAGCAAGCCAAGATGAGTATCTTGTAGCCCTGTTTCTTTGGTTTTGATGGCAGTTATTGCTTCAATCTATTTCCTCCCTTGAATGGGACCATCTGCTCATCAACAGCCAGCTTCTCACCCATTGGGATTGACATTAGTTTTGAGGTTAGATGAGTGACCAGTGGTCAGATCTTGTGGAGTGGCTCATCATTTTCCTTCTGTCTCTCTTCATTGTTACTGAAGTGCTGTATTTTTTTTGATGGCCTCCCATCGATTCAGTATCATGGTATCAGCAACTTGGGACACTTGGCAGGCTTTGTTCCAAAACATGCGGGTGCCTGGTAAACCAAACAATGACATGTATATCACAATACCCAGGAACAGCTCCAATTCTTTTGAAGTGAGGTTAAGGGGCTCATTTGCGTTACATTGTATCGCATATAGACTTGACTGCCCTACAATAACTTCCAGAATGTCTTCAGAGAAAAACTGCTTGAAGTAGCCTAGTGGTTAGAGCGTTGGACTAGTGGTTAGAGTGTTGGACTAGTAACCGGAAGGTTGTGAGTTCAATCCCCCCGAGCTGACAAGGTATCAAGTCTGTTGTTCTGCCCCTGAACAGGCAGTTAACCCACTGTTCACAGGCTGTCATTGAAAATAAGAATATGTTCTTAACTGACTTGCCTGCTTAAATAAAGGTAAAATAAAATTTACTGGAGGGAGGACATGATATCATCAGATCTGTCGCTCAAACCTGATATGGGGATCCACTCTTCCTGACTCTCTTCAAGCTCACTGTCCTCATTGTCACTCTCCTCAAGCTTACTGTCCTCACTGTCAGAGGGAATGACCCTAACAAAATTGGTCTAACTGCACAATGTTGCCCTGAGGCAATGAACCAAAAATCAGTTTTAGTATATAAATAAAAACGAAATAAATATTTCAACAATCAAACATACTTCATTACATACTGATGTATACAATGCATCCATTTTTTTATATTAAGTTATTTCAATTTAAACGTTTAAAAGTGATTTTATCTTACCAATTGGTGGCACTGTATCCCATGTGGCTTTGGTTCCTGAAAGGACTGCTCCACCCCCCAGACTTAAGGTCACACCCACTTCAGCCCCTCATTTCATTGGACACAGACATTTCAGATGATATTATATATATATTTCTTTCTTTTTTTTAAATAAAAGGGGCGGTGTGAGGTCCAAAAAAGTTCCTTGTTGCCTGAGTGCAACACCATGCCATAGAGGGCTAAGTGATAATCAGCTATACACAAATTGGCTTAACAACTAACTAAATCATCACACAGATTACGTAAACACACACAGCATAGGTTATCAATTACATACATAATACAATGAAAATGGGTTGCTAGTGGACTAACTAAAGCATGACCGTTTGGTTACGCAATGGAAGGAAAAGGGTATGTAAGGGAGGGAGAGACAAAGAGAGTCAACTTAAAATACAGACATTTGGAAACTACGCTCACCATAACCAGAATACTTAACACCCTAACAAGCGCTCATTTGGATTAGAAATGCAATATATATTTACGCGTAGATGTCTTTCTCTGTCGTCTCTCTGTTGAAACTACTCAATCGTCTATGGGAAGTGGTTCGATGTAAGTCTCTGGTTGTCCACCAGAAGTCACAATGTCCTTCTTAGTTGTAGGCTTCCTTTGTTCTGGAGTGTTCATTAGATAGATACTTCAGATGTACCACACAGTGTTCAGATGGATCTGTTCTTCCTTATCATTTTTGGTCAAATATCCTAGACAACTTTACATGCACAGCTGGAGACTGTGTATGTTTTGGTCTGGTTTACAAAGTTTCTAACCATTTCAACGGGCTCACGTTCTCTTGTCTCAATGGTTGATTATTCAGGATACAGCTAGGACCATTTTAAACGCCAAATTCAACCCGGCATGTTTTGGTCTAATGTAAATGTCTGTGCTCACGTGGGTGTGGTTGCTGACTGGGCCCAGGTTTATATGAAAGCCGTTATCTCATTTAGAGGGCTAAAATCACATTGCCATCTTCACAAAAGTATTGTCATACTTAGTCATATATTTTTACAACATTTAGATACAAACCTGACAACTAGAATGTGTACATCCTCAGATAGTCATTTAGTTATACTATCCTTAATGATATCACAAAATAATAAACACTTTGACAGGATTGTTCTTTAAATCCCCATGACCATTTCCCACATTCTTTATGTTAGAAATATTGTTCCATTATCCACTTTTGGATGTTGGAGTTTTGGCGGCAAAGTCTCTATGTAACAAAGGATTTTCAGCATAGCATTTCTGCAGAGCCAAAGGGAGAGTTTCTGCAAGGTAATAAAACTGGCCAAACTCCCAACCTCTCCTCACCTGTGGGAGAGGGGGGTTCTGGCTATCCTCAAACATTTGCCTAGCTGATGGGTCCTTTTGATCCTCACGAAGGAGAGAGTAATGACACAGTTGTCTTGAAAGCACCATACATCCAGAGAATACCAGACTTTGATGACAAAATTTGCCCATGAAGGACTGCCGTGCCACCTTCCTGTTCAAGTGGTGAGTCCAAAAATGTATTGTATGCTGCTGCATACATTGTGTAATATGCCAGTGTTGTGTAGTAAGCTGTTAGTAGCCCATGTGCCTCACCATAATAATATGGTCCCTTTTCCCCTCATAACTTAGCCTACGTATCTGACTTGGTGGTGCACATGTAGCCTATAGCCTGTTTTAGAGAAATGTCATCGTCAAAATATTGTAAGAGCTTTCATTGTCTGCTTAAATGCCCCCTTTGTTTATCCTACAGTTTTACTTGGTTTAGAGGGACAATACTGTAAGAATGGCCCATGTTCTGAATTCTGTTGCTGTAAATTTCAAAAGTGCTGAACAAATAGTTATTGACTATGTTTGTCCTAGGTCACTCATTAATGTTTTAATCAAAATTATGGATTGACTCTTATCCACTCGTCATCCCCTTATGTCATAGTTTGTACATCTCAATTGTCAGTAGAAACCACATTTGTTTAAGCAAGTCAGCCATATCAGCTATGCTTTTTTAAAGGCAATAAATGAGGTTGAATGAACTGTTTCACTGCCAGATAAGGCTCCGCTGATAACCAGGTGTCGCATTGGTAAGGTCTTGGGACTGCTGTTGGGACTCTGCTGTTCTGACAGGTTAATTTAGGCCCTAACAGTTTGTGGGCACCGTTAGTAACTGCTATAGTGCAATTAACATATAGTTTAGTGTTGTATTGTGTAGTGGCTTTGCTGGCACGCATTAAAACAATTGGGGAGTTTGCCCCACCTAGATTTACATGCTAAAATCGCAACTAAGCTTCCCTCGAATCCACAGCTATTGGTTTAGCTTTAAAAAATCTATTTATTTTAAATCACTTTACAGTGAAATACTTCCAAAAAACTTCAACAGCTTTGATCAAATGGGTGGGCGGGCAGGCAGGCAAGTTACCATTCAGTTGTCAAAACGTGGGTTGGAAAACGCATACATTTGCAAGCATGGTGGTGAAGTTAGCTTTATACTGTATTAAAGATTCAGACTTTGCTCGTTAATACCTCTTCAACGGAACATGTCTGGATGATATAAATGACATATTCTAAATCAGCTGACAATAACTGTTTTGAAATAATTTACTTTCTTAAAATTAAAAATACTTGTTTAAAACTTAAATAGCTTCAACTCCATATCAATTGCATGAACTCAACCAACTGTTATTTGTTTAGGGACTTGGACAATATGGTGAAATAAAATGTATAGAAAATAGCCAAAGCCAAAAAATACAAATGTAATTGCCGTAGAGTGTACATACAAGGTCCCTGAACAAATAACAGTTGGTTGTACTCATGCAAGTGAATGTTTGTTTATTTTATTTATTTTTATTACAAAATGTAATTTATTGAAAGTAAAAAAAAAAAAGTAATTGCTGTGGATTAGTGAGTTCCCTGAATATATTACAGTTGGTTTGAGATTTCTATGTCATATGTGACTCATTTCAGGAAACTACATGTATGTTGCACGTCACTACTTCGCAGGAGCAGCATTTGAACGTGAACATGTATTTTTTAATCATATTATTATTATTATTTTTACAGTCTGACAGTCTGGCAGAAATTCCTTCTGGAACATATTAACTGTCATGTGCCTTAAAACTTTTTTATTTACTATTTTACATCTAGGGTTACTATACATAACTTTAACCCAATTTATAAGAGATTCGCCCGAAATTGAAATATTCGAGGCATTTATACACTGCTCAAAAAATAAAGGGAACACTTAAACAACTCAATGTAACTCCAAGTCAATCACACTTCTGTGAAATCAAACTGTCCACTTAGGAAGCAACACTGATTGACAATACATTTCACATGCTGTTGTGCAAATGGAATAGAAAACAGGTGGAAATTATAGGCAATTAGCAATACACCCCCAATAAAGGAGTGGTTCTGCAGGTGATAACCACAGACCACTTCTCAGTTCCTATGCTTCCTGGCTGATGTTTTGGTCACTTTTGAATGCTGGTGGTGCTTTCACTCTAGTGGTAGCATGATAGCATGGTAGTATGGTAGCATGAGACAGAGTCTACAACCCACTCTAGTGGTAGTGCAGTTCATTCAGGATGGCACATCAATGCGAGCTGTGGCAAGAAGGTTTGCTGTGTCTGTCAGTGTCCAGTGCATGGAGGCGCTACCAGGAGACAGGCCAGTGCATCAGGAGACGTGGAGGAGGCCGTAGGAGGGCAACAACCTAGCAGCAGGACCGCTACCTCCGCCTTTGTGCAAGGAGGAGCAAGAGGAGCACTGCCAGAGCCCTGGAAAATGACCTCCAGCAGGCCACAAATGTGCATGTGTCTGCTCAAACGGTCAGAAACAGACTCCAGGAGGGTGGTATGAGGGCCCGACGTCCACAGGTGGGGGTTGTGCTTGCAGCCCAACACCGTGCAGGACGTTTGGTATTTGCCAGAGAACACCAAGATTGGCAAATTCGCCACTGGCACCCTGTGCTCTTCACAGATGAAAGCAGGTTAACACTGAGCACATGTGACAGACGTGACAGTCTGGAGATGCCGTGGAGAACGTTCTGCTGCCTGCAACATCCTCCAGCATGACCGGTTTGGTGGTGGGTCAGTCATGGTCTGGGGTGGCATTTCTTTGGGGGGCCGCACAGACCTCCATGTGCTCGCCAGAGGTAGCCTGACTGCCATTAGGTACCGAGATGAGATCCTCAGACCCCCTGTGAGACCATATGCTGGCCCTGGGTTCCTCTTAATGCAAGACAATGCTAGATCTCATGTGGCTGGAGTGTGTCAGCAGTTTCTGCAAGAGGAAGGCATTGATGCTATGGACTGGCCCGCCCGTTCCCCAGACCTAAATCCAATTGAGCACATCTGGGACGTCATGTCTCGCTCCATCCACCAACGCCACGTTGCACCACAGACTGTCCAGGAGTTGGCGGATGCTTTAGTCCAGGTCATGGTCCCTCAGGAGACCATCCGCCACCTCATCAGCAGCATGCCCAGGCGTTGTAGGGAGGTCATACAGGCACGTGGAGGCCACACACACTACTGAGCCTCATTTTGACTTGTTTTAAGGACATTACATCAAAGTTGGATCAGCCTGTAGTGTGGTTTTCCACTTTAATTTTGAGCGTGACTCCAAATCCAGACCTCCATGGGTTGATCAATTTGATTTCCATTGAACATTTTTGTGTGATTTTGTTGTCATCACATTGAACTATGTAAAGAAAAAAATATTTAATAAGAATATTTCATTCATTCAGATCTAGGATGTGTTAGATTTATTTTTGTTGAGCAGTGTATATAAACTCCAGTTGTACTTTATCAAAAAGCCTTTTCAAAATCAGCTATGAAAACCAGGCCTGGTGTCCCCGATATTTCATAGTTTTCTATTGTTTCCAGTACTTGTCTTACAGGGTGATATTAGTTATGTTTCACTTCCCAAGGCTTCCACTAGATGTCAACAGTATTTAGAACCTGTTTTGAGGATTATACTCTAAAGGAGGGGCTCATAAGGGCTCTTTGAGTGAGTGGTCTGGCAGAGTGCCACAGCCTCGGCCTGGCGCGCTCACGTGAAAGGTTCCTCTTCACTTGTACAGACAAAGGAATTGTCCGGTTGGAACATAAATTAAGTTTTATGTTAAAAACAGATTGAAAAGATTGATTCCATACTTAGTTTGGCATGTTTCTACGGGCTGTAACGAAACTTTTTGAACTTTTCGTCTGACGTTCGGAGCGACCTGAACAAGCTTTTGGATTTGTTTACCAAACGCCCTAACAAAAGAAGATATTTGGACATTACTGATGGACATTATCGAACAAATCAAACATTTATGGTGGAACTAGGATTCCTGGGAGTGCATTTTGATGAAGATCATCAAAGGTAAGTGAATATTTAAAATGCTATTTCAAGTAATGTTAACTACCCAATATGGCTGTCACGCCTTGGTCATTGTATCTTGTGTTTTTGTTATATGTTTGGGTAGGCCAGGGTGTGACATGGGTTTATATGTTGTATTTCGTATTAGGGTTTGTATTACTTGGGAGTGTGTATTATTAGGGGTGTGTCTAGTTAGGCTTGGCTGCCTGAGGCGATTCCTAATTGGAGTCCTTTTGGAAGTTATCATTCTGAAACTTTGCACAAGTACTGCTGCCCTCTTATATTTTCACTGAAATTGTCCCCATCATCCTATCTGAATGTTTGTTTTTATCTTGTTCATTTTAAAGATGATGATATAAAAAAAAACGTATGTTTTTTTTCATTGTTTTATCTTAACCAGATCTATTGTGTGTTATTCTCCTACATTCAATTTACATTTTCACAAACTGCAGAGTGTTTTCTTTGAAATGGTACCAAGAATATGCATATCCTTGGTTCTGTGCCTGAGCTACAGGCTGTTAGATTTGGGTATGTCTCCAGGTGGAAATTGCAGGGGGGGAGGACCCTACTCGAGTTTGCTTGACCAGCACACAGTGAGTAGGCCCCCTATGGATGGCTTTCAGAACCCATTTTAAAACCTCACCTTTGTGGTGTGGGGTTTGTTGTGGTTGTTGTCAGTGGCTCATTTGGTAGTTCCCTTTTTCTGTTGAGAGATGATTTTTAGTGTCTTATTGGGGAACGTGACATACCTACAGATGCCCAGAGAGGACATTTTGTCACAATATACACATTTTTCTAGGCACTATAACCCATTACTGTTAGATGTTACAAGAATAGCTAGAAGAAGACATTTGTCATAAAAAGTTGACAATTGATGGAGAACATTTTCATAATCCAACAACCGGCTTAGGTTCTGCCCTTGTGAGAACAGCAGTGGGAGGAGTGGGAGGAAAAGGACACAGCCCTCCACCATGGTGTAATTACTGTTTGAAAGTGAACCTTAACATGCTTTACTGCTAGCTATTTGTGCAGGGCGCAACACCCACTCCTGATCTAGCATAAGGTCACACAGCAGGATAGATACCTCTAATTCAAATGAGAAATATTTCACAAGAAGCAACTGAAGGTCATCTAGACTAGAGGAACCTGTTATAAACAGCATTCTGGAAATCATTTTTGATAAAAGTCAACAAGGTACGCCCAGCACACCGTTAACCATTTGAATATCTCCCATGGAGCATAAATATTTTATGTTTACATTCATATCAATTTCCCTTGAGACTTTGAGAATGAACAGGGTTGGATGTAGTATTGTATTTATACCAATACTTTTGTGTCAGTAATAACCTTCCCACATCTCTTACTTTAAGTTTTGATTCTCTGTCAGCCAACTTCCCAGACTCTTGCAAAACTATATGATTTCTAAATTATTCCTATTATCAATCATAAAAATTATGATTGATGCACTGATTTTTATCTAGGAGTTGTGTTATAATTGAGAATGCTATTAGAGAACATTTTTGTCATGTTTTGTCTTAGATTGTCTTGTCATTTTGCTTTTCCCTCTGTTCATTTTCCCCCTGCTAGTCTTTTTAGGTTCGTTCCCCTTTTTCTCTCTCCCTTCCTCTCTCTCTTCTCTCTATCGTTCCGTTCCTGCTCCCAGCTGTTCCTATTCCCCTAATCAATCATTTAGTCTTCCCACACCTGTTCCCGATCCTTTTCCCTGATTAGAGTCCCTATTTCTCTCCTTGTTTTCCGTTCCTGCCCTGTCGGATCCTTGTCTATTGTTCACCGTGCTGTGTCTATGTATCGCCCTGTCGTGTCGTGTTTCCCTCAGATGCTGCGTGGTGAGCAGGTGTCTGAGTCTGCTACGTTCAAGTGCCTTCCCGAGGCAACCTGCAGTTCTTGATCAAGTCTCCAGTCTGTTCTCGTCATTACGAGTAGAATTATGCCTTTTGATTGTAAAGTTACTTTACTGGATTAAAGACTCTGTTTTCGCCAAGTCGCTTTTGGGTCCTCATTCACCTGCATAACAATTTTAAACTCTACAAAGCAAGAACAGTCAAATCAACATAGCAGAAAATGTATCTAAATGCACCCTTGTACAATGTATTTTTTAATTTAGTTATATTATTCTCATAATTACTGTACAATGAATTGTCTCATACTGTACTCAAGGCTGTTCCTAGTTCTCAATTTCATTCAAATATTTTCAAAGATTATTTTCAATATTTTTTAACCACTCTTCAAAAGCATACAATGTTTTTTCAAAAGACTATTCCTAGTGCTGTGATTCACAATAAAGTAAAGACATAATATTTATATTCAATAGATACAGTATAGCGTATGATGTTAGCCCTTAACCAGAGGTACTTGCAGTTTCTATGTTGGTGGGGCATCCAGGCATACAGCCACTAGGAAACACCTTGCAGAGTAAGCGATCCCATGAGGAACCTTAGCTCGGGTGTTAAAACTAATCAGGATCAGAGTAGTGCCCAGCCATTGCTTTCTCAGTCCAAGCAAAGCCAACATTCTCAACCTGATGGTCTGTTCAATCCCACTGCTCCATTTAAGGGGCTTACAAACAGTCAGTCTCGAATGAGCACGACAGGAGGAAGTTGCATCTGCAGTTGTTTGATTAAGTGTAAGCACCATCCTAACACCTCGCTCTTTTTCCCCATTGGCACATGATTACTAAGAAGCTAGACATGGTTGAGTAGTTTTGTTTGTCCAAAAATGTCTTATTGGGAAAACAGAGTGCCTTGTTAAAAATGCAATGTGGTATAATTGGGTACATGATATTATGATTTTGGTCAGTCATGAGGTTTTTATGTTGAAACCTTGGTTAGGGCCAGATACTCAAAAAGTGTTGTTTACTACAGCACAACTGAAGTTTAGTGCAGTACTATGGTGATAAAGAAGATACAGTATTTATTGGATATGCCACCAAACATGTTAATGTAACTAAGCCTACTGTAGCTTTTCATAACATAAACCTCACAGAATAAAGCCCAAGCTAAAAGAGATTAGTAAAAACCCTTTATGCCTGCCATCCTGTCTGTGCATTGTCTCTGTATTTGATTCAATATGCAGTATTGTTTGACTGTGCTCACACTAGCCTCCTCAAACTGACTCAAATGTAAAGAGCAGCACAGAAGAAGACGGTCAGTAGCTACTGCAAAACAGTTTGTATTCAGTACTTATTGTGCATGGACAGTTTAGGTGTAGGGTCAAGGATATAGCCTTATGTGATTACCTTCAGTCTAAGCATCACTGGCTAGAGGTGACTCACTGCAACAGGAGGTGAGCTGAGGGGGTTCTTCAACACGTGGTTATATAGACCAATTAAACCTATTGTAAATGTGTTCTATTTTACTGTTGAGTAATGACAATGTACAGTTTTGTGTTAGCTGCTGCGGAACATTTGCATGCTGCTGTGAACCAAACATAATTGTAGAACACTTCCCTTTTTGTTCCAAGGCAGAGGATAACAATGCTTATCTGCATCCACTGCTAGAGCTGGAGAGATGGACTGTGTTTGAGAGCATAAACAACAAGAACTCCCTTCACTCTCAGGAGTAGTGGACAGACAGGACAGAAGTGTTTCTATCCATCATGTCTGAGTGAATAAACATGGTGGAGCTCAGAGAGCTGACTGCTCAGTCAGGCCTTTATGGTAGAGTGGCCAGACGGATTAACCGCCATAAGACAGGGGAGGCCAGAAGGGCACAATAAGCCACACTCACTAGATAACCACATCATAGAAAGGCCATATCCAGTCAGTCTAGTCCAGGCATGAGAGAGTATCCACTTACCTGAATGGAGTAGACCTTAGTGCAAAGACAGGAAAGAGAGGAGAGCCCTCATATAGCCACATGTCAACAGGAACGAAGTGATGCCACCAAGTAACTAAGACATGCGGCACAACTCAACACACACTGTCTGATGGAGTGTGTGTCATGGAGCTGGTGTCCTCTTGGTGATTAAATTATATATTAAGCTATCAGTGCACTACTAACCATCAATCAATTAATTAAATAATTATATCTTCAAAACAAGATTAGCCTTTTTACTGAATCTGTCTGCTGACTGTTGCAAATGCAAAATGACACATTTATTAAAAGTAAGTATTCAGACCCTTTGCTATGAGACTCAATTGAGCTCAGGTGCATCCTAGTTACATTGGTCATCCTTGAAATGTTTCAACAACTTGATTGGAGTCCACCTGTGGTAAATTAAATTGATTGGACATGATTTGGAAAGGCACACACCTGTCTGTATAAGGTCCCACAGTTGACAGTGCATGTCAGAGCAAAAACCATGAGGTCAAAGGAATTGTACTTAGAGCTCCGATACAGGATTTTGTAGAGGCACAGATTTAGGGACGGGTACCTAAACAATTGGTGGACTCCATCGTTCTTAAATGGAATACGTTTGGAATCATCAAGACTCCTCCTAGAGCTGCCGCCTGGCCAAACTGAGCAATCAGGGGAGAAGTGCATTGTTCCGGGAGGTGATCAAGAACCAGATGGTCACTCTGACAGAGCTCTAGAGTTCCTCTGTGGAGATGTCCAGAAAGACAATCATCTCTGCAGCACTCTACAAATCAGGCCTTTATGGTAGAGTGGCCAGACGGAAGCCACTCCTCAGTAAAATGCACATGACAGCCCACTTGGAGTTTGCAAAAACACACCTAAAGATCTCTGGTCTGATGAAACCAAGATTGAACTCTTTGGCCTGAATGGCAAGCATCACGTTGGAAGGAAACCTGGCACTATACCTACTGTGAAGCATGGTGGTGGCAGCATCATACTGTGGGCAGGGACTGGGAGATTATTCAGAGATTGTTGATGAAAACCTGCTCCAGAGCGCTCAGAACCTCCGACTGGGGCGAAGGTTCACCACCAACAGGACAATGACCCTAAGCACACAGCCAAGACAATGCAGGAGTGGCTTCGGGACAAGTCTCTGAATGTCCTTGAGTGGCCTAGCCAGAGCCCGGACTTGATCCCGATCGAACATCTCTGGAGAGACCTGAAAATAGCTGTGCAGCAACGATCCCCATCCGACCTGACAGAACTTGAGAGGATCTGCAGAGAGGAATGGGAGAAACTCCCCAAATACAGGTGTGCCAAGCTTGGGAGAAAATCCCCAAATACAGTTGTGCCAAGCGCTATACCCAAGAAGACTCTAGGCTGCAATCACTGTCAAAATGTGCTTCAACAAAGTACTGAGTAAAGTGTCTGAACACTTATGTAAATGTGATATTTCAGTTATTATTTTGAATACGCTTTCCCAAAAAAATCTAAAAACCTGTTTTTGATTTGTCATTATGGGGTATTGTGTGTAGATTGATGAATAAAAAAAACGATTTAATTTTAGAATAAGGCTGTACTGTAACAAAATGTAGAAAAATTAAAGTGGTCTGAGTGCACTGTATGTTGTACTGCATTTGCATGTGAAAAACAAACTAACCATAAATTGAAGGATATCTTACATGGTTAAAGTGGTGGAAGTCAGTGGATGACACAACACAGTGTGGCAAAATCCCAGGGACCATCACCATTCAGGGGGCATTTGCAGAGCATGATATGCCAAGCATTGAGTTAATGAGTTCTTGCAATTTCAGCGGACTCCGACACATGCAGCTTTATTAATGTGGAAAGGGAAAGGGTCTGCACTAAAATAGGACGTGATAAAAGTTTCAAACAACATGTGCACATTTCATTAATCAACTGGAGCTAATCAGAAAGCCTTAAAGCAAATTAAGAAGTGAAAATGCTTTATATTACTGGTATTATTCACATGAGACAGGTGAATTGGGGTGAGCCTAGAGATTTGAATGCAGATTAATGTAGCGTGTCTTTCAGGGTCCAGGCCAGACTGGAATGAAGTGTTATTAGCACTCTGATAAATTAACTTAATTAGGTTTTAAGTTAGGGAGTCGAATGACCTCTGTGGCTAAAGGAATAATGTCATCGTGGATTTTGATTTCTCTAGACAATGAATCATACTCAATTACCATGTGAAATGTGGGGATATTGTATAGATGTAAATTACAGACTTTGTTAGTGCACCAATTCATAGAGTTCAGATTTGTTTGTGTTTGATACATATTTCCAATTAAAAATGTCATATCACTACAAATATTTTGCCATTCAATGTACAGTTTTTCCCAGGCAGCTGAAAACATTTCCCTAAGCGTCAATATACCAGCGTTATTAAATCGAATGGTTTGGCGGGTACCCTGCTTTGCTATGGGAGGAGTGCCCAGCAACTCTGTGCTTCTCACTCTGGGTGAACCTTGTAAAACAGTTGTCTGATATCATCTTATCTCCTCTGACCAAACAAATGTAATCTCTTCTGGCGTAATGGTTCGTGTGACGTTATTACCAGAAAGGTCCACTGTGTGGAGTAGGAACACCAGCAATTCATTTTGCATCAGGACCCAATCAGAAAATTCATACAGATGTAAGATCTTAATTTCAGCCAGTTTGCTATAGCAGGAAAATAGTCCTGCAGCAAATGGAAATGTGAATTATAATTATTGGACATTTTTGGAAGGGGATGATACATTTTTCGTAAGGGAAGATCAGGTCTGACATTTCAAAGTAGAAGTTACACACTTCAGATGCCCTTTAAAACCTAGTTTAAAGTTTCCTGAACTGCAGGAAAGTTCTCAAAGTTTTGTAGCCACGTGCACAGGACACAATAGGTGTAAAACAGTACAATTCAATTCTTACCTTAACACCCACCATGGACACCCACTAGATGTGCCTGATATCAGACAAACTAAAGGAAAAGAAAAAAACAAAATGCAAATGAGACACTGAACAGTAGAAGAGTCTTTTTAAATTTGAGCTTGTAATTTGGGTTAGATTCATTTGTTACCAGTGCTGCAGGTTTACTCTTCTGTGCAGACATACTAGGAAACTCAGCTGGGTGTCTGACCCGTAAAAGTGGAATCTTTTCAACAGGATTGAAAATGCCTTGAGTGTTTCTCCTGGTGTGTAGCGATGGTGTTGATCTGAGTTTTGAGAAATGGCTTGGCTGTACTTTGTGACATGCTACTTGAATTTGTCATAATCCCTCGTCTTGAGTTTTCAGGCAGTAATAATGAAAGTGCCCATTGGAGATTGTGTGAGTAAACAAATGAGCCACGCAATAGAAAGTGATGGACAGTACAGACCTTTGTTTAGTTAGCTGAGTCTACTGTTGCCTCCAAGGTCAAAAGCTGTACAGGCAGTGGGACATTTGCTGAGGAGCAAATTATGTTCAGGACTAGTATAAGATTGGAAGGCACTTCCTCTGGCATTTGTAAGGTAGCCTGTCAGCTTTGAATGGTCACCTTATCCCCAGGTTTGCCCCCATAATGTTAACAAGACTACAGTCCCAATCAGAGTGAAGCATTGAGTTCCATTTTCCTCTACATACTGTAAGCCATTGGTTCCCAACTACTGTAAGCCAAGTTAGACATATTCGACCATTTCCCACCATCTCGTTGCAGTATTCTCTGCAAGCTGGAGTATTTATTATTTGGCAGTGGAAGCAATGTAATAGATAAGAGAGAATGTTTATGTTTCCATGTGATAGTGTCAGAGGGGATGTCAAGTATGACTGTAGTGCGTCACTGCCCTATTTTCACTGCTGTCTACACCCGGGGCCTCATTTATAAAACAGACTTACGATCAATGTTGATCTTACGTATGACTTACACAGAAAACCATGTATAAGTAGCTATTTATGAAACCTTACTTTGACGTGGAAATTATCTTTTCTCTACGCAAAGTCTAGACTTGATGTAGGTGATTGTCCTGCTGGTTATATATGGCTTTTCTTTTTCCCCTTGCAGTTTAAGGTCAGGCAATTTCTTTTTCACATCAGCCACAGTTCTGTCTTGCTGCCCTGTTGTCTGTCTTCAATCTCCTCTCCAATCGTGCCGTCAATTTTAAGTCAATTTGATATGTATAGATCACAAGTGCGTAAGTTACAAATGGGCTTATTAGAACCTGTGTAAGCAAGGTCTTTTATGCTCAGTATCTTTTATGAATCGAACGTAAGCACACCGTCAGAAATGATCAACAAACTAAATTCAAGTATAAATCTAAGAACATTTTTATAAATGAGGCCCCAGATACCATACCATGACTCTATTTAGACTGTTAGCCTAACCTCAAAAGTGGCGTCTGAGGTTGACATTTACAAGAGGTGATTTTTCCCTGCATTTGGGTGGTGGGCTGCTACTAAATTCATACCCTGCAACATCAATAATAACAATGATGCAAAACAAGTTTCCCTTGGTATCCAGTATCCATTTTCAGTATGATCCCTACCAAACAAACACTGGCCATGTCCGAATATCCATACTTACGTCCTAAATAGTAGGCCATTTGAGTATGCGAAAAAAAAGTAATGTTAAAGTATGTGACATTTTCAAAAATCAAGTATACTTTAAATACTCATTTCAGCTTTGACAACAGCTGATCAATTAGATATGGGGATCCACTACCGAAATCAACGAATGGCGGGAAACAAAACAATCGCGCATGATGCATTCTCAGTATGCAAAAATAGGACGTTTTATAGTCAGAATGTTTTTCTAGTATGATTTAAATGGCAGTGTAATGAACACGATGGGAGACAGAGGGCTGGTTTCAGCAATGTTTGATAGCTAGACCTCGTCAAGTAAGCAACGAAACAACTTGGAAGATAGAGAAGCTTCTGCAGTGGTGTTCAAATGGAAGTAGTTTTCTTCTCCATAAAATTATCATGACTATTTCATCGTAATGTTACATCTAACATTAGCCTAGTTACCTAGCTAGCTAGCTACTTGTTGTAAATATCAGGGCAAACTGTTGCAGGCTCTGATGACAATAGAAGGCAGTTAATTCAGTGGTGAACACGGCAAAAGCAAAAAAAGGTTTTAAGTAAGCCATGTGGCCGTAGTTAGCCTTCTTGCAATTGCACTATGCACTGCGGTAGCTTACCTTCCTATTAACCACAGCGGTGCTGGTCCCAACACTTCTATTTTCGTTCAAGTTCTCCTGATTTGTCACGTCGGTAAATCTGTGTTGAGCTGATTGTGATATGCAATATTAATTTCTACCTGAATGGTCACAGCCTGAATGGGTTTAGTCTAGCAAGTTTCATTGCACATAACTTGTTATGGTGAAAGTAATGGTAAGCTGCACTCGTTACTGTTTCACCTTGACACTCCAATTTGATAAGGTATATGGCAGTCTAGCTACAGTATCTACCTTGCTCATGTTTTGGTTAATGTTGTACTCATGGGTGAAAGTAGATTTAATTTCTTACGGAACACCCAAGAGCACACACACATTTTTTTTATTACAAATATTACAGGGTAGCCTACTCTGCTGACAAACAGATCAATAACATATAATGTTGTCTGATCCATATAAGTTGGCCCATAAAAAGGGGAGACACAAATACAATATGAAATTATTGTCCAAAAACAAACAAATGTGGCACTGACTCATTGACAAAGACAGTGAATTTGAACGCTCACCTCCGCTAGTGCCAATAAACTGCTGTTCGCTCAATTAAGTTAAGAATTTTGATCTATTTACTGCAATAGCCATTTGCTTTCCAAACAGTTTTTTCAGCGATTGTATTTTGAAATATTGTTGATATGCCTGGCTGGGTCTCTCAGCTTTTCACTGAAAGCTGTATCTCAACTATCATCTTTTTAGTATTTGCTGAGAGGGCCCTTCCCGAAATCATGCTTTCTGGTGTGTAGCCTATTTTGAATTATTTCATTTATTTCTGTTAAGATAGGACTAAGCTAATTAGGCTATACAATTTGGGTAATTTAATTCAATTTACTTTAGTGAGTTTAGCTTCCCCTAGCCTTATGGACATGCCGCCTATGCCTTTTAATATGGCATAAACACAACCTGTTACAAAACACCTACATGTATTGTAATGCGATCCTGCGATTGTCATTAGGCCTACACTTGTAGCCTGAATTGATGCATCCACTGTTGTCCACAAGCACCTTGGTCTCAGCAACTCATCTCCGCCTTGTTCACGAGCGTCACGGCCACTCATCTCTGCCTTGGAAAAATGTAAGTGTTCTCCTCAAACCACAATGCATTTTGGAGCTTATATCACCCGGTTTCCAGTCAATTAGCTCATGTTTCACACAGCTGACATGCAGTAATGTTAAATAATGCTGTAGTAGCCTATCGTTTTTGGGCATGTTGTATTAATTGTGATAGATTCACGTTTACCGGTACAGAGTACCCCCACTATTTATTTTGCCGGGATGCAAAAGACTTTCACCCTGGTTACTTTCAACCCTAGTTGTACTTCATCTTATGATGACATCCTTTTCAGGATCTTCATGAAGGAGTGTGAGCTGGATGGGCATGGGAGAAAAAGAAGTGGGAGAACAATAAGCAAAAATACACGGTACGCTACTGCATGTTATCTTGACATTTATTGCTGTGCGGTACTTGGCTAATAAAGTTTCCTTTTTCTCTGCGAGCAACAACACTTTCCCATCTATTTCCTGTGCTTCACCGGCACATTTATGTAAGTGTGAAGATACATATACATGTTAAAAAGGTGTTCCAGAGAAATGTACTGCAATTGGCATAATACCTTGTACAGGGCTTTACATGTAGTATGTTTGATGCTGAAAGCTATCCTTTTCCATATTTTTACAGAGTTGAAAGCTCCACCCACAGAGTCAACACGGAGGGAGGGGAGGCCACAGCCGCAACCTGCAAGTGGTATACGGTGATGGATGAGGTGCTGGGGGGCTGCCACTTTCATCACCCCACCGGTCATTATTTCCTTATCCTCCCTAGGTGCAACTGTGGGCTCCTCTCTCTTCCAGAAGGTTCCAGATGTGGAGGCTGGAGAAGGTGATCGCCAGGGAGGCACGCCTTATGGCCATTTTAAAGGCCATGATTAAGAAATAGATGTATGTATTTTGTATGCATTTTATTTGTAGCAATTATTTACTTATTTTGTACTGTTTTTGTCCTTTCTTTTAAACCCAAAGTACATTTCTGTTCTCATATGTGTCTATTGTTGTGTTTACTTTTAACATTTCAACATGTAAAAAAAAATAACTCGCACATCTGAGCTATCTTGTTGCAGGTGCATGGTAACAATTCTATAAGTTGAAAGAAAAAAAACCTGCTCTTGGCCTTCGTCAGAGCTTTTTGCTCTACTAAACTAAATAAACCATCGTTGGTATAATGATAATCTATTTTATTTCTATCCCACTTTCCATAACAATCTCAAAGCGCAACAAAAGCAAAAAAAAATGAGCAATATACCATCATGAGTAAACTAGCGATAGTTGGCTAGGTCAATCAGCAGAGACCAAGTCTTTGAGTGCATGCATCCTCCAAAGATGGAAAGGGACATTTAAAAATATATATCCTATTTAACCTTTATTTAACTAGGCAAGTCAGTTAAGAATAAATTCTTATTTACAATGACAGCCTACCAAAAGGCTAAAGGCCTCCTGCGGGGACAGGGGCTGGGATTAAAATTATATATATTTTTTTATAAATGTAGGACAAAACACACATCACGACAAGAGAGATAACACTACATAAAGAGAGACCTAAAATAACAACATAGCAAGGCAGCAACACATGACAACACAGCATAGGTAGCAACAAAACATGACAACAACATGGTAGCAACACAACATGGTAGCACAAAACATTGTACAAACATTACTGGGCACAGACAACAGGACAAAGGGAAAGAAGGTAGAGACAACAATATGTCACGCAAAGCAGCCACAACTGTCAGTAAGAGGGTCCATGATTGAGTCTTTCAATGAAGAGATAGAGATAAAACTGTCCAGCTTGAGTGTTTGTTGCAGCTCGTTCCAGTCACTAGCTGCAGCAAACTGAAAATATGAGCGACCTAGGGATGTGTGCGCATTGGGTACCTTTAACAGAATGTGACTGGCAGAACGGGTGTTGTATATGGAGGATAAGGGCTGCAGTCGTTATCTCAGATATGGGGGAGTGAGGTCTAAGAGGGTTTTATAAATAAGCACCAACCAGTGGGTCTTGTGACAGGTATACAGAGATGACCAGTTTACAGAGAAGTATAGAGTGCAGTGATGTGTCCTATAAGGATCCTTGGTGGCAAATCTGATGGCCGAATGGTAAAGAACATCTAACGCTCGAGAGCACCCTTAACTGCCAATCTATAAATGATGTCTCCGTAATCTAGCATGTTTAGAATGGCCATCTGAATCAGGGTTAGTTTGGCAGCTGGGGTGAAAGAGGAACGATTACGATAAAGGAAACCAAGTCTAGATTTAACTTTAGCCTGCAGATTTGATTTGTGCTGAGAGAAGGACAGTGTACCGTCTAGTCACACTTCCACACCCTCAGAGGTAGTAATCACACCTATGGGGAGAGGGGTATTCTTTTTACCAAACCACATGGCCTTTGTTTTGGAGGTGTTCAGAACAAGGTTTCGGGTAGAGAAAGCTTGTTGGACACTATGAAAGCTTTGTTGTAGAATGTTTAACTTCATCGAGATAGGGGGTGCTCTTTTAATTTTTGGATAAAAAGCGTTTTCGTTTTAAACAAGATATTTTGTCACGAAAAGATGCTCGACTATGC
Organism: Oncorhynchus gorbuscha; assembly: GCF_021184085.1. NCBI lineage: Eukaryota > Metazoa > Chordata > Actinopteri > Salmoniformes > Salmonidae > Oncorhynchus > Oncorhynchus gorbuscha. Next base: position 82,232,242 of record NC_060175.1, on the reverse strand, counting down.
ATGTAATTGACAGCTTTGGAAAGAAAAAACTCTGACGTTTCCAAAACTGCAAAGATATTACCTGTGAGTGCCCCAGAACTAATGCTACAGGCGAAACCAAGATGAAGTTTCATACAGGAAATGCCCCAGATTCTGAAGGCGCTGTGTTCCAATGTCTCCTTATATGGCTGTGAATGCGCCAGGAATGAGCCTGCCCTGTCTGTCGTTTCCTCAAGGTGTCTGCAGCATTGTGACTCATTTGTAGGCATATCATTGGAAGATTCACCATAAGAGACTACATTTACCAGGTATCCGCCCGGTGTCCTGTGTCGAAATTATTGCGTAATCTCTAGGTCCATGCGCGTTCCATTTCTTCAGAAGAGAAAGTCAACTGCCACGAAGGATTTATCAGCGATTTGTCAACACAAATAATCTTTTTGTAAAAACTGAACATTTTCTATCTAACTGAGAGTCTCCTCATTGAAAACATCTGAAGTTCTTCAAAGGTAAATTATTTTATTTGAATGCTTTTCTGGTTTTTGTGAAAATGTTGCATGCTGAATGCCAGGCATGCTAGGCTATCAATACTGTTACACAAATGCTTGTTTTGCTATGGTTGAGAAGCATATTTTTAAAATCTGAGATGACAGTGTTGTTAACAAAAGGCTAAGCTTGAGAGCAAATAGATTTATTTCATTTCATTTGCGATTTTCATGAATAGTTAATGTTGCGTTATGCTAATGAGCTTGCGGATAGATTTACACAATCCTGGATACAGGTTTTTTTCGTAGCTAAACGTGACGCAGAAAACGGAGCGATTTGTCCTAAACAAATAATCTTTCAGGAAAAACTGAACATTTGCTATCTAACTGAGAGTCTCCTCATTGAAAACATCCGAAGTTCTTCAAAGGTAAATTATTTTATTTGAATGCTTTTCTGGTTTTTGTGAAAATGTTGCCTGCTGAATGCTACGCTAAATGCTACACTAGCTATCAATACTGTTACACAAATTCTTGTTTTGCTATGGTTGAGAAGGATATTTTGAAAATCTGAGATGACAGTGTTGTTAACAAAAGGCTACGCTTGAGAGCTAGCATATTGATTTCATTTCATTTGCGATTTTCATGAATAGTTAACATTGTGTTATCGTAATGGGCTTGAGGCTGTCCGCAAGAAGTTAACACAAAATCCGGGGAGAAGCCAGCTGAGTATAAGACTGTATCATCTTCATATAAATGGATGAGAGAGCTTCCTACTGCCTGAGCTATGTTGTTGATGTAAATTGAGAAGAGCGTGAGGCCTAGGATCGAGTCTTGGGGTACTCCCTTGGTGACAGGCAGTGCATGAGACAGCAGATTTTCTGACTTTATACACTGCACTCTTTGAGAGAGGTAGTTAGCAAACCAGGCCAAAGAACCCTCAGAGACACCAATACTCCTTAGCTTGCCCAGAAGAATGGAATGGTCTACCGTATCAAAAGCTTTGGCCAAGTAAACAAAAATATCAGCACAACGTTGCTTAGATTCAAGGGCAATGGTGACATCATTAGGACCTTTAAGGTTACAGTGTCACATCCATAATTTGAGTAGAAACCAGATTGCATACCAGAGAGAATACTATAGACATCAAGAAAGTCAGTGAGTTGATTATTGACAAGTTTTTCCAACACTTTTGAAAAACAGGGCAAAATAGAAATATGCCTATAACAGTTAAGATCAGCTTGATCTCCCCCTTTAAATAAAGGACAAATTGTGGCTGCCTTCCAAGCAATGGGAACCTCCCTAGAAAGGAGAGACAGGTTAAAAAGGTTGGAGATAGGCTTGGCAACCTTAAAGAAGAAAGGGTCTAAACCATCTGACCCTGTTGTTTTTTTGGGGTCATGTTTCAGTAAGTTTTAGTATGGCATACTTTTTACTGAACAGTACATGCCAAATAGAACACATGCAGTTTAAGTTAATAGTAGGCAAGAGATTTCAGACACAGCCACTCTTCAGGACAGTGAATGTTGTCCCCTAAAATCAATTCCAAAGCATTTATCGTTCTGATCTCCTGCTCCTTTGAAAGAGTGTTAGTTCGATCAGTGTGGATTAATCCATAGTGGTTTACTAGAGGGCATTAGGCACATAAACTGAGTAGGATCCACTAATTGCTGAGGATGAGACTTCGGGGGAAACATTTGGACAGCAGATAGACAATTAAAGCAGGCCCTGAGACAATAGCCAAAAATGAATGGCCATACATTGGCAGATGCAATCCTTAATATCCAATAGATAATTACCAATGCTCACTCAATCATTTGGGGCGAAAGGTAGCCTAGTGGTTAGCGTGTTCGGTCAGTAACTGAAAGGTTGCTAGATCAAATCCCCAAGCTGACAAGGTAAAAATCTGTTGTTCTGCCCCTGAACAAGGCAGTTAACCCACTGTTCATAGGCTGTTATTTTAAATAAGAATGTGTTCTTAACTGACTTGCCTAGTTAAATAAAGGTTTTAAAAAAACTGATTCATCTGGTGATATAAGTTTACCCACTGGCTGTGTATTCTAGGCTTATAAAGGTGACACCTGATGAGGCATTATGCTAACAAATGAAGTGAACTTGCTTTTGCTTTATAAAACAGCTAACAACAGGGTGGTCAATCACTACTGTTGTGTAATTGAATGTATATAAATAACATAATGAACAACTCAACATCCATTTTAACCTCTAAGATAACTTGCAGAAATATGATGGCATGAAAGTAAATATAGAAGACCACAAAAATGTTTTGTCTTACTTTACCAGTTAAGTTCACTGAGAACACAATCTCAGCATTGACCTGCGAATAGTTACAGGGGAGAAGAGGGGGAATGAATGAAGCTGGGGGTGATTAGGTGGCCATGATGGTATGAGGGCCAGATTGGAAATATTGCCAGGACACCGGCGTTAACGCCCATACCCTTACGATAGATAAACACCATGGGATCTTTACTGACCACAGAGAGTCAGCACACGCGTTCAACGTCCCATCTGAAAGACAGCACCTTTGTTGTGGCCAAAAGTTTTGAGAAAGACACAAATATTAATTTTCACAAAGTCTGCTGCCTCAGTTTGAATGATGGCAATTTGCATATACTCCAGAATGTTATGAAGAGTGATCAGATGAATTGCAATTAATTGCAAAGTCCCTCTTTGCCATGCAAATGAAATGAATCCCCCAAAAAACATTTCCACTGCATTTCAGCCCTGCCACAAAAGGACCAGCTGACATCATGTCAGTGATTATCTCGTTAACACAGGTGTGAGTGTTGGCGAGGACAATGATGGAGATCCCTCTGTCATGCTGAGTTTGAATAACAGACTGGAAGCTTCAAAAGGAGGGTGGTGCTTGGAATCATTGTTCTTCCTCTGTGAACCATGGTTACCTGCAAGGAAACACGTGACGTCATCATTGCTTTGCACAAAAAGGGCTTCACAGGCAAGGATATTGCTGCCAGTAAGATTGTACCTAAATCAACCATTTATCAGATCATCAAGAACTTCAAGGAGAGTGGTTCAATTGTTGTGAAGAAGGCTTCAGGGCGCCCAACAAAGTCCAGCAAGAGGCAGGACCATCTTCTAAAGTTGATTCAGCTGCGGGATTGGTGCACCACCAGTACAGAGCTTGCTCAGGAATGGCAGCAGGCAGGTGTGAGTGCACCTGCACACACAGTGAGGTGAAGACTTTTGGAGGATGGCCTGGTGTCAAGAAGGGCAGCAATGAAACCACTTCTCTCCAGGAAAAACATCAGGGACAGACTGATATTCTGCAAAAGGTACAGGGATTGGACTGCTGAGGACTGAGGGAAAGTCATTTTCTCTAATGAATCCCCTTTCAATTGTTTGGGGCATCTGGAAAAAAAGCTTGTCTGGTGAAGACAAGGTGAGCACTACCACCAGTCCTGTGTCATGCCAACAGTAAAGCATCCTGAGACCATTCATGTGTGGGGTTGCTTCTCAGCCAAGGGAGTGGGCTCACTCACAATTTTGCCCAAGAACACAGCCATGAATAAAGAATGGTACCAACACAACTCCTGAGAGCAACTTCTCCCAACCATCCAGGAACAGTTTGGTGGCGAACAATGCCTTTTCCAGCATCATAGAGCACCCTGTCATAAGGCAAAAGTGATAACTAAGTGGCTCAGGGAACAAAGCATCAATATTTTGGGTCCATGGCCAGGAAACTCCCCAGACCTCAACTTGTTAGGGCTAGGGGTCCCGCTTGCGGACAACATCCTCTGAAAAGGGAGAGCGCGAAATTCCAAAATATTTTTTAGAAATATTTTACTTTCATACATTCACAAGTGCAATACACTAAATTAAAGCTTAACGTCTTGTTAATTTTCCCATTGTGTCCGATGTCAAAAAGGCCTTACGGTAAAAGCACACCAATCGATTATGTTAGGTCAGAGCCTAGTCACAAAAATACATACAGTCATTTTCAAGCCAACAAGAGGAGTCACAAAAAGCAGAAATATGGATAAAATTAATCACTAACCTTTGATGATCTTCATCAGATGGCACTCATAGGACTTTATGTTACACAATACATGTATGTTTTGTTCGATAAAGTTCATATTTATATCCAAAAATCTCAGTTTACATTGGCGCGTTATGTTCAGTAATGTTGTCCCTCGAAAACATCTGCCAAATTTGCAGAGAGCCACATCAATTTACAGAAATACTCATCATAAAATTGATAAAAGATACAAGTATTATGCACATAATTAATTATATACTTCTCCTTAACCTCTCTAGGGTAGGGGGCAGCATTCGGAATTTTGGATGAAAAGCGTGCCCAAAATTAACAGCCTGCTACTCGGGCCCAGAAGAAAACCAGAGAAAATCCATTCAGGAAGTATATTTTTTGTTGGTTTTGTAGTTTTCTATTCAATGCCATTACAGTATCCATTGACTTAGGACTCCATTTGCCATTCATATGCATTCCACTAGATGTCAAAAGTCTTTAGAAATCGTTTCAGGTTTGTATTATTATAAATGAGTGAGTAAGACCAGTCTGAACGAGTGGACCCTAACGTGACGTAGAGTTTTTTTCAGGTGCATTTCTTGTTTACCTTTTATATTGACAACGTTATTATTGACAACGTTATTGTCCGGTTGAAATATTATAGATAATTTATGTTAAAAACAACCTGAGGACTGAATATAAACATAGTTTGACATGTTGCTATGAACTTTACGGATACAATTTGGATTTTTTTGTCTGATTGTTTTGACTGAGTTTGAGCCTGTGGATTACTGAAGTAAACACGCTAACAAAACTGAGGTTTTTGTATATTAAGAGACTTCATCGAACAAAAGGATATTTATTGAGTAAATTAATGTCTTCAGATTGCCACCATATGAAGATCATCAAAGGTAAGGGATTAATTTTATCTCTATTTCTGAGTTTTGTAACGCTTCTGCTTGGCTGGTTACTGCTTGTAATAATTTGTCAACTGGGCTATGTTCTGGGCTAGGTATTCTTTCGCCGAAAAGCATTTTATAAATATGACACTGTGGTTGGTTTAACAAGAAGTTAATCTTTAAACCTATGTAAAATAGGTTTTGTTTTCTGAATTTTTATAATGAGCATTTCTGTTATTAAATTTGGCACTCTGCAACCTCATTGGATGTTGGCCAGATGGGACGCTAGCTTCCCACATACCCTAGAGAGGTTAATGCAACCACTGTGTCAGATTTCAAAAAAAGCTTTAGGGAAAAAGCAAACCATGCAATAATCTGAGTACGGCGCTCAGACACAAAAACAAGCCATACACATACCCGCCATGTTGTGGAGTCAGTAAAAGTCAGAAATAGCGTTATAAATAGTCACTTACCTTTGATGATCTTCATCAGAATGTACTCCCAGGAATCTTCAATAATGTACCAACTGGAGAATTCCTTTGTCTTTAGAAATGCAATGGGGGGATCACGTGACCCTTGAACGAGATGGCCGCATGAACTAAGAGCTCCGCACAAGTAGTTTCCAATTCATAATCTTACCTCCACTTCAAGTTTAACCTCTCTGTGCACGAAACCCGGTAGCAGCCTGAAATTCCACAACATACGGTGATCGCTACATAAAGTCATATTAAACATTCATGAAAATACAAGTGTCTCACATGTATCGAAAGCCTAGAATCTTCCTAATCCAACTGCGTTGTCTGATTTTAAAAAGGATTTACTGCGAAAGAATACGATGCGATTATCTGAGGATAGAGCCCCATAAAAAACGATTTCAACCAGCACAGGCTAACAAAATCACAAACTGCATTAAAATAAATAATTTACCTTTGACGATCTTTGTCTGTTTGCAATCCCAATGCTCATTGTTACACAATGAATGATCTATTGTTTAATAAAATCCGTTTTTATAGCCTAACATGAAACATTTTGTGAACCGCTTGTGTCGTGAATTCCGTCTCATTCCATTTTCGACGACACATTCGAGGTAAATACCCACACAAAACGTGACTTATCCAGTCATGTTTGGTTTCATTGCAATCAACTGTTTGTTTGTAACACAACCAAACCTGATGGGCCATTTCGCGGGACGTATTGACTGAAATAAACCGATTTGAAGACAACAAGTAATGACATCACTGTGCACCAATGATATGACCACTGTTTCGTTGATTGACTGTATTTTGACCCAATGACCAATGGGTCATTGATCGTCTTTAAATCTAGCTGGGTAGATAGCCAATGAGCTAAGGTAAACGGCAATATGCAATGGTTATGTGTTGGAAGACCAACCCATGTAGTAAACTCCGGCGTAAAGAGAGTCATTCGCTATTGAAGTTTTATACCGGAAAGAGCTATGCATATTACACACAGCATTGTTTGGTAAACGGACAGATTCAGCTGTTTATATATCAATCATTATGGTGACTAAGTCAGGGAAAGCTACAGTGCCTTGCGAAAGTATTCGGCCCCCTTGAACTTTGCGACCTTTTGCCACATTTCAGGCTTCAAACATAAAGATATAAAACTGTATATTTTTGTGAAGAATCAACAACAAGTGGGACACAATCATGAAGTGGAACGAGAATTTATTGGATATTTCAAACTTTTTTAACAAATCAAAAACTGAAAAATTGGGCGTGCAAAATTATTCAGCCCCTTTACTTTCAGTGCAGCAAACTCTCTCCAGAAGTTCAGTGAGGATCTCTGAATGATCCAATGTTGACCTAAATGACTAATGATGATAAATACAATCCACCTGTGTGTAATCAAGTCTCCGTATAAATGCACCTGCACTGTGATAGTCTCAGAGGTTCGTTAAAAGCGCAGAGAGCATCATGAAGAACAAGTAACACACCAGGCAGGTCCGAGATACTGTTGTGAAGAAGTTTAAAGCCGGATTTGGATACAAAAAGATTTCCCAAGCTTTAAACATCCCAAGGAGCACTGTGCAAGCGATAATATTGAAATGGAAGGAGTATCAGACCACTGCAAATCTTTCAGCTCATACAAGGAGAAGACTGATCAGAGATGCAGCCAAGAGGCCCATGATCACTCTGGATGAATGGCAGAGATCTACAGCTGAGGTGGGAGACTCTGTCCATAGGACAACAATCAGTCGTATATTGCACAAATCTGGCCTTTATGGAAGAGTGGCAAGAAGAAAGCCATTTCTTAAAGATATCCATAAAAAGTGTCGTTTAAAGTTTGCCACAAGCCACCTGGGAGACACACCAAACATGTGGAAGAAGGTGCTCTGGTCAACGAGAATCACCTGACTCTGATTGAGAACCGCCTCAGGCAGCCAAGCCTATACAACACCCCTAATCAGCCGCGATCCCAAATACTACAAACCCCAATACGAACATAAAATATAACATAAACCCATGTCACACCCTGGCCTGATCAAATAATTAAAGAAAACACAAAATACTAAGACCAAGGCGTGACAGAACCACCCCCCTAAGGTGCGGACTCCCGGACGCACCTCAAAACCATAGGGAGGGTCCGGGTGGGCGTCTGTCCATGGTGGCGGTTCCGGCTCGGGACGTGGACCCCACTCCATTAATGTCCTAGTTCCTCCCCTTCGCGTCCTGGGATAATCCACCCTCGCCGCCGACCATGGCCTAATAGTCCTCACCCAGAACCCCACAGAACTGAGGAGCAGCTCGTGACTGAGGGGCATCTCGGGACTGAGGGGCATCTCGGGACTGAGGGACAGCTCGGGACTGAGGGGCAGCTCGGGACTGAGGGGAAGCTCGGGGCTGATGGGCAGCTCGGGGCTGAGGGGCAGCTCGGAACTGAGGGGCAGCCCAGAACTGAGGGGTAGCCCGGAACTGAGAGAAAGCCCAGTACTGAGAGGAAGCCCAGTACTGAGAGGAAGCCCAGTACTGAGATGAAGCTCAGGCAGGTAGTAATATATAAATAATAATATATGCCATTTAGCAGACGCTTTTATCCAAAGCGACTTACAGTCATGTGTGCATACATTCTACGTATGGGTGGTCCCGGGGATCGAACCCACTACCCTGGCGTTACAAGCGCCATGCTCTACCAACTGAGCTACAGAAGGACCACTTAAAGGTCAAGAACGTGTTTCCATTTGTCACATCCCTGACAAACACACCCACAGTAGTAGGCTCCGGTAGATCCTGGCTGGCTGGCGGATCTGGAAGATTCTGGTTGACTAGCAGATCTGGAAGAGACTGGTTGACTGGCAGATCTGGAAGAGACTGGTTGACTGGCAGATCTGGAAGAGACTGATTGACTGGCAGATCTGGAAGAGACTGGTTGACTGGCAGATCTGGAAGAGACTGGTTGACTGGCAGATCTGGAAGAGACTGGTTGACTGGAAATCTGGAAGAGACTGGTTGACTGGCAGATCTGGAAGAGACTGGTTGACTGGAAAATCTGGAAGAATCTGGTTGACTGGCAGATCTAGAAGATCATGGCTGACTGGCGGATTTAGCTGCTCTATGCAGACTGACAGCTCCTTGCAGACTGACAGCTCTGACTGCTCCATGCAGGCTGGCAGCACATTGCAGACTGGCAGCTCCTTGCAGACTAGCAGCTCCTTGCAGACTGGCAGCTCTGGCTGCTTCATGCAGACTGACAGCTCTGGTTGCTTCATACAGACTGGCAGCTCTGGCTGCTTCATACAGACTGACAGCTCTGGCTGCTTCATACAGGCTGACAGCTCTGACTGCTCCATGCAGGCTGACAGCTCTGACTGCTCCATGCAGGCTGACAACTCTGACTGCTCCTTGCAGACTAGCAGCTCCTTGCAGACTGGCAGCTCTGGCTGCTTTATGCAGACTGACAGCTCTGGCTGCTTCATACAGACTGACAGGTCTGGCTGCTTCATGCAGACTGACAGCACCTTGCAGGCTGACAGCTCCCTGCAGACTGGCAGCTCAGGCTGCTCCATGCAGACTGACAGCTCAGGCTGCTCCGAACAGGCAGGAGGCTCCGGCAGCGCTGTAGAGGAGGAAGGCTCTGATAGCACTGAACAGGCGGGAGATTCCGAAAGCGCAGGAGGGTAGGAAGGCTCTGGCTGTGCTGAACAGGCAAGGCGCACAGAAGGCCTGGTGCGTGTTGCTGGAACTGGTGCTACAGGATTGAGGACACGCACAGGAAGCCTGGTGCGGTGTCTGCCCGGTCTCTCTAGCCCACCCGGTAAGCACAGGTTTGCGCAGGTCTCTTACCTAGCATAGCCATACTCCCTTTAAGCCCCCGCCCAATATTTTTTGGGGGCTGCTTTTCGGGCTTACAACCGCGTCACCGTGCTGCCTCCTCATACCAGCGCCTCTCCGCTTTAGCCCCCTCTATTTCTTCCTTGGGACGGCGATATTCTCCAGGCTGAGCCCAGGGTCCTTTTCCGTCTAATATCATCTCCCAAGACCAGAAGTCCCTATATCGCTGCTCCTCACAATTAACAGGGAGAGTAGGCTCAGGTCTGACTCCTGACTCAGCCACTCTCTCTCTGCGCCCTCCCCCAATAAATATTTGGGGGTTACTTTCGTTTTTTCGCTCTGAGCCGCCGTGTTTTTTTTTCCGACTCCATTCGCCTATAGCCCTCTTCGCATTGCTCCAGCGAATCCCAGGCGGGCTCCGGCATTCTCTCTGGGTCGGCCGCCCATCTGTCTATTTCTTCCCACGTCGTATACTCCAAGCCTCTGCTGTCCATAACGTCCTCTCTTCCCTGCTGCCTGTTAACACGCTGCTCGGTCCGAGTGTGGTGGGTGATTCTGTAACGGCGTTCTTCATTTGTGGAAAGAGAGTCGGACCGAAATGCAGCGTAGTGGTTACTCATGACTTTAATAGAAAAAGTGACACATGAAATAACGATACAAAATAACAAAACAACAAACGGAACGTGAAACCTATTACAGCCTATCTGGTGAAACTACACAGAGACAGGAACAATCACCCACGAAATACAAAGTGAAACCAGGCTACCTAAATACGGTTCCCAATCAGAGACAACGAGAATCACCTGACTCTGATTGAGAACCGCCTCAGGCAGCCAAGCCTATACAACACCCCTAATCAGCCGCGATCCCAAATACTACAAACCCCAATACGAACATAAAATATAACATAAACCCATGTCACACCCTGGCCTGATCAAATAATTAAAGAAAACACAAAATACTAAGACCAAGACGTGACAATGCGTCATGACTACCTGGCATGATGACTCCTTGCTGTCCCCAGTCCACCTGGCCTTGCTGCTGTTCCAGTTTCAACTGTTCTGCCTGCGGCTATGGAACCCTAACATATTTACTATTGAGGTGCTATCCTGTTGCATCCTCTACAACTACTGTGATTATTATTATTTGACCCTGCTGGTCATCTATGAACGTTTGAAAATCTCGGCCATGTTCTGTTATAATCTCCACCCGGCACAGCCAGAAGAGGCTTGGCCACCACTCATAGCCTGGTTCCTCTCTAGGTTTCTTCCTACGTTTGGCCTTTCTAGGGAGTTTTTCCTAGCCACCGTGCTTCTACATCTGCATTGCTTGCTGTTTGGGGTTTTAGGCTGGGTTTCTGTACAGCACTTTGAGATATTAGCTGATGTACGAAGGGCTATATAAATAAATTTGAATTGATAGAGGACTGAGGGTCTTCCAAATATTGAAAGTGTGTAAATTGTTACCCGTGTTATTTTGTAAATGTATATCTTTTTTTCTTCATATTTTTTTCTCCATTTTTTGGGGGGGTGTGTTAGAATACCATTTTGGCATTTTGTATATTGTTATTTGTTTCAAAATGTATACCTTCACCAATTTGGCCACTTGGGTACATTTGGGCTACTTGTGTGGGACACCTGGGAGACTTCATGATAAATGTCATGTAGCACAATCATTTTGGAAGTCATCATTCTGAAACTTTGCACAAGTACTTTTGCCCTCTTATGTTTTTCACTTAATTTGTCCCCATCATCCTATCTGAATGTTTGTTTTATCTTGTTCATTGTATTATCTAAACCAGATCTATTGTGTTATATTCTCCTACATTCAATTCACATTTACACAAACTTCAGAGTGTTTTCTTTCAAATGGTACCAAGAATATGCATATCCTTGGTTCTGTGCTTGAGCTACAGTCAGTTAGATTTGGTATGTCTTCAGGTGGAAATTGAAAAAATGAGGGGGTAGCTCTAAGAGGTTTTAATTAAACTCCTTTAGATTTAGTAAAAAAGTCATGGCGGCTACAAAAGGCGACATTACAGGTGACATTTTTACCCAGACTCGAGCATTAGCGACGGAAAAAGCCTCCAAGAAGCAGCTAGCTTCAGAACAAGCTAGCGCTATTAGCCAGGAGCAAGACGACCCGTTCCCTCCCGAGGCCCAACGAATGCCAACCCCACACTCTGTCGAAGACATCCTTTCTGAGTTGAGATCCCAACGTACACAACTCAACATTAAATTAGATGCCATCAACTCTCAGCTCAGTGCGATAGGGGGCAAGGTGACAATCCTGGAAAACGCTTTGCCTGACATCGACAACAAGATAACCATAAACGCCGGGCGCCTGGATGAGGCAGAGGGGCGAATCCTATCCATGGAAAACTTATTGACAGATGCCATGGAAACAAAAGCATATGCTAAAAAGAAAATAGAGCATCTGGAAGAGAAAACAGAGGACCTGGAAAACAGGGGGCGAAGGAATAATTGTGTTCTATTAAATCTGGGCGAAAAAGAAGAGGGAAACATGCCACTGATCCCCTACCTGCAAGACAAACTTCCCGAGTGGCTCCACCTGTCCACCGACAGCACCACAGAACTCGAGAGAGCTCACCGAGCACTGAGGCCCCCACCAGCACCATGCCCAATCACCATATGTTTCCTGAGATTCACCGACAAGGTACGAGTCCTACAGGCGACAAATATCTACAACATCACAGTGGGAAACGCCAAACTCACTTTACACCAGGACCTGTCAGCTCGAATATGCTGTAAGCGACGAGAGATTGACGAGGTGTAGAAATACTTAATTGACCGAGGCATCTTCAGGGAATTCAAATACCCAAACCAGCTGAGGATTCTTCACCAAGGAGCCCTGCGACACTTCAAAACTCCCGAAGAGGCAAAACATTTTTTAAAGACAATTCTGGTCAATGAGTAATGGACCAATCTTTTTTTGTTGTTATTATTACTTGTGGTTCCCTATGTCCCTTGGGGGAGGTACAGTGGGGTAAAAAAAGTATTTAGTCAGCCACCAATTGTGCAACTTCTCCCACTTAAAAAGATGAGAAAGGCCTGTAATTTCCATCATATGTACACTACAACTATGACAGACAAAATGAGAAAAGAAATCCAGAAAATCATATTGTAGGATTTTTTTATGAATTTATTTGCAAATTATGGTGGAAAATAAGTATTTGGCAACCTACAAACAAGCAAGATTTCTGGCTCTCACAGACCTGTAACTTCTTCTTTAAAAGGCTCCTCTGTTCTCCACTCGTTACCTGTATTAATGGCACCTGTTTGAACTTGTTATCAGTATAAAAGTCCACAACCTCAAACAGTCACACTCCAAACTCCACTATGGCCAAGACCAAAGAGCTGTCAAAGGACACCAGAAACCAAATTGTAGACCTGCACCAGGCTGGGAAGACTGAATCTGCAATAGGTAAGCAGACACTATGTCCTTTCCAATGGAAGACACAGGGGTTTCAATACTTTGGGATCTTCATAACACCAGATCTGAATAGCCTTTTCAAGGAAAAGTATCTTCCACTCCTGGATCGAATCAAGAACGATCTCCAAACCTGGATCTCCCTCCCAATTAGCTTAGTAGGAAGAATTCATGTCATCCGTATGAACATCCAGTTTCCTTTTTCAAACAACTAACCAAAGCAGCACCAAATATATATGGGGCAATAAAAAACCTAGGATCAAGTTCTCCACTCTATCGAAACCTGAATCTAAAGGTGGTCTTGCCCTTCCCTCCCTTCAATTGTACTACTGGTCTGCCCAAATCCACAACATGCTAACATGGATCATAAACAGACAAGAGTCAACATGGATTCAGATAGAAGCCCAATCCTGTGGTCCATTGCCCCTAAGCTCAATTATATTCATTAATGACTTTAGTGAAGTGGGCAACATAGCCAAAACCTTTGTGATTTACAGCACCCTACTAGCGTGGAGAGACTGTAAGAAATACCTGGGCATTTCCTCCCAACTATGTTCTCACTCGCCTATAGTAGGCAACCCAGACTTGCCAAAAGCCCTGAGGAATGCCAACTTTAATCTTTGGCATGCTCTAGAAATCAGGACATTTTCAGACCAATTTCATCCGATAACCACTACACTGAAATCCTTTCAAGAGCTCTGCAGTGAATTCAATGTGCCAAGATCCCATTTTTAAAAATATCTTCAAATTAGACATGTCATTTCCTCATTTACTTCCAAGAGCAGATTTAGCACAATCCATTAAAGGCAAACAGCACAATCCATTAAAGGCAAAATATCTTATATCTATAGACTCCTTTCTGAGAAAGGAGGCTCCTCCTTTACTCCTTTGAAAATAATTTGGGAAAAGGACCTAGGTCTGACTATCAGTGATGAGTTATGGGTGGAGGTTTGCGACAGGGTATACTGCTCCTCTACTAAATGTAAAAATGAAAGAATCGAATTACAAATTTTTGTACAAATGTTATTACACTCCTTTGAGACTCCATAGAATGAAAACAGACATATCTCCTAACTGTAAAATATGTACCTCTGAAAGTGGAACCTATATGCATGTATTTTGGAGCTGTAGAGAGATTGCCAGATTCTGGCTGATTCTGATTATGACTATTACATACTTTGCTAAGAAATGTATTCTTCTAAATGTTCTATTGTGGGCCTCTAATACCTCTCCTACATTTAAAATGTGGATTGACCAGATTGTTGACTTTCTCCCTCATGAAAAGCTCACTTATGACCTCCACAAGAGACAGCCCAAATTTGATAGACTCTGGTCTCCACTACTCAACTATATTTCAAATTGGACAGAGTGAATGGGGTGATTAGGGAAATGAGCAGATACATGTTGTGTAAGGTGCTGTAAAATCTAAAAATGAATTATTTGCTCGTTGTCTTAGCTAAGGCTAGAAATAGCTAATAAGAACATTGATAGTGCTGCTGCAAGTTTTATATATATGTTTATTTTTTCATTGTTCTTTGTGTGTATGTGTATGTATGTATATATATATTTTTTTTTAAACAACTTATTTATTATTAGTAATATATATATATATTTTAAGCATGTCACATTTGTGAATGTGGAATGTGTTTTGTTGTTTGATTGAAAAACAAGAAAACTTAATAAAACTTTAAATTGAAAAAAAAGGAATGCAATGGAACGTAGGTCGCTTTCACGGGTGCGCGCCTGATCAGCTCATGGCCTTCTGCCAGACCTCTGGATGAAACAGCTCTCATTCTCTCCCTCTTCATAGTAGAAGCCTGAAACAACGTTCTAAAGACTGTTGACATTAGTGGAAGCCTTAGGTAATGCAATATGACCCCATAGACACTGTATATTCGATAGGCAATGAGTTGAAAAACTACAAACTTTGCCTGTCATATGAGTTCTGTTACACTCACAGACATCATTCAAACAGTTTTCATCCGAATGTGAAAATGCTCTCCGCTTTCCCAAACAGGTTAATCCCATTGAGAACTTGTGGTCAATCCTCAAGAGGCAGGTAGACATACAAAAACCCACAAATTCTGACAAACTCCAAGCATTGATTATGCAAGAATGGTCTACCATCAGTCAGGATGTGGCCCAGAAGTTAATTGACAGCATGCCAAGGCAGACACTGCAAATATTGAATCTTTGCATCAACTTCATGTAATTGTCATTAAAAGTCTTTGATACTTATGAAATGCTTGTAATTATACTTCAGTATTCCATAGTAACATCTGACAAAAATATCTAAAGACACTGTAACGGTTTTCTTGAGGTGAAGGAGAGGCGGACCAAAATGCAGCGTGGTTTCTATTCATGTTTTTTAATAAGACAACTAAACATGAACATAATACAAAACAACAAACGTGGAAAACCAAAACAGCCCTATCTGGTGCAAACACAGAGACAGGAACAATCACCAACAAAACCCAACAACAAACAGGCTACCTAAATATGGTTCCCAATCAGAGACAATGACTAACACCTGCCTCTGACTGAGAACCATATCAGGCCAAACACAGAAACAGACAAACTATACACACAACATAGAATGCCCACTCAGATCACACCCTGACCAAACAAAACATAGAAACATACAAAGCAAACTATGGTCAGGGTGTGACAGACACTGAAGCAGCAAACTTTGTGGAAATTAATATTTGCGTCATTCTCAAAACCTTTGGTCACGACTGTACACGGGGCAATTTCCCCAATGTCACTGCCCTGGGATCGTTTATTTTATTTTTTTACCAGAGGAAAGATTGCCTCCTACTGGCCCTCCAACAACATATCCAGCAGTATCTGGTCCACCATCCAGGGACCTACCCAAACAGATTACAGACCATTTTGAATCCCACCATACCTTCTCCACTATGCAATCTGGTTTCAGAGCTGGTCATGGGTGCACCTCAGCCATGCTCAAGGTCCTAAACAATATCTTAACCGCCATCGATAAGAAACAATAATGTGCAGCCGTATTCATTGACCTGACCAAGGGTTTCGACTCTGTCAATCACCACATCCTCATCGGCAGACTCGACAGCCTTGGTTTCTCAAATGATTGCCTTGCCTGGTTCACCAACTACTTCTCTGATAGAGTTCAGTGTGTCAAATCGAAGGGTCTGTTGTCCAGGCCTCTGGCAGTCTCTATGGGGGTCCCACAGGGTTCAATTCTTTGACCAACTCTCTTCTCTGTATACATCAATGATGTCGCTCTTGCTGCTGGTGAGTCTCTGATCCACCTCTACGCAGACAACACCATTCTGTATACTTCTGACCCTTCTTTGGACACTGTGTTAACAACCCTCCAGACGAGCTTCCATGCCATACAACTCTCCTTCCGTGGCCTCCAATTGCTCTTAAATACAAGTAAAACTAAATGCATGCTCTTCAACCGATCGCTGCCTGCACCTGCCCGCCCGTCCAACATCACTACTCAGGACGGTTCTGACTTAGAATATGTGGACAACTACAATTACCTAGGTGTCTGGTTAGACTGTAAACTCTCCTTCCAGACTCACATCAAACATCTCCAATCCAAAGTTAAATCTAGAATTGGCTTCCTATTTCGCAACAAAGCATGCTGCCGAACATACCCTTGTAAAACTGACCATCCTACCAATCCTCGACTTCGGCGATGTCATACCCTACAATACCCTACTCAATAAATTGGATGCAATCTATCACAGTGCAATCCGTTTTGCCAAAGCCCCATCTACTACCCACCACTGCGACCTGTATACTCCCGTTGCCTCGCTTCATACTCGTTTCCAAACCCACTGGCTCCAGGTCATCTACAAGACCCTGCTAGCTAAAGTCCCCCCTTATCTCAGCTCGCTGGTCACCATATAGCAGCACCCACCTGTAGCATGCGCTCCAGCAGGTATATCTCTCTGGTCACCCCCAATACCAATTCTTTCTTTGGCCGCCTCTCCTTCCAGTTCTCTGCTGCCAATGATTGGAACGAACTACAAAAATCTCTGAAACTGGAAACACTTATCTCCCTCACTAGCTTTAAGCACCAGCTGTCAAAGCAACTCACAGATTACTGCACCTGTACATAGTAGAGTCAAACCAGTAGTGGGCTGTAGGTTTGTATGCTGCTGACATGTTGTGTGGCATGGAGGGGCTAGAGACATTGTCAGAAAATGTACGTACAGTGTATGCCACCATGGGAATTGCGGGGGCACTTCCCATCAATAGCTTTATTAATTTTACAGATTCTCTCCATTCATTTCCTTTCAGTCTATGAGGCACAGTATCATTGCTGTTCTGATTTATTCCAGGTGGTTGATATGTTGCCATTAAAAATAGGCCTGCATTATAAACTCACCAACTGCAGAGGTGACTGGAGAGGTAAATGTGTTGTGGAAGCGGATGCCCACTCAAAGTGACTACATGGAAGGCCACAAAACCACATTCCTCTGCTGTTGAAGTGCTCTCAGTGACAGTGACCACCAGTGGTATATCATTTCCATTTATTTTGAAGAGCCAGTCCCGCCTCGACCCACCACCCACCCCCTATGCATATATCTGCCGGTCAGCCAGAGTGCAATCAGAATTTATCCTCCTCTCCCAGTGATCCTCGATGGCAGTCTGGAGAAATGTCATCCACTAGGTGTGGAGAGGAGAACTTGTGTACCTGTGACCTTGTTATAAATCACAGTCATAGTGTCAGACAACTGCTGCCACACAAACACCCTTGATTTACTGTAGTATCTGCCACTAATGGTACTTATTATTCCCCACCCTTCCAGGTTGAAAATGGCTCTATAACCAGGTTAAATACTTGTTTTGTTTTCCATTGAATTGATTGGGCTTAATGTATGTGCCATTGTAGAAAATCTAAATCTATTGTTTTCTTTCCTGTGCATTGTAATTTGTGTTTGAAGTCTTTCTGTATTACCAGGTTGTGAACTACGGGAGGATTTTTTTTTATTGCTGAAACATTCTCATCACTTTTCACACAGCATTGTCTCATTTCTGGTTTATAGTATATCTTCCCTAAAAATGCTAATTTCCATAATGTACAGTATCATTTAGAAGCATCCAATGGTAGGCAATGCTAGCTTGAGGTGCTAATTTGTTACAATAACCCTAATTTACTAAAGAGAATAGGGCAGCAGCTAGCCTAGAGGTTAACAGCATTGGGCCAGTTACCAAAAAATCGCTGGTTCACTTCCCTGAGCCGACTAGGTGGAAAATCTGTCGATGTGCCCTTGAGCAAGGCTCTGCATAAGAGCGTCTGCTAAATTACAAAAACGTAATTGTTGTAACGGCAACACAATTACCCGGGATGGTTAACAAGGTCACATTTGCAACAGTCAATATAATTCCCATTTTACGTTTCTCTCCATCAGGACCTGTGGGGAGGGGAAGGAGTGGGTAAAAAACAATTAACTATTTGATACCACAGCCATAGGTTCAGATGGTCTACTACCTACTGTGATAATGTAGGTTGAATTGCAACCACCAGCCATGAGGAGAAGCAGTTAGGATATTTTATTGTGATAGCTTGAGTGGGACTCCGGTAAGTTGGGGAATTCAATGGATTCCATGAATTGCCTACTCTTTGCTCAAGTATTCTACTTAAATAGGACACCATATGGAAGGAATATTCAACTTGTATATAATATCATTTCAACTATAACAGTTTATGACAAAACAACATTTTTCATTAAATTGTATGGGGTCAAGTTACATGTTGGTAAACTCACTAGGTAATTTAATTAATTTGAATATTGACTTGCGGATACAGAAGACAAGAGACGAATCATGATCTTACACAGGGTTTCCCAAACTTGGTTCTGGGGCCTCCTAGGGTACAATTTTAGTTTTTTGCCCTAGCACTACACAGCCGATTCAAATAGCGAACTCATCATCGTGCTTTGATTATTTGAATCAGGTGTGTAGTGCTAGGGGGGGGACTGAGTTTTGGAAACCCTGATCTAACACACACCTGTTCCAGATACCAGGAACACAAAGCATAATAATGATGGAAGGGCTTTGGAACTGGAGATATACAGTACCAGTCAAAAGTTTGGACACGCCTACTCATTCAAGGGTTTTCTTTATTTTTTTATATTTTCTACATTGTAGAATAATAGTGAAGACATCAAAAGTATGAAATGACACATATGGAATAATGTTATAACCAAAATAGTGTTAAAAAAATGAAAATATATTTTATATTTGAGATTCTTCAAAGTATCCACGCTTTGCCTTGATGACAACTTTGCACACTCTTGGCATTCTTTCAACCAGCTTCATGAGGTAGTCACCTGGAATGTACTTCAATTAACAGGTGTGCCTTGTTAAAAGTGAATTGTTGGAAATGATTAACTTCTGGAATTTGAGCCAATCAGTTGTGTTGTGACAAGGTAGGGGTCGTATACAGAACATAGCCCTATTTGATAAAATATAGACCAAGTCTATATTTTGTCGAGAAGAGCACAAATAAGCAAAGAGAAACAACAGTTCATCATTACTTTAAGACATGAAGGTCAGTCAAAACGGAAAATGTAAAGAACTTTGAAAGTTTCTTCAAATGCAGTCGCAAAAACCATCAAGCGCTATGATGAAAATGGTTCTCATGAGGACCGCCAGAGGAAAGCAAGATTCAGTTACCTCTGCTGCAGAGGATAAGTTAATTTGAGTTCCCAGCCTCAGAAATTGCAGCCCAAATAAATGCTTCACAGAGTTCAAGTAACAGACACATCAACATCAACTGTTCAGCGGAGACTGCGTGAATCAGGCCTTCATGGTCAAATTGCTGCAAAAAAACACTACTGAAGGACACCAATAAGATGAACAGACTTGCTTGGGCCAAGAAACACAAGCAATGGACATTAGACCGGTGGAAAATTGTCCTTTTGTCTGATGAGTCCAAATTTGAGATTTCTGGTTCCAACCGCCGTGTCTTTGTGAGACGCAGAGTATATGGTGTACGGATGATCTCCGCATGTGTGTTTCCCATCATGAAGCATGGAGGAGGAGGTGTGATGGTGTGGGGGTGCTGTGCTGGTGATACTGTCTGCGATTTGTTTAGAATTCAAGGCACACTTAACCAGCATGGCTACCACAGCATTCTGCAGCGATACGCCATCCCATCTGGTTTGCGCTTAGTGGGACTATCATTTATTTTTCAACAGGACAATGACCCAACACACCTCCAGGTTGTATAAGGGCTATTTGACCAGTAAGGAGAGTGATGGAGTGCTGCATCAAATGACCTGGCCTCCACAATCATGCGACCTCAAACAGTTTGAGATGAGTTTGGCCGCAGAGTATAGGAGAAGCAGCCAACAAGTGCACAGCATATGTGGGAACTCCTTGGAAAGCATTCAAAGTGAAGCTGGTTGAGAGAATGCCAAGAGTGTGCAAATCAGTCATCAGGGCAAAGGGTGTCTACTTTGAAGATTTTGTTCTTAAATCAAATGAAAGCTTAAAAAATGTTATTTTTTTAACGTGTGGGGCTCTTCCATCATTACCGAGTAGCAAGGCCCCATTATTGTCCCAGAGTTATGTGTTGCCATCATTCCCCATGCAGCATTGCATTGATGAAGAAAGCAGCTGTAAAAGAAGAGCTATGGTCTCTAAAAGGGGAGGTCTACAGCAGTCCGGGTCTCGCATGACAAACGAGGAGCTCAGGCCTGTAGCTTATTTATAGCTACTTAAAGCTGTCATTGGGAGATGATTGAGGGTGACCGCTTGATTGAAAAGTGTTGGATCGGTCCAGTCACTGTAAGCAGTCTGATAAAGGTACAGTTGAGCAGGGGAAAGTAGGTGACATAGTGCAGTAGACTGGGTGATATGTTTACCTGTCAGGCCAAGAGCTAGCTAGTAGAACAGATTCCAGCTTCGTTCCAGGCCTGGTCTGGTTCAAAGGCTGTCAATTTTCCTCTTTAAATTAATATATTTTTAGAATTACTTTTGGTAAACATCTGTCTATTCTTATTTCAAAACAAGAAACTGTATTTATAGGTAGTTAGGAATCATAGAGTGGAACACCAGAGGGATATACTACAATGCAAGCTAAATCTAGTCAGCTTCAGTTATCTTCACTTTCCAGCTCAGGCTTCATCCATGTGACAAAGGTGGATGATCTTGCAGCTGCTGCTAACTCGAGCAGAACTCGAGCCACGCTTATAACTGCGTGTCCATGCCGCACATGGACACCCCAACTTGTTAAACTCTAAACTCTTCAGTGAGACAATGCTGAACCATCAATCCTTGGGCGAATCAGTGCCACATTTTAATTTCTGCCGAGAACAAAATGAAAAAAGGTAGCCTGACAAATCAAATCAAATTGTATTTATCACATGCACATGGTTAGCAGATGTTAATGCGAGTGTAGCGAAATGCTTGTGCTTCTAGTTCCGACAATGCAGTAATAACCAACAAGTAATCAAGCTAACAATTCCAAAACTACTACCTTATAGACACAAGTGTAAGGGGATAAAGAATATGTACATAAGGATATATGAATGAGTGATGGTACAGAGCGGCATAGGCAAGATACAGTAGATGGTATTGAGTACAGTATATACATATGAGATGAGTATGTAAACAACGTGGCATAGTTAAAGTGGCTAGTGATACATGTATTACATAAAGATGCAGTAGATGATATAGAGTAAAGTATATACGTATACATATGAGATGAATAATGTAGGGTATGTAAACATTATATTAGGTAGCATTGTTTAAAGTGGCTAGTGATATATTTTACATAATTTCCCATCAATTCCCATTATTAAAGTGGCTGGAGTTGAGTCAGTGTGTTAGCAGCAGCCACTCAATGTTAGTGGTGGCTGTTTAACAGTCTGATGGCCTTGAGATAGAAGCTGTTTTTCAGTCTCTCGGTCCCAGCTTTGATGCACCTGTACTGACCTCGCCTTCTGGATGATAACGGGGTGAACAGGCAGTGGCTCGGGTGGTTGTTGTCCTTGATGATCTTTATGGCCTTCCTGTGACATCGGGTGGTGTAGGTGTCCTGGAGGGCATGTAGTTTGCTCACTACCCTCTGGAGAGCCTTACGGTTGTGGGCGGAGCAGTTGCCGTACCAGGCGGTGAAACAGCCCGACAGGATGCTCTCGATTGTGCATCTGTAGAAGTTTGTGAGTGCTTTTGGTGACAAGCCAAATTTCTTCAGCCTCCTGAGGTTGAAGAGGCGCTGCCGCGCCTTCTTCGCGATGCTGTCTGTGTGGGTGGACCAATTCAGTTTGTCTGTGATGAGTACGCCGAGGAACTTAAAACTTACTACCCTCTCCACTACTGTTCCATTGATGTTTATAGGGAGGTGTTCCCTCTGCTGTTTCCTGAAGTCCACAATCATCTCCTTAGTTTTGTTGACGTTGAGTGTGAGGTTATTTTCCTGACACCACACTCCGAGGGCCCTCACCTCCTCCCTGTAGGCCGTCTCGTTGTTGTTGGTAATCAAGCCTACCACTGTTGTGTCGTCCGCAAACTTGATGATTGAGTTGGAGGCGTGTGTGGCCACGCAGTCGTGGGTGAACAGGGAGTACAGGAGAGGGCTCAGAACACACCCTTGTGGGGCCCCAGTGTTGAGGATCAGCGGGGTGGAGATGTTGTTGCCTATCCTCACCACCTGGGGGCGGCCCGTCAGAAAGTCCAGTACCCAGTTGCACAGGGCGGGGTCGAGACCCAGGGTCTATGGTGTTAAATGCTGAGCTGTAGTCGATGAACAGCATTCTCACATAGGTATTCCTCTTGTCCAGATGGGTTAGGGCAGTGTGCAGTGTGGTTGAGATTGCATCGTCTGTGGACCTTTTTGGGCGGTAAGCAAATTGGAGTGGGTCTAGCGTGTCAGGTAGGGTGAAGGTGATATGGTCCTTGACTAGTCTCTCAGAGCACTTCATGATGACGGTAGTGAGTGCTACGGGGCGGTAGTCGTTTAGCTCAGTTACCTTAGCTTTCTTGGGATGAGGAAAAATGGTGGCCCTCTTGAAGCATGTGGGAACAACAGACTGGGATAGGGATTGATTGAATATGTCCGTAAACACACCAGCCAGCTGGTCTGCGCATGCTCTGAGGGCGCGGCTGGGGATGCCATCTGGGCCTGCAGCCTTACGAGGGTTGACACGTTTAAATGTTTTCCTCACGTTGGCTGCAGTGAAGGAGAGTCCGCATGTTTTGGTTGCGGGCCGTGTCAGTGGCACTGTATTGTCCTCAAAGCGGGCAAAAAAAGTTATTTAGTCTGCCTGGGAGCAAGACCTCCTGGTCGGTGACGGGGCTGGTTTTCTTTTTGTAATCCATGATTGACTGTAGACCCTGCCACATACCTCTTGTGTCTGAACCATTGAATTGAGATTCTACTTTGTCTCTATATGACGCTTAGCTTGTTTGATTGCCTTGCGGAGGGAATAGCTCCACTGTTTGTATTCGGTCATGTTTCCGGTCACCTTGCCCTGATTAAAAGCAGTGGTTCGGGCTTTCAGTTTCAAGCAAATGCTGCCATCAATCCACGGTTTCTGGTTTGGGAATGTTTTAATCGTTGCTATGGGAACGACATCTTCAACGCACGTTCTAATGAACTCGCTCACCGAATCAGCGTATTCGTCAATGTTGTTTGATGCAATACAAAACATATCCCAGTCCACGTGATGGAAGCAGTCTTGGAGTGTGGAATCAGATTGGTCGGACCAGCGTTGAACAGACCTCAGCGCAGGAGCTTCTTGTTTTAGTTTCTGTCTGTAGGCAGGGATCAACAAAATGGAGTCGTGGTCAGCTTTTCCGAAAGGAGAGTGGGGCAGGGCCTTATATGCGTCGCGGAAGTTAGAATAGCAATGATCCAAGGACTTTCCAATCCTGGTTGCGCAATCGATATGCTGATACAATTTAGGGAGTCTTGTTTTCAGATTAGCCTTGTTAAAATCCCCAGCTACAATGAATGCAGCCTCAGGATATATGGATTCCAGTTTGCCAAGAGTCTCCGGAGTCTTACCAGAAGACCGCTTCGTTTCCCCTTTTAAGAAGTTGTTTTTTTGGGTCGCCGGCTGGGATCCATTCCGTTGTCCTGGGTGAAAGGCAGAACACAGGATCCGCTTCGCGAAAGTCATATTCTTGGTCGTACTGATGGTGAGTTGACGCTGCTCTTATATTCAGTAGTTCTTCTCGACTGTATGTAATACCTGGGGTACCAATGTAAGAAATAACACGTGAAAAAAACAAAAAACTGCATAGTTTCCTAGGAATGCGAAGCGAGGCGGCCATGTCTGTCGGCGCCGGAAGTAGGCTTTGGTGGGAAATAGGCTACTAGAGGTGCAATCTTTCTTTTGTTAGGCCTACTCGTATCAATAATGTTGTCCTTGGTGTGCTTTGGTGTGCTTACCAATGCAAGAGCACCTTAATCCCCAATCTATCCATAAAATAATTTTCTTCAGTAATTTAAAAGTTTTGCTTCAGTGAAGTTTCAAATGCATCCTGTCATTACTAAATGCAAGGGCATTTGAGGGGACATTTGCATTTTTGTCTCCCACAGTCTTATCATTGGAATGTGATACAAAATGCAGCAACGGTGTACTTTAGGACCATGTGGACACCTCCGAGTGGTCGGATTGGCTGTTTGGAGTGTTTATCTGATTGGATATAGGACCATGCGGACACCACAGAATGGGCTGACAGGTTGTGTGAAGGCGAAGCTTCTGGAAGGCTGGCTGGACCAGCACGGAAGAGTTAAACATTGTTCAGTGCGTACGTGTTGCGCTCTTTCACCGAGTTGTAAAAAAAGCAGAACAGAAACTGGCTACTCTTTAGTTGACTGATACAGCTGGTAATGTACCTGCCGTTTAACTTAACAGAAAAAAATGAAACTAGTGTTTATATGTTTATATGTCTTGAAAGACTTTGGTAGCAAGCAGGACTAAGGTAACACAAACATCAGCTTTTAAGGAACGGTAATGAAGTGACTAATAATGGTTGTAATTGATATCAGGTGAATTTAGCGCGTATTGATGGTTTAACGAGAGATCAGCTGGCAATGATCTGGTGGCCATCAATGGTTGCCCCTCATGCCCAGTTAGCCTGCTTTGGCTACGTGTTGTTTGATTCAGTCAATCCTGCATTAGGCCTGAATTAGATGAATCAATGGGAGAATTGAGCAGGCTGTGGTATCTTTGGATTCATTGGAAAGTTAAATTGGAGATTATGGAGGGCGAACAAGAGAAAATAGCATAATGTGGGTGTGGGATAAAGTATGACTCTCTTTGGTAATAGGTGAGGGAATTGATTGGTAAAATCCATTTGCAATCACCTTCATTATTATTATATGACATTTACCAGTCCATTTCATGTGGAGAGCACATGATTTGGCAGATGTAGAGAGAATATTTTGTAGGGATTTCATCTCCTGTACTGATACACTATTGTATTTTTTATTTTTTTAAATCCCATTTTTAGAGACATCCATGCAAACACTAGACACCAAAGATGATGCTTTTATTTTATTCTGATAAATGTACCATTCAGTTATTTTCTGTAAACTATTTGAAGTGTGAAGGACCACTGAACATTTATACCACAAGTTTATTGTGAGAAAGATTTCTCTGTCTCTCTTTGCCTCCAGTTCTGCTGAACTCATAAATCTAATATATTCAACTTTACTGCAGCCTAAGCATTTCATTAGCTTTATCTGACATCTACTCTATTAAGTTTGATTTCTGCAGCATTTGCAGTAGCAAGCAGCAAAGGTATAAGACTGATAGGCACCCCAATGCAATGTTCTTCGTTGTCTTCAAGTTGCTACTTGCAGCTGGCCTGACTTGAGTAGCCTGATTGTGCTGTGTTGTGCCAATGACTATAGGAGTTGGCAGGTACCAGTACAATATAGGTTCAGCAAATCCACTTATTGTTTGGGATACCTTTAAATGTACTTTAAGAGGTCATTCAATTCAATATTCATCAATAATAAAAAGCAGATTCTGTCTAGAGACAAGACTAACAAGGGAATATATTAACTGATAGTAAAGGTAGATAGCAATAAAAACTATACTACAGAGATACGAAATAAGTTAGAGGAAAAACAAAAAGAGCTGGAGGAACTTTTCAAGAAGGTTCTAATGTAATCTATTTCAAAACCAAAGCAAACTGGATAGAATATGATGAAAAATGCACCAAATTCTTCCTGAATCTCCAACATAAGAACGATCCCAAAAATAACTTGCAGGAACTCATTACTAAAGACAGAGTCATCTATGATTCTCCAAATTATATTTTAAAAGATAAATACTTTAAGCAGATATTTTCTTTTCCGTCTCATCCTCCCTCTCTGAACGACGATTACTGTAAGGAATTCTTTCCAATTAATACAAAAAATGGAAAATTAACTAAAAGTACAAAAAGATCAGTGCGAAGGCCAAATTACAGAGGAAGTACTTGAGGCTATTAAATATTTTCAGTCTGGAAAAACGCCAGGGCTGTTTTTTTATATACTCAAATGTCCATTATTAGTTTGTTTTAACTACTCCTATAGAAATTATAGTCTGTCAGGTACTCAGCAAGAAGTTCTGATTTCACTATTATTAAAAAAAGATATCAAATATAAAGATCCAGTCTATCTAAAAAACTGTAGGCCCCTTACCCTTCATTGTGTGATGGAAAAATACTAGCAAAATGCATAGCACTCCCAATTAAAAAGGTTTTATCAGGTATTGTTCAACCTAATCAGACAGGTTTTTTTACATGGATGATACACTGACAACTACCAGAAATAATAGAACAACATGGAACATCTAAGAAGCCAGGCCAAGTATTTATAGTGGATTTTGAAAAGGCCTTTGATAAAGTAAGACTGGATTTGATTTACATGTTTTCAATTTTGGTGATTCTCTTATAAAATGGGTAAAAGTAATGTATAGCAACCCCAGGTGTAAAATATGAAATAGTGGCTACTGCTCAGAGCGTTTTGAATTGTCATATCTATTCGTTATGGCCATCGAAATGCTAGCTATTAAAATAAGATCAAATAACAACATTCGAGGATTAGAAATCCAAGGCTTAAAAACAACATATGCAGATGACTCAAGTTTTATATTAAGTCCGCAAGCTAGATCCCTGCAATGTCTCATTCTGGACTTTCTGCACTAATACCTAATTATGATAAGTATACAATATTGTGTGTTTGATCTTTAAAAAAATACAACTTTTACATTACCTTGCAGTTTACCTATAAAATAGGCTGAAGGTGAAGTAGACATACTTGGTATACATATCACAAAATATATAAATGAGCTCTTGACAATGAATTTCAATTTTTAAAAAACTTGCAAAAATAGACAAGCTCCTGCAATCATGGAGAGGGACAGTTGAAGTCTGAAGTTTAAATACACTTAGGTTGGAGTCAATAAAACTAGTTTTTAACCACTCCAAAAATGTCTTGTTAACAAACTATAGATTTTGCAAGTCGGTTAGGACATCTACTTTGTGTATGACACAAGTAATATATCCAACAATTGTTTACAGACAGATTATTTCACTTATAATTCACTGTATCACAATTCCAGTGGGTCAGAAGTTTACATACACTAAGTTGACTGTGCCTTTAAACAGCTTGGAAAATTCAGAAAATTATGTCATGGCTTTAGAAGCCTCTGATATGCTAATTATAAATTAACATCATTTGAGTAAATTGGAGGTGTACCTGTGGATGTATTTTAAGGCCTACCTTCAAACTCAGTGCCTCTTTGCTTGACATCATGGGAAAATCAAAAGAAATCAGCCAAAAATTGTAGACCTCCACAAGTCTGGTTCATCCATGGGAGCAATTTCCAAACGCCTGAAGGTGCCACGTTCATCTGTACAAACAATAGTACGCTGGTATAAACACCATAAAAAATACTTGCATCTTAATTTGCTACCTGACAACTTTACGTCTTTTACTCTTTAATAAACGTTAATATTTTGGGGTTTTCCCTCAACTTTTTTTTTTCATGAAACTTTTTTACTCCGGACGCATTATCTGGACATGGTTCGTCAGGACCTCCAACAGCCGAAGCTAAGTAGTAACATTAACATGATGCCTTCTAATTGCAGTCGCTGTACTCATAATATACAGGAGAATGATCGCCTTAGAATGAAGCCCAGCTTCAGATGCAATCGTTAGGCAAGGGAAATTTCAGTGTAGGAAAGGATGAAACAGAGTCTGTGCCATCAGTAAGTACAGATAGTAACGTTAGTATAAATCCCCTGGCACGGTCCCCGCAGCCGGACAACTTTCTCATGGTTTCTGGAGGGAAATGCTGTAGGAATGCTCAACCGGTGTCGCTCATTCAGCAGACAGAAACTTTCAACTGGTTTTCCCCATTAAGCAACGAGTCGGAGCCAGAGGCCGAGCCTTCTCTGGTCTCTACTCCCCCGTTACGGAGTCTGAGACGCCGAAGCTTCCCACCATTAGCTCTGACAAATTAAAAGCTCTAGTCATTGGCGACTCCATTACCCGCAGTATTAGACTTATAAACGAATCATCCAGCGATCATACACTGTTTACCAGGGGGCAGGGCTACCGACGTTAAGGCTAATCTGAAGATGGTGCTGGCTAAAGCTAAAACTGGTGAGTGTAGAGAGTATAGAGATATTGTTATCCACGTCGGCACCAACGATGTAAGGATGAAACAGTCAGAGGTCACCAAGCTCAACATAGCTTCAGCGTGTACATCAGCTAGAAAAATGTGTCGGCATCGAGTAATTGTCTCTGGCCCCCTCCCAGTTAGGGGGAGTGATGAGCTCTACAGCAGTCTCACAACTCAATCGCTGGTTGAAAACTGTTTTTTGCCCCTCCCAAAAGATAGAATTTGTAGATAATTGGCCCCCTTTCTGGGACTCACCCACAAACAGGACCAAGCCTGACCTGCTGAGGAGTGACGGACTCCATAATAGCTGGAGGGGTGTTCTCATCTTATCTACCAACATAGACAGGGCTCTAACTCCTCTAGCTCCACAATGAAATAGGGTGCAGGTCAGGCAGCAGGCTGTTAGCCAGCCTGCCAGCATAGTGGAGTCTGCCACTAGCACAGTCAGTGTAGTCAGCTCAGCTGTCCCCATTGAGACCGTGTCTGTGCCTCGTCCTAGGTTGGGCAAAACTAAACATGACGGTGTTCGCCTTAGCAATCTCACTAGGATAAAGACCCCCTCCATTCCTGTCATTATTGAACGAGATCATGATACCTCACATCTCAAAATAGGGCAATTATAGTCAATGAACTAATCACTGATCATAATCTTGATGTGATTGGCCTGAATGAAACATGGCTTAAACCTGATGAATTTACTGTGTTAAATGAGGCCTCACCTCCTGGATACACTAGTGACCATATCCCCCGTGCATCCTGCAAAGGCGGAGGTGTTGCTAACATTTACGATAGCAAATTTCAATTTACAAAAACAAAATGACGTTTTCATCTTTTGAGCTTCTATTCATGAAATCTATGCAGCCCTAATCAATCACTTTTTATAGCTACTATTTACAGGCCTCCTGGGCCATATACAGCGTTCCTCATTGAGTTCCCTGAATTCCTATCCAACCTTGTAGTCATAGCAGATAATATTCTAATCTTTGGTAAGTTTAATATATTCACATGGAAAAGTCCACAGACCCACTCCAAAAGGCTTTCGGAGCCATCATCGACTCAGTGGGTTTTGTCCAACATGTCTCTGGACCTACTCACTGTCACAGTCATACACTGGACCTAGTTTTGTCCCATGGAATAAATGTTGTGGGTCGGACCACCATTTTATTACGTTTGCAATTGCAACAAATAATCTCCTCAGACCCCAACCAAGGAACATCAAAAGTTGTGCTATAAATTCACAGACAACACAAAGATTCCTTGATGTCCTTCCAGACTCCCTCTGTCTACCCAAGGACTCCAGAGGACAAAAATCAGTTAACCACCTAACTGAGGAACTCAATTTAACCTTGCGCAATACCCTAGATGCAGTTGCACCCCTAAAAACAAAAAAAATTCTCATAAGAAACTAGCTCCCCACTATAGTTCCAAGATGGCGTAGCAGTAAGTCGTCCTGTCGTATCGTCTCTCTGTATATATCGTCTCTTTTTCGTTTTAGATATTTTTCTTCGCATATCTTTAAAAACATTTTGCTAAACCTAAGCTTCCAAATACTTTCCTGCAACCCGCCTCACCCAATGTAGCTACTTTTCATTTACATTAGATTTAAGTCATTTAGCAGACGCTCTTATCCAGAGCGACTTACAAATTGGTGCATTCACCTTATGACATCCAGTGGAACAGTCACTTTACAATAGTGCATCTAAATCTTAAAGGGGGGAAGAGGGAATACTTATCCTATCCTAGGTATTCCTTAAAGAGGTGGGGTTTCAGGTGTCTCCGGAAGGTGGTGATTGACTCCGCTGTCCTGGCGTCGTGAGGGAGTTTGTTCCACCATTGGCGGGGCCAGAGCAGCGAACAGTTTTGACTGGGCTGAGCGGGAGCTGTACTTCCTCAGTGGTAGGGAGGCGAGCAGGCCAGAGGTGGATGAACGCAGTGCCCTTGTTTGGGTGTAGGGCCTGATCAGAGCCTGGAGGTACTGAGGTGCCGTTCCCCTCACAGCTCCGTAGGCAAGCACCATGGTCTTGTAGCGGATGCGGGCTTCAACTGGAAGCCAGTGGAGAGAACGGAGGAGCGGGGTGACGTGAGAGAACTTGGGAAGGTTGAACACCAGACGGGCTGCGGCGTTCTGGATGAGTTGAAGGGGTTTAATGGCACAGGCAGGGAGCCCAGCCAACAGCGAGTTGCAGTAATCCAGACGGGAGATGACAAGTGCCTGGATTAGGACCTGCGCCACTTCCTGTGTGAGGCAGGGTCGTACTCTGCGGATGTTGTAGAGCATGAACCTACAGGAACAGGCCACCGCCTTGATGTTGGTTGAGAACGACAGGGTGTTGTCCAGGATCACACCAAGGTTCTTAGCGCTCTGGGAGGAGGACACAATGGAGTTGTCAACCGTGATGGCGAGATCATGGAACGGGCAGTCCTTCCCCGGGAGGAAGAGCAGCTCCGTCTTGCCGAGGTTCAGCTTGAGGTGGTGATCCGTCATCCACACTGATATGTCTGCCAGACATGCAGAGATGCAATTCGCCACCTGGTCGTCAGAAGGGGGAAAGGAGAAGATTAGTTGTGTGTCGTCTGCATAGCAATGATAGGAGAGACCATGTGAGGTTATGACAGAGCCAAGTGACTTGGTGTATAGCGAGAATAGGAGAGGGCCTAGAACAGAGCCCTGGGGGACACCAGTGGTGAGAGCGCGTGGTGAGGAGACAGATTCTCACCACGCCACCTGGTAGGAGCGACCTGTCAGGTAAGACGCAATCCAAGCGTGAGCCGCGCCGGAGATGCCCAACTCGGAGAGGGTGGAGAGGAGGATCTGATGGTTCACAGTATCGAAGGCAGCCGATAGATCTAGAAGGATGAGAGCAGAGGAGAGAGAGTTAGCTTTAGCAGTGCGGAGCGCCTCCGTGATACAGAGGAGAGCAGTCTCAGTTGAATGACTAGTCTTGAAACCTGACTGATTTGGATCAAGAAGGTCATTCAGAGAGAGATAGCGGGAGAGCTGGCCAAGGACGGCACGTTCAAGAGTTTTGGAGAGAAAAGAAAGAAGGGATACTGGTCTGTAATTGTTGACATCGGAGGGATCGAGTGTAGGTTTTTTCAGAAGGGGTGCAACTCTCGCTCTCTTGAAGATGGAGACGGAGCGGTCAGTGATGAGTTGATGAGCGAGGTGAGGTAAGGGAGGAGGTCTCCGGAAATGGTCTGGAGAAGAGGGGAGGGGATAGGGTAAAGCGGGCAGGTTGTTGGGCGGCCGGCCGTCACAAGACGCGAGATTTCATCTGAGAGAGAGGGGAGAAAGAGGTCAGAGCACAGGGTAGGGCAGTGTGAGCAGAACCAGCAGTGTCGTTTGACTTAGCAAACGAGGATCGGATGTCGTCGACCTTCTTTTCAAAAAGGTTGACGAAGTCGTCTGCAGAGAGGGAGGAGGGGGGGGAGGGGGAGGAGGATTCAGGAGGGAGGAGAAGGTGGGTTAGAGGCAGATGCTTGGAATTTAGCGTGGTAGAAAGTGGCTTTAGCAGCAGAGACAGAGGAGGAAAATGTAGAGAGGAGGGAGTGAAAGAATGCCAGGTCCGCAGGGAGGCGAGTTTTCCTCCATTTCCGCTCGGCTGCCCGGAGCCCTGTTCTGTGAGCTCGCAATGAGTCATCGAGCCACGGAGCGGGAGGCGAGGACCGAGCCGGCCTGGAGGATAGGGGACATAGAGAGTCAAAGGATGCAGAGAGGGAGGAGAGGAGGGTTGAGGAGGCAGAATCAGGAGATAGGTTGGAGAAGGTTTGAGCGGAGGGAAGAGATGATAGGATGGAAGAGGAGAGAGTAGCGGGGGAGAGAGAGCGAAGGTTGGGACGGCGCGATACCATCCGAGTAGGGGCAGTGTGGGAGGTGTTGGATGAGAGCGAGAGGGAAAAGGATACAAGGTAGTGGTCGGAGACTTGGAGGGGAGTTGCAATGAGGTTAGTGGAAGAACAGCATCTAGTAAAGATGAGGTCGAGCGTATTGCCTGCCTTGTGAGTAGGGGGGGAGGGTGAGAGGGTGAGGTCAAAAGAGGAGAGGAGTGGAAAGAAGGAGGCAGAGAGGAATGAGTCAAAGGTAGACGTGGGGAGGTTAAAGTCGCCCAGAACTGTGAGAGGTGAGCCGTCCTCAGGAAAGGAGCTTATCAAGCAATCAAGCTCATTGATTAACTCTCCGAGGGAACCTGGAGGGCGATAAATGATAAGGATGTTAAGCTTGAAAGGGCTGGTAACTGTGACAGCATGGAATTCAAAGGAGGCGATAGACAGATGGGTAAGGGGAGAAAGAGAGAATGACCACTTGGGAGAGATGAGGATCCCGGTGCCACCACCCTGCTGACCAGAAGCTCTCGGGTGTGCGAGAACACGTGGGCGGACGAAGAGAGAGCAGTAGGAGTAGCAGTGTTGTCTGTGGTGATCCATGTTTCCGTTAGTGCCAAGAAGTCGAGGGACTGGAGGGAGGCATAGGCTGAGATGAACTCTGCCTTGTTGACCGCAGATCGGCAATTCCAGAGGCTACCGGAGAACTGGAACTCCACGTGGGTCGTGCGCGCTGGGACCACCAGATTAGGGTGGCCGCGGCCACGCGGTGTGGAGCGTTTGTATGGTCTGTGCAGAGAGGAGAGAACAGGGATAAACAGACACATAGTTAACAGGCTACAGAAGAGGCTACGCTAATGCAAAGGAGATTGGAATGACAAGTGGACTACACGTCTCGAATGTTCAGAAAGTTAAGCTACGTAGCAAGAACGTAGCAAGAATCTTATTGACTAAATGATACAGTACTGCTGAAGTAGGCTAGCTGGCAGTGGCTAGCTGGCAGTGGGTGCGTTGTTGACACTACACTAATCTACACTACACTTTTCCTAAAGTATTTATATTTACTTCGGAACCGGAACCCCTCAACTGAAGCTAGCCAGCTAACCAACAGCTATGCTAGCGGTCTTCAGCTAACCGGTCATCAGCTAACCTTTAGCTCAGAAAGCTCTCGCCAGTTTGAACAACGCGAACGCTAACCAGAGCATAACGGACCTATTTATTTTTTTATCCCCGGATTCCCACCACAAACGGAACATTTCTTCAGCTGGATCTTCACAAATAGCTATCGAGCTAAACCGCAACCCTGGTTGATTACTCCTGGCTAGCGTTTCCACCCACGTAGCTTGAAGCTAGCCCGGCCAGAGCTCCTGTGCTGCCACCGTAGCATACTCCTGGGCTACAATACCCGGACCCACGACCGGTCTATCGATGTCACCACATGAAGAGGAATAAACAGACTCACCCCATCGCGACGTCCCCCAAAGGCTAACTCTCTAGCCCTCGCTATCTCCTTGCTTGCTAATTCGGCATGCTAACTGCTAGCTTGTTTAGCCCAGTTCCGCTAACTACTACCTTGTTTACCCCGGCCTGCTAATCTGTTAGCTTGTTAGCACAGGCCTGCTAACCGTCTGCATCGCCGCGTCCCAAACACGCAGTGGCTCATATGTACTTTCTATCTCTTCCCGATTTTAAAACATTTGTTTATACCTTCCGGAAACCTGCCTCACCCAATGTGATATGGAATCGCTATTATTTTTTATTTTTAGAACACACTCAAGAATCCTCCAGAAGCTAACCAGCTGACTAGCTATAAGCTATTTAGTCATTGTTAGTTTTTTAACCTGGATAACACTTGCCAGTCCAGCCTCCCTGCCCCATCCACCGCTGCCCCCTGGACTCTGATCACTTGGCTACATAGCTGATGCACGCTGGACTGTCCATTAATCACGGTACTCCATTCTGCTTGTTTGTTTTATCTGTCGTCCCCATTGCCTAGTCAATGCCATTTTACCTGCTGTTGTTGTGCTAGCTGATTAGCTGTTGTCTCACCCACTGTTTTAGCTAGCTTTCCCAATTCAACATTACTGTATGCCTCGCTGTATGTCTCTCTCAAATGTCAATATGCCTTGTATACTGTTGCTCAGGTTAGTTATCATTGTTTTAGTTCACAATGGAGCCCCTAGTCCCACTCCTCATACCCCTGATACCTCCTTTGTCCCACCTCCCACATATGCGGTGACCTCACACATTACAACCAGCATGTCCAGAGATAAAACCTCTCTCATCATCACCCAGTGCCTGGGCTTACCTCCACCGTACCCGCACCCCACCATACCCCTGTCTGCGCATTATGCCCTGAATATATTCTACCATGCCCAGAAACCTGCTCCTCTTATTCTCTGTCCCCAACGCTCTAGGCGACCAGTTTTGATAGCCTTTAGCCGCACCCTCATACTACTCCTTCTCTGTTCCGCGGGTGATGTGGAGGTAAACCCAGGCCCTGCATGTCCCCAGGCACCCTCATTTGTTGACTTCTGTGATCGAAAAAGCCTTGGTTTCATGCATGTCAACATCAGAAGCCTCCTCCCTAAGTTTGTTTTACTCACTGCTTTAGCACACTCTGCTAACCCTGATGTCCTTGCCATGTCTGAATCCTGGCTCAGGAAGGCCACCAAAAATTCAGAGATTTCCATACCCAACTATAACATCTTCCGTCAAGATAGAACTGCCAAAGGGGGAGGAGTTGCAGTCTACTGCAGAGATAGCCTGCAAAGTAATGTCATACTTTCCAGGTCCATACCCAAACAGTTCGAACTACTAATTCTGAAAATTACTCTCACCAGAAATAAGTCTCTCACTGTTGCCGCCTGCTACCGGCCCCCCCTCAGCTCCCAGCTGTGCCCTGGACACCATTTGTGAATTGATTGCCCCCCATCTAGCTTCAGAGTTTGTTCTGTTAGGTGACCTAAACTGGGATATGCTTAACACCCCGGCAGTCCTACAATCTAAGCTAGATGCCCTCAATCTCACACAAATCATCAAGGAACCCACCAGGTACAAACCTAACTCTGTAAGCAAGGGCATCCTCATAGACGTCATCCTGACCAACTGGCCCTCCAAATACACCTCCGCTGTCTTCAACCAGGATCTCAGCGACCACTGCCTCATTGCCTGTATCCGCTACGGTGCCGCAGTCAAACGACCACCCCTCATCACTGTCAAACGCTCCCTAAAACACTCCTGTGAGCAGGCCTTTCTAATCGACCTGGCCCGGGTATCCTGGAAGGACATTGACCTCATACCGTCAGTTGAGGATGCCTGGTCATTCTTTAAGAGTAACTTCCTCACCATTTTAGATAAGCATGCTCCGTTCAAAAAATGCAGAACTAAGAACAGATACAGCCCTTGGTTCACTCCAGACCTGACTGCCCTCGACCAGCACAAAAACATCCTGTGGCAGACTGCAATAGCATCGAACAGTCCCCGCGATATGCAACTGTTCAGGGAAGTCAGGAACCAATACACGCAGTCAGTCAGGAAAGCTAAGGCCAGCTTCTTCAGGCAGAAGTTTGCATCCTGTAGCTCCAACTCCAAAAAGTTCTGGGACACTGTGAAGTCCATGGAGAACAAGAGCACCTCCTCCCAGCTGCCCACTGCACTGAGGCTAGGGAACACGGTCACCACCGACAAATCCTTGATTATCGAAAACTTCAACAAGCATTTCTCAACGGCTGGCCATGACTTCCGCCTGGCTACTCCTACCTCGGCCAACAGCTCCGCCCCCCGCAGCTCCTCGTCCAAGCCTCTCCAGGTTCTCCTTTACCCAAATCCAGATAGCAGATGTTCTGAAAGAGCTGCAAAACCTGGACCCGTATAAATCAGCTGGGCTTGACAAATCTGGACCCTCTATTTCTGAAACTATCCGCCGCCATTGTCGCTACCCCTATTACCAGCCTGTTCAACCTCTCTTTCATATCGTCTGAGATCCCCAAGGATTGGAAAGCTGCCGCAGTCATCCCCCTCTTCAAAGGGGGAGACACCCTGGACCCAAACTGTTACAGACCTATATCCATTCTGCCCTGCCTATCTAAGGTCTTCGAAAGCCAAGTCAACAAACAGGTCACTGACCATCTCAAATCCCACCGTACCTTCTCCGCTATGCAATCTGGTTTCCGAGCCGGTCACGGGTGCACCTCAGCCACACTCAAGGTACTAAACGACATCATAACCGCCATCAATAAAAGACAGTACTGTGCAGCGGTCTTCATCGACTTTGCCAAGGCTGACTCTGTCAATCACCATATTCTTATCGGCAGACTCAGTAGCCTCAGTTTTTCGGATGACTGCCTTGCCTGGTTCACCAATTACTTTGCAGACAGAGTTCAGTGTGTCAAATCGGAGGGCATGCTGTCCGGTCCTCTGGCAGTCTCTATGGGGGTGCCACAGGGTTCAATTCTCGGGCCGACTTTTTTCTCTGTATATATCAATGATGTTGCTCTTGCTGCGGCAGATTCATTGATCCACCTCTACGCAGATGTCACCATTCTATATACTTTTGGCCCGTCATTGGACACTGTGCTATCTAACCTCCAAACGAGCTTCAATGCCATACAACACTCCTTCCGTGGCCTCCAACTGCTCTTAAACGCTAGTAAAACCAAATGCATGCTTTTCAACCGATCGCTGCCTGCACCCACATGCCCGACTAGCATCACCACACTGGATGGTTCCGACCTTGAATATGTGGACACCTATAAGTACCTAGGTGTCTGGCTAGACTGCAAACTCTCCTTCCAGACCCATATCAAACATCTCCAATCAAAAATCAAATCAAGAGTCGGCTTTCTATTCCGCAACGAAGCCTCCTTCACTCACGCTGCCAAGCTTACCCTAGTAAAACTGACTATCCTACCGATCCTCGACTTCGGCGATGTCATCTACAAAATTGCTTCAAACACTCTACTCAGCAAACTGGATGCAGATTATCACAGTGCCATCCGTTTTGTCACTAAAGCACCTTATACTACCCACCACTGTGACTTGTATGCTCTAGTCGGCTGGCCCTCGCTACATATTCGGCGCCAGACCCACTGGCTCCAGGTCATCTACAAGGCCATGCTAGGTAAAGCTCCGCCTTATCTCTGTTCACTGGTCACGATGGCAACTCCCATCCGTAGCACGCGCTCCAGCAGGTGTATCTCACTGATCATCCCTAAAGCCAACACCTCATTCGGCCGCCTTTCGTTCCAGTACTCTGCTGCCTGTGACTGGAACAAATTGCAAAAATCGCTGAAGTTGGAGACTTTTATCTCCCTCACCAACTTCAAACATCAGCTATCTGAGCAGCTAACCGATCGCTGCAGCTGTACATAATCTATTGGTAAATAGCCCACCCATTTTCACCTACCTCATCCCCACAGGTTTTATTTATTTACTTTTCTGCTCTTTTGCACACCAATATCTCTACCTGTACATGATCATCTGGTCATTTATCACTCCAGTGTTAATCTGCAATATTGTCATTATTCGCCTACCTCCTCATGCCTTTTGCACACATTGTATATAGACTCCCCTTTTTTCTACTGTGTTATTGACTTGTTAATTGTTTACTCCATGTGTAACTCTGTGTTGTCTGTTCACACTGCTATGCTTTATCTTGGCCAAGTCGCAGTTGCAAATGAGAACTTGTTCTCAACTAGCCTACCTGGTTAAATAAAGGTGAAATAAAAAAAATGTTTTTTAAAATACAGAAAACACATGAGCTCTGAAGCAAGCTTCCACAAAATTGGAACGGAAATAACGCCACACCAAACTGGAAGTCTTCCGACTAGCTTGGAAAGACAGTACCGTGCAGTATCGAAGAGCCCTTACTGCTGCTCGATCATCTTATTTTTCCAACTTAATTTAGGAAAATAAGAACAATCCGAAATTCCTTTTTGATACTGTCGCAAAGCTAACTAAAAAGCAGCATTCCCCAAGAGAGGATGGCTTTCTCTTCAGCAGTAATAAATTCATGAACTTCTTTGAGGAAAAGATCATGATTATTAGAAAGCAAATTACGGACTCCTCTTTAAATCTGCGTATTCCGTCAAAGCTCAGTTGTCCTGAGTCTGCACAACTCTGCAGGGACCTAGGATCAAGAGAGACACTCAAGTGTTTTAGGACTATATCTCTTGACACAATGATGAAAATAATCATGGCTTCTAAACCTTCAAGCTGCATACTGGACCCTATTCCAACTAAACTACTGAAAGAGCTGCTTCGTGTGCTTGGCCCTCCTATGTTGAACATAACAAACGGCTCTCTATCCACCGGATGT
The DNA here is from genome assembly GCF_021184085.1 of Oncorhynchus gorbuscha. Classification (NCBI taxonomy): domain Eukaryota; kingdom Metazoa; phylum Chordata; class Actinopteri; order Salmoniformes; family Salmonidae; genus Oncorhynchus; species Oncorhynchus gorbuscha. Next base: position 82,193,367 of record NC_060175.1, on the reverse strand, counting down.
GTACCAAACTCACAAAAAATGGCAGTAATAAAGCCTCTCTTGTAAAAGCCAAACCTTGATCCAGAAAATATAAAAAACTATCGGCCTATATCGAATCTTCCATTCCTCTCAATTTTTTTTGGAAAGGCTGTTGCGTAGCAACTCACTGCCTTCCTGAAGAAAAACAATGTTTACGAAATGCTTCAGTCTGGTTTTAGACCCCATCATAGCACTGAGACTGCACTTGTGAAGGTGGTAAATGACCTTTTAATGGCATCAGACCGAGGCTCTGCATCTGTCCTCGTGCTCCTAGACCTTAGTGCTGCTTTTGATACCATCGATCACCACATTCTTTTGGAGAGATTGGAAACCCAAATAGGTCTACACGGACAAGTTCTGGCCTGGTTTAGATCTTATCTGTCGGAAAGTTTGTCTCTGTGAATGGTTTGTCCTCTGACAAATCAACTGTAAATTCCGGTGTTCCTCAAGGTTCCGTTTTAGGACCACTATTGTTTTCACTATATATTTTACCTCTTGGGGATGTCATTCGAAAACATAATGTTAACTGTCACTGCTATGCGGATGACACACAGCTGTACATTTCAATGAAACATGGTGAAGCCCCAAAATTGCCCTCGCTAGAAGCATGGATGGCTGCAAACTTTCTACTTTTAAACTCAGACAAAACAGAGATGCCTGTTCTAGGTCCCAAGAAACAAAGAGATCTTCTGTTGAATCTGACAATCAATCTTAATGGTTGTACAGTCGTCTCAAATAAAACTGTGAAGGACCTCAGCGTTACTCTGGACCCTGATCTCTCTTTTGAAGAACACATCAAGACTGTTTCAAGGACAGCTTTTTTCCATCTACGTAACATTGCAAAAATCAGAAACTTTCTGTACAAAAATGATGCAGAAAAATTAATCCATGCTTTTGTCACTTCTAGGTTAGACTACTGCAATGCTCTACTTTCCATCTAACCAGATAAAGCACTAAATAAACTTCAGTTAGTGCTAAATACGGCTGCTAGAATCCTGACTAGAACCAAACAATTTGATCATATTACTCCAGTGCTAGCCTCCCTACACTGGCTTCCTGTCAAGGCAAGGGCTGATTTCAAGGTTTTACTGCTAACCTACAAAGCATTACATGGGATTGCTCCTACCTATCTCTCTGATTTGGTCCTGCCGTACATACCTACACGTACGCTACGGTCACAAGACGCAGGTCTCCTAATTGTCCCTAGAATTTCTAAGCAAACAGCTGGAGGCAGGGCTTTCTCCTATAGAGCTAAATTTTTATGGAATGGTCTGCCTACCCATGTCAGAGACGCAAACTCGGTCTCAACCTTTAAGTCTTTACTGAAGACTCATCTCTTCAGTGGGTCATATGATTGAGTGTAGTCTGGCCCAGGAGAGTGAAGGTGAACGGAAAGGCTCTGGAACAACGAACCGCCATTGCTGTCTCTGCCTGGCCAGTTCCCCTCTTTCCACTGGGATTCTCTGCCTCTAACCCTATTACAGGGGCTGAGTCACTGGCTTAATAGGGCTCTTTCATACCGTCCCTAGGAAGGGTGCGTCACTTGAGTGAGTTGAATCACTGATGTGATCTTCCTGTCTGGGTTGGCGCCCCCCCTTGGGTTGTGCCGTGGTGGAGATCTTTGTGGGCTATACTTGGCCTTGTCTCAGGATGGTAAGTTGTTGGTTGAAGATATCCCTCTAGTGGTGTGGGGGCTGTGCTTTGGCAAAGTGGGTGGGGTTATATCCTTCCTGTTTGGCCCTGTCCGGGGGTCTCATCGGATGGGGCCACAGTGTCTCCTGACCCCTCCTGTCTCAGCCTCCAGTATTTATGCTGCAGTAGTTTATGTGTCGGGGGGCTAGGGTCAGTTTGTTATATCTGGAGTACATCTCCTGTCCTATCCGGTGTCCTGTGTGAATTTAAGTATGCTCTCTCTAATTCTCTCTCTCTCTTTCTCTCTTTCTTTCTCTCTCTTGGAGGACCTGAGCCCTATGACCATGCCTCAGGACTACCTGGCATGATGACTCCTTGCTGTCCCCAGACCACCTGGCCATGCTGCTGCTCCAGTTTCAACTGTTCTGCCTGTGGTTATTATTATTTGACCATGCTGACTCAAGTAAAAGTGAAAGTCACCCAGTAAAATACTACTTTAGTAGGAGTCTAAAAGTATTTGGTTTTAAATATACTTTAGTATCAAAAGTAAATGTAATCGCTAAAATGTACTTAAGTATCAAAAGGAAAAGTATGATATTTTCAAATTCCTTATTTAAGCAAACCATTTTTTATTTATTTTTCTTGGGGGGAGGGGTCTTGGAGGGCTGGTGGTTGGGAGCTTGGGCCGGTGGCTTGTCCCTGTTTTTGACCTTGTGGAAGATCTGTCAACGTGCCCTTGAGCAAGGAGTTGTCCCTGTTTGCTTCTGTGGGTAGCTCTGGACGGGAGATGGTTAAATGACGGAATGTGATGAAGATGTTGAGTGGCTTCACTGCAAGTAGATTGTATGATTTAAAATTCAATAAAAATAAATAAAAGGTACCAGGCTATGGCTTGAATGACTATAATCTGTGACCAGCATCATGGTGTCACAGCGGCCTGATGAGAGTGACAGGCGATCAATTGTAGGGCTGCTAACAGATAGTTCCATTAAACTGGCTGTTCAACCAGCTGTCACAATCACAACCACTGCTGTCATCCCCTTCTCTCATCCCTGCCTTAAAAAACTTACGCTGTATCGTTCACTGTGACCTACATTGTATCTGGCAGAATAACCATCTTATCATTGATGCAGTTGGATCATATTTCAAACAGAGTCTATGTCTGAGATGATAAGCTACATTAATTGGTAGGATAGTAAATGAGAGCAATACTGTATGCAAATTGGAGAGCATCATCCCTGAGAGTTACTCTATAAACTTAGTTGTGTCTGACAGAAGTACTGACTTCAGCATACCTCTCTAAAGTCCTCCATATATTTCCATTCACATCTACTTCAGTGAATATGCAGTATGTAAACTTACGAACATTTCTATTCGCTTCAGAGTTGCATCTATTAGAATGTTTTTGTTCTACACCCATTCTAAAGCACCCTTCCTCCCCCTGAAGACTGACTGACAAAGCAAATGAGTACAGATTTCCCAGAGGTTCGAGCCATACATACATATTGCCCTTGAACAACCCAGATAGGTCTGTTGGTGTAGGCCTACTCCTGAGTGGATTATCACTAATAAGCTACAGCTCTGGCTGCTATCTCTCTGAAGGATCATGTTCACGAACACAGTGGCTCTTGCCAACAGAGCTGATTCACTTGTCAGTCTTTACCCCATACTATATAGACTATACTCTTGACAAGTGAACAGAATGTAACGGGCCAAATATCATTACCAACACCAACAATACCAGCATATTCATAACTATGACAACCATGGGGATCAATATAGCATTTCTGTGATTTATTGATATTGCCATAGTGGTAATTAAAATGTGATATGGAACTTGGACTCATTATAGAAGTGGCTCTTTGCCCATCGTTATCATGGCAGTCATTGCATGGACCTAGCAGGTATGTCCAAAAATTAAATGAATGCAAGAATACAAGCGTGCATCATCAAATCAAATCAAATTTTATTGGTCACATACACATGATTAGCAGATGTTAATGTGAGTGTAGTGAAATGCTTGTGCTTCTAGTTCCCGAATTTCACACCATGACCATAGTTTGCTTTGTATGTTTCTATGTTTTGTTTGGTCAGGGTGTGATCTGAGTGGGCATTCTATTTTTTATGTCTAGTTTGTATGTTTCTGTATTTGGCCTGATATGGTTCTCAATCAGAGGCAGGTGTTAGTCATTGTCTCTGATTGGGAACCATATTTAGGTAGCCTGTTTGGTGTTGGGGTTTGTGAGTGATTGTCTCCTGTGTCAGTGTTTGTTCCACACGGGACTGTTTCGGGTTTACATGGTTGTTGTTTTTTGTAGTTTATTCATGTATAGTTTTCTTATTAAAAACAAACATGAATTTCAACCACGCTGCATTTTGGTCCTCCTCTCCTTCACCAGAAGAATCCCGTTACACCGACAGTGCAGTAATATCTAATAAGTAATCTAACAATTCCCCAACAGCTACCTAATACACGCAAATCTAAAGGGATGGAATAAGAATATGTACATAAAGATATATGGATGAGCGATGGCTGTGCGGCATAGGCAAGGCACAATAGATGGTACTGTATAAGGTAGAGTATATACATATGAGATGAGTAATGTAAGATATGTTTACGTTATTAGTGGCATTGTTTAACCCTCTTGTTGTGTTCGTTTCATGTCAATGAATTCTGTGTTCCCAGTCCAAAATGACTGCCTCATTATAGCTAATTATAAATCCATAATAATACATATATTATCACCTGTTTTAGATCTTTTAGTCAACTTAAGATCTTGTGAACATTACAAGTTTTGAACTTCTATTTGCTATTTATGGCCTGTAGGCCTCATTGACATGAGCTCATACAACTTGTTTTTGAGTAGAAAAAAGCTCAATGTATGGATTATTTTGGCTATAACTGTCACATCCTGATCTGTTTCACCTGTCCTCGTTATTGTCTCCACACCCTCCAGGTGTCACTTGTTTTCCTCAGTGTATTTATCCCTGTTTCCTGTCTCTCTATGCCAGTTTGTCTTGTATGTCCAAGTCTACCAGCGGTTTTTCCCGTTTTCCTGCTTTGCCTCTTCTCCTTTTTCTAGTCCTCCTGGTTTTGACCCTTGCCTGTTCTGGACTCTGTACCTGCCTGCCTGACCATTCTGCCTGCCTTGACCTTTAGCCTGTCTGCCACTCTGTACCTCCTGGACTCTGATCTGGTTTTGACCTTTTGCCTGTCCACGACCATTCTCTTGTCTATTCCCTTTGGATTTATTAAACATCTTAAACTCCAACCATCTGCCTCCTGTGTCTGCATTTGGGTCTCACCTAGTGTCATGATAATAACAAATACTCAGATTAAACATATTGTGCTATTTATCACAGAGTTTAACAAGGACTCTCTCCTCCTCACCAGTGTAATGATCAAAGATATGATCAAGAGCCTCACATACAGTATATCGTTTAGTCATAATGCTATCAAATCAAATGTATTTATATAGCCCTTCTTACATCAGCTGATATCTCAAAGTGCTGTACAGAAACCCAGCCTAAATCCCCAAACAGCAAGCAATGCAGGTGTAGAGGCACGGAATGAATTGTGAGCAAGGCCTCAAAAAAGCTTCATATACTAGAGCTTCGAGAAAAGTTCTTATTATTGAAACAATGTTGCGATTGATTATGAGAATGCCAACAGGTCTGGTTCCCATGGGGGAAATATTCTATTGGGGAAAGGTTCATGTGGTGGTTGCCATGGAAGCCAAGAAGGCGAGTGAGGTGCTCAAACATACATGCATGTGGGGGTCTGGAAGAGGAAGTGTATCCATCTGATGAATGGGCATGTGCCTGAACTAAATTTTATACACTAATTGTAGTCTCACCCATTAATTTGACCAGTCATTTTTGACCGGGAACATCACAGTTAAATAAAACACCCAAAATGTAATGAAAATCATCCAAATGTATTTTGTGTGGACAAAGTCATTAGATTAAAGTACATTTTTCAGAGAGAACTTGTAAATCGGTCCAATTCGACCGGAACACAGCAGGAGGGTTAAAGTGACTAGTGATCCATTTATTTATTTTATTTATTTATACATATTATATATATAAAAAAATCCCCAATTTCGTGGTATCCAATTGTTTTAGTAGCTACTATCTTGTCTCATCGCTACAACTCCCGTTCGGGCTCGGGAGAGACGAAGGTTGAAAGTCATGCGTCCTCCGATACACAACCCAACCAAGCCGCACTGCTTCTTAACACAGCACGCATCCAACCTGGAAGCCAGCCGCACCAATGTGTTGGAGGAAACACTGTGCACCTGGCAACCTTGGTTAGCACGCACTGTGCCCGGCCCACCACAGGAGTCGCTGGTGCGCGATGAGACAAGGATATCCCTACCGGCCAACCCCTCCCTAACCCAGACGACGCTAGGTCAATTGTGCGTCGCCCCACGGACCTCCCGGTCGCAGCTGGTTACGACAGAACCTGGGCGCAAACCCAGAGTCTCTGGTGGCACAGCTGGCGCTGCAGTACAGCACCCTTAACCACTGCACCACCCGAGAGGCCTTTTATTTAGTGATCCATTTATTAAAGTGGTCTGAGGATACATTTTGTAAAGGAGTAATGCAATGCAGAAGTCTGAGACAGGTCACAGACAGCAGAGCCTTAGCAGGCACGATAATGAACCCCGAAGGGCTGTTTATAGGATGCCATGCAGCTGGCTCACGTTGAAAGGACCAAGAGAATATTCATGTTGAGATTTGTAGATCAAAGAATTATATATGAATATGTAAGTAATTCTTGTGTGTTTTTTAAATGTAATTTTCTATTATTATCTAAATCATTATTATCACTGCATTGTTTGTTGGAAAGAGCTCTCAAGGTAACATTTCACTGTACTGTTTTACACCAGTTGTATCCATGTGGCAAATAAACTTTGAAATGTTGAAACTGTAACTTGGGAAAAAGTGACTCAGAGTCTGAGGCGTGTTGGTACAGAGGGGGATAACTCTTACCACTGAGAGACGTATGGTCCTCGCTCTCTGTCTTATGTTGTGGTTCTTCTGAGTGATGTTGGGGATCTCAAAGAATGGCGGCCATTTTCCTTAGAGACTCATTACTGCACACTTCCATCATGTGCCAGACTGAATCGAGAACAAACTAAGTTTAGGAAACTACCAGAGTTTCTTAATTTGGCCTGCCTCATTAACAGACAAATACCTTACAAAACAATCAACTTCCCTTAAGATGCAAACCAAAGTAATTTAGACGTTTCAGAGAACAAATTTCTGGGCAAAGACATTCATTTTCTCCTCATGGTAACAACTGTTTTAATGGTTAGAAGAAATGTTTATAATTGTATTGTCCACATTTCCAGGAAGGGTTGCAGACCTCCACCAAAAGCAACCATGATATTAAATTAGGATCAGATATCTTTACAGATTCTTTTCAGAGAAAATGGATGTCGAGCTGAGCCTTTAGATTAATAAAAATGTTGGTTTGCTCAAGATAAGAGAACAGAGTGGTGTTTGTGTGTATATAAATGTGGGTGGAGGGGGATTGTCTTGCAGGCCAGGGAGAGAAGAGATAGTCAGTGATGGAAAGGCAGTGTATGACAGCGTTTGAATCAGCAGCACTGAAAGCCTGCGGGATAATAGGTCAGATGGTTTTAAGCTTTTGCTTCTTGTTGCGGTTGCTTGGTGACAATCAACGGATGACAGGCACACATCCTTCCAAAGAAGCTTTTTCATTTACTTTCAACGAGATAGCCTTGTCATCTCATTGTGAAGTCCCCCACTCATATCCTGCAAATGAAATAACCAGTGAATGGAAATATTGGATGGGAGAAGTGCAATACAGGGCAGAACCTTCATGGAATTATTTTCTTCAGCTTTACAAACACCAAGTCTACCTTGGTGTTTTGTGTTTACAGCTCTCCAATTTAATTTATTTTTATAAAATAAATCTTGCCATTTTGCAGCTATTCAACGATACCACAGAACTGGAAAATGTGATATGGTAAAGGGACTCTTGTGACATAGGATAGCATGCCCTATATGTTCAAGGGTATTGTCAAGTGTAAAGCACATTGTAAGGCCATCTGAGGGACCAAAGAGACTTGGGAATTTCCCTTTAGTCTTAGATATTTCCCATTTACAGACATTGATGACCACACTGTAAATCATTTCTATAGTCTGCACTGGCAGTGAGTCAAAACACTGGCAGTGTATCAAAACACTTAATAACAGGTTATGTTTGTTGGCAACAAAAATCAAATACACCTTAGAGATTCATGTGATCTATACAGCATCAGACAAGGAGATTACATAACGAATAAATAGCTCATTATTCTACAGGAAGTTCTGAAATCATGCACATTTCTGATTAGTATGTGTTTTCTGTTATTAAACATAATTCTGGTGAAATTAGTGTGTTGCTGTGAAGGACATTGTTGCAGATTGGGAGGCGGATATGATTTTATTTTTATTATGATTTTTCCCAACCAAAATCATAATTGGTCTCTTTTCAAACTGCAACAAGATCAAAGTGTTATACCACCACCTTGTGGAAGCCACGGGAAAAGAAACGCATCTCTCCTAGTTTTGGTCATGGGGAATAGCCTAATGTAGCCTATCACTACCACGGCAACAGCATCAAGTTACCATGGGGTCAACAGACTGTCACCAGGATACAATCCATCTTAAGAAACGCAGAGCGAACCTGTTGACAAGCAGTTTAATCACCTCAGTGAGGGCCCCAGACTATAATGACATGACATTTGAGGAAGACCTCTGTTACAGCAGTTCTTTGTGTGTGATTGACCTATTGAAGAGACGGATACAAGAAAAGGATCTGAGGCCATAGGTCAAACATCAAAATATCACAAGACCTGTGATTTACATTTTACATTGCAGGAGATTTAAATGTCACTTCATCGCCATGAATGAGAGAAGACATAGTACATGTCCTTTTCCATGTGCCATGGTGGTAGGAAGCTAGTAAATGCATTTTTCAGTAAATAATCTACCTAATTTCCTAGTTTTATGAGAAAGACTTCATGTTCTTAGAGAAAATAACTATTAATAAGACCATATCCAGGAAGATTGTAATTATGACACAGTTTGATTGATTGTGCTGCCACCCACCAGCTGTCCAGAGTGCGTCATATTTACAGCTGACAGACCACATGGACATGACCAACACCTTGGTTACAGAACCATACTTCCTCTATTTATACACACTCTCCAGTAGTCGAGAGCAGTGTTTTCCAACTCCATTCCTCAATAGCACACATTTTTGGCGTAGCCCCAGACAAGCTCACCTGATTCAACTCATTGAAGGCTTGATAATTAGTTGACAAGTTTAGTCAGGTGTGCTTGTCTGGGGCTACAACAAAAATGTGTACTATTAGGGTTTCTCGAGGACTGGAGATGGGAAACATTGGGGTAGTGTACAGTATGACCCCTAATGAAGATCTTAGGGTCAAATTATTGTCTGTCAATAACCTACACGGGAGTAGACAATGGGCTTTTATGGGAGTAGATAATGGGCTTGTATGGGAGTAGATAATGGGTTTGAATGGGAATAGACAATGGGCTTATATGGGAGTAGAAAATGGGCTTATATAGGAGTAGATAATGAGCTTATATGGGAGTAGATAATTGGTTTATATGGGTGTAGATAATGGGTTTATATGGGAGTAGAAATGGGCTTGTATGGGAGTAGATAATGGGCTAGTATGGGAGTAGATCATGGGTTTATATGGGAGTAGATAATGGGTTTATATGGGAGTATATAATGGGTTTACATAGGAGTAGATAATGGGTTTATGTGGGAGTAGATAATAGGCTTAAATGGTAGCATACAGTGTATATAGTATATGTGATGTGACTTGTTACAGGATCCTTGACATTTGACACCAGTTCCTATATCACAATAGGGCCGTTTGGAAAACTAACATTGGGTGGAAATGTTTAACTATGGACAACTGCCAAAGTGTTGTTGCGGCTCTCAAAAACATTGCTGCCTGAATTTAGCTGGTGCTATCGACAAAGCTCACTGTGGGAAAGTTTAAGTACAGAGACTACTTTCTGGAGGACAATGCCAGGTCACACTTTTGATGGTCTACAGGTGTTCATACTATTAACAAACTATCTGTTGATAAGCAACTCCTTGCTAAGGTTACAATTAGGGTAAGGTTTAGAATAAGGGTTAGGATAAGGGTTAGGATAAGGGTTAAGGTTAGGTTAGGGCTAGGGTTAGTAGATAGTTAGTTGAAATGTTACTGATAGTCTGTAAATAGTCCGTAGAGGAACTATCCAAATTAAGTGTTACCCAATGCCATGCTGACTCACATGTGTTTAGATGTGAATTCTTAAAGAGATGGGTGGGGCTAAGGCTTAAGAGGATGTGAACAATGCTGAGTGGGTGTAAAAAAATAAGAGTTCTCTAGCAAATGTGAACATCTCAGCAAAATCTCTCATTTTCTCCTACTTGTTACCTGAGTGTGTTTGCAAGTCATCCACTTTCAAAGCAGCATAACTTTCCCATGTTTCTTCCAACTACAGTGTATGCTACACTATTATTTCCCATATAATTTTTTATTGCACAGGGAAAATACTTTCATCCATGTTATTTTAATTTGACTTATGAAATCCTGCACTATGTAGGCCTAGTCCAATGGTGGTAGATGCAGACCCTGCAGTGTGCCAGGGTTATATCAATCTGGGGTTCTTTGACATCACTGTGGCATGGTGTTGATCCCAGCCTGACAAGGAGCCAAGCCATCGCTAGGTGTACCTTTCAGACTCTTTCAGACTCTAGCTATACTGAACAAAAATATTAATGGAACATGTAAAGTGTTGATCCCATGTTTCATGAGCTGAAATGAAATATCCCAGACATTTTCCATATGCACAAAAAGCTTATTTCACTCACACTTTGTGCACAAATTTGTTAAGATCTCTGTTGAAGAGCATTTCTCCTTTGCCAAGATAATCCATCCATCTTACAGGTGTGGCATATCAAGAAGCTGATTGAACACCATGATCATTACATAGTTGCACATTGTGCTGGGGACAATAAAAGTCCACTCTAAAATGTGCAGTTTTGTCACACAACACAATGCCAGAGATGTCTTAAGTTTTGAGGGAGAGTGGATTTGGCATGCTGATGCAGGAATGTCCACCAGAACCCTTGCCAGAGAATTTAATGATAATTTCTCTACCATAAGCCGCCTTCAACATAATTTTAGAGAATTTGGCAGTACGCCCAACCGGCCTCACAACCGCAGACCACGTGTAACCACGCCAGCCTAGGACCTCCACATCCATCTTCTTCACCTGCGGGATCATCTGAGACCAAGCCACCAGTACAGCAGATGAAACTGAGTAGTATTTCTGTTTGTAGTAAATCAATTTTGTTGGGAAAAACTCATTCTGATTAGCTGGGCTACAATCACAGTGGATGGGCCTATGCCCTCCCAGGCTCACCCATGGCTGAGCCCCTGCCCAGTCATGTGAAATCCATAGATTAGGGCTTCATGAGTAAAAGTAAAGATACCTCAATAGTCACCCAGTAAAATACTACTGGAGTAAAAGTTTAAAGTTACTGTTTTTTGTTTTTAAATATACTTTAGTGTCAAAAGTAAATGTATTTGCAAAAATATACTACAAAAATATCAAAGAAAAATTATAAAACAGTAATTAACGTAAGTAAGTAAGTAACTAACGAAGCAGTTTAGTGAGTCTGCCAGATCTGAGAAAGTAAGGATGACCAGAGATATTCTCTTGACAAGTGCGCGGATTGGACCATTTTCCTGCCCTGCTAATAAGCATTCAAAATGTAACGAGTACTTTTGGATGTCAGGAAAAATGTATGGAGTAAAAATGCAATTTCTTTTCTTTAGGAATGTAGTGAAGGAAAAATAAAAGTTGTCAAATATAAATAGTAAAGTACAGATACCCCCAAAAATGACTCAAGTAGTACTTTACACCACTGCCAGCGACCACTTGAGTTGAGTAGGATGGAGGTGGCAGCAAGGAGATGAAGTGACGAGGGCCTAAAGTGGCCTTCTAAAGAGAAAATGAGTTCTCAGCTCTCCATGGTACGAGAAATAACAGATCATCTAAAGTCATTACTAGAGACATCTTAGCCAGATGATCTCTCTCTACCCGAATACCCTAAACAGATGGGCTGGGGACAATATGATGTAAGGAAAATACCAGAAAGGCCAAGTGTCAGCTGGTCCTCCCCTAAATCATCCTTCCAGCCGGGGATAAATCCCAAGCCCCGGTCAGGAGACTTGATATTTGAGTTGATATGATCTACACCATTCTGGGATTAACCTTAATGTGGAGCAGGTGCGAGAAGGCTTGGCATGTTTAAACAAGCTGTGTGTGTAATCCGAAATTAAATTACATTTATCATTGTTTTCATGAATTGTTGTTTGTGTTCTTTATTAGACTCTACCCAGTAAACAAAAATATGTGAAAGTTCCCAGAACATTCGTAAAGTCGTAGCAAATGTTCTCATAACACAAAAACTCTCCAGTCGTGGTGATGATTATAGAATGATTGTATGACATTCACCTGACGTTGCAAGAACGTTCCTAGAACACATTTCATTTGGTTTTTAAATGTTCCCAGAATGTTCCATTAGGTTGTGGGAACAGTCTGGTGAGAACAATGTGGGGACATCACAAAATATATGTTCCCAAAACACAAATACTGTCCAGTTGTGTGGATGATTCTACAATGATTCATCGTTTTGGATACCTTGTGAATATGGGCCCAGAAGTATGCAGCATATAAAGAAGATGGGTGAAGTGATGGTGAAAAGTTACCAGTATCTCCCTGGGTTAGTTATGTCTAGGAAGGCTAAAATGGAAGCGTGGAATTCCTGATTGACCTTAGTGCCATTGCTACATACCAAGAGAAAAGAAGCTGCAAAAGAGCTTCACTGGTGGCATAGAGGACAAAAGACCTGGTTGGCAACCACACATTGCAGGTTCAAACCCCACATGTGCAGATTGTCAACATATGAAGTAAAAAGTAAAAAGAATGATTCGGTTTGTATGACTAAAATGCTGTTCAAATAGCTAATAAACAAAGTAATGTGCAGACTATTGACATACAGTATGAAGTGGAACAAATGGGTTTGTATGATTAAATGCTGGTGAAATTAAAATGTTGCTCCACCTACAATATAGTCCTCAAATGTGAATTGCTAGTCTGTTATCTTATGCCTTCATTTTGCATGCTGAGAATGTTGTGGTAATATTAGGTCAAACTTAAATATAACATGTTTTAAATGTTCTGAGGACCTCCAAAACAAGGTCAAAGTAATACTGCAAAAAATGTGGCAAGGAAATGAACTTTGTCCTGAATAAAAAAAGTTTAATGTTTGGGGAAATCCAATAGAACACATTACTGAGTACCACTCTCCATATTTTCAGGCATAGTGGTGGCTGCATCATGTTATGGGTATGCTTGTATTCGTTAAGGACTGGGGAGTTTTTCAAGATTACATTTTTTTTTAATGAAAGAAATAAAAGCTCAAATAAATCATTCCCTCTACTATTATTTTGACATTTCACATTCTTAAAATAAAGTGGTGATCCTAACTGGCCTAAGACAGGGAATTGTTTATTAGGATTAAATGTCAGGAATGGTGAAAACTGAGTTTAAATGTATTTGGCTAAGGTGTATGTAAACTTCTGACTTCAACTGTAAAATGCAAAAATGTGTCATTACGGGTCTTGTGTGTAGATGGGTGAGAATATGTTATATTTAATACGTTTTGAATTCAGACTGTAACACAACAAAATGTGTCATTACGGGTATTGTGTGTAGATGGGTGAGAATATGTTATATTTAATACGTTTTGAATTCAGACTGTAACACAACTAAATGTGGAATGGGTATAAATACTTTCTGAATGCACCATACATCTGGGAAACGGATGGAGTGGGAACCTTAACTTTCTGTTGACACTGTTTGCTATCAACATTACTGGTTAATTGTGTTATTACATTAACTGTAAACCTGATGAGAACTTTTGAATGTTCTGTGAATCTTGTTATTGATGTTGTGCACAACATGCTAGTGAATGTTAGATTATTCCAAGGATATTTCATTTTAAACATTTTTTGAAGAATACCAATATTTTGTTATCAAAAACATTCTATGTTTTTGGATGTTGTCATCCAAATGTTAGTTAAACCCTATCTATAACTTAATGGGAATCTTAGCTAATGTTGCCGGTTTGCTGGGTAGGCTGTTCATGGTTGTGTACCCGTTAAGTACCAAGCATTATTAAACCAGACATTTGTTACAATGTTGCCAGACAGTGGACCAGATCATATCTAGTTGGATTATGATGTATAAACCCACTATAAAGTCTTCATGGTGTTCTTGGAAAAGACAACAATATTTGGACACCAAAGTGGTAATTTATGGTCCTGTGATCATCTCAGTCTCTGAGGCTTTATAGAGGAATCAAGTTGCTCTGCCAATATATTTCAGCTGTACAGCAGCTGTGAATGATGTACTTTCATTGGTAAATCCCTCAACTAATGGCTTTTGAACCACATCTATTCTTCGACAATTGGTCTCGTCTTTAGAGCAATAGCAGCCTCCAAGTTTGAAGAGCCACGTCTAGTGGATTTCTAAATTGGTTACATTTTTGTATAAATCAGGATGACTCGTTGATTTTCCCATTAGAATTGCAATTTTGGCATTCAAAGGTTTTTCATAGACCGGTGAGTATAAACTGGAATATAATACTGAAGAGGCTGAGAGATTAGATTTGATACTAGTCCAGTGGCAATTTTAGCATGTAAATCATGGTGGGGCCCAAAGAAAATAGCTGATATGGCTGACTTGCTAAACCAATATGGTTTCTAATTGAGATGTTCAAACTATGGCATAAGGGGATGACAAGTGGATGAAAGGCAATCCGTAATTTAAATTAAGACAGAGCGAGCTAGGACAGACATAGTCAATATAGTTATTTGTTTGGCACTTTTGAAATGTACACCAACAGAAATCAGAAATCAGAACATGGGCCATTCTTACAGTGTTCTCCCTGTACACTAAGTCAGAGCTGTAGGATAAATAAAGGGATCATATAAGCAGACAATGAAAGCTCTTGCAAAATTTGATGATTACATTTCTCTAAAACAGGTTATAGGCTACATGTGCACCACCAAGTCAGAACAGTAGGCGGAATTAAGAAAGGTTGACTAAATTATTAGGATGAGGCACATGGGCTACTAACAGCTTACTACACAACATACACTTAGTATTACTTTCTTAGCTACCGTATACATACAGTATCTCCCTGGCATATTACATCGTTTATGCAGCAGCATACAAGACATTTCTGGACTCACCTTTTTGTGCTGTGCTCACTTGGACAGGAAGGTGGCATGGCGGTCCTTCATGGGCAAAGTCTGGCATTTATGTTGATTTCACTGGGAACTTGAAAAAAAACAAGGTTGAATCATGATGACGTCAATGATCTTCATGTCGTAGCTCTAGAAAAGAGGCCCGAGTTCCCCGACTTACAATTCTGAGTTGGATGACCGTTCAAAGCGTATTTCCCAGTCGGAGCTCGTCGCTCGAAGTCGGAGCTCGAAGTCAAGTTTTTGCAGTTCCAAGTTAACAGTTGTTTTGAGCGCGGCACAAATCATGCTTCATTGACAGCATGGCCAATGTTGAATGTTTATCATTTTAAACCTGGAAACGAGACACTTAAACCCAGATTTGGGATCACACAGCCACTCCACTGAATATCAGGCTAGTGATTGCTTTGCAATGGTTGCAGTTAGCCACTGTCACTGATTCCTTCCAAACCACTCATTGTTGATTTTGCGATTTCCAACTTGTTGTGTAATGTTTATGTCCAATAGCCGATGAGCACCAATATGTTTTTATCTATTTCTCTTCACTATTTATCTTACGTAATATGACAAGGAATAAAAAGGATTTGCCAGTAGATTGTCGACTTGATTCATAATGATGACTGCTAGCTAAGATTTTGAATGTATGTACAGTGGGGCAAAAAAGTATTTAGTCAGCCACCAATTGTGCAAGTTCTCCCACTTAAAAAGATGAGAGAGGTCTGTAATGTTCATCATAGGTACACTTCAACTATGACAGACAAAATGAGAAAAAAATCCAGAAAATCACATTGTAGGATTTGTAATGAATTTATTTGCAAATTATGGTGGAAAATAAGTATGTATGTGTATGTATATATAGTAAGTGTGTGTGTGTGTGTGTGTGTGTGTGTGTGTGTGTGTGTGTGTGTGTGTGTGTGTGTGTGTGTGTGTGTGTGTGTGTGTGTGTGTGTGTGTGTGTGTGTGTGTGTGTGTGTGTGTGTGTGTGTGTGTGTGTGTGTGTGTGTGTGTGTGTGTGTGTGTGTGTGTGTGTGTGTATTTATCAATAAGATAACCCTAAGTTACAAGAATATAATCTCTCAGGTATCTCCAGATATATCCAAACATGGGAGAATCAAAATGGCAAGGGTGCAACATTTAACCCAGCAATGTGAATCTTTGTGAGGGGAGATGAGAATAGCATTACAATAAATGTCACTGTATTAGAATTACAGCCAACCCCATCCTGTACTTTATTACTGTCACTGGCTAGTTTTGGTTTCATCATGTGATCATGCGATTTATCATTGTCTCCGAAGTCTCGGAGGTCATCAGCCATGTGGAAATGCTATTTGTCTGGGCATATCATAGCTCAGTGAGTTAGTCAGCGTGCACTGAATGGCAACAATGAACAAGTGGGCCCAAGAGGTATAAAACAATGCGATCGCTGCCTGGTTGAGGCATACGGCAGAAGGTACAGTAGTATATGTTAGCAGAGATGAAGGATATACCCCATTCACATTACATTGATAGATTCTGCCAAGCTCATCATTAGTTTAATCGGATTATGATAATTCTGACTAGACAACACCTTACTGTGGCCTTTCTGCAGCCAATTATTTTATGATGTATGCTTTTAGAATAGCTTTTGATTTATTTATGTGGCCTTGATATGTGACCTGAACAGGTTGGCTGTGCATAGCATACCCACGTTGAGAGATAAATCTGGTCTCTGCCAGAGATGCCCCTGTCACTCTCCATGCCTCTTCAGTGGAATGGGATCACTTGTTTACTCAACTTCTCAATATACTGTATTACCTCAGGTAGTGGTCGGAAACCTACCCAATTGTCATACTTGAGTAAAATTAAAGATACCTTAATTGAAAATAACTCAAGTAAAAAGTGAAAGTCGCCCAGTAAACTACTACTTGAGTAAAGTCTAAAGGTATTTGGTTTTAATATACTTAAGTAAAAGTATAAATCATTTCAAATTCCAAACCAGATGGCAAGATATATATTTTTTTAATTTACAGATAGCCTGGAGCACACTCCAACACTCAGACATAATTAACAAACAAAGCATTTGTGACCATTTTCTTGTTCTGCTAAGCATTAAAAATGTAAATACTTTTGGGTGTCAGGGAAAATGTATGGGAGTAAAAAGTACATTATTTTATTTAGGAATGCAGTGGAGTAAAAGTAAAAGTTGTCAAAAATATAAATAGTAAAGTAAAGATACCTAAAAAAATGACTTAATTAGTACTTTAAAGTATTTTTACTTAAGTACTTTACACCACTGACCTCAGGCATGTCAGCTAAAACATGTAATTACTCTCCAGAGGCTGATTCAGGACTTTTACAAGCATTTCTAGAAGCTTACAACCTCACAAAATTATTTGTAGAACTTTTGAAAAAGTCGTTTGATGAATGGCAGGTAATTTGAGTGACCAATTGGCAGACCACCCGGCACATGTTGAAGACCCTTTATGTCCATTTAGAGTCCTGTCTCTTGCACATCTAGGCAAGAGGCCATGCTTACCATATACATTTTGATATATGAAATGTGTTATTTTATTTTCTCAGAAGATATTACCCATCATTGCATACATTTATCAAAATTATTTTCCCGAGTTCGTCACCAGCTACATCAGAGATCGCTGACATATTGACGTTTAAAATGGAAAAAAAGTCAACTTCACTTGTTTTTTCTTCCTGTTTTCCTCATCGAGATCTGGTTATGTCTCTTGCTGTATTTTGGATGACCAGGCACTGGTGACATAAGCCAAAGGCCGCCATGCTCCAATGAGGGGCCGGCCATTGCTGTCTTGTTAGCACCCAGGCGGCTCACCTCAGTACTTGTCCATGGCTGGAATGATCACTATGTGCCATGACATTTTATCAATATGGAAAAGGATCGAAGAAGGGACTAATCCAGTAGGTTTATGTGGGATTATGTCTACTCTGGAGGCTATTTAGTTCCACTTGGGGAACTGTATGTGGAAGGACGAACATGGCAGGAGACTGGCAGCACATGAAACTTGCTGGTCTTATTGAAATAAACACATCCGGCGTTCTGGTCAGCTGCAGCTTGTTATGATATTTGTACCTCCAGACGATTAGTATTTCATTCTTTTAGGATGGCTCACTTTAGAAGAGGAAGCTAGGTGAACTCATTGAACTTACAAATAAATTAATGTTGCTTAGATGAGAAACATCAAAAATGTCTACACAGATTTGAATGATAGCGAACATGTTTAGATGCCATGGGTATTCACTTTTTGATGTAAACAAATATCAATGCTTGGGAAAAGGGACTGTGGTCTGTACGCATTTCACTAGCAGCAAACAACTTGGAAAGCATGTACTGCATTGTCGTGTATCAGTTGAAAGATCGCTGTCACGTACTACAACAACAGGACCAAGGCGTCCAAACCTCTTGCTCCCTGTGTTTTCATTTGGAGCGCAATGCTAGATGTTTTATTACCCAGTTTAAAATATCCTCCTTGTCCTTTCATCAATCATGGTCAAGTGACCGCATTTGTCATATCAAGTTTTGGGGACATGCAACCTTCAGCATAACAAGCTCATATTCTTCATTATGTATGTCGCTACAGTATATAGGATGGTGACATAGAAACAGAACTACAGAAAGACTAGTAGAGTGTCTGTGCGAACAGTAATGATGCAAACAACATTGCACAAGCACAATATATTGTATCCCCCAGTCGGGATTCAGAATTGTCCTTTGGATCATGACCAGACTGTCAAAGCAGCAGTAATTACATAGAAGCCACTCTGAGTGTGGAGGATTAAGATCTCAGTGATATCAGAAACAGACACGTTCCCATGGAGAGGACCGAGTATAAACAGGCATTACACGCAGTCTTCCTCATGCAAGTGTCTGCCATTGGAAATGCAGGAACAACTGCAAAAACAAACTGTTAGACACGACTATCAGGCAGATGAGATAAGGTTTTGACTAGGCTGTTTTGACGCAAACATCAAGGGCGATGTTTTTATGCTTCGTTTCCTGACTTCTTTATGCTATCTGTATCCTTTCAAAGGATACATACAAAATAATACATTATCCCATTAATATTCACTATCAAAAATGTGCAACAGAAAAGAAAATTCGAAAGGGGGCAAATACTTTTTCACAGCACTGTATATACAGAAGTATTTATGATTTTCTCTGTTTTTGCATATTTTTGACACTGAATGTTTTCAGATCTTCAATTAAAACCTACTATTAGATACCTGAGTTTACATTTTATATTTATTTATTTCAAATAAACTAAGTTATGCAACGGTGAGGAAACAACAACTACGGGAAGCGTTTGGTTGAAGTCATTGCAGGTGGCACAACCAGTTATTGAGTGCAAGGGGTAAATTACTTTTTCACACAAGTATATTTGGTGTTGCATAATTTTGTTTATGAAATAAGTATGAAACTGTTGTATTATTTGTTCACTCTGGTTTGCTTAATCTAATATTAGGTTTTGGTTGAAGATCTGATAATATTCCGTATGAAAAATATGCAAAAGTAGAGAAAATTAGGAAGGGGGCAAATACTTTTACACATCACTGTATATTAGAGAAATGATTCAACTGAGATCCTTGTGTTGATTGATGGTTAAGTTCTCACAGAAGTTTTCCAAATCATTCAAAGCCCTTTAACTTTAGTTTAGGTCAATGGGTTTGTCTTTTAAAAGACTCATAAGAGTCCTCCAACAACAACTGTCTCGGAGCACCAACAGGATGAGAAAAAGATATGACACAATAAAAATAAGGTACTCTTCATTACGCATAACATGTTACATAATGCATTCAGCATGATGAATGGGACAAGTGACTCCTTCTTAACCTCAACCTGTGAAATCTACGTTGTAGTATCATCACAGCTGATGACCATTAGCGCTATGAGAGGTCAGCTATGTAAGTTCAATATTAACCCACGTTGTGTTTGAAAAGCTACAGTATATGGGAAGCATATGGTGTTTCCGTCATTTCACCTTGATGAAATTACTACAATATTCTTTGAAGTGCTTTTTAGCAGTAGCACTAGTTGACAGTTGAATAGAGGCATATAAGAAATGAAAACAAATTATGTGAATAACTTCATGTACATATCTTGCATTTGAAACAATCCCCATTTTCTGTTTGAATTAAAGGAGCTAATGAATAAGATAAATCTACTCTCTGATTGAATGATATAGGACTGTATGCGTGACAAGATTTGAATATCAACCTAATAACTTAGGTTACATAGCTTTAAATGGAGACCACCACACCAATCATGTTCTTTTCAGCAAATGTTTCTGTGAAGATGGCTAGACTGTCACCAGTCATTATGTGGTGTAGAGAAACTCAGTATCTGTTGATACCCCTCAATCCATCATCCTTTTCATCATATAGCCCCCTACCCCCTGACCACCCTCCTCCCCTTTTGAGGAACCGTCTGCCTAAATACAGGGAGAGCCTCCTCTTGATCAGAATCACTGTGTCTGGTTACTAACAGGCTGGCAGAGAAATCAAACCCGTTTCCCCCAAAGGATTTACTACAAAGCAAAACCTTGAGGGCAGCGAGAAAATACCCCAAGAAATACCCAAGGAAAGACCCAAGCCCTCAAATACAGTCTGAGTTGGACTAACAGTACGTGAGCATTAGACAGGCGACAGGCAGGTAAGCTACCTTTAACTGACTATTGCAAGATCATACTGAATAAGGTCACTGGAGAAATGTAATTTCCAGGGACCATAAAACAGATTTAATTCCCAGGTGTACCTGAAATGTACCTACAGTGTACCTAAAGTTATACTGGATTTTGAAAAACAAACACTCTGAGGGTTCTACTAAGAGGGAGATCAGTCGTGTATGAGGAATTACCATATTTTTGCCCATTTAAAGGGCAATATATTTGGTTAACTGTTCTACATTGGACCATACTGTATTTTTCCCCAATGAGCTCGGTCCCAGCACACTATCTCTGTGATGACTTGATTCTTGTCGTAAATGTATTATAATGCAATATTTCATGCTGCACACAATAAATGTAATTTAAAATGTGATGTCATTAATGACATGTGGGTTTAAGTTCTGGTACGCTATTTAAGAAAATAAATATCAGCCTTTCACTCTTTAATCATATGTAATTATATTTTTGTAAGAGAATGTGATTTTTTTATTTCTTTCTTGATTGATGATGTCCTCATCTGATTAAAAAAAGACATGCTATGGATTACATTTCAGGCCATGGAACCCATGGTGTGTTGGACCACATGTAGTAAGGTCAGCCGTAGTGAAGACCACAGGGGGTTGGTGGCACCTTAATTGGGGAGGACGGGCTCATGGTAATGGCTGGTGCGGAATCAGTGAAATGGTATCAAATACACCAAACACATGGTTTCCATGGTTTCCATGTGTTTGATGCCATTCCATTTACTCCGTTCCAGACATTATTATGAGCTGTCCTCCCCTCGGCAGCCTCCACTGGTAAAGACACAAGAAGTCATTGCAGTAGGCAGGCCTGGGTTCAAATACTAATTAGAATCTTTCAAATACTTTGAGTGTTTGCTTTAGGCTGCCTGGAGAGACAGGTAGTCAGTGTTAGCACTTTTGAGACTTTTCTATTGGTTGCATTGCAACAGACAATCTCAATCAAGCACATATACAGTATTTGCAATGATTTATAATAGCATTTGAACCCAGGTCTAGCAGTAGGTTACCAGCAGGGTCACGGCTAACTATAGAGTTCGAAGTGTGTACTGTCAGTGTTTGTCCTGCTAGTGTTATGACTCATGGGACGGGAAAGAACATGACAAGAAGGGAATGCTTGGCACCCTGATGTTCATTGAAGTCATATACTTTTTATTTAGTATGGTGCTCTGACTGCCAAGATGTAATGACCCTCAAATACATTTGGGACTCTTTCCATGTAGCAATAATTCCTTAATTCAAACTACTGTAGCTCTAGGAATTTCTAAAACCTTAAGTTTCAGAGTTTGCCATTTTGTTCAGCAGGTTTGATTTATTATACTCACATCAGCTAAGCATATACTTCTTTATTTGGAATGTTTCAAAGAAAATACTGTACTCAACAACGATCTCTCAGATCGTAATGTGAGGACATGTGAGGGTAAACTAGCCCAGCACTCTGATTGATTTATAAAACTCAACTATCTGTGCCATATTTCGTCAGGCTTAGCCTCTCACTATGTATCAGTTGGCAGGTACACATGCAAGTGAAGTTCTAACGGTTTAGACTTAGAGCATGGAACGCTCAATTAGAACGGTATGTGCGTTATTGACAAAGAATGCTATCTTGATAATCAATCACTATTATTTTATTAACCCTTTTTACATCTGCAGTTGTATCAAAGTGCTTTATGATAAGACATACAGTATCCACAGCTCTAAACGTTTGAGAATTGCCTCGTACCAAGACTAGGGATGCAAAGCTACAGTACCAGTAATTTACCAAATTATTGGAATCTTCCGTCATTTTGGTAGTTAATATCAAATCTATGGCAATCGTAACTTTGGTCATTTATATTGAATTCCTATATAGTATTCCTTGTTTATATCGGTGTTCAAATTGTCCATGAGTTTCTAGTAGATAGATCATATGGTTCAAGAGAAAATAGCCTAAATAGTGAAAAAAGCATCTAATCAACAATGGCGTTATTTATAACTACTTCCGCAACCTGTTCAACTATCGACTTTTTTCACCACTGCTACCAGTTTGATGCCAAAACATTTATTTCAAATACATGTTGACAGTGAAACAAATAAAAGTATTCAAAATATATACAGTGCCTTCGGAAGGTATTTAGACCCCTTGACTTTTTCAACATTTTGTTACGTTCCAGCCTTTTTCTCATCAATCTACACACAATACCCTATAATGGCAAAACAAGAAAAATGTTTTTAAAAATATTCTAATGAGTCGCCCCACCCCCCCATCATTTGAATTATCACTCATAGAGCAAAGAACACTTTTGTGAACTGCAAATAATAATTTCAGGGCTCAAGGGATATTATTTGAGTCATTACGATTCCACACCTTTCCGAAAGAACCCTTGAGGAACCCTCTTTTCTTTGTGTATATAGTGCATTCGGAAAGTATTCAAACCCCTTGACTTTTTACACATTTTGTTACGTTACAGCCTTATTATGAAATTGATTACATTTTTACAAAATCTCATCAATCTACAAGCAATACCCCAATATGACAAAGTAAAAACAGGTTTTCAGACATTTTTGCAAATGTATTAACAATAAAAAAATAGAAATGCCTTATTTACATAAGTATTCAGACCCTTTGCTGTGAGACTAGACTATTGAGCTCAGGTGCATGCTGTTTCCATTGATCATCCTTGAGATGTTTCTACAACTTGATTGGACATGATGGTAAATTCAATTGATTGGACATGATTTGAAATGGCACACACCTGTCTAAATAATGTCCCACAGTTGGCAGTGCATGTCATAGCAAAAACCAAGCCATGAGGTTGAAGGAATTATCTGTAGAGCTCCGAGACAGGGTTGTGTCGAGGCACAGATCTGGGAAAAGATACCAAAAAAAGTATGCAGCTTTGAAGGTCCCCAAGAACAGTGGCCTCCATCATTCTTAAATGGAAGAAGTTTGGAACCACCAAGACTCTTCCTAAAGCTGGCCGCCCGGCCAAACTGAGCAATCGGGGGAGAAGGGCCTTGGTCAGGGAGGTGAACAAGAACCTGGTCACTCTGACAGAGCTCCAGAGTTCCTCTGTGGAGATGGGAGAACCTTCCAGAAGGACAACTATCTCTGCAGCACTCCACCAATCAGGCCTTTACTGTAGAGAAGCCAGACAGAAGCCACTCCTCAGTAAAAGGCACATGACAGCCCGCTTGGTGTTTGCCAAAAGGCACCTGAAGACTCTCAGACTATGAGAAACAATATTTTTTTGGTCTGATTAAACCAAGATTGAACTCTTTGGCCTAAATGTGTGTGGAGGAAACCTGGCACCATCCCAATTGTGAAGCATGGTGGTGGCATCATCATGCTGTGGGGATGTTTACTATATATAAAGGATATTTCATGCTGAAACCCCCATATTAAACATCTATGGTATTCAATTGGTTGATGGTTTATATTTAGGATCATGTTTTACAGCTTTGACATAATTTTTATTTTAAAATCATCTTATTCAATTATTTAATTTATTTGACAAGGCAACACAGGAGGCCAGCGATTATTACCCACACCTGTGATAATCTGAAGTACTCAAAAGGGTACTTAAGTAATAGATTACATAAAATCTTTGAAAGACAACAATATTCTGGTAGTTTAGTGGAAAATGAATGTTTCCAGTATTATACCCTCCCTTTGCAACCCTAACCAAGCCCCTTAAGCTTTTCTACTGCAATCACCTTAAGTCTGCCACTTTTTGGCACAGTCACTCTAATTCTGATATTTTGCCTTTTTTTTCTCTTTTTTTTCTCTCAAACAGATCAGACCGTTTGCCAAAAACTGTAACAAACTAGATACTTGTTTGCATTTTTATATCAAAAACCTTTGTTGACCTTGTTACTTCTATCTGCGTACCCATTCAAGTATAACCACTCCAGTCATTTGCACAATCTTGGTGATAGCATGATCGTAGTTTTATGAGGTATGTGCCCTATCACATGCACAGGGTTAGTCTTGGCTGTTTAATGAAAGGTAATACATCTTCTGAATCCCATGTAATTAAATTGGCTTCTGACAGTTTAAAATGACAACACCACACAAAAAGATGAAAGGCAATGTACTGTATGCTGTATCTTTACCAGATTATGAGAAACACAGACACACAAACACACAGACACACACACTTTGCCTTGCTCAAGATACACAATCATATGCGTCCCATAAATTATGAATATTGTCAGCCAACAACAAGGAACTTTTCATCTCTTAGATTAAATACAGTCTACGGTACAGCACACTGTGCACCCTGAGCATGTGTCATTGTCACTGTTATGAGCTGTGGTCACTATCAGTCACACAGGAAAAGGGCATCGGCCTAAAGTTCATACACAACATGCATCCTTCACACTCCACATTTAATGGACACTTCAGCAAGTGCAAGACTTTACAGATGACATGTTAACATTGCCTTCTCGAGACAGACATACAGCTGCTGTGTTCAGGAACTTTGGACTCTGCAACCTCTTTTGGAAAGACATTCTCATGATAGATAAAGTATAATGGAGAACAATGATTGAAAATATACAAATTCCTAAGTAATCAATCAGTTGATGTTTACATGATGTTTTCATTTACAGAGAGCCCCTGATTGACTGAGCTTTTGGATCACACACACATATCTGCCAAGATGTGGAAGAAGTCAAAGGTCACAGACCAGACGGCCACTGGCCAAGGAGGTACTGTATACATGAGTGTTCCTTTCTCTCCTTCCTAATTCCAGTACAGTACATACTAAGACAGAGAAGACATCAAACATCAAGCGTTATCTTCACAAGGCCCCCAATGATTGCCAGAGAAAATAAAGATGGGGATACCTTGTGGTGCACTGTGGTATTGCAGTAGCCTATATTGGCAGCAAACACTACATGACCAAATGTATGTGGACACCTGTTTGTCGAACATCTGATTCCAAAATTATGGCTATTAATATGGAGTTGGTCCCCCTTTGTTGCTATAACAGCTTTGACTCTTCTGGGAAGCCTTTCCACTAGATGTTGGAACAATTATGCATGGACTTGCTTCCATTCAGCTACAAGAGCATTAGTGAGGTTGGGCACTGATGTTGGGCAAATAGGCCTGGCTCGCAGCCGGCGTTCCAATTCATCCCAAAGGAGTTCGATGGGTTTGAGGTCAGGGCTCTGTGCAGGCCAATCAAGTTCTTCCATCTCGACAAACCATTTCTGTATGTACCTTGCTTTGTGCACAGGGGCATTTTCATGCTGAAATACGAAAGGGCCTTGCCCAAACTGTTGCCACAAAGTTGGAAGCACAGAATCATCTAGATTGTAATTGTATGCTACAGTGTTAAGATTTCCCTTCACTGGAATCTTAGACTCGTGTGCTGCTGCTCGGCCATGGAAACCCATTTCCTGAAGCTCCCGACAAACAGTTATTGTGCTGAAGTTGCTTCCAGAGGCAGTTTGGAAGTTGGTAGTGAGTGTTACAACTGAAGACAGACGATTTCCACACGCTACGCGCTTCAGTACTCTGCGGTCCGGTTCTGTGAGCTTGGGTGGCCTATCACTTGGCAACTGAGCCGTTGTTGCTCCTAGACGTTGTTGGGAGGTGGCATCCTATGATGGTGCCACGTTGAAAGTCACTGAGCTCTTCAGTAAGGCCATTCTACGGACAATGTTTGTCTATGGAGATTGCATTGCTGTGTTCTCGATTTTATACACCTGTCAGCACTGGTTGTGGCTAAAATAGCTGAATCCACTCATTTGAAGGGGTGTCCACATACTCTTTTATATACAGTTCTGTGAAAAAGTATTTTCCCCCTTTCAAAAAATGTCTTAACTTTAGCATATATTTGATACTGAATATTAATGGGATAATGGGACCCATGTCATCCAAAAAGTTTGACTTTTCACTCATCTGTCCGTAGAACATTCTTCCATGAGTTTTGATGATCATCCAGGAGCTTCCAAGTGCCTTTTGACAAACTTGAGTAAGAACCTCATACCAACGTTTTTTTATTTGATTTTATTTCACCTTTATTTGACCAGGTTGACCAGTTGAGCATGGTGTTGGTAGTGTGATGATTTGGGGATGCTTTGCTCCCTCAGGACCTGGACGACTTGCCTTAATAGAATGAACCATGAATTCTACTCTGTATCAGAGAATTCTACAGGAGAATGTCAGGCCATCTGTTTGTGAGCTGAAGCTGGAGCACAGCTGGGTCATGCAGCAAGACAATGATCCAAAACACACAATCAAGTCTACATGAAAATTGGTTAAAAAGCAACACACTTGACTTTTTGGAATAGCCTAGTCAAAGTCCAGACCTAATCCCAATTGAGATGTTCTGGCAAGACTTGAAATTGGCAGCTCATGCTTGAAAACACACAAATGTCACTGAGTTATTAAAGCAGTTCTGCATTGAAGAGTGGGCCAAAATCCCTCCACAGCAATGAGACTGATCAACAACTACAGGAAGCATTTGGTTGCAGTCAATTCAGTTAAAGGTGTCTCAACCAGTTATTTAGTGTACGGCGGCAATTCATTTTAATTGTAATTTGTCAACTCAGGTTTATGTAATATTAGGTTTTGATTGAAGATCTGATAACATTCAGCGTCAAAAATTTGCAAAAATAGAGAATATCAGAAAGGGGAAAATACTTTTTCACGACATGGTATTGTGTATGTTGGCAGAAAGCCTGCTTTAGCATTGCTACTTATATTGGCCAAGTAAAACTCTTTTTGATATTAGCCAGGTTACAAAAATGCTTTCATCATTTAAACTATTTTTTCTCTGGGGCCAATTATTTTCCCATTATGAACAGGAGAATTTGTTTGACCTTTTTTCATATTGCGAAAAGGCTGTCCTTAGGGAACTCAATGGATTGAAGAAATTGTACTTTGGCAATGTTTTCATGCATTGTGGCTAGTGGGCCGTAGTGTGATTGATTAATAGTACCTTGTGGAATTACAATAAAGGAACTGATGAGACAAACATTTCAGATATTTGCTTTATGGTAATGCCTAAAAAGACACTACTGAGGACCACAGAATGGCAATATCAGGGCTCCTGCCAACTCTTAACTCTCAGGCACTGTGGATGTACTAAGGTCCCTGATCAGTCTATTATGAAATGTTTTGTATTATTTTTTTATTACTAGGCAAGTCAATTTATATCAAATTCTTATTTACAATGATGGCCTACCCCGGCCAAACCCTAACCCTGACGACGCTGGGCCAATTGTGCACCGCCCAATAGAACTCCCAATCACAGCTGGTTGTGATACAGCCTGGAATCAAACCAGGGTCTGTAGTGATACCTCTAGCACTGAGATGCAGTACCTTAGACCGCTGCACCATTTGGGAGATGAACCACCCCAAGAAAAACCACAACAAAGGAAATAAGAACATTTTGTTTCAAGTAATCAGCAGTTTCAGAAGAGGCGACTAAGACAGAAGACAATGAACAAGACAAGATGGAACTCGGTTTAAAATTAATGTTCAGTGTCATTGAATATTGAACATTGCAGATGAGCCCGAGGTTTGTCTCCTTTATACACAATGGCAGCTCTTTGAAATATAGCCATTGAATCGGAGTGGAGTAGAACATAAACACAAGGACATTGGAATTGCCCTGAGGATGGGGAGGGAGGGCCATGAAATCAAGCTCTAGGGTCCAGTACCATGTCTCACAGGAGAGAGGAAAAATCTCTACAACATGACATTTTCTGCAAGAAATGAATGAAGTTGTATTGCCGTACTAACATGGTCCTTGTAGTAACATAGTTAAGCCCATTAGGGATATGTCTTTAACTATTGTCCTTAAATGTACAATACAAATCTACATTCCAAATGTAGCAAAATGTCTTTGTACCTGTATTTGTCTTTCACCCCATTTAATAAATTGGTCACACTTTACTTTAAGCCAAAAATCATTCATTACTTGTTTTAGGCATATATGAGCCTTTATGATGATGTATTGTAAAGCTTACATAATATGTTACATAATGTTAACTTATGGCTTTAAGTAATGTGTTACAAATGTATTGTATGTCCCTATGTTGGAATATATCCTGTCTTTACCATACATATTGCCATATGTATGAGGATTCTAATGTCTCTCTGCCATTCTGCCAAAGTACTAGGCCTAAACCATGTCTTTGCCAGAAAGGTACTTCTCCTCTCCCTCTCTCCCTCTCTCCAAGTCCTTACCAGGATTAATGTTTCTTGTCCCATCTGCTTCCATGTCATCCTTTTGTCTTTGCACGCCCAGGCCCTTCAGAGGCTGAACAGGAAGAAGAGAAAAAAGGTAGGACAGTGATGATCAAAAAGCAAGTTTTGCTTTTTCACTCACTGGTGTTTTGGTTTTCAAATTCCATATATTGAGATAAATTGATTTTGATTGGTTGTCCTGAGATTCTAAATATTCTGGGCAATTAATTAAATCAGTTAACCTCATGCTGCCTTTCAGGTCAGATGTGACCTCTGGACGTATTTGAAGATGAAAAACACAAACAAACAACATTTTCAACTATTTTGGATTCAAACGTCAGTGGTATAGTATCTGTGTTGGATTCATGTTTTAGAAGATTGTGTAGTATGTAGTATTCATGCACATTCTTCTGGAATGCACATAACAGGAAATATAAATGTTTATTTTCTTAAGATATTGTAAAACATAAAGGTAAACTGTAATCAATGTACTTCAGGATAAAGAGGTTGATTTCCCTTTGATGTCTACATTCTGTAACGAAAATATAAAAAATACAAAACACGCGACAAAACACTTCCAAAAACTCAAACATTTTCCTGTGTGAAGTTGTAATATACTATTCACATTCAAGGACAAGAACAATTTGAAAAAATGTACTACCCAGTGCACTTTGGATGTTTATTGTCCTGTCATGTGAACAGTAAAGGCATTCAGACAAAACATTTCCAGTACCTCACATGTGGAAAAGCACATCATGACTGACATCTGCTGGTGAGGATAAGAAGTCAGATAAAGCAACAACCTAAATGTCAGTCATGCAAAATCAACAACCTGACCAGAGATGCAGCAGGTGCATAGTATTTTAAACAAAATAGAAGTAAATATACATACATATATACAGTACCAGTCAAAAGTTTGGACACACCTACACATTCAAGGGTTTTTCTTTATTTTTAATATTTTCTACATTGTAGAATAATAGTGAAAACATCAACTTTGAAATAACACATATGGAATCATGCAGTAATCAAAATATATTTTATATTTGAGATTATTCAAAGTAGCCACCTTTTGCCTTGATGACAGCTTTGCACATTCTTGCCATTTTCTCAACCAGCTTCATGAGCTAGTCACCTGGAATGCATTTTATTTAACAGGTGTGCCTTGTTAAAAGTTCATTTGTTTGCATTTGAGGCAATCAGCTCTGTTGTGACAAGGTAGGGATGGTATACAGAAGATAGCCCTATTTGGTAAAATACCAAGTCCATGTTGTGACAAGACCAGCTCAACTAAGCAAAGAGAAAGGACAGTTCATGATTACTTTAAGACATGAAGGTCAGTCAATACAGAAAATGTCAACTTTGAAAGTTTCTTCAAGTGCAGTCACAAAAACCATAATGCGCTATGATGAAATTGGCTCTCATGAGGACCGCCACAGGAAAGGAAAACACAGACTTACCAGAGTTCACTAAAATGCCCAGCCTTCAAAATTACATCCCAAATAAATGCTTCACAGAGTTCAAGTAACAGACACATCTCAACATCAACTGTTCAGAGGAGACTGCAGGAATCAGGCCTTCATGGTCAAATTGCTGCAAAGAAATCACTACTAAAGGACACCAATTAGAGGAAGAGACTTGCTTGGGCCAAGAAACACAAGCAATGGACATTAGACCGTGGAAATCTGTCCTTTGGTCTGATGAGTCCAAATTTGAGATTTTGGGTTCCACCCGTCATGTCTTTGTGAGACACAGAGTAGGTGAACGGATGATATCTGCATGTGTGGTTCTCACAATGAAGCATGGAGGAGGTGGTGTGATGGTGTGGGGGTGCTTTGCTGGTGACACTGTCTGTGATTTCTTTAGAATTCAAGACACACTTAACCAGCATGGCTACCACAGCATTCAGCAGTGATACTCCATCCCATCTGGTTTGCGTTTAGTGGGACTATCATTTATATTTCAAACGGACAATGACCCAACACAACTCCAGGCTGTGTAAGGGCTATTTGACCAAGAAGAGAGTGATGGAATGCTGCATCAGATGACCTGGCCTCCACAATCACCCAATGTTTTGGGATGAGTTGAACCGCAGAGGAGCAAAAGCCAAGAAGTGCTCAGCATATGTGAGAATTCTTTCAAGACTATTGGAAAAGCCAAGAGTGCCAAGTGTGCAAAGCTGCCATTTTGGAGAAAAATATATAGAACATTTTTATTTCACCTTTTTATAGCCAGGTAGGCCAGTTAAGAACAAGTTCACATTCACAACTGCACCCTGGCCAAGATAAAGCAAAGGAATCCGACACAAACAACAACAGAGTTACACATGGAATAAACAAATGTGCAGTCAATAACACAATAGAAGAAGTCTATATACAGGGTGTGCAAATGGCGTCAGGAGGTAAGGCAATAAATGCGCCATAGTAGCAAAGTAATTACAATTTAGCAAATTAACACTGGAGTGATAGATGTGCAGATGATGATTTGCAAGTAGAAATACTGGTGTGCAAAAGAGCAAAAAAATTAATAAAAACAATATGGGGATGAGGTAGGTAGTTGGATGGGCTAGTTACAGATGGGCTGTGTACAGCTGCAGCGATCGGTAAGCTGCTCAGATAGCTGATGCTTAAAGTTAGTGAGGGAGATATACGTCTCCAAATTTAGTGATTTTTGCAATTATTCCAGTCATTGGCAGCAGAGAACTGTAAGGAAAGGTGGCCAAAGGAGGTGTTGGCTTTGGAGATGACCAGTGAGATATACCTGCTGGAGCGCGCTATCGGTGGGTGCTGTTATGGTGACCAGTGAGCTGAGATAAGGCGGAGCTTTACCTAGCAAAGACTTATCGATGACCTGGAGCCAGTGGGTCTGGCGACGAATATGTAGCGAGGGCCAGCCGACTAGAGCATACAGGTCGCAGTGGTGGGTGGTATATGGGGCTTTGGTGACAAAACGGATGGCACTGTGATAGACTTCATCCAGTTTGCTAAGTAGAGTGTTGGAGGCTATTTTGTAAATTACATCGCCGATGTTCGAGGATCGGTAGGATAGTCAGTTTTATGAGGGTATGTTTGGCAGCGTGAGTGAAGGAGGCTTTGTTGCGAAATAGGAAGCTGAATCTAGATTTAATTTTGGATTGGAGATGTTTAATTTGAGTCTGGAAGGAGAGTTTACAGTCCAGCCAGTCACCTAGGTATTTGTAGTTGTCCACATATTCTAAGTCAGAACCGTCCAGAGTAGTGATGCTGGCCGGGCGGGCAGGTGCGGGCAGCAATCAGTTGAAAAGCATGCGTTTATAATGAGTAATGTAGGCGTGGCCAAACTTTTGACTGGTACTGTATATATACAGTGCATTCAGAAAGTACTCAGACCCCTTGACTTTTTCCACATTTTGTTACATTACAGCCTTATTCTAAAATTGATTAAATTGTTTTTCCCCCTCATCAATCTACACACAATACCCCATATTGACAAAGCAAAAACAGGTTTTTAGAATTTTTTTCAAATGTATTAAACATAAAAAACTTAAATATCACATTTACATAAGTATTCAGACCATTTACTCAGTACTTTGTTCAAGCACCCTTGGCAGTGATTAAAGAATATTATCCGCACAGAAGAATGGGTGAAACTCCCCAAATACAGGTGTGCCAAGCTTGTAGAGTCTTACCCAAGAAGAATGCTGGCTGTAATCTCTGCCAAAAGTGCTTTAACAAAATACTGAGTAAATGGTCTGAATACTTATGTAAATTTTATTTTATATAGATGTGCTAAAAAATCTAAAAACCCTCTTTTGCTTTGTCATTATGGGGTATTGTGTGTAGATTAATAAGAGGGGGAAACAATATAATCCATTTTAGAATAAGGCTTTAACATAACAAAATGTGGAAAAGGTCAAGGAGTCCCAATACATCCTGAATGTATTGTATTTATATGTCATGATTGAATAATTGATAATTGATTCATGCCATTTTTAAGTGCAGGTCATGTATTGATTCATTGATTGGATTTGTGTTTTTGTAAAACATTTGTTGGGGCTTAATCAGACTTATTTCCCTCTTACTTCTCATATTTTCTCCAGCTGGCATCAAGAAGAGGTCCAAGGTCCCTGGGGTCATGATCACGCAGTTTATAGAGGTTCTACCGGAGGGCAAGAGCACCCCAGACTTCCTTCGCAAACCCATCGCTCTAACCATTCAAGAGGGTGAGCCCCCAGGATGTTTTAGGTTTTCTGTATCAGGCCTAGGCCCTCTCAGTGTTGGTCTATATGCTCAGAGGTGTCATGCCCATAGGGGGCACAGGGGAACGTGTCCCCTAAGATTTGTCAAACATTTTTAAATACATGTTTTTTTTCTTTGTAATACTACACTTAGCTTTTATTAAGTTGGCTTTAGCTAGTCCAGAAAGATTCCCAATCTCCCAAACTCATAACTAGCTACCAAGAAGCCTTTTCATGCTATCAATCAAGTTAGAGTAGCTAGCTTGTCTAACTATCTTAGCTAGCAGGCCTGCTGGTAGACTTGTTGGTAGACTTGAAAAAAGCAAGCAATAACTAAATAAGACTCACATTCCTTTCAATCCTTTTTCACGTTGGGATTGGGGTATTTTATAATGAATCAATGTTTTTGCACATCCTACAGGTAAATTAGCCATTTTCAAAGCCAATGTGTGTGGGGATCCCAAACCAGAGGTGACTTGGGGAAGAGCTAAGGGGGATATGTCAGACACAGAAACATTTCAAAAGAGATATGATGAAGCTACTGGTGAATACACTTTAGAGGTGAGTCTAACCTTATGCACAAGAGTATGCATATAACCTATGAATCTGTTCAGTTGTGATTAAACAGTTCATTTATTTCACCAGATTCACAGAGTGTCTGGAGAGGAGGCAGACACTTACAAATGCTATGCTATCAATGAATATGGCAAGGCTATTTGCACTGCAGCATTGAATGTGATTGAGGGTGAGAATGTTTGTTTCTTTACACTTCATATAACTTACTTGTATGATCAGTTGAGTCCTTGTATTTTGGTGCTAACCCTAAACGTCTGTTATTAGTTGGATTCAAGAAGAAGAAGGCCATGGAGCAGTTAGAAGACATAGGTGGGTATTTTCATTCATTCATCCATCCATCCATCCATGATTAAAGGTTTTTTTTAAACTACAAAAGAGTATTTGGAGAAGGAGATTTTTCAATCCGTGGCCTAATATTTTTACCTGTTCTCTAAAAAAACAGCATTGTTTATGGAAACAATTTTTTAATTTTGAAAGCACATTTAATAATTGCATTTATGTGTTTGCTTACCATGTCATGTGGTACTGTTGATCATTTGCCAACAAGTATCATTTTTAGGATGCAGTCATTCAATAGGTTTTGGCACCAAACATTGGTTTGCTGCTCCACTAGTTTCACTCTGTTAATCATGCTTTTTGTGTTTTAATGTTACTCCTACAAAGTGCACATATATTATTATTAGGATGGCTATTCCTATGTTAAAAGTAATGATTAGAACTTACCTTTGATTCCTCGTAATTTAAGAGGTGAAATATTTGTTCCCTTGTCGTGCTCAGGAAGGGGGCGTGTCAACCAGAACTTCGTTCGTCCATGTGTTCGTCCATCCTTTGTGTTGGGTAATGCCCAGTTGGCTAAATCCCAGTGGGAGAGCAATGTGTACCCTGTTTATTCAATACTTAGGCATGGTTCTACACTAATAATTGAAGTGTGTATTTATGGCAATTGTGTGTGCTTGTATTACCTGAATGTATTTTTGTGGGCCTCTCATGGGCCACAAAATCCATTTTTTTCATTCCATTATTTGTTGATTTGTTGCAATGGTAGGCTTATATTCAAACGTGAAGCCTTGATGGAAACATATGTAAGCTCTGTCATTCCTGTTGCAGCCAGACAGGGGACAGGTTGCTACATGGCTATTATTAAGTCCTTATAATCTTGGTTTAGATTTAGGCTTACTTATTATTTGATTTCTGTCCAGTTTATGTTCCTGTCTGTTCATCGTCACGTTTATTGTTTTGTATTAACGTCATGTAACCCAAAGCCATTCAAATACATTTGTCTTTCAACTTCCGGCTCATTGACAAATGCAAACCATTGTTCAATATGAACTAAAATGGTCATTTTAAATTAAGTAAAATTGTGAGACTTGCTTTAGCTCTTTAAAATTATTTTTGTGGTTGTGGATGACATTTTCAGATTTTGTATTTAAAAAACAGAGAAGAAGACAAAGATTTCATACACCAGCTCTGGAACGGCTTGCGTACCACTGATTTAGACATCACTTCTCACAAGGCCATTTTGTGTGATTCTTTCACAAGACTCTTGACATTAGCCATAGTCATATATAACGTGTAATGGCATAACACAATAGATTACATTAACTGGAATGTTACTCTCACTCCTGGTTAAACAAAAAGAGCTGTGCGCAAACTGGACCCAAAAATATTCTAATGAGTCGCCGCCCCCAACATTTGAATTATCACTCATAGAGCAAAGAACACTTTTGTGAACTGCAAATAATCATTTCAGGGCTCAAAGGGATATTATTTGAGTCATTATGATTCCACATCTTTCCCAAAGAACCCTTGAGGAACCCTATTTTCTTTGTGTATATAGTGCATTTGGAAAGTATTCAGACCCCTTGACTTTTTACACATTTTGTTACGTTACAGCTTTATTCTAA
The DNA here is from genome assembly GCF_021184085.1 of Oncorhynchus gorbuscha. Taxonomy (NCBI): domain Eukaryota; kingdom Metazoa; phylum Chordata; class Actinopteri; order Salmoniformes; family Salmonidae; genus Oncorhynchus; species Oncorhynchus gorbuscha. Next base: position 82,157,759 of record NC_060175.1, on the reverse strand, counting down.
AATGTATTACATTTTTGCAAAATCTCATCAATCTACACGCAATACCCCATAATGACAAAGTAAGAACAGGTTTCAAACATTTTTGCAAATGTATTAACAATAAAAACAGAAATACCTTATTTACATAAGTATTCAGACCCTTTTTTATGAGACTCGAAAATTGAGCTCAGGTGCATCCTGTTTCCATTGAACATCCTTGAGATGTTTCTGCAACTTGATTGGAGTCCACTTGTGGTAAATTAAATTGATTGGACATCATTTGGAAAGGTGCACACACGTCTATATAATGTCCCACATTTGACAGTGCATGTAAGGCCAAAATCCAAGCCATGAGATTGAAGGAATTGTCCATAGAGCTCTGACACAGGATTGTGTCAAGGTACACATCTGGGGAAGGGTACCAAAACATTTCTGCAGCATTGAAGATCCATAACTACACAGTGGCCTCCATCATTCTTAAATGGAAGAAGTTTGGAACCATCAACACCCTTCCTAGAGCTGGCCGCCCGGCCAAACTGAGCACTCGGGGGAGAAGGGCCTTGGTCAGAGCGGTGACCAAGAATCTGATGGTCACTCTGACTGAGCTCCAGAGTTCCTCTGTGGAGATGGGAGAAACTTCCAGAAGGACAACCATCTCTGCAGCACTCCACCAATCAGGCCTTTATTGTAGAGAGACCAGACGGAAGCCACTCCTCACTTAAAGGCACATGACAAGATTCTCTGGTCTGATGAAACCAAGATTGAACTCTTTGGCCTGAATGCAAAGCGTCACATCTTTTGGAACCTGGCGTCATCCCTATGGTGAAGCATGGTGGTGGTAGCATCGTGCTGTGTGGATATTTTTCAGCGGCAGGGACAGGGAGGTGTTAAGAATGAGCTCATAGCCCATAACAAAGAGGGAGACAACAAGGAGATAAAGAAATTACAAACATGTTTATTAAATAAAGTAAACTATATCCAAGTAACAATTGTGTGTAGTCAGTAGTGTAAGTGAGTAGATGGTGATAATGAGGGATGTTGAGAGATGCCAAAACAAAGGAACACAAAGAAGCCCCAAAATGCTACAACCAAAAACAACAGTGTGTCTGCGTGGAGAGAGTCTCCTCAATGTATGGGGGAATTTATCCCCGGGACACACTTCCCATTTCACTGACGACACTCCCAGCTCCGCACTCCGACATCCTATTCAGGAAAACAAGATCAAAGAGAAAGAATTTGGCAGACAGAGTGGGAGGGTCATCACACAGAATTGAGGGATAGATTAACGGAGCAAAGTACAGAGAGATCCTTGATGAAAACCTGCTCCAGAGCGCTCAGGACCTCAGACTGGGGCGACGTTTCACCTTTCAACAGGACAACGACCCTAAGCACACAGCCAAGACAACACAGTAGTGGCTTCGGGACAAGTCTCTGAATGTCCTTGAGTGGCCCAGCCAGGGCCCAGACTTGAATCCAATCGAACATCTCTGAAGAGAATACAGGTGTGCCACGCTTGTAGAGTCATATCCAAGAAGACTCTAGGCTGTAATCGCTGCCAAAGGTGCTTCAACAAGTACTGAGTAAATGGTCTGAATGCTTATGTAAATGTAATATTGTAATATTTCAGTTTATTTTTTATAAATTCGCAAAAAAATCTAAAAACCTATTTTTGCTTTGCCATTATGGGGTATTGTGTGTAGATTGATGGGGGGGGGACGATTTAATTAATTTTAGAATAAGGCAGTAACTAAACAAAACCTAGAAAAAGTCAAAGGGTCTGAATACTTTTCGAATGCACTGTATTTACTTTGTACATATTTGACATACTTTTGCTACTGCTTATTTACCTACATCACATTAAACAGTAACCACCTCACCATGGGCATTGCACAACTACTCTAAAGCTACACTGGAGCAGTGAGAAAACAGTATGTTATTTATCTGCTACATTGGAATCAATACTTTTTGCTGAGGTGAGTAGAGTGACGCATTTTATCCTGTTCTCGGGTGTGAGCTGCATGTTGAAATCTAGAACCAAAGCGTAATCTTGCGAAGCCGATGGGCATACACCTGTTTTCATTTAAATGAATATGATGTATCCTGCTCTGCAAACATGAATCTGGTTTAGCTGCCCTGTTACCATCTAGTTTCCTCCTTACTGAACCCTCCACCACCAATAGCACCATTTTTAGAAATTTGGATACATACTCCCCAATAGATCATCCATACTGTAGATGTTCAAACTATCAAACTCCGGGTAGTGAGTAGTTGGTTGAATAGTTTGTTGACAGTTAGTTGAACATCTATTTGGGTCTATCCAAATAAGGTGTTACTAGACCCAGATATTTAATGTGACTACCCACTGGGCACAGACATCAGTTCAACATTTAGTTTGATTTACATTTGTTTGAGTTGTCAGCTAATGTGAATTCAACATGAAATTCCCCCCAAAAGATTACATTTGCTTACATTGATAACTTTTTGCAAATCCAATCAGTTTTCCATGTTGATTCAACATCATCACATTTGTTTATTTTGTCAAAATAATGTGGGAGCAACGTTGATTCAACTAGTTTTTGCCCAGTGAGTATTCTGCAGTGGAGCCTAGTATGAGGAGATATAGCACGACTTGCTCATTGTATTGGCTGGAATGGAGTAAATGGAAAGTGGTTTCCATATGTTTGAGGTGATTGATACGGTTCCATTTATTCCATTCCAGCCAATACAATGAGCCCATCCTCCTATAGTTCTCCCACCAGACTCCAATGATATCTTCTCACTTTACATTAAGTTGGGTAACATTGAGCGTCCTTTATTTTGTTTAGGTTCAGTAGATCCAGCAGAGTTCAGGAAATTGCTCAGAAAAAGGTAAGATATGAGACGATCATGATATCATGATATCAGTAACCAAACCCTTCTATTTACATTACATGTATTTGTAAACAGGGACCTCTGTGCCTGACAAAACAGTGCGATGGGATGACCACAATGCTTACGGTTTTGCAATGAAGGTCTATACTAGCCTCAGCAGCATTCTGTAGGGTATTGACTTCAATACAAAACCTATGAGGCTCATGGTTCTCAGCCCCTTCCATAGACTTCCACAGTAATCTATCAGAGTTCTTGCAGCATGAACTGACATGTTTTCCACCCAATCAAAGGATCAGAGCATGAATCTAGTACTAAAAGCATATGCTACAGCTAGCTAGCCCTGCAGTGCATGAAATGTGGTGAGTAGTTGACTCAAAGACAGAGAAAGTCAATATTTGAACAGTTTTGAACAAATTAATTTATTCCATAGTAGCTAGCTAACAGAGAGGGATGCTATGTTAGCTAGCTGGCTATGGCTATCCAACACTGGAATGCTACCAAAATAAGCTTTTGGTTTTATTCATTTATTGCCACCGGAGCCCGCCAGTGTAACTGCTAAACTGATTGCTGCTGAGTACACTTTACTGCATGATTGAGCGACTTTACTAACGTGTTAGTTCTTGTAGCTATGTTGACTATGACCTGACAATGATGTAGGCTGTGTGTAATAGTTAGCGGTCAGGATATGAAGGTTTGACTTGGAAAGGTTTTCATTCTTAAACTTTCATTCACAGTTTAGTTTGTAGCAAACTCATGATGGGTACAGGGACAATTCTAGTATCATGTAGTAACCTAAACCTATCGATGTTACATTGAGCTAGGTGAATGGAATATGAATGACAGTCATCCAATATGCTGTACTAGAAAAAAGGCCATGCTAATAAAGCAAAAATCATCCTAATCATTTTAAATGTCAACGACCACCATTGACGAAGATCCTACAGAATATGGTATATGGTTTTGTACCAATACTCAAGCCATGCTTCTGTCATGTTTCAACCAGGAAGGGAGTGGACAAAGAGGAAGCCGTGAAAGAACCTGGAGAAATCGATGAAAGGTTCTGGGAAATCATCATGAGTGCAGACAGGAAGGACTATGAACGAATCTGCGCTGAGTTTGGTGTCAAAGACTTCCGTGTAATGCTGAAGAAACTCAGTGAGAAGAAAAAGGAGAGACAGGAGGAACAGGCCCAGGTTTGAGAATTGGGCACATTCAGTATGTGCAAAACGTCTTCTGTGTGTACTGTTTTTGGTCATATAATGTAGCTCATGGCTAGTGTGAAAACCTACATGACCACTATGAACCTCATGATTCATAGTGTCTGAAATTAATTTAAGTGTAACTAGTTAACTACATTAAGTCATTGTGGCAATAGCCTTAACCTATCATTTCATCCTCGTGATTTTAAACTCCATTTCTCTCCACTCCCCTCCCTCTCATCCATTATTTTCTCTCCACCCTTTTCCTCATGGTGATCTTCCAAACCATCTGCCATCCCTTCCTCAGTATATTGAGACCATCAATAACCTGAAACATATTGATATTAAAGGAGTAGGCATTGCTTCGTTTGAGTTTGACCTTGAGCTCAAAGACCTCTCCAGTAGGATTTTCCTCTACAAGGTGAGACATCTAGAAGTTGACCTCAGATTCAGATTCCACATTAGGCAAAGGTATCATTATACATAATTTAGCTTTTATCTCAACTTACACAACAAACTTGTCATTCAACATTGTACAGCATTTTAATGGATGACAACTGCCTTAAAGGAAAGACTGACATTGCACAATTAAAACAGAATTTGTCACCTTCTTTCTTGTAAGGCAGTAGTATCTCCTTTAAATTTCTCACCCAAAGTTCCAGGCATATAATTACATTTTCTATGGTTCCAGAGTAACTTCATCCCGTTATCATTTTTCCATGATATCCATGTCAAAACATGTAAATTGTCATACATCCCATCAACTATGAGGATTTTAGTTTTGTCTTTTTTTAAAATGTTGAAATGAACTGAATTTGAACTCATATCTGATAGTAGCTGTCACTGTGTGTCATCTTGCAGGATGGTGTAATGATTCCCTATAGTGATGAAGAAGAAATGAAACACAGCTTAAAGACTGTTGGGAAGAAGTTAATCTTCAGTGTGCGGGACCTTAAGGCAGAGGATGCTGGGCTCTATCAGGTGGATGTTGAGGAGGTCAATCTGTTCTCTACAGACTTCAAGAGTAAGATGACCACAGAGTGATTATGAATAGCATTCCTTTTTGATAGAAGATAATAAACTGTCCTTATTTATTCCCATGAGCTTGTTCCATTTGCCCTTTTACTCCCAGTTCCCACAGTGGATTTCATTGTCAAGATCCAGGAGGTGAAGGCCAAGGAGAGAGAGGATGCTATGTTTGAGTGTGTCCTGTCACAACCCTGTCCCAGAATCAAATGGATGGGCAAGAATGCCACTCTGGAGGAGGGAGAGAAATACACCATAACTGTATCCGAAGACAAGCTGATCCACAGACTGCTAATAAAGGACTGTAGCCAGCTGGACAAGGGTATCTACTCTGCTGCGGCAGGAATCAAGACATGCAGTGCCTGGCTGATAGTGGAAGGTAACATTACATCTTCATATCTTGCACAATATGTAATGTTTCAGATGAAGGAAACAGCAGATTGATTCATTTTTGGTTGAACAACAGATACTATTCACCTCGCTAACTCAGTTCTGGTCTCATGACAGATTTGAGAGGTACTATGTCTTCTCAACACTTATCGAAATGTTCCATATCAATAATCATTTTAATAACCATGCTCACTGAGCACCTTGTACAGTATTCCCCTATCGCTCCCTTTCTCTCACCCGCTCTCTTTCTCTCTCAGCTGACAGCGACCCTGCTTCCCATGGTAAAAAGAAGACGCGAAAAACAACCCAGGCTGGTGGAACAGGGTTGGATCTGGGGAAACTGGCTCAAGAGCAGCAGGAAAAACTGGCGAAGGAAAGGCAGGAGCAGATCGATGCTGCAAACAAGGCCAGAGCGGAAGAGGAGAGGCTTGCCCGAGAGGCACTCCTGGCACCCCCTCTTCCTGATACTGGGGATGGAGACAGTGGGGAAGGCGGAGACAGTGGGGAAGGCAAAGACACCGGAGATGGAAAAAACAAGTCTGAAAGTGGATCAAACAAATCCAAAGATGGTGGCAAATCAGTTGGCGAAATGAAAGACTCTGAAAAGGAAGGAGATGACAAGAAGAACAAGAAATCCACTGATGATTCTGACAAAGGCAAAGGTAAGACGAATGATAGCCCTATTATAAACACATTGGACATATAGGGTCGACTTTGAAAAATATGGTATAATGAAAAGGATAACACATTGTCACAACATCCTATGTTAATAGAAATGTACAATATGTATTCAGGTGTATAATGGTTTATGCATTTTTGACGATATTTCAAATTGACAACTGATACAATAATTACTGATAGGATCATCAAACAATGGCATTGACCCAAATGCAAACGGGGAAGGCGATGGAGACAGTAAGGGACGTAAGGGCCGTACTGGTCCACTTATACCAGACACAGTCATTGGTAAGAAACACACTGAGACACCTTGGCTACTGCATGGAGGTAGTCTCTAAAATCTCAGATGCATCTTAATGAATTAACAAGTCACCTTAGGATTGCATTAAATGATAAACACTAAAAAAACATTTTACTTTATTTACATTTTCTACATTTTAACATAACTTACAGTAATTTAACTTAGAGTAACATGCAGTAATAAACTCACAGTATCATTTGTATTCCACTTGACATCAAGTGATTAACCAGAATTGCAGTTTACTTAACCACAGTTAACAAGCAAAATACATTTGATAAAACCCACCTTAAAATAGTACACGAATGTCAAAAATAGTAAATACTTGAAATATTGAATCTCATGCATGAAATTATAAACATTTGTTTAACAGTTTCTTCTGTCCACAACGGTATGTTATGTCTCGTTGACTTATTCAAGTCTGTGTAGAACATTTGTTCTTGTTAGTAACACTTTACATGAAGGAATGACTTACCTAAAAGTATTTTAAAGGTTGTGTAAGTAGTTTATACTATATCATCTATATAAACAAATAATTAACCATTAATAAACAACTTGTAAACCCCTTTTTAAAAATAAGTTTATGTATGTAAAAATCAAAGATGCTGAGAAGGAAAGAGATGACAAGTACAAGAAATCCACTGATGTTTCGGACAAAGGCAAAGGTAAGACAAATGATATCTCGATTATAAACACATTGGACACATGTTATATACTGTACTTGAAAAGATCATGTATATAGACGACATAGAAAAATAATGTATAATGAAAAGGATAACACATTGGCACAACATCCTACATTAATAAGAATGTACAATATGTATTCAGGTCTACTGTATAATGGTTTATGCATTTTTTACAATATTTCAAACTGATATAATAATTGCTGATAGGAGCATCAAACAATGACATTGACCCAAATGCAAACGGGGAAGGCGATGGAGACAGTAAGGGACGTAAGGGCCAAACTGGTCCACTTATACCAGACACAGTCATTGGTAAGAAACACACTGAGACACCTTGGCTACTGCATGGAGGTAGTCTCTAAAATCTCAGATGCATCTTAATGAATTAACAAGTCACCTTGGGATTGCATTAAATGATAAAAATGGAGAGAAAAACGGAAAATGTTCTTTTAATTTGTCAACATTTGAACTAACCGTACAGTAATTTAACTTAGAGTAACATGCAGTAATACAGTTACAGTATCATTTGTATTCCACTTGACATCAAGTGGTTAAACAGTATGCAGTTTACTTAACCATAGTTTTAACAAGCAACATGTATTTTATAAATAAATTAAAACTAAAAATAGTATATAGTTAAAATATTGAATCTCATGCATTATTAACAAGTTCTTCTGTTCACATGTGTATGTTATCTCTCTGTGACTTATTCAAGTCTGTTCGTATAGAACAGTTTGTTCTTATTAGTAGCACTTTTAACAACCCGTTTAATAACTCTTAAGGGGCTGTTTTGGACCTGGTACCGGGTCCAGACAGTTTGGTTACCTCCCACTCCTTGCTTTGGCCATATTCATAGAGTATGCATTGTAGGTAAAGTCACAAAAAGCTCAAACTTTTAGTGTGTATGGAAAAGGTACACCCTAATGGTCATTGTAAAGCAGTGGTCACCAACAGGTCGATTGCGATCTCCAAGGCCTTTCTAGCCAATCGCCAAACATTTCTGTAAAAACCCAACGATAAAGCCTTGTGTTACTATTTTTTTGTATTAGTCTCGAGCTGTTGGGGGTAGGTGCAGCCAATTCAGAAGCCCTGCGCGCCGGGTAAGCAAACTGTTGCAATTTCATGTGTCTGAAGGTACAAACTCTGCCTTCCCGGTGGGCCTGGAGAGGAAATCAAGTACATTATGCTACCGCTGGCCAATCAGATTGTTCAGATATCCGAGTCTGCAGTAACGTAGCAGGCATAAAAGAAAGCTACGACAAAATTGATACTGTGAGATTTCAAAACTTTTAAAAACATGGCTAGAGAGAGACTGTCAACGAATAAAGCAAAGAACTGCTGTTTTTTTGAGTGAGTTCATGTTTATTAACACTTTGTGTTCAACACTTTTATAAGCCATAAAATGCGCGTTCTTCCTATTTCCACTCAGCGCTACAACAAGCAGTGCAGCAGTAATGAATGATTAGGAAAGTATTGTTGTTGTTATTGCGTTGTTGTTATTGTAACGAACCTGGTTTTATAAGCGCGGAAATCGACTCTGCCGCACGAGCATGCTTTTGCGGCACAGTCGATAGCGCGCCGGACCTCGGGCTAGAAGGTCGAGGGTCCGAGACCTGCTCCCTGCTGTTTCATTACATTGGTGTCAGAAGTGATCGGACCTTCCATCCACGACAGTGCGTGTGCCGGTGAGCGCGTTCCTGTAATACGTAGAGTCGCAAGTTTGCGCGAGGACGCGCTCTTTGAAAGGAGGGAGTAGTGTAACGACCCTAGGTTTATAAGCGCTGAAATCGACTGCTGCACGAGCATGATTTTGCAGCACAGTCGGTAGCGTGCAGGACCTTGGGCTAGAAGCGAGACCTGCTCCCTGATGTTTCATTACATTATTATTAGCGGCTTGGGTCTTTTTTAATTTCAAGGAATATTTCACTTTCTCTGTTCATATGAGTAACAACATGAATTTGTGTATGAGGCAGAAATAATATGGTGCGACTCCAGTTTCGCCATCAGCTGGAAGGGTGTCCCTTTTTGGTCAGTGTCAGTGGAGGAAAGGGAGAGCGGAGTGTGTTGAGAGACGGACCCTACACGGAACCCACGCTTGCGCCATCATGCATAAGTGTATTTTGTCCCCCCACACCAAACGCAATCACGGCATGCAGGTTAAAATATCAAAACAAACTCTAAACCAATTATATTAATTTGGGGAAAAGTCGAAAAGCATGAAACATTTATGGCAATTTAGCTAGCGAGCTTGCACTTGCTAGCTAATTTGTTCTGGGATATAAACATTGAGTTGTTATTTTACCTGAAATGTACAAGGTCCTCTACTCCGACAATTAATCCACACATAAAACTGATTTTTTGGGGTATAACCAATGAGGAGATTGCACGTGGGTACCTGCTTGTATAAACCAATGAGGAGATGGGAGAGGCACGACTTGCAGCACGATCTGTGTCACAAATAGTCCTGCCTCTCCCATCTCCTTATTGGTTGATAGAAGTAGGTACCCACGTGCCATCTCCTCATTGGTTATAACCACGTGGGTGACTGAAAGACGACCGAAGTCAGTGGCGGTAATGCACCTAATTTAGGAAAGTTGCCAATCTCAATATAAAGAGAAGAAAAAGCCTGGAAGGAGGAGAGATGACTAGAAACGATTCGGTTGACCGTTTTATGTGTGGATTAAGTGGCGGAGTAGAGGATGTGCATTTCAGTTAAAATAACAACTCAATGTTAATATCTCAGGACAAATTAGCTAGCAACATAAATGTTTAATGCTTTTCGACTTGTCCCCAAATTAATGTAATTGGTTCAGAGTTTGTTTGGATATTTTAACCTGCGTGTCGTGATCGCGTTTGGTGTGGGGGGACAAAATGCTTTTATGCACGTGTAACAGTATAACTTTAGTCCATCCCCTCGCCGGGCTCGAACCAGGGACCCTCTGCACACATCAATAACAGTCACCCACGAAACATCGTTACCCATCGCTCCACAAAAGCCACGGCCCTTGCAGAGCAAGGGGAACCACTACTTTAAGGTCTCAAAGCGAGTGATGTCACCGATTGAAATGCTATTAGCGCGCAACACCGCTAACTAGCTAGCCATTTCACATCGGTTACACACGATGGCGCACGCACGCAGAGGTTTGGGTTCCGTGGGATCCGTGTTTTATTAGTCTGCTGCTCTCTCCCTCTGCTGAGACTGACCATCAGATACAGGCACCATCAGCCCAGTAAAATAAAAAGCAAATTATTTAAATGTATGCTCACTCAGCTGTGCCTCACAAGTAATACAGCAATGGCTCTATTAACGGTGTGATCATATAGCCTACCTCAAATTTTGAAATACTGTATTTTTATTTATTTTTCCGAAAAACAATGCATTGTAGGTAAATGCAGGTAAATTCAAGCAAAGCCAGTATGCGGTGAAAATGTATTGGGCCTATAGCTTACTGCACAAACCTCATTGCTACAGTACTGTTTTTAATTGGTTAATGTTGCATAGGCTTACATTTTTTAAGTCATGTTAATAAACAATCATAGCTGTAGTTCTTGGCATGCATTTTGACTCAGAAAGTGTTCTTGACTCAGAAAAGGTTGGTGACCACTGTTGTAAAGAAATGCATTTCCTTCTCCATCCACATTATCTAAAATGCATCCTCCGCATGTGCTGTTGATCTCTCTCACTCGTTTACAATAGGAAAAGTGAATGGGAAAATACTTTGCAGTTTCCTCACCTGTTTATGTCTTATTCCTGAAAGCCGTGATTGCTAGGGTCGTTTTAATATGTCAGGCTTGAAAATCCGTTCGGCCATTTTGGCACAGTGACACATTACCCAAACCAGACGCAACTGGTTTCAAGAGGCCAAGAGACATCTTGTGATCAACTAGTGTCATCTAGTGGACGAACTGGGAATCAGACAGGGGATATATTTACATCAATGGATAGGTAGAGGCTTTAGCTTTCTCCTCATATATATATCATTCCAGTAAGACAACTAATTATTCCTATAAGATGAAAAATGACATTTCACAAGCCCTGCACTTTTGAAACGGCTGTGTTCCTATTTATCCTTTTGGAACAGTATTTTATGAAAAAACCTAGACTTTCAAATGTATTATTCTCCAACATTTGACAATTGGAATCCCACAGTTCTTACCTTTCTAACAGTACTAAGCATGTAGTATACAATATTGTGTAGTTTAGAAAATGCCACCAGAGGGTGTTAAAGTTGAACAGATTAAGGAATACTTATCTTAAGGTATTTTAAAAGGTTTATAGGTAGTTTATAAGCTGTTGTAGATAGTTTATAAATCAGTAATGATACATTGGTAGAAATTGTGCTTCTCATTTATCTGCTAGACAAATACTGAGCTTATATGACAGCACTGGCTTTACTCACATTTATAATCAATAACATTGCAGTCATATATTAGCTCATTATTTGGCCAGTACCAAAATAACCATTGTGTTATAACTGTATAACAGAATTCGTTATTTGTCATATATTTTTATTTGTAGATCTATCTTGTCATTGTTACCATTACAATCAAGGAATGAATGGATTGTTTAGTTTTATATTTAACCAAACAAAAAGTAATTATGAAAAGTGTCGGCAGGATTATTCTAACTTTAAGGCCAAACCACAGATCCCAATGCGAAAATGGGGACAGGAGAAACTGAGTACACTGATGAGTCTGCTAAGTGTTCAATGCGCACAAGACAAGGCCTTCTGCTGAAAGACAGTGTGATTGGTAAGAGATCACATGTGACGTTGTGTACTGACTGCACGAAGGACATGACGTTCCTACAAATATAACTCAAGTTTGGGAAATAACTTGGAGAAGTATGATACCGATGAGATGATACTGAAATGTTCATTCAAGGGGAATGTTGAATCTAATCATACATACAGTATCTCAAAATAATCCATGTCTGTTTATTTTTGAGAATGAATGTACAGTATGCAGTCCTCTAACATCAGTAGTATCTTCAATGGAATATCTATTAAACTTTTCTATGTTCCATAAAACTAAACTTTACATATCTACAATAATACGAAAATATATCTAATCCCTGAATCCTGTAGAGTCTTGTTGTGTTGTGTGTTTGTGTATTTCCGTCATGCTTTTTGTGTTCTACTCATAAGACTTTGAAAGCGTCCTTGATTTTCAAATATTCAACAAATATTTGTGATACAAACCATGGAAACAGTATCTGCATGGAAAGACCATTCCAATAACTCTGATACCAGAATCTCCATGCCAACAGCATGGTTGAGGATCTGTTCATCGTGAAAAGACGTCAATAGACACCAACACAACATCTGATCTTATCCAAGTTCAGATTAGAAGACAAAGTATTACTTAGAATGACCTCTCTTGAAAACAATTGGTCAAACATGTTTGTCTGTCCACAACTTTCTGCTTTATATCTTTGTGACATGTTCAAGTTTGTTCATATGTGTAGAACAGTGTTTGTTGGTAACACTTCACATTAACAAATACTTACCTAAAAGGATTTAAAAGGGGTTTATAAGTGGTTTGTAAAAACATAAACATTAAATATATAATTTACTCTTTATAAACTACTTATAAACCCCTTCAGAAATCCCTTTAAGTATGCCTTAATGTAAAGTATTACTGGTTTGCTTGTATGTCCCAATGTATGTTTTGTTCACAATAATATGTCTTAGTGTGTTTTTGTTCTATTAATCTGTGTATATATATGGTTATTTTGTCATGTATTGTTCATTGTTGCTATGTCAAGTCACTGTTTCCATTACAATCATAAAGCGGATGGTTTATTTTCATATTCAATCAAATGAAAAGTAATTGTGGAAAGTGCCATCAAGGTTTTTATTATTTTACGGCCAAACAACAGATCCCAATGTGAAAAGTGGGACAGGACAAACTGAAGAGTACATTGATGCAGCTGGCATGCATTCAGTGCGCACAAGGCAAGGCCCACTGCTGAAAGACACAGTGATTGGTAAGAGACCATGCGTGATGTCATACACGTGACGTCATGCACTGACTGAATGGAGGAGATGGCGATGGCTTTAACATGAGGGACAAATGTCATTCAAGTTTGGGAAATGACTAGGAGAAGATTTAAGAATAGCCAATAGTATGATACTTTTCTGGAATAGATTTCCATAGTCCTATGATAACATCCACTTCCTTGTGATGTGTTCTTCTGGGGAGATGTTCTATGAAACTTCTATGTTCCATAGAACTCTTCTGACAAAATGTTACTAGATGGGGCTTAAATATATATGTATATAGCTATATATCTATGTACAGTACCAGTCAAATGTTTGGACACACCTACTCATTTAAGAGTGTTTCTTTATTTTTTACTATTTTCTACATTATAGAACAATAGTGAAGACATCAAAACTATGAAATAACACATGGAATCATGTAGTAACCAAAGTAGCCACCCTTTGCCTTGATGACAGCTTTGCATACGCTTGGCATTCTCTCAACCAGCTTCACCTGGAATGCTTTTCCAACAGTCTTGAGTTCCCACATATGCTGAGCACTTGTTGGCTGTTTTTCCTTCACTCTACGGTTCCAGTCATCCCAAACCATCTCAATTGGTTTGAGGTCAGGTGATTGTGCAGGCCAGGTCATCTGATGCAGCACTCCATCACTCTCGTTCTTGGTCAAATAGCCCTAACACAGCCTGGAGGTGTGTTGGGTCATTGTCCTGTTGAAAAACAAGTGAGAGTCCCACTAAGCGAAAACAAGATGGGATGGCATATCTCTGCAGAATGCTGTGGTAACCATGCTGGTTAAGTGTGCCTTGAATTCTAAATAAATCACAGACAGTGTCACCAGCAAAGCACCATCACACCTCCATGCTTCACGGTACGAATTACACAAGCGGAGATCATCCGTTCACCTACTCTGCTTCTCACAAAGACATGGTGGTTGGAACCAAAAATCTCAAATTTGGATTCATCAGACCAAAGGACAGATTTCCACCGGTCTAATGTCCGTCGATTGTGTTTCTTTGCCCAAGCAAGTCTCTCTTCTTATTGTAGTAGTGGTTTGCTTTGCAGCAATTCGACCACGAAGGCCTGATTCACGTCTCCTTTGAACAGTTGATGTTGAGATGTGTCTGTTACTTGAACTCTGTGATACATTTATTTGGGCTGGAATCTGAGATGCAGTTAACACTAATGAACTTATCCTCTGCAGCAGAGGTAACTCTAGGTCTTCCTTTCCTGTGGTGGTCCTGATGAGAGCCAGTTTCATCATATGATGGTTTTTGCGACTGCACTTGAAGAAACTTTCGAAGTTCTTGAACATTTTCGCATTGACTGACCTTCATGTCTTAAAGTAATGATGGACTGTCGTCTCTCTTTGCTTAGTTGAGCTGTTCTTGCCATAATATGGACTTGGTCTTTTACCAGATAGCGCTATCTTCTGTATACTACCCCTACCTTGTCACAACACAACTGATTGGCTCAAACGCATTAAGAAGGAAAGAAATTCCACCAATGAACTTTTAACAAGGCATGAAGTTGGTTGAGAGAATGCCAAGTGTGCAAAGCTGTCATCAAGGCAAAGGGTGGCTACTTAAAATATATTTTGATTTGTAACATTTCTAATAACATATTTTATTTTGGTTACTACATGATTCCATATGTGTTATTTCATAGTTTTGATTTCTTCCCTATTATTCTACAATGTAGAAAATAGTCAATATAAAGAAAATCCCTGGAATGAGTTTGTGTGTCCAAACTTTTGACTGGTACTGTATGTATATATATATATATATATATATATATATATATATATATATATATATATATATATATATACAAAAGTATGTGGACACCCCTTCAAATTAGTAGATTTGGCTATTTCAGCCACACCTGTTGCTTACAGGTGTATAAAATCGAGCACACAGCCATGCAATCTCCATAGACAATCATTGGAAATAGAATGGCCTTACTGAACAGGTCAGTGACTTTCAACCAGGCACCGTCATGGATGTCACCTTTCCAACAAGTCAGTTCGTCAAATTCTTGCCCTGCTAGAGCTTCCCTGGTCAACTGTAAGTGCAATTATTGTGAAGTGGAAACAGCTCACCCGCGAAGTAGTAGGCCACACAAGCTCACGGAATGGGACTGCCGATTGCTGAAGCGTGTAGCGAGTAAAAATTGTCTGTCCTTGATTGCAACACTCACTACTGAGTTCCAAACTGCCTCTGGAAGCAACTTCAGCACAAAAACTGTTCATTGAGGGCTTCATAAAATGGGTTTCCATGGCCGAGCAGCCACACACAAGCCTGGAAACACGTTCTCTGGAGTGATGAATCACGATTCACCATCTTGCAGTCCATCGGAAGAATCTAAGTTTGGCAGATGCCAGGAGAACGCTACTTGCCTCAATGCATAGTACCAACTGTAAAGGTGGTGGAGGAATAATGGTCTGGGGCTGTTTTTCGTGGTTCAGGCGAGGCCCCTCATTTCCAGTGAAGGGTAATCTTAACACTACAGCATATAATGACATTCTAGACAATTCTGTGCTTCCAAATTTGTGGCAACAGTTTGGGGAAGGCCCTTTCCTGTTTCAACATTACAATGCCCCCGTGCACAAAGCGAGGTCCATACAGAAATAGTTTGTCGAGATCGGGGTGGAAGAACTTGACTGGCCTGCACAGAGCCCTGACCTCAACCCCATCAAACACCTTTGGGATGAATTGGAATGCCGGCTGCGAGCCATGCCTAATTGCCCAACATCAGTGCCCGACCTCACTAATGCTCTTGTTGGCTGAATGGAAGCAAGTCCCCACAGAAATGTTTCAACATCTAGTGGAAAGCCTTCCTAGAAGAGTGGAGGATGTTATAGCAACAAAGGGGGGACCAACTCCATGATTTTGGAATGAGATGTTCGAAGAGCAGGTGTCCGCATACTTTTGGTCATGTAGTGTATATACACTGAGTGTACAAAACATTAGGAACAGCTGCTCTTTCCACAACAGACTGACGAGGCGAATCCAGATGGAAAGCTAAGATCCCTTATTGATGTCACTTGTTAAATCCTCTTAAGTCAGTGTAGATGAATGGAAGGAGACAGGTTAAAGAAGGAATTTTAAGCTTTGAGACAATTGAGAAATGGATTGTATATGTGCCATTCAGAGGGTGAATGGGCAAAGCAAAAGAGGGAGGGGAGTGCAACTTAATATTTAGGAAGGTGATCCTAATGTGTTGTACACTCAGTGTATATAATCCCTGATCACATAGAGAGGCTTGTTGTGTTGTGTGTTTGGTTATCGCTGCCATGCTTTTTGTGTTCTATTCAAAAGACATTGAAAGCTTCCTTGATTTCCAAATATTTAACAAATCATTGTAAAACAAATCATGGAAACAGTATCTCCATGTCAAGACCATTTTAAGAACTCCAAGCCTACAGCTGATGGGTTAATTTCAGATTTAACAAAATAACATTTTGGAAATTTCTTGCAATATTTGTATTATTTTATGGCCAAATCACAGATCCCAATGGGCAAAGTGGTACAGGAGAAACTAAGGAGTACACTGATGCATCTGGCAAGCGATCAGAGTGCACAAGGCAAGGCCCACTGCTGAAGGACACAGTGATTGGTAAGAGACCACACGTGACGTCATGTACTGACTGCATGGAGGAGATGGCATTCACATGAGTATCACTCAAGTTTGGGAAATAATTGGAGAAATATGGTACTGTTGTAACAGGATAATCTGTTACACTGAGAAGATACATGTACCTTAAAGGGGAATTTTGAATCTCATCTCTTACCATACTGTATGTGCACATCTCAAAGTAACCAAAAGTATGTTCATTTTTGAGAGTGGATTTATGTTGTCCTATAATAACATCAATATAATTTTCCATGCAATGTGTTCTTCTGGGTGGATGTTCTATGAAACTCTTCTATGTTCCATAGAACACTTCTAACTAAATTGTACATGATGGGGCTTATTTATACAGTATATGTACAGTCAGGTCCATACTTATTGGCACACTTGATAAAGATGAGCAAAAAAAAGACTGTTATAAAGAATACAAATAATGAGCTATATTGCATGCAAAAAAAGGACATTTTATATTTTTATACTAAACCAATTGCTCAGATAATTATTTTGTTGATCAAGTAATAATAGGATCTTCTGTTTTCAATACTCCAGCACCCTCCCCTTGCAAGGATAATGATACTGAGTCTTTATCTATGACAAAATCCACAGCTGGTGTATGTGGCCTAAGAGCTCGATTTTCATGTCATCTGACCATAGCACTGGATCCAATCCAAATGCCAATGCCATTTATCAAACTCCAGGCGGTGCTATGGTCAGATGACATGAAACTAGAGCTCCTTGGCCATGCACACCAGTGGTGGGTTTGGCATTGAAAAACAAAAGCATATGCAGAAGAGTACCTCATACTTACGTTAAAATATGGTGGTCAAACTTTGATGTTATGGGGCTATTTTTCATCCACTGGTCCTGGGGCAACGGCATCATGAACTTTGCCAAGTACCAGGACATTTTAGCCAAAAACCTTGTTGCCTCTGCCAGGAGGCTGATATTTTGCTGCAAGTAGATCTTCCAGCAAGACAATAACCCCAAGTACTAATCAAAATCCACAAAGAAATGTTTAATTGACCACAAATTAAACATTTTGCAATGGATATATCAGTCTCCAGACTCGAACCCCATTGAAAACCTGTGGTTTGAATTGAAGAGAGCAGTCCATAAGAGGACACAAAGGATATCAAGGATCTGGAAAGATTCTGTATGGAAGTATGGTCTAAGATCCCGCCCAACATGTTCTCCAATCTCATGAAACAATTTAGAAAAAAGTTCAGTGTCATTGTCCTCGCAAGGGGAGGGTGCTAGAGTATTGGGTAACACTTTATTTGGATAGTTTGTATGTAGATGCTCTACAGCAGGGTTCCTCAACATGAGGCCCGCGAGCCGAATTTGGCCAGTGGGTGATTTTATTTGGCCCCCCAAGTGCTGAAAAAATATATATTTGTATTTTTTTATTGTTGGACATAAGAGTAAAAACACCAGCAAATCATCTTTATGAAGTGATTATAATTCGGAAGATCTGTTTGAAAGTATTCCCATGCATAATAGAGAGACACGGTGCCTTCTAAAAGTATTCAGACCCCTTGACTTTTTCCGCATTTTGTTACATTACAGCCTTCATCGAAAATATATTACTTTTTTTTTTTACTCAAAAATTCCCCTCATTAATCTACACACGTTACCCCATAATGACAAAGCATAAACTGTTTTTATTTATTTTTGCAAATGGATTAAAACTATAAAAGTTAAATACCTTATTTACCTGGGGTGGCAGGTAGCCTAGTGGTTAGAGTGTTGGTCTAGTAACCAAAAGATTGCAAGATTGAATCCCCTGTCCTGCCCATGAATAAGGCCTCACTGTTCCTAGGCCGTCATTTAAAATAAGAATTTGTTCTTAAATGACTTCCCTAGTTAAATAAATGTAAAAAATAAATACAATTTATATAAGTATTCAAACCCTTTTCTGTAAGAATAGAAATTGAGCTCAGGTGCATTATGTTTCCATTGAAAATCTTTGAGATGTTTCCACAACATGATTGGAGTCCACCTGTGGTAAATTGAATTGATTGTACATTATTTGGAAAGGCATACTTGTCTATATAAGGTCACAAAATTGACAGTGCATGGCATGTCAGAGCAAAAATCAAGCCATGAGGTCAAAGGAATTGTCTGTAGAGCTCAGAAACAGGATTGTGTCGAGGCACAGATCTGGGAAAGGGTACCAAAAAAATGTCTGTACCATTGAAGGTCCCCAAGAACACAGTGGCCTCCATCAATCTTAAGTGGAAGACGTTTGGAACCACCAAGACTCTTCCTAGAACTGGCCACCCGGCCAAACTAATCAATCGGGGCTTTGGTCAGGGAGGTGGTCTGACCGAGCTTCAGAGTTCCTTTGTGGAGATGGGAGAACGTTCCAGAAGGACAACCATCTCTGCAGCACTCCACCAATCAGGCCTTTATAGTAGAGTGGCCAGAAAGAAGCCACTCCTCAGTAAAAGGGACATGACAGCCCGCTTGGAGTTTGCCAAAATGCACCTAAAGACTCTTGAGGCCATGAGAATCAAGATTTGTCACTTCTGGAGAAAACCTGGCACCATCCCTACGATGAAGCATTGCTGTGGCAGTATCATGCTGTGGGATGTTTTCAGCGGCAGGGACTGGGAGACTAGTCAGGATCGAGTGAAGGATGAACGGAGCAAAGTACAGAGAAATCCTTGATGAAAACCTGCTCCAGAGCGCTCAGGATCTCAGACTAGGGAGAAGGTTCACCTACCAACAGTACAACAATCCTAAGCACACAGCCAAGACAAAGCAGGAGTAGCTTTGGCACAAGTTTCTGAATGTCCTTGAGTGGCCGGCCAGAGCCCGGACTTGAACCCGATCGAACATCTCTGGAGAGACCTGAAAATAGCTCTGCAGCAACACTCCCCAATCAATCCCATCCAACCTGACAGAGCTTGAGAGGATCTTCAGAGAAGAATGGGAGAAACTCCCTAAATACAGTTGTGCCACGTTTGTAGCGTTATACCCTAGAAGACTCGAGGCTGAAATTACAGCCAAAGGTGCTACAACGAAGTACTGAGTAAAGGGTCTGAATACTTATGTAAATGTGATATTTCAGGAGTTTTTTAAATATATATTAACAAACATTTCTAAAAAACAGTTTTTGCTTTGTCATTATGGAGTGTTGTGTGTAGATTTATGAGGACAAAAACATCTATTTAATCAATTTTAGAATAAGGCTGTAACCTAACAAAATGTAAAACATGTCATGGGGTCTGAATACTTTCCGAAGGCACTGTATATGTGATCTTATACAAATGTAAGGTTTGAAAATATTATGTTTTAGTCAAATATTATATCTGTTTGGGCTTCTTGAGGTCAATTTGCAGTCTTCAAATGATTTGTAATTATGTTCCTGCTGTCTGTGCCCCATGGCTGAATCTAGTTGATGATCCCTGCTCTACAGATTATCTACAGACTATCAATAACATTTCAATTTACCCTAACCCTAGCCAAAACTTGAACCCTTAACCTCCCTAACCCTAACTCTAAGCTTAACCCTTATTCTAAACTTAACCTCACTCTAACCTTAGCAAGAAGTTGCTTATCAACAGGTAGTTTGTTGACAGTATAATCTAAATAAAGTGTGATAAAATCTGTTTCTCTGAGCAATTGTATTAGTATAAAATAATATAATGTCCCCATTTTTTGCAGCATACAATATTGATCAGTATTTGTGTTATTTATTTTAAATAGTCATTTTTGCTCATCTTTATCAAGGGTATATGTACAGTACCAATCAAAAGTTTGGACACACCTACTCATTCAAGGGTTTTTCTTTATTTTTACTATTTTCTACATTGTAGAATAATAGTGAAGACATCACAACTATGACATAACACACATGGAATCATTCAGTAACCAATAAAGTGTTGAAAAAATCGAAATATATTTTAGATTCTTCAAAGTAGCCAACCTTTATTTTGATGACAGCTTTGCACACTCTTGGCATTCTCTCAGTCATCTGGAATTCATTCCAATTAACAGGTGTGCATTGTTAAAAGTTAATTTGTGGAATTTATTTCCTTCTTAATGCGTTTGAGCCATCAGTTGTGTTGTGAAAAGGTATGGGTGGTATACAGGAGATAGCCCTATTTGGTCAAAAATAAAGAAAAACCCTTGAATGAGTAGGTGTGTCCAAACCTTTTACTGGTACTGTATATTTATACAGTATATAAAATCCCTAATCTCATAGAGTGGCTTTTTGTGTTGTGTGTTCCTGTATCTCTGTCATGCTTTTTGTGTTCTATTTACAATGAATGGTTGCTGATGGTTTCATTTCATAATTTAACAAAATGCTAAGTAATTTTGGAAATTGCTTGCAAGGTTATTATTTTACGGCCAAATCACAGATCCCAATGCTCAAAGTGGTACAGGAGAAACTGAGCAGTACACTGATGTGTCTGGCAAGCGTTCAGAGCGCACAAGGCAAGGCCCACTGCTGAAGGACACAGTGATTGGTAAGAGACCACACCGTGACGTCATGTACTGACTGCATGGAGGAGATGGCATTCACATGAGTATCACTCAAGTTTGGGAAATAATTGGAGAAATATGACACTGTTGTAACAGGGTCATCTGTTACACTGACAAGAGATGATACTGAGAATATTCATGTACCTTAAAAGGGATTGTTGAATCTCATCTCTTACCATACTGAATGTGCAAATCTCAAAGTAAACAAAAGAATGATTTATGTAGTCCTATAATAACATCAATATAATTTTCTACGCAATGTGTTCTTCTGGGTGGATGTTCTATGAAACTCTTCTATGTTCCATAGAACTATTCTAACTATTCTATAGATGGAGCTAAAGAAATGTACTTCTAATTACTGTTATCTTAAAAAAATAAGATCTGATGCCATAGAAATGCTTGTTGTGTTGTGCGTTTGTGTGCATTATTGTAATGCTTTACAGATGAAGTCGGAAGTTTACATACACTTAGGCTGGAGTCATTAAAACTCGTTTTTCAACCACAAAAATCTTGTTAACAAACTGTAGTTTTTGCAAGTTGGTTAGGACATCTACTTTGTGCATGACACAAGTTTCCAACAATTGTTTACAGACAGATTATTTCACTTATAATTCACTGTATCACAATTCCAGCGGGTCAGAAGTAAACATACACTAAGTTGACTGTGCCTTTAAACAGCTCGGAAAATTCCAGAAAATTATGTCATGGCTTTACAAGCATCTGAAAGGCCCATTAACATAATTTGAGTCAATTGGAGGTGTACCTGTGGATGTATTTCAAGGCCTACCTTAAAACTCAGTGCCTCTTTGCTTGACATCATGGGAAAATCCAAAGAAATCAGCCAATACCTCAGAAAAAAATTGTAGACCTGATTCATCATTGGGAGCAATTTCCAACCTCCTGAAGGTACCACATTCATGAGTACAAACAATAGTACTGCTCAGGAAGGAGACACATTCTGTCTCCTAGAGATGAATGTACATTGGTTTCGAAATGTGCAAATTAATCCCAGAACAAAGGACCTTGTGAAGATGCTGGAGGAAACAGGTACAAAGGTATCTATATCCACAGTAAAATGAGTCCTATATCGACATAACCTGAAAGGCTGCTCAGCAAGGAAGAAGCCACTGCTCCAAAACCACCATAAAAAAGACAGACTACGGTTTGAACCTGCACATGGGGACAAAGATCGTACTTTTTGGAGAAATGTCCATGAAGGACAAGACCATCATTATGTTTTGAGGAAAGCACGGGGGTGGCAACATCATGTTGTGGGGGTACGTTGCTGCAGGAGGGACTGGTGCACTTCACAAAATAGATGGCTCAAGAGGAAGGAAAATGATGTGGCTATATTGAAGCAACATCTCAAGACATCAGTCAGGAAGTTAAAGCTTGGTTGCAAATGTGTCTTCCAAATGGACAATGACCCCAAGCATACTTCCGAAGTTGTGGCAAAATAGCTTAAGAACAACAAAGTCAAGGTATTGGAGGGCCAAAACAATTCCCTGACCTCAATCCTATAGAAAATTTGTGGGCAGAACTGCAAAAGCGTATGCGAGCAAGGAGGCCTACAAACCTGACTCCGTTACACCAGCTCTGTCAGGATGAATCGGCCAAAATTCACCCAACTTAATGTGGGAAGCTTGTGGAAGGCTACCCGAAATGCTTGACCCATGTTAAACTATTTAAAGGCCTTCCTTTCGCACGCTTTTTCAGTTCTGCCCACAGGTACACCTCCAGTTGACTGAAATGATGTCAATTAGCCTATCAGAAGCTTCTAAAGCCATGACATCATTTTCTGTAATTTTCCGAGCTGTTAAAAGGCACAGTCAACTTAGTGTATGTAAACTTCTGACCCGCTGGAATTGTGATACAGTGAATTAATCTGTCTGTAAACAATTGTTGGAAAAGTTACTTGTGTCATGCACATAGTAAATATCCTAACCGACTTGCCAAAACTATAGTTTGTTAACAAGAAATGTGTGGAGTGGTTGAAAAATGAGTTTTAATGACTCCAACCTAAGTGTATGTAAACTTCCGACTTCAACTGTACATTTTCTGGTCTAACCATTATCCTACTTGATCAGGTTAAATTCCGGGCTCCGGGTTAAATTCCGGGCTCCGGGTTAAATTCCGGGCTCTGGCTGGGCCACTCAAGGACATTCAGAGACTTGTCCCGAAGCCACTCCTGTGTTGTCTTTGCTGTGTGCTTAGGGTCATTGTCATTGTCATTGTTGGAAGGTGAACCTTTTCCCCAGTCTGAG
Source organism: Oncorhynchus gorbuscha (assembly GCF_021184085.1). NCBI lineage: Eukaryota > Metazoa > Chordata > Actinopteri > Salmoniformes > Salmonidae > Oncorhynchus > Oncorhynchus gorbuscha. Next base: position 82,134,242 of record NC_060175.1, on the reverse strand, counting down.
GTCCTGAGCGCTCTGGAGCAGGTTCTCATCAAGGATCTCTCTGTACTTTACTCTGCTCATCTTTGCCTCAATCCTGACTAGTCTCCCAGTCCTTGCCGCTCAAAAACATCCCCACAACATGATGCTACCACCACCATGCTTCACCGTAGGGATGGTGCCAGGTTTCCTCCAGACGTGACACTTGGTATTCAGGCCAAAGAGTTTGATCTTGGTTTCATCAGGTCAGAGAATCTTCTTTCTCATGGTCAGAGTCCTTTAGGTGCCTTTTGACAAACTCCAAACGAGCTGTTATGTGCCTTTTACTGAGGAGTGGCTTCCGTCTGGCCACTCTACCATAAAGGCCTGATTGGTGGAGTGTTGCAGAGATGGTTGTCCTTCTGGAAGGGTCTCTCATCCCTACAGAGGAACTCTGGAGCTCTGTCAGAGTGACCAATGGGTTTTTGGTAATGTCTCTGACCAAGGCACTTTTCACGCGATTGCTAAGCTTGGACAGGCGGACATCTCTAGGAAGGTTCCAAACTTCTTCCATTTAAGAATGATGGAGGCCACTGTGTTCTTGGGGCCCTTTAATGCTGCAGATTTTTTTTGGTAACCTTCTCCACATCTGTGCCTCGACACAATCATGTCTTGGAGATGTACGGATATTCCTTCGACATCATGGCTTGGTTTTTGCTCTGACATGCACTGTCAACAATAGGATCTTATATTTTTGCAAAAAAAAAAAAAAAAAACTGTTTTTGCTTTGTGATTATGGGGTATTGTGTGTCGATTAATGAGGGAAAAAATGTATTTAATCTATTTTAGGATAAGGCTGTAACAAAAGTATCAAAATGTGGAGAAGTCAAATGGTCTGAATACTTTCAGAATGCACCGTATAATCTTTTTTGTCGTTGTTTCTCTGTAATACTACTAGCCACAATTTTATGTCAGTCAGATCACTTGTAACCACACCAGCCCAGGACCTCCACACCCGGCTTCTTCACCGGGGGCATCGTCTGAGACCAGCCATCCAGACAGCTGATGAAACTGAGGAGTATTTCTGTCTGTAATAAAGCACTTTTGTAGGGAAAAACTAATTCTGATTGGCTCCCCAGTGGATGGCCCTGGCTGCCTAGTGGGTGGGCCTATGGCTGCACCACTGCCCAGTCATTTGAAATCCATAGATTCTGGCATAATGAATTGATTTAATTTGACTGATTTACTTATATGAACTATAACTCATTAAAATCGTTGAAAATTGTGCATGTTGCGTTTATATTTTTGTTCAGTGTATATACTGTATATATATATATATCACAGTGCATTTAGAAAGTATTCAGACCCCTTGATCTTAATTAAAAATAAAAACTGAAAACACATTTACATAACTCTTCATACCTTTTACTCAGTAGTTAGTTGAAGCTGCTTTGTGAGTAATTAAAGGGTTGTTGGGTATGAAGCTACAAGCTTGGCACATCTGTATTTTTGTGGAGTTTCCCCCCATTCTTCTCTGCAGATCCTCTCAAACTCTGGTTGGATGTGGAGCATTGCTGCAGAACTATTTTCAGGTCTCTCCACAGCCCAAATAATAATTTATTCAGAGCACTACAAAATGGCATTATATATGCCATGCCATTTAGCAGACGCTTTTATCCAAAGCGACTTACAGTCATGTGTGCATACATTCTACGTATGGGTGGTCCCGGGGATCGAACCCACTACCCTGGCGTTACCAGCGCCATGCTCTACCAACTGAGCTACAGAAGGACCATTAGATGTTAACATCACATCTGGTAAGTATGTCTGATCCAAATGTAATAAAACCAGTCTTAAGTCCCTAATGGTTTGCTGTTGTGTATGCCAGATCCAGGAGTTCAGTTCGTAAGCGGGTTGTCAAATGTCCATGCCCTCATTGGCCAGCCTGCAGAGCTGATGTGTAAGCTGAGCAATGATAATTGTGAAGGGACCTGGTACAGAGATAGCAAGAAGGTTAGACTGGATAATCTTTGTCATTCTCACCCCCCCAATATATTTTTATTTGATAATATCTTAAGATAAATTATAATATATATCTTTCCTGACAGTTGACAGCAGATGATGGACACATAATGTCCAGAGATGGTGCAAACCACAAGCTGGTCATCAACCGTTGTCAGGAGGAAGACTCTGGAAAATACCGCTTTGAGGCAGACGGGCGTAAAACTGAGGCAATGCTGAATGTGAAAGGTTTGAAAACGAAAGGCATTCATTTTGGTTATATGTACAATACTATGTCTACACTGTCTCAACATAATTTGAGTAGCCATTTCACAATACACAAATTATAAAATCATTATGCACTTAAAAAAAAGTTAGCCACTTTTAGTATTCAGATAAAAAAATTAAAAAAATGCAGTTGAGTCAAATGTCAGTTACATTGCATGATCTGTGTCCTATTCAGACCCTCCCAGGTTTGACCCTGATGATCTGTCTGCGTTCTCTCAGCCGGTCATAGTCAAAGTGGGGAATAGCACCACTTTCAAACTGCCCTTTGTGGGCCGCGAGCCCATGAAGATCCAGTGGTACAGAAAAGGAGAGGAGCTCCTGGACGATAACACCACCAAGATAGAGAAGTCCTTCACCCAAAGCCGCCTGCTCCTCAGCAAGTGCCAGCGCAAAGACACTGGAGAGATCAAGATCAAGCTCAAGAACGAACATGGTACCATGGAGGCTATCTCAAGACTCATTGTCCTCGGTGAGTTGAGAGATGGAACCAATGTTTGAATTAGTTCAATTCAAGAATTCAAGGTAAGAACTGTCTCAGTTCAATCATTGTTCAGTGATATTCAGGTGTATCTGTGCTGTGGACAGTCAGTTCTCTCTCTTAAATTCCAATGCAGAGACATGACTGCAGACTGTTTTGGCTAGGGTAATGTGACCTCTCTCTCTGTCTGATCTGGTAGACAAACCCACTGCGCCCCAGGGCCCTGTGGAGGTCCTCGAAAGCACAGCCTCTTGTATTCATATCAAATGGAGAGCTCCAAAGGATGACGGTGGCTGCCCAGTAATAAACTACAACCTGGAGCGCCAGCAAGTTGGCCGCAACACTTGGAAGAAGCTGGGGGACATCCCTGGCGTGCCCGAATACAAGGATAACGACGTGGAACACGGCAGGAAGTATTGCTATCGTATCAGGGTGGTCACAGAGGAGGGCGTCAGTGAGATGATGGAGACTGATGACCTCACGGCTGGCACCTTGGGTGAGCTAGTTGTAGGTTTAGTAGGTTTATAGTGGATGTCAACAATGTCACGTAAGTGGTTATATGTTGTCATTAGAATCTACTTCAAAAGTTGTGCTTACGATAACCTTATTTGGGTATTATAACAGAACATTTTGAAAAGTGTTACCCAAACACGAAATGTTATGTAATTTCTCTGAAATATCTCAGCCTTTCCTAGCAGCCCTGCCCCACCAAAAGTGGCTAGTGCTTTTAACAACTGCATCAACCTGACATGGTCTACCCCGACCGACACTGGCGAGTCTCGCATCCTGGGCTACAACTTGGAAAAACGCAAGAAGGGGAGTAATCTTTGGAGTCCTGTTAACCCTACAGATGAGCCTATCCAAGGTCTCTTCTTTTAGTGAATTAGGGGCGTTAGTATACCACAGCTTCTTTGGTTTCAATTCAATTGTTTTGGACTTTCTATGACTGATTCTGTTTCTCCTCACTACTAGAAAAGAAACGTGCAGTGACAGATGTTGTAGCAGGGAACGAATACGAGTTCAGAGTTTATGCTATCAATGTCTCTGGACTCAGCGAGCCCAGTTCCCCTTCAGAGTTTATTTTCGCAAAAGACCCAAAGAGTAAGTCATACATCCTTTCAAAGTGCGAACAACATGTACAACTATAATAAAACACCATATTTTCTGAAATAATTGTTTATCTAGATGCTTGTTTATACTGTTAATTTGTTTGAAGTCAATGATGTATGGCCATTAGATTTATGACTTTGTGTTTGTTTTAGATCCCCCAGGGAAAGTGGAAGATCTGAAGGTGGCAGACACATCCTACACCGCCATCTCCCTGTCCTGGAACAAACCCACAGAGGAAGTGGGGGTCCAGGATGAGGCCAAAGGGTATTTTATAGAGGTCAGGCAGGCTGAGTGCATAGACTGGACCCGCTGTAACGTCACCCCCATCATCTTGACCACCTTCACTGTGAAAAGCCTGAAGGCCATGGCCATGTACTGGATCAGGGTGATCGCTATCAATGACGGAGGAGAAGGAGTGGCCCAGGATCTGGACAACTACATCCTGGCCATGCCTCCACCTGGTGGGTGACGATGATGTGTTCATTGGGAATATGTTGTATTGTTTGTCTATTTTAGCCTACATTGGGGATAATCACCCAAGAAGCCTACGTGAGTAAGAGTTACATAAGATGAGTTTCAAATGTCCTAATTTATTTTTGTCACTGTTTTTCAGTGAGACCATGCTTCACCGATAATAAGATGAAGAGTTTCATGGTGGTGAGAGCTGGAAATTCTGTCAGGATCCTCTTAAACTTTGAGGTAAGAGGGTAAGAGGTGAAACTGGTAATTGGCATATGCTTTAAGACCATGTGCAATGCATGCTATCTTGATGTTTTAAATCCTGATTATGTTTTAATCATCTTGTTATTAACAGGCATCCCCATGGCCAGAAGTCACGTGGCTGAAGGATGATGTTCCTTTGCTGAAGCGGGTCAATATCTCCAACTCTGAATCGTCATCTCAACTTCTGATCACTTCCTCTGAGCGCTCTGATTCAGGGATCTACACCATAGTGGTCAAAAATCTAGTGGGCCAGGAGAGCTTCAGCGTGGAGGTCAGGGTTACAGGTACAGTAACATACAGTAAAGCTCTCCTAGTGTGTTTCAGACTGAGAAGGGATTGGAACTTGCACAAGATGAAAAAGACAGCCAAGGCCCGCACTCACAAAGAAAGTATTTTCAATATCAGCAGTCACAATGAACATCGGCCATAAGTGAATCAACAACAATTACCACCTAATGATAGAATGTCCTCGCGAAGTGTAACATCATACTGACTATCATCTCTGACTCTGGCTGTAGATGATCCCAAGCCTCCAGGACCAGTAGAACTTGAGGAGAACGTCCCAGGCACTGTGACTGTGATTTGGGAGCCATCCCCTGATGAGAAGCGTGACGACCACCTTCACTACTCTGTGTCTAAACGGGACTCCACCAAAGGCTCATGGAGCACGGTGGCCGATCGGCTCTTCAACAACAAGTTCACGGCTTGTAACATTATGCCTGGCAGGGAGTACCACTTCAGGGTCTACGCCAAGAATGACATGGGCATGTCTGCTCCGTCTGAGTCTCCCACTTGGGGAAGCGAGAGGAGGAAAGGTATTAGAAGCCAGGCTTAGAGAGAGATACTTTGCCATATAAATAAGTCATATAAATCAGCTTTTATGGATAGACAGGTACTAATAACAGTATAATCAATAGCAGTCATTAAGCTCAACATTTGACAAGTACTATTGTGCTATTATAACGGTTTATTACAAATGTATGAACAATCTAAGAACCCTTTATAAAATGCTGCTATTTTAACTTAAGCATCACATGACATGTAAGATGAGCATTTTACCTTTCTGCCATGTTTTTCTCTAGACACATTTGTGGTAAACATGCCAGCCTACAAAACGTGTGATTTGCGGACCGCTCCAGCCTTCCTTGTGCCACTGAGACAGCACACAGCACCCAAAGGCTACGAGTGCTATATGAGCTGTGCCATAAAGGGAAATCCCAAGCCTCGCGTCACTTGGTACCGCAACAACATCAGCCTCAACACTAACACCAACTACTTGATCACGAACATCTGTGGTGTCTGCTCCTTGCTGATACTCCGTGTGACCCCCAAAGACTGGGGCGAGTACAACATCCAAATAGAAAGTGCCCTGGGGAGGGCCGAGTCCTCCACCAAACTCACAGTCAGAGGTGAGAACTCCACTGACCTCCTCTGATAAACATGTCTAGTACCTCAGTGTGAGTTAGAATATTATTTAATGTAATTATAAAATAGGGTAATATTGTTTCTCTCTCTCTCTTGCTCACAGAATGAAGAAACATTTTACAGTGCTTCAGTATGTAGAGGCGTTATTATGTATCAAGGTGGAAAATGTCCATTTTGTTATATGATTGAATTAAGTTATTTTCCAAAATGCATGACTATACTGCTTGTAAGACGTGCACTGTGTTTGTTAAGGCTAGTAAGTAAAAATGACAAGGGTGATCGTTTTTGATCATTATGTTTGATGTGGATATTTCACGACCTAAAAGGACCCGAATCGAGATGGCATTGACCCATCCTGGGAGTTGGGGCTTCCTAGACTTAAATTAATTCTGATCCTAAATCACTTTATTACCAAAACCCTCTCCAATTTTGTTGCAATGTTAAACATACTAATTTCATGCTGAATAATGTTGACATTCCGAATAAAAACATACTAGAAAGTGACCGAAAGTGTACACACACACACACACATACAGCAAGTGTTGTGTAAAGCCTATGGAAGGGATGGCAATAGACATGAATGCAGTGGACAGATTACTGTAGGTCCCATGAAATACAGAATATGACCACAGAAGATAACTGAGCTGTGCTGTCAATTCTTTTGAGAACTCAACTATGTCACTTGTAACATGCAATGCAAATAAAGGGTTTGGCAAAGTTGTTGTAATTGTGAAATGTTTTTTAAGGATTTTTGAAAGACACAAAATTAAGATTTACAACACATTTCCCCCCACCTCTATAGAGCCTATTCATAATTTAGGCTACATACTGATAATTGCGTACTCAGTCACTAAGAAGCTACATGACATTGTCATGACGTTGGCCTGGGGGTAGGTTTATGAAGGTCATAAATACCTCTTCCCCCTTTTTCCTCTCTACCCTACTGATGTTACATTTGCAAACCCCTTTGGTTAACATAGAGATTCTGGAAACATCAGAAGGGGGGAAATTAACTATATTCTGGTAATCCGACCAATTGAGCAATCGGTTGTCATCTGAGACATTCTCATCAATGATAAGATGACATAAACTCTACAGTGGAAAGTCTACACATCAGAGTTATCGGATTCACATGGAATTGTTGTTCAATTTAAATGTTTGAATGTGAAATTATTCGTGATGGGATGAAATGTGATTTTAGCTTCTAAAATGTGAGATTTGGGATTTCATAAGGTTAGGGCTATGCTCAATCAGTGGCCCGCCCCTGTGAAGGGACATGGGCTATAAAACTTTTCAAACCCTCCCTCCTCTCCCTTCCTATGTAAAGCCTTGACGACAATGTAACCTCCTGTTCCGAGGATGTGAGGACGACGGTCAGATAATAACTACAGAACGAAGCCAACATCAGCATGAGCTTTGTTTGCGAATGGTAAGAACTTTGAACACTTATTCACTTAAGAATTGATACCCCCTAGCTATTGAGTTAGCAACAGCAGCTGCAAACGCAGGTTAGGAAGGAACAGACAGAGTATCCCGTCTACCACACAACGATGTTACTACAACATATTCAATTTACCAGCAGAGACATTCTTCAAAGGACAAAGGACTCGGTTGGGCAACACGGCCTTCCATCTACCACCAACCTACTGAAGCGCAACTCAGAGTAAATATTTATTGCATTTTCCTTTTCCAAATGGGCGGTAATTTAGAATGCATAAGATACTCTATTTACGATAGCACAGCTTCTCCCTATGTCCCTCAGTCTTCCCACTCGTTCACTCAAACCCAGTCCCTTTTCTTTTGTGTAACCAGCTGTCATATCTGTTCCGCCAGCTAGGGACATTTTCCTTTATGACGTAATGATTAATTATGTGTTTGTGTAATTCTGTGTGATTAGTTAGGTATTTAGTAAATAAATAATTAAACCCAATTTTGTATTACTGATTCAACATGTTAGCCAACTTTCAGATGAGACTGAATTAAGGTGACGATTAATATTGACTGCTATTGATGTAAAATATTACTAGGTCTTTAAGAGTTTATTCGGAAGATAACAGCTCTATAAATATTATTTTGTTGTGCCCCGACTCTCTAGTGAGTTACATTTACATGATTAGCTCAATCAGGTAATATTAATTACGGAGAAATTATTTTATAGAATAGCATGTCATATCACTTAATCTGGCATAGCCAAAGACACGACAACATGGTGGTGCTGAACTTAGGCATGCATAGAAAATTATATACAGTGCATTCGGAAAGTATTCATATACCCCTTAACTTTTTCCACATATTGTTAGGTTACAGCCTTATTCTAAACTTGATATAAATTGTTTTTTTTCTGCCTGATCGGTTTCACCTGTCTTTGTGCTTGTCTCCACCCACTCCAGGTATCATCCATCTTCCCCATTATCCCCTGAGCATTTATACCTGTGTTCTCTGTTTGTCTGTTTTCCAGTTCGTCTTGTCTTGTCAGGTCTTACCAGCATTCTTTCCCGTTTTCCTGTTTCTCAAGTGTTTGTTTCCTAGTTTTCCCAGTTCTGACCTTTCTGCCTGCTCTGACCCCGAGCCTGCCTTCCGTCCTGATCCTGTCTGAATCTGACATGATTACGAACCTCTGCCAGTCCTTAAACTGCCCTTTGCCCTGTGTTATAATAAAATATTGAGAACTGTACTATCCGCCTTCTGTGTCTGCATTTGGGTCATATCCTGAGTCGTGATACTCATCAATCTACACACAATACCCCATAATTGAAAAGCAAAAACTGGTTTTTAGACATTTTTGCAAACATATTAAACATAAAAACAGTCATATCAAATTTACATAAGTATTCAGACCCTTTACTCAGTACTTTGTTGAAGCGCCTTTGGCTGCGATTACAGCCTCGAGTCTTTTGGGTATGACGCTACAAACTTGGCACACCTGTATTTGGGGAGTTTCTCTCATTCTTCTCTGCAGATCCTCTCAAGCTGTGCCAGGTTGGATGGGAATGTCGCTGCACAGCTATTTTCAGGTATCCCCAGAGATGTTTGATCGGGTTCAAGTCCGGGCACTGGTTGGGCCACTTAAGGACCTTCAGAGACATGTCCCGAATCCACTCCTGCCTTGTCTGGGCTGTGTGCTTAGGGTTGTTGTCCTGTTAGAAGGTGAACCTTGGCCTCAGTCTGAGGTCCTGAGCACTCAGGAGCAGGTTTTCATCAAGGATTTCTCTGTACTTTGCTCCGTCCGTTGATCTTTCCCTCGATCCTGACCAGTCTCCCAGTCCCTGCCGCTGAAAAACATCCCCACAGCATGATGCTGCCACCACTGTGCTTCACTGTAGAGATGGTGCCAGGTTTTCTCCAGACGCGACACTTGCATTCAGGCCAAAGAGTTCAATCTTGGTTTCATCAGAACAGAGAATCTTGTTTCTCATCAGAGTCCTTTAGGTGCTTTTTTTGCAAACTCCAAGTGGGCTGTCATGTGCCTTTTACTGAGGAGTGGCTTCCGTCTGGTCATGCTACCATAAAGGCCTGATTGGTGGAGTTCTGCAGAGATGAATGTCTTTCTGGAAGGTTCTTCCATCTCCACAGAGGAACTCTGAAGCTCGGTCAGACCATCGGGGTGTTGGTCACCTCCCTGACCAAAGCCCTTCTCTCCCAATTGCTCAGTTTGGCCGGGAGTCCAGCTCTAGGAAGAGTCTTGGTGGTTCCAAACTTCCTCCATTTAAGAATGACGGAGGCCACTGTTCTTGGAGACCTTCAATGCTGCAGAAATGTTTTTGTATCCTTCCCCAGATCAGACAATTCCTTCAACCTCATGGCTTGGTTTTTATTCTGACATCCACTGTCAACTGTGGGACCTTACATAGACAGGTGTGTGCCTTTCCAAATGATGTCCAATTAATTGAATTTACCACAGGTGGACTCCAATCAAGTTGTAGAAACATCTCAAAGATGATCAATGGAAACAGGATGCACCTGAGCTCAATTTCGAGTCTCATAGCAAAGGGTCTGAATACTTATGTAAATAAGGTATTTCAGTTTTTTATTTGTAATACATTTTATTTGTAATAACATTTCTAAAAACCTGTTTTCACTTTGTCAGTATGGGGTATGTGTAGATTGATGAGGGAAAAAAATGCATTTATTTTAGAACAAGCCTGTGACTTAACCAAAATGTGGAAAAAGTCAAGGTGTCTGAATACTTTCCGAGTGCACTGTACATCATTACCACAAGTTTGGACGTTGTATTATTCAGTCCCTTCAGGATTCTGCTATCAAAATGTTTTAGTTGCAAAATCAACGATTCCCCGCATATTATGCAAGCAAAGACTTGCAAATTTGACCAATCACTGCACTATTTCGGCATTAAACAGTCAATTCGTAGCAACATTTTCTCACAAAACTGACCCAACGCCGCATTACAAAAAGAGGGCTGGCAATTTCAACCAATCAACGCACATGTACAGCATAATATCGTTAAATGAAGCCAGAAGTCAACAAACTTTTTCTCTCGTCACTGTATTTCGCATTTTGCGACTAATTTGAACACAATAATCGTGGAATCCTGGAGGGACTGAATAGGTAAGACTGAGCAGCACACGTTACAGGGCGACGAGCCACTCTCCGACACTAAACGCCTCTCGCTCACTCTTCTCTTTCTGGAACGGGGTACCACACGCTTCTTTATTTTCTTATTTGCAGCCCAAACCGCCCCTTTACTAAGAACTCTCTCTTTTTGCTACTTTGTTTACTGGTATTGAATGAGGACCAATTTACGCGTTGTAATATCAATTAATTAATACAAGAAACGTGTCTGGAGAAGTCACCGCAGCACCGGAGCAAACATCCATCTTTCCACCGCCGCTCCTTCACCACCTCTGGCCATTATACTGTTGGAACTACTACGCTACTGTGTTAAAATGACAGCAAAGCACCGAGGGAAGAAGAACAAACACAAACACGAAGACTTTAACCATTTGATTAATGAATATTCAGAACCGGAAGCGCGAGGTGGAAACCAGAATGTGATATTGTTAATTTCATTCCTTATGATTGTGATCGGAGGTGCCACCGGGACATGGTTCTGTTTCCAGCAGCACCAAAGTATAACCTACTTAGCAGACAACTTCATGGGCATGCAGATGAAGATGGTGACGCTTCAGTCCTTCCAGGAAGAAATTCGACAGACAAATGAAAAGGTAAATAGTTAACCATGCGTAATAAGACCATGGGCAAAAATAATAGGCGCATTACAAAGGCTCTGAAGTTTCCATGCGTCAGCAAATTGTCAAAATAACATTCTGTGCAACGTTTTTTGTGATCAAAATCCTTCTGTGTTTAGACCCATTGCAATACTATTCTGACCGTCCTAATTTATTTTGCATTCAGTACTATGGAAATCTCTTGCAGTCGGTATGTATATGCCATCCTATAACATGCCTGCAGTTTTCAGCAACATTTCAGGATAGGATATGATAGTTCTGATGTAATACTGCCAAGACACTGAACCGAAGTGAGTCGCAAATTATTCTATTTCTAACCACTGTCAAGGTGCGCAACCTGGTCTCAGAGCATATCGTTTTATTCTGTACGTAAATCAGAGACACACCATTTAGTATGATATGTTAAATTTGCAATGTTTACATAACACAGATAGTTACTTATGGCAAAAAAAATATGAGTGTGGTTGGTTGTACGTATAACACTTATAACACGAACGTCTAGCAACCCAAAGCTTGTGAGTTCGAATAAATTTAGCATTGTAGCTAATTAGCAACTTTTAAACTAATTCTTACTTTTTAGCTACTTTGCAACGACCTGGCATGTTAGCAAACCTTTCCCCCAACTCTAACCTTAACCCTTTTAGCTAACCCTTTTCCTAACCTTAACCATTTACCCTAACTCCTAAACTTAACCCTAACCTTGAACCCTAACCCCTAGCTTAGCTAATGTTAGCCAACTAGCCACCTTGCTACAATTCATAACATATATGTTCTGCAAATTCGAAACATGTACGTTTTGCAGATTCATAACATATGATACTAATTGTAATTCGTAACATATTATAGGAAAATGGTGGTGGACATCCACAAATTAATACATACTGTACCATATGAAATGTAACATCATACTAAATGGAGTGTCTCAATTTTATGTACAGAATAAGACGAAATGCTCTGAGACTAGGTTGAGGTGCACATCATGCAGCTGTCACCATTTGTAATGGGGATTCAATTTGACCTACAATGTGGGAACACTGACTGCACCAATAGTTTGTTAGGGTACATACCATAAGCCACTGAATGTCCCTAGAATATAGACATATTTCAATAAAAGATTAACTGTATAAGCGTTTTGAAATAAACACATTCTACTTCCAATTCGACTCCAGTCTTACAGTAGTTGACCCTGCTTGAAACCATGCTTCACATAGTCATGGTACTGATTTCAGTGTGCACTGTGCAGTGGCTCAAATAAAGAAGCCAGTTGTCTATATGGGGATAAAAATAGCCTGCTACAACACTCGATATTGACCTTACTTGTGGTGAGTCCCTGTAACATGCACTCCTATTAGTTTTCCAGCTTCATTGCACTGGTTCCCTGGCTGGTCTTTTATCATACATAGAAACATGTTCTAAAGATTATACCGATTCAGATGTGGCCACCCGGGTGAGTGTTTCCAAAACAATAAGTGCAGAGGGGAATTTGTAGACTAATTGAGGAGGATGAGGAGGTATATGCACTAGTATCTGCACATGCTTAATGCATGTTCTAAGTTACTTTGGAACATGTGTTATACATACCAAAATACCCTGCGTCAATGAGAAGTCATTATGTAGTATTAAACCATGGCCCCACATACAGGTATTACAGGTACTTCATACACACTGTTGAGAGATAGGAAACCAGCATTCACAAGTTTGTTGAAGTTCTTTTACAAGGCAAAAAGTTGGCTGTCAACACCTGGTTGCAGGGCTAAATACAGGCATGTGATTTTCCCCATAAAAATCCTTAACATGTTAACATGTTTGCACATTGACCTCACCATACACACACTATGCCACAATTTCACCTTGTGGGTCACAGAAAATATAAAAAGTGAGTAACCTATGTAGCTGAGTGAAGGTTTGTTTGCCCCCAGTTCAGGAAATTCCATTTGAGGCTAGGGATTGTGCAACACTTGAGGGGCCAGAGTCAGAGACTTTCTGCATGCAGAGTAAGGTGAACCCCTATTGTTGAGAGGCAGGAATTCAGAAGAAGTAAGCGTTTGGTGAACTAACACTCGTACTTCACTCTTTCCCCCCTTACTAACTCTGACTTTTATGATAGCTACTTTATTGAGTAAAAATGTATTTACTAGACTGTGATATGTGGTTGTCTATCTTAAGATGAATGCATTAACTGTAAATTGCTCTGGATAAGTGCATCTGCTAAATTACTAATGTGTAAAATGTAAATGCTTGAGCTGGTATCCTATGAATAGTATCAGTATTGCGAGAAAGCAGCCACAGTGTTCTGTCCTCATACTGTGGGGAGAGTCATTAAAGTGGTATTCCCCCGGCACAGGAAGGGAGACCATCCTTAACTTATAAGATCACAGGTTAGCCTTCACACAGTGGGACATTGTCACTGATGGGGCCAGGATGTGGATCCACTTAACTGCTGACAGAATTAAATTGGCCTACTTAAATCATAGGATTATTCTACAGGTCAACCTGGTCAATATCTTGTTATCATTTCTTTACACCCACTTACTGTAACTGTCTCAACCAATAGATCATTTTCTGTCAGGATGAATAGCATGAGAGGTAAAATACTTGATAAAGATTGCTCACTTACTTGGTATTGGCTGCACTATGCGCGGACTCTGAGCTATTTCTGTTTTATGTCCTTGCAGCAGCACAGTACCAGTGACTTCGAGCTTCGCCTCAACACCCTGGAAGAGTCTTACACGCTGGCCCAGAAGCAAGTAGTCATGGCCCTGGCCATGGCTGAGCAGCTAAAGACTTTAGACCTGCCCGCCCAGGTCCTCTCCCTCCACACAGAGATGAATGCCCAGCTAGCTGAGATACAGCAGGCCACTGTGTCCACGGAGCAGCTGACTCAGCTGCAGGCCATGCTGAAGGGGAAGAGCGAGGAGTTTGAGGCTGTCCGGCTGCAGGTGGAGGGCCTGGCGGGGTTGAGCACAGAGCTGGCCCAGAGCGTGGAGGGCCTGACAGGGAGCCTGGCCGAGAGGGCAGGGCTGCTGGGCACCCTGAGTGCCACCATGGAGGGCCAGGCATCAGACCTCCTGGGGGTGAAGGAACAGCTGTCTGCCAACAAGGCTCAACTGGAGGCCAGTACAGCGGAGATCACAAGTGTCAGGTATGTAGTGTACTGGGAATTGGAAAGAGGTTTGAAATGTTTGGTGTTGTTGTATCTTCCATTGTATTGGTTGGTTTCACTGTGTATGCATACCTGTGTTTCAGAGAACTGATCGGGACAGTGCAGTCTCAGAGTGCCCAGCAGGCCAGAAAGGGGCAGCTGGTGACAGTACAACAATGTCTGCAGGAGCAGAACTCAGTGGCTCACAGTCTGCACTCTGAGCTCCACGCTCAGCTGGAGGTCGTGCAGAAACAGGTCGCCCGGGTAATGACTACAGGAAGTCTCACACATGCCAGGGTTTAGAATATTGTGGTAGAAGGGGACTGGGTCACCCTCAAATATACTTCCGTTTATGAATTGTCTTATATAGTGGTATGTTAGGACCGGTCACAGGTTATTTAAGCAGTAAGGCCCGAGGGGGTGTGGTATATGGCCAATATACCACGACTAAGGGCTGTTCTTATGCACGACGCAACGCGGAGTGCCTGGATACAGCCCTTAGCCGTGGTATATTGGCCATATACCACAAACTCCCCGAGGTGCCTTATTGCTATTATAAACTGGTTACCAACATAATTAGAGCAGTAAAAATAAATGTTTTGTCATACCTGTGGTATACGGTCTGATATACCACAGCTGTCAGCCAATCAACATTCAGAGCTTGAACCACCCAGTTTATAATGCCTTTTAAAACCTTTTCATCACAGTTTCTCATCTAAGCATTAGTGTTCCTAACGTGTATTTGTACAGAGGTGTATTTTGTACAGAGGAGCATGCACATTCTCATAACTATTTTTGCCTAGTATGTGCCCATGGGGAACTTTTATGACATTGCTGCTAACCCATTAGTGTGTAGAGGCTAATTGCCTGCTGTGGATTCTCTGATGAATTCTGGGTAAATGTTGTATTCCCATTCATATACTGTAATGTAGGCCAAATAAATGACATCAATGTGATTACAAAGTAACCATAGGCCCTGTACTTCCCCTAAGACTAACTATAATTATGTCTGTTTTAGCTGGAAGGAGGGGGTCAAGCAGATGAGCCCTCAGAGGAGGTGGAGGAAGAGGCTGCTTCTGCGAAAGAGGAGCAGGCTGCTCCTGCTGAGGATGTGGGAGAGAAGGAGGCGGCTCACTTAGATGGGAAGTCTGTTGTACAGGAGGATTCGGCTGTCACAGAGGAACAGACTGCTTCTGCAGAGGAGGAGGGGGTGGAGGAGGAGCAGGCAGAAGAAGAGGATTCTGAAGTAGAAGATGAGCAAGAGCAGGAGCAGGCCGTGGAGGAAGAGGAGGAACAACTGGAAGAAGATGAGGCCTCTACTGAGGAGGAATGTAAGTCTGTCTTAAAATCTATTTCAAACTAGAGTACAAATCTCCAGTTACTGCAAGGTGCAGGGCACAAATGAAGAAATAAAGATGGATCCCTGCACACCGATGAATGCTCCCACATTGTTATTGTGCAACGTTTCAACTCAAAGTCCTCATCAGCCCTTCGCCAGGCTGATGTTATGTGCACAGGTTATTCATCTTTATTTCAAGGCTTTTACAATTTATCTGTGACCTCTTTTGGCCTAACCTTACAGAAATTGTTGTTTCAAGTGAGGAGCACTAATGTGGTAATACAATGTTGTTACTAGTCTAATTGCAGTGTTATTACACAGGTATAGGAGCAAAATGCAATTAATGTAACCTGTACTCCATATAATGTGAAGTGTTATTGACTCCACTTACAAAGGATGACAACAGACCATTTAGGGTATCAATATCTTCTCTCATTGGTAGAGCAATGTTCCTCACTAAAGGTTGTTGTGGGCAATAGTATATGAAATGTTTTTCTGATTTGCCTGGTCGGCTCTAAGGCCTTTAGTGAAGAACATTGCCATTGATCTGTCTAATAACTGTAATGTTAACTGTAATGTTATTCTATATTACAGTGTGAATGTAAGCAGCAATGACAGCCACCACACTCACAGAGGATAATGAACATGTTCAGTCTGCATCGTGACAAATGGGAAGGCATTGCTGATGTTGAGGTGCAATAAACATTTTGTTTGTCTCTCCAAGGGAAATGGCTGGTCAATAGAATCCACACAACTCTCTGGAATCAGTATTGATACCTCAATGAATGTGTGTTTGAGAAAGCTACCTGGTCAGGCAATGGTTAATACTATTCAGGACTCACCTGCCAATACCAACCTCAAGAAGCCTTCATCTATTTTAAGAACACACCTGTATTTCTATAGATTATTTTCTGTACACCAAACTGTCACACTTTTTCTGCAAGCTCAGTTCTAGCCGTCAGAGTTCAATGTGACAGGGAGAAAATGAAAAGCCAACAGAAAAAACACTCATTCACTCACACACTGTCACACACAATCAAACAAAGACAAAATGTGCCTGTCTTGTTGACATGAGATGGGCTTTCCTTTTGTCATTGTCTGAAATGTGTCTTGGGATTTTGATTGGAATAAGGGATACGGAACTAAAGTTACTGAACGTAAGTTACTGTATCCTATTTGTTTATACTGTCAAAACCGCTTACTACAGGAATAGTATGGGGGGGGTAGCAAGGGCCATATCTATGAAATTCTCAAATGTTCATGCAGCTTCACTAAAGATTATATTAGTCTAGTAGTTGTATTTTTGTTTCACTTTTCTTTTGACTTTTGTCTGTACGCAAAGTGCACTGTTACTGCCAAGGCATGGGTTCGTCTTCTGTCTCTCACAACGTACTGCTCATCTCAGATCTCTGTGATGCATCTTTAATCAAATAAACCCTGGTTCCTCCGTTATTTTTAAACTGAACTCTGTCTCCATGTTTTTAAAATATTTTTTAATGATTGATTGAGTAGTATCTCATATGAACTGAAGTGTATGTGTTGGATACAGTCTTGTAATTATACAGTTGCAGAAAATGCCTTCATTCCAGGGACATGGAGTGAACATGTGGTGGCAGTGACACACGTATTCTCTGTGTACAATCAACTCTGTAGCCTGTACTGCATCTGAGTCCCCTGTTGCGTTGACATTTTTACATTCCTATTCATTTACTGCTGTGAATGGTGGTCCCACTTAGTGCTACTTAGCAGCATATATACAGTGGGGCAAAAAGTATTTAGTCAGCCACCGATTGTGCAAGTTCTCCCACTTAAAAAATGAGAGAGGCCTGTAATTGTCACGTTCTGACCATAGTTCTTTTGTGTTTTCCTTGTTTTAGTGTTGGTCAGGACGTGAGCTGGGTGGGCATTCTATGTTGTGTGTCTAGTTTGTCCGTTTCTATGTATGGCCTGATATGGTTCTCAATCAGAGGCAGGTATCTTCATTGTCTTCGCTGCACCAGATAGGACTGTGTCGGGTTTTGCCACGTTTGTTATTTTGTAAGCCACTCCTTTGTTTCCCGGGTTGTGTGTTTGGGATCATTTTCATGCTGAAAGACCCAGCCACGTTTCATCTTCAATGCCGTTGCTGATGGAAGGAGGTTTTCACCTAAAATCTCACGATACATGGCCCCATTCATTCTTTCCTTTACACGGATCAGTCGGCCTGGTCCCTTTGCAGAAAAACAGCCCCAGGGCATGATGTTTCCACCCCCATGCTTCACAGTAGGTATGGTGTTCTTTGGATGCAACTCAGCATTCTTTGTCGTACATGGCACCAAACACGTATGGTGTCCCCGAGTTGAGTTTTTACCAAAAAGTTATATTTTAGTTTCATCTGACCATATGACATTCTCCCAATCTTCTTCTGGATCATCCAAATGCTCTCTAGCAAACTTCAGATGGGCCTGGACATGTACTGGCTTAAGCAGGGGGACAAGTCTGGCACTGCAGGATTTGAGTCCCTTTTCAGAGCGTAGTGTGTTACTGATGGTATGCTTTGTTACTTTGGTCCCAGTCTGCAGGTCATTCACTAGGTCCAGGGGCCCCCCGTGTGGTTCTGGGATTTTTGCTCACCGTTCTTGTGATCATTTTGTCTGGTTTGTCCGTTTCCCTGATATGGTTCTCAATCAGAGGCAGGTGTTAGTCACTGATTGGGCACCATATTTAGGTAGCTTGTTTTGGTGAGATCTTGCATGGAGTTCTCCCCAGATCGACTCTTTCGGGGGAGATTATCAGTGGTCTTGTATGTCTCCCATTTCCTAATAATTCCTCCCACAGTTGATTTCTACTTCAAATGACAGACTGAGAAGGCCAGAAAACCATTGTAAGCATTTTGCAGATTCAGTCTTCCCAGCCTGGTGCAGGTCTACAATTTTGTTTCTGGTGTCCTTTGACAGCTCTTTGGTCTTGTCCATAGTGGAGTTTGGAGTGTGACTGTTTGAGGTTGTGGACAGGTGTCTTTTAACAAGTGCCATTAATACAGGTAACGAGTGTAGGACAGAGGAGCCTCTTAAAGAAGAAGTTACAGGTCTGTGAGAGCCAGAAATCTTGCTTTGTTGTAAGTGACCAAATACTTATTTTCCACCATAATTTGCAAATAAATTCATTAAAAATCCTACAATGTGATTTTCTGGATTTTTTTTCTCATTTTGTCTCTCATGGTTGAAGTGTACCTATGATGAAAATTACAGGCCTTTCATCTTTTTAAGTGGGAGAACTTGCACAATTGGTGGCTGACTAAATACTTTTTTACCCACTGTACAGTGGGGAGAACAAGTATTTGATACACTGCCGATTTTGCAGGTTTTCCTACTTACAAAGCATGTAGAGGTCTGTAATTGTTATCATATGTACACTTCAACTGTGAGAGACAGAATCTAAAACAAAAATCCAGAAAATCACATTGTATTATTTTTAAGTAATTCATTTGCATTTTATTGCATGACATAAGTATTTGATCACCTACCAACCAGTAAGAATTCCGGCTCTCGCAGACCTGTTAGTTTTTCTATAAAGAAGCCCTCCTGTTCTCCACTCATTACCTGTATTAACTGCACCTGTTTGAACTCGTTACTTGTATAAAAGACACCTGTCCACAAACTCAATCAAACAGACTCCAACCTCTCCACAATGGCCAAGACCAGAAAGCTGTGTAAGGACATAAGGGATTCAATTGTAGACCTGCAAGAGGCTGGGATGGGCTACAGGACAATAGGCAAGCAGATTGGTGAGAAGGCAACAACTGTTGGCGCAATTATTAGAAAATGAAAGAAGTTCAAGATGACGGTCAATCACCCTCAGTCTGGGCTCCATGCAAGATCTCACCTCGTGGGGCATCAATGATCATGAGGAAGGTGAGGGATCAGCCCAGATCTACATGTCAGGACCTGGTCAATGACCTGAAGAGAGCTGGGACCACAGTCTCAAAGAAAACCATTAGTAACACACTACGCCGTCATGGATTAAAATCCTGCGGCGCACACAAGGTCCCCCTGCCCAAGCCAGCGCATGTCCAGGCCCGTCTGAAGTTTGCCAATGACCATCTGGATGATCCAGGGGAGGAATGGGAGAAGGTCATATTGCCCAGCGACACCCCGAAACCTGAAGGATCTGGAGAAGGTCTGTATGAAGGAGTGGGCCAAAATCCCTGCTGCAGTATGTGCAAACCTGGTCAAGAACTACAGGAAACGTATGATCTCTGTAATTGCAAACAAAGGTTTCTGTACCAAATATTAAGATCTGCTTTTCTGATGTATCAAATACTTATGTCATGCAATGAAATGCAAATGAAAATCCCTTATGCAAATGAAAATCATACAATGTGATTTTCTGGATTTTTGTTTTATATTCCGTCTCTCACAGTTGAAGTGTACATATGATAAAAATGACAGACCTCTACATGCTTTGTAAGTAGGAAACACTGCCGATTATGCAGGTTATCAAATACTTGTTCTCCCCACTGTATATTGTGGAAAAGTGAGTGTCTGTAATATGTTTTCCACATGTCAGTGCATGCCATGTAGTCCAAGGGCCACACACCAAAAATGTGTAGTTCCATAATCTAGAAAATAGACCTGTTGAATCTCAACAACCCTATGGAGATAATTCTATAAACATGAATACTGTGTGATTCAAAACTTGCAAATGTTTTTTCATGAATCAAAGAAATCATGCATCTTGGGTAATTTCCATAGGAACGTTCCGACGTTGCTATGTTTCACCTTGGTTAATTTTGTTGCACACTGGCACATATAACGTTGTGCGTTCAGTATCCTTGCATCAGCTAAAGCATCATCACTGATCAAGATGACCCTTGAAATGAGCAATGGTTTTCTCATTTAATATAAGATGTTTTGGCAGCTGTATTTAGCCTACAAGGGCCATCATTGCTCTTGCCTGCTAGCCAAACTAAAGACAGTACAACGTTTGCTAGCTAACACAGCTCTCAAAAGATGGGACTATTAGTCCTTTTACATCGTTTGTCATCTGCATCCGACTTTAATGTGCCCAGCAGGCTATACACTTGTGACCCCCGGTGACCGGGTCATACATGATACATCCTTCGTTCAGGCTTCAAAGGCATCATTTCATCCTTAATGGGATTTAATGGCCCACATGGAAAATATATGTACTGTCTTAATAAAACCCAATTTTCCACCACCATGCTAGAGTGGCTAATGCTGCTTCCTGAATGAAGGATTTGTAATGTACGAGGCGGTCGCCGGGGAGTGTATAGGCGGCTGGGTTAAATTTGGACGCACAATATGACACAAAATGTCAAAGGAATAATATGCCATCTGGCGCCGGTTAGGTTAAAAACAAGTGTGTAACAATTGTAACCAAGATGTAACATGGAAATGACCCAAAATGTGTTTTTGATTTCAAAATTGTACCTACTTTATTTATAATATTTAATTCATGTGCAACTTCTACAAGTTGTAGATCAGAAATTCTTCAGCTTAATAAAATTACCTCACCTTTTCGAAGGCCTTTTTTGTTCTGTGGCCCTTGGACTAATGTAAGTAATGACTCATGATGAAATCCTGAAAAACACAGATAAGACGTGTGTGTGTATAGTTGCAAACGCCTGTTTCTGCATTTGCTGGTTTGGTACTGCCAAACACTATGGTTTGCTATTATTTTATCTATTAAGCTAGGTTGATGAGCTACTGCATACTTGAAAATCATTCAATCTGACCAGAAATAATGTCTAACTTGTTCACACCCATCCATGATGTTTTATTCCATTGTTACACGTTAAAGGGTAAGGCCCCAGGAAGTTAACGTGATAATTCACAATGGATTAGTATCATGTCATAGAATTATTTCTACATTTGTAAAGACTGCAACCATTGTGTGTATGTAATACTGCTGTATGTGAACATTTTCAGCATGTTAGAGAAGATCGGGCTGAAGACCAGCACAGAATCACTGATCTACAAATCATCTTCTACCCTCATAATGTGATCAAGTTTGGCAAATCTGCGCAGCACTTGCTAATGTCGATCCCATTGAACATGCTTGTTGTGTTCTGTGTGGCGTATAAACTGCATTGCTTGCATCAGGCTCTTGGAGACGCAATTGGCTCATAGTGCCCCGCAGCCCGCCTATGAGTCTGTATTGAACACACTGTGCCTCGCCTTGCCCAGCTGATGGGGAGGATACAGTCTCTCTTTCTCTCTCTCCCTTCCGCCCTGTCCCACTCCTGTCCCTCCCCCGTCCTCCGTTATCGCTCCCTCTCTCTCTTCCAATCACTCCCTCTCTCAGGATCGTATCCGGCCTCTCCCACTGCAGTCTCTCTCCACCGGTCTCTGACCTTCAGCAGCCTGGGACCATGCAAGCCTGCCTGCCCAGGTATGGAACTAATTCCTACCCTGAACCCTATTCTATCCCCCTATCTGCATGACTTCCCTGTGCAGAATGTGAGAATATATGTCTTTTACTTTGATCTGAGAGTCAACGTGGTGTGGCCTCTCACTGGTGTTGCTTGGCATTTCCTGCAAGTGGAAGGTATACCCTTCCCTGGTATTTGAATTGTACTGTGTGGGAATTTGGTGCTCCTGGGTTGTGTTAGCTGAATTTATAGGAGTGTGGGTGTGTGTATAGTGCTGTACATATTTAGTAAACTAAATGCATTGGCATTCAAATACCTCCCATCACTATGTTTAAATTACAACCCCAACAAATGTATCCTATATAATGCATTTGGTATGGAAATTGGAGATGCTTAAATCAAATTGAACATGCTTAAAACAAGTGTTTTTTATATCCTGCAACGTAAAAACAAATGTACTGTAGGATGTCTCCTGTATCACGTTTGCCTCAAGTCATTCCACTGTGTAGAAATATGATTTGTAATGTTGCTGTAGAATCACAGTTTACATAACAATTATTTAGCAGACATTGTTATTCAAAGCGACCCAAAGATTTTTATTGGGTATTCAAACCAGTGACTTTTCGGTTACTGGCCCAGTGTGCTTAACTGGTAGGCTACCTGGCTACATCACAGTTGATAGTAATGTAGCCATCCACAGCCCTGTAGTCAGTGTTAAATAATGTAGTAGGCTGACGTCCTGACTGTTGGTCGAGTTAAGCTTTCTCTCACGATGGAGGGTGTGGATGGTGCCTCTCCGGCACAGCAGAAGTTGATTAATCGGCACTCAGTACAGAAAGAGGGAGGGAGTGCAGCCGGCAGCCGGTACTAGTGGGGACAACGAGCCATTAGATTGAATGCTGCTTACTCTTCCCCTCTCTGTGGAGCCCAATGGCTGCTAACATGGCTGTCTCTTAGAGGTCATTGATTGGCTACTGTCCAAGCTAGAAGCATTAAACATGATCATGAAAGGAATACCACATAACGTCCTAAGAGCATTGTAGCATTGATTGAGGGGGGTTATTTACTGTGAACGTATTGTGTGCTTTGTACAATACATAGTTGTTTTGTGATTACATCAGGCACTGTATGCACAACTGAACACATTCTGCATACATTTACTTGTGAGAAATAGTATGAAGTTAAAGCAGCTTCACCCAAGTCATTGCATGAAACACATAGTTATTATATGTAACCTCCTGTGAATATTTGTTTTGGTGCAGTACCTTTCAAAACGATCACTTGATTGCACTGCCACCCTCTTATCTTGAAAGGTTTTGTTGATAATTTGAGCATAATGTCACCTCACCCTGATGTGTCGTCACCTCGTGCTGTGCTCCAGTACAAGGTGACAAGTGTGTGACCAGAGCATGGCCAGAGTTCATTGAAGCTATTTGTAGGGCATGACAGCTACAATGGATTTGGAAATTATTCAGACCCTTGACTTTTTCCACATTTTGTTACGTTACAGCCTTATTCTAAAATATATTTGTTTAAATGATCAATCTACACACATTACCCCATAATAACAAAGCAAAAACTGTTTTTTAGAAATGTTTGCTAATTTATAAAAACAACATAAAATTAACTGAAATAGTACATTTACATAAGTATTCAGACTCTTTACTCAGTACTTTGTTGAAGCACCTTTGGCAGCGATTTACAGCTTTGAGTCTTCTTGGGTATGACGCTACAAACTTCCCTGCAGATCCTCTCAAGCCGTGTCAGGTTGGATGGGGAGCGTCGCTGCACAGCTATTTTCAGGTCTCTGCAGAGATGTTCGATCGGGTTCAAGTTCGGGCTTTGGCTGGGCCACTCAAGGATATTCAGAGACCTGTTCTGAAGCCACTCCTAAGTTGTCTTGGCTGTGTGCTTAGGGTCATTGTCCCGTTGGAAGGTGAACCTTCGTCCCCAATCAGAATTCCTGAAGGCTTTGGAACAGGTTTTCATCAAGGATCTCTATGTTCTTTGCTCCGTTCATCTTTCCCTCAGTCCTGACTAGTCTCCCAGTCCCTGTCACTGAAAAACGTTCCCACAGCATGATACTGCCACCACCATGCTTCACCATAGGGATGGTGCCAGGTTTACTCCAGACGTAACTCTTGGTTTCATCAGACCAGATAATCTTGTTTCTCATGGTCTGAGTCCTTTAGGTGCCTTTTGGCAAACTCCAAGTGGGCTGTCATGTGCCTTTTACTAAGGAGTGGCTTCCGTCTGGCCACTCTACCATAAAGGCCTGATTGGTGGAGTGCTGCAGAGATGGTTGTCTTTCTGGAAGGTTGTCCCATCTCCACAGAGGAACTCTTGAGCTCTGTCAGAGTGACTATCAGATTCTTGGTCACCTCCCTGACCAAGGCCCTTCTCCCCCGATTGCTCAGTTTGGCCGGGCGGCCAGCTGTAGGAAGAGTCTTAGTGGTACCTAACTTCTTCCATTTAAGAATGATGGAGGCCACTGTGTTCTTGGGGACCTTCAATGCTTCCTTTTTTGCTACCCTTCCCCAGATCTGCGCTTCAACACAATCCTGTCTCTGAGCTCTACAGACAATTCCTTCAACCTCATGACTTGGTTTTTGCTCTGACATGCACGGTCAACTGTGGGACCTTATATAGACAGGTGTCTGCCTTTCCAAAACATGTCCAATCAATTGAATTTACCACAAGTGGACTCCAATCAAGTTGTAGAAAAAGGGTCTGAATACCTATGTAAATAAGGTATGTACTGTTTTTTTTATAAATGTGCAAAAAAAATCAAACCTGTTTTCACTTTGTCGTTATGCGTTATTGTGTGAATATTGATGAGGAAAATAAATAATTGAATCAATTTTAGAATAAGTCTAATGTAACAAAATTTGGAAAAAGTCAAGGGGTTTGAATACTTCCTGAATGCACTGTATGTCCTGCAAAGTGCTGCTGCCTTGTTTCCAACCTGTGCAGGGCCTATCTAACCCCAGTGAGAGATGAGGAGGCAGAGTCTCAGAGGAAGGCCAGATCCCGCCAAGCCAGGCAAACCCGCAGATCCACACAGGTACTAAACAAAACGCACTCCACAGGCCAGGAATGAAAATGCATGTTAAATGGAAATTCTTCATTACAAATCCAAGACTATGCCCCAAGATAGGAAAACTGGTCCCAAGATATTCTTTGGTATCAATGTGATTTTGTTGGACTATTTATCTGTAGTATCTTGTTGATCTTAGGATGTACTGTCTGTGTCTTCCTCAGGGTGTGACCCTGGCTGAACTGAAGGAAGCTCAGAGGACCAACAGCCTGTCTCCCCTGGACAGAGACAGACAGACAGCAGATGGACATAGCAGACTGACTGACAGGTCCTGTCTGCGGGGGAAATGGGCTGCAGAGGACAGAGGAGAGACCAGGACCAAACTGGCTCAGTCTATGGAGACAGAGGATCACAGTCCCACATGGAGCAGGGAGATAGATGAGGTGCGGATAAACATTTAATATTTTTGTGTTAGCCTTTCCCCTCAGGATCGTATTGTTGTCATTAGTTATTGTTACAGTAGATAATCTATGATAATGTAATTTTGTGAGAGATCATCTTGTACTATAGTAGCTGCGTAGTTTGAGGTTCAGATGAGCCAAGCATTGAAGTGCAGTTTTTTTTCTAATTTCAAGCTCGGAAATCATAGATCAAGGCTGGGGACCATGGAGGCAGAATATTCCTCTGCCAGTGGGAACTATACCAGCCTGGCCAACCGCACATCCTCCAGAGGTCAGAAACCCAACCATTGTACACAGTCACACAGTTATGACTGAATACAGATGTGTTTACATTTTTCTGCTCAACCATGTTCAGGAAGTTGCTTTGTTACAGAAATGTTACTCTTCCCAAATATCCTTGTCATGTGACATACTGTACCATAGGAAGAACAAGTTATACCTGACACCCAGTTTATGTAAGACTTTATACAGTCAGTGGATCAGTTGTTTTTTTTGTTTTTTTACTGCAAGACCTCTCTATAGGATAAATAACTTGTCATGGTAAGGTGCAGTAACTGTTTAGTGATTGTTTCTTATCATGTGAATACTGTAGTTGTTGAATGGAAAGATGAAAACCAGAACCCAATTGAGGATCCCTCCAAACATGTCCTCTCCACAAGAGAGAAACAAGTTCGATTCTGTGACCAAGAGTCAGATGAAGCCTACCAGAATTTGGAGGTATGTGGTGTATGGAGTCTACTAAAAGCAGCACATTTACAAACAGTGTCAAAGATAGGATCTTATAGATTTGACATTTTTCAGAATTAAAGGTGAATAAAAACGAAATCCAAATAGTGAGCAAACTTCTTCGAGAAATGTCTGTGACATTTTCAGCTACCAGTAGGTGGTGATACAAAACACTAAGATTTCAGCACAGTACCATTTTCCTCCCAGATGATGGGGCATTTGTTGATGAACATTACATGCTTTTACAATGGGCAATTTTATTATTATATTATATTACACACCTCACTGATTCTATTGTCATAGCTGGGGATTCCTATGATTCTTGAAATATCATATTGTATTGCAATTAAGTGTTTGTGTGCATGCGTGCGTGTGATTGTGTGTGTGTGATTAGTTGTGTGTGTTCAAAGCTGCATTTCTTTGATTCACATTATAACAATAGCCTTGTACACAGAGACCATTAAAGAGGATCTGTGATGCAATGATTACAGATGTACTGCAATGTTAGTGTAGTTTGCTTTGGGAGTGTTTGTGATAGGGCTGTTTTGCTATCACAGTGGGAGAGAGTCCAGGGCAGGCTGCAGTACCCACATACCCCCTCTCCTTCTCTTCCCTTCTCTCTCCCTCTCCTACCACATCATACATGCTCGAGGTATCTTGACATTCCATACCATATTGGGCAAAATAGGGAGCTCCTCTTCTGCTTCTCAGCGTTGAATTCTACAGCCATAATTATACTGTAGTCAATTCAACTCTCTCTGTCTCTGTCTCTGTCTCTCTCTCTGTCTCTGTCTCTGTCTCTCTCTCTGTCTCTCTCTTTGTCTCTCTCTCTGTCTCTCTCTTTGTCTCTCTCTTTGTCTCTCTCTCTGTCTCTCTCTTTGTCTCTCTCTCTGTCTCTCTCTCTGTCTCTGTCTGTCTCTCTCTATGATGGTGTGTTCCTTCCACCTGTAGGTTAGGTATCTGCACAGACTGTCTCCATGCAGCCAAAGGTGTACATTCCTCCCAGGGCAGAATGACCCTATGAGGCTGGAAATCCCTTTCAAAACAATATGTTTCAGCTAAAAGCTCACAGTTTCTAATTCTGTTAATTTCCCTTAAAGATGGAATCCTCAGTAGGGGGGAAACAGCGCCACTGGCCGCCCCACCACCATTGTTATTGTTTTTATTGCCGAACTGAGGAGCACGGTAAACAAATTGCAGTACATATAGTGCTCTTCTATCGTGTGTGCAATTATGTCAGAGAGGAAATAACAGTGTTAGTTGTTTGCAGTAAGTTCTTTGTTGTTGTAATATTGCAAACGGTCGTGGCAGTTTCACCATTAGGAATTCCAACTTGAATGGGCTTACAGTGAAATGGAGGTGTAGTCCACAATCATCTCCTTAGTCTTGGTTACGTTGAGGGAGAGGTTGTTATTCTGGCACCACCAGGCCATGTCTCTGACCTCCTCTCTATAGGCTGTCTTGTCGTTGTCGGAGATCAGGCCTACCACTGTTGTGTCATTTGCAAACTTAATGATGGTTTTGGAGTCGTGCCTGGACATGCAGTCATGGATGAACAGGGAGTACAGGAGGGGACTGATCACGCACCGCTGGGGAGCTCCAGTTTTGAGGATCAGCATGGCAGATGTGTTGCTACCTACCCTCATCACCTTGGGGCGGCCCGTCAGGAAGTACAGGATCCATAGCTTAGTGATGAGCTTTGAGGTTACTATGGTGTTGAACGCCGAGCTGTAGTCAATGAATAGCATTCTCACATAGGTGTTTCTTTTGTCCAGGTGGGAAAGGGCAGTGTGGAGTGCAACAGAGATTGCACCATCTGTGGATCTGTTTGGGCGGTATGTGAGCCATGACCAGCCTTTCAAAGCACTTCATGGCTACGGACGTGAGTGCTACGGGTCTGTAGTCATTTAGGCAGGTTGCCTTAGTGTTCTTGGGCACAGGGACTATGGTAGTCTTCTTGAAACATGTTGGTATTACAGACTCAATCAGGGACATGTTGAAAATGTCAGTGAAGACACCTGCCAGTTGGTGAGCACAAATCCTTTCAAAGTTTATTTGTCACGTGCGCTGATACAACAGGTGTAGACCTTACAGTGAAATGCTCGGAGCACACGTCCTGGTAATCCATCTGGCCCCGCAGCCTTGTGAATGTTGACCTGTTTAAAGGTCTTACTCACGTCGGCTACGGAGGGAGTGATCACACAGTCATCTGGATCAGCTGATGCTCTCATGCATGCCTCAGTGTTGCTTGCCTCGAAGCGAGCATAGAAGTGATTTAGCTCATCTGGTAGGCTCGTGTCACTGGGCAGCTGGCAGCTGTGCTTCCCTTTGTTTTCTGTAATAGTTCGCAAGCCCTGCCACATAAGATGAGCGTCAGAGCCGGTGTAGTAGGATTATATCTTAGCCCTGTATTGGCGCTTTGCCTGTTTGATGGTTTGTCGCAGAGCATAGCAGGATTTCTTATACGCTTATACGGTTATAGTCACGCACCTTGAAAGCGGCAGCTCTACCCTTTAGCTCAGTGTGAATCTTGCCTGCAATCCATGGTTTCTGGTTGGGGTATGTATGTACAGTCACTGTGGGGACGACATCCTCGATGCACTTATTGACAAAGCCAGTGAGTGATGTGGTGTATTCCTCAATGTCATCGGAAGAATCCCAGAACATGTTCCAGTCTGTGATAGCAAAACAGTCCTGTAGTTTAGCATCTGCTTCATCTGACCACTTTTTTATAGACCAGGTCACTGGTGCTTCCTGCTTTAATTTTTCCTTGTAAGCAGGAATCAGGAGAACAGAATTGTGGTCAGATTTACCAAATGGAGGGCGAGGGAGAGATTTGTATGCATCTCTGTGTCTGGAGTACAGGTGATCTAGAATGTGTTTTCCCTCTGGTTGCGAATATAACATGTTGATAGAGATTAGTTAAAACTGATTTAAGTTTCCTTGCATTAAAGTCTCCGACCACTAGGAGCACTGCCTTTGGGTGCTCGGTTTCCTGTTTGCTTATTTCCTTATATAGCTGGCTGAGTGCAGTCTTAGTGCCAGCATCCGTCTGTGGTGGTAAATAAACAGCCACGAAAAGTTGAGATGAAAACTCTCTTGGCAAATAGTGTGGTCTACAGTTTATCATAAGATACTCTACTTCAGGCGAGCAAAATCTAGAGACTTCCTTAGATTTTGTGCACCAGCTGTTGTTTACAAATATGCATAGACTGCCCCCCTCGTCTTTTTGGAGTGTGCTGTTCTATCTAGCCGCTGCAGCGTATATCCTGCTAGCTGAATATCCATGTCATCATTCAGCCACGATTCCGTGAAACATAAGATGTTACAGTTTTTGATGTCCAGTTGGTAGGATATTCGTGATCGTACCTCATCTAATTTATTGCCCAGTGATTGTACGTTTGCGAGTAATATTGACTGTAACGGCAGCTTTCCCACTCACATTCTGCGGATCCTTACGAGGCACCCCGGTCTGTGTCCTCTGTACCTGCGTCTCTTTCTCTTGCCAATTACGGGGATGTTGGTCTTGTCAGGTGTTCACAGAATATCCTGTGCATCCTGCTGTTTGAAGACAAAAATCTTTGTTCCATCTGAGGTGATTAATCGCTGTCCTGATATCCAGAAGCTTTTTTTGCCGTAAGATATGGTGGCAGAAACATTATGTACAAAATAAGTTACAAATAATGTGGGGGAAAAAACACATAATAGCACAATTGGTTGGGCGCTTGTAAAACTGCTGCCAATGGGAGTGGGCTGAGGCAATTTGGTGGATGCCTGGGTGTGGAGAGGAGTCAGAGAAGAATGTAGATTAACATGAGGAGGGTATACTGTATACTATAGTGTAAAAGGGATAGTGATAGCTTTTTGAGCTCACCATCTCTCTCACCGTCCTGCTGTCCTAAGGTGGAATCCCAGACATGGACGGTCAGTAACATGAGCGTTCCTCAGCGTTAACCAAGGACCTAAATCTGACTGTGATAATGCCTCCCCCCTCCCCTCCCCATCCAGTGAGCATGGTTTCATCTGGAAAGGATGGAAGGGTGCCCGCAGGCCCCATTACCAACGATGACCTCTGCCTGCCTCTATAATGATCTGAGCAGACTCTCTCCTCTCTCTCTCTGCTTTTCAAGAAGAGAGCCCAGAGACAGGTGCAGTAGATCTCAGCTGAAGAACTCACGGCTTTCACTGCTCTGTAAGGGGATTATTAACGGGGAGGCTGAGGGAAAGAACGAGGGAGAGAAAGAGAGAGAAATAGAGTGAGAGACTTTGCTGCCAGGCATAATTACTACTTTCTCCTGCTCCTGATGTTTAGATTAAGTTATCAGGGAGAGCCTTCTGTTCTCCCTCTATCGTCACAGACCTGATTATTCACTTATTCAGAATTCATGACATCTCTGAGAGCTAAACACAGGACTGTTTGATAGACTCTCAATGTAAGGAGAGATAGTTCTGGATAGCCCATCACGGCATGGAGCTTAGCTGTGTGCGCTACAGAGGTTCAGCAGTTCTGCTGCTGCAGTTAGCAGGTTAGCTTAGGGGGGGTTGAGGGTAGCATTAGAACCCCAGAGTATCTGTGACCTCTCTCAGAACTCATAATCTCTCAGCTGTGACTTAGGCCAAGGCACAGCTCAACCCCCATAAAGATGCTAAAGATCACTAGACCGGTGAAGGCAGGAAAACAGATGGAGAAAGGGTATGTCTGTCTGCAGGTATCTGTATGTTTTATTGTATGTGTCTCTGTGCATGTATGTGTGTTTTTGTCTCTCTGTGACTGTTTGGGTTTTGGCCTCTATGTGACTTGCAGAATGACCACACACCAGGGACCTGTCTCTGCCAGGAACACCTACACTAGTGGAGCAGCCACTATCCACTTCTTGAAAACTCTTTCTTTTACACCTGTCAGAGTAACATATGACAAAACACAAATTACTTTACTCCAAAGTAAGTGTTTAAGGACCAGAGTTATTCTGAGTTGGAAGTGGAGAGAGAGGAGAGGAGGGGACCCTCGCCAAGTGATGTATGAGAATGTTCCATATTGAAAGTCATAAAGGAGAGAGCCAGTCTACTCAACCTAAGCCCCAGATCCAGTGTGTGGAACTTCAGCTGAAATCAACTCTTTATATAGGTCTCAGCAGGCATTTCTCCACAGCCAGGGCCAGTGCAGTTCACTGCCACAGGGAAGCCATTTGACTACCTGATGAGCTAGTAGGAACTCAGACTCGCACAGATGGTCTGTGAAGCTGGTTGAATATGTATTGGAACAATCCATATGAACAGATTGGAATCACATATATCAGGATTTATATTACGTGAAACTTCAGTGGTGCTTATCTTAAACTATGGGCCATAAAGCACATGTAATGTATAATTGATATGCCATGACAAGTCAAAACTCCAGGAAAAATAAGTATTCTGCCTGCACACCAAAGTTTAAAATCACAGAGAGATTTCATGTGAAAAATCAATGTACATAAAGAAAAGAATAATCTCAGTTTTAATATTTATTTTTCTCTTATTGTGTCTCGTTTCTTTTCTGCAGTTGAATGGTTGTATTTGCCATGTGCAATGGTCACTGGGTCCACTCGTTAAAAAGGAGAGAAACAGGAGAGACAGACCTCTGTCCTCAGTATGACTCAAAGCAAGGGGATGGGAGCATGCCAGGCCAGGGCTCAACACAAGACCGCCAGGCCAGCATTCATTCTCTCTCATGCACTCTCTCATGCACTCTCTCTCTCTCTCTGTCCCTCTCTCTGTCCCTCTCTCTGTCCCTCTCTCTGTCCCTCTCTCTGTCCCTCTCTCTGTCCCTCTCTCTGTCTCTCTCTCTCTCTCTCTCTCTCTCTCTCTCTCTCTCTCTCTCTCTCTCTCTCTCTCTCTCTGTCTCTTTCTCTCTCTCTGTCTCTTTCTCTCTCTCTGTCTCTTTCTCTCTCTCTGTCTCTTTCTCTGTCTCTGTCTCTTTCTCTGTCTCTCTCTCTTTCTCTGTCTCTCTCTCTCTGTCTCTCTCTCGGTCTCTTTCAGTAGATGAGCGAAGAGGATAAGAGTTCAGGAAGAGCCACAGCACTGCAAACCTCTTTAAAAAGAATGTAGCAGTGAGCCTCTGGCCTGTGTGAGCAGAATCTGAGAGGAAGGGAAAGAGGGATGTGAGGATGGGGGATTGTGTATGATAGAAAGAGAAACGTAGCAGCAACTTAATACTTCAGTGCTCTAGAAACCAATGCAGTTGCCACAGATTGAGTCATTGTTGACAGGCCTCTGTGTGTGTGAGGTAACCGATATTGCAGGAAGAAATCAAAACCACTATGGAGTGGAGTGTTGCCTTAAAATTAGCATGTGAGCTTAGCTCACTTTACAGTGCAGCATGGCAAGTACTATGAAACAGATGGTGAAAAGGAGAAAGGGCTCGGACACAGTGGCTCGACATCCAAATGTCAACACTCATACTAACATTACTTCTTCCCAGAGCATCATGGGAGGACAGGGTTACTTGACGGGTCACTGTTGATCTTGACTCCCCCCAAGTGTTAAAGCTGAACCTCTGGAACCTCAGTATCAGCCCCCTACTTCTGTCTGTCTACTTCCTCCTCTACTTATCCTCATCCACATCAACGGACAGCTTTAGCCCAGAGCTTGTACACAGCAGAGCCTCTGGCAGCCTGCCAGAGAGTTCTGCCAGAGCTAGAGTGAGCAGGGAAAGGCGAGAGAGAGAGGGGAGGAGGGTGAGAGAGAGTTGGGACAGGAGAGAGGAGAGTTGGGGAGGAGAGAAAGAGGGGGATGTAAAAGGAGAGCGAGTGGATATTTAGAGAAACATGGGATAAGAGATCATCTGGAACAAACCTTTCACTGTGGTTGGGTTTATCTTTGGATGTGAGGACTTAGTGTGTTGTGTCGATTTTGATGTGCGAAAGGGTCTCGGAGTAATGAAGCTGTGGTCTAACAATCCTCAACTAAGTTGATTTGTCTACTTTTTAAGAAAAACAGAGGTGCATGTCTTTGTAGGAGTTGTACTAGCCAAGAGGAGAAATAGTTATTTTGGTTGTTTTCATTCTTGTCCAATGATCACTTTGCTGTCTTTACTTTGTGGAGGAAGAAGGGAAGGTAGGTCAGATCAGCAGCAATATTTCTAAAGTCAGCAGCGGTCTCTCTCTCCAGCCCTCTGGACTGTGGAGCGGGCTCCTCACACACACCTGTTTGTCAGGATCCCCAGTCAGGGTGAGTGCAGCAGCAACAACAGCCATAGGTGTCTGCACAGTTGTAGCCTAAGAGGAGATCTGTGGATCTGTGCAGCTGTTGTCTGTTCTGGATTGGAAGTCTCTGTCTGTGGATGTTACTGTAGAGGCTTGATCAGACCTGCCTCTGTGTCCTGGGTAGAGTGTGGAGATGTCATCTATGTACCCCCGCACCAAGGAGCTGTCCAGGACTAGGAAGTCTCTGTCTGACTCACCACCCTCTTCACCCTCTCCTACCGCCAAGAACTTCAGAGTAAGACCCCAACTTTTTTCTCACTGTCGGAACCTCAGAGTAGTCATGGTTTTTCCGCTTTAAACTTATTTAAACTGTAGAAACAAGCGCTTTATGTTCGTATGAATTCCTAAGATTTTGCATCTGTCTCAGAGTATCACTGATAATCCCTAATTAACTGTGTGTGGGTGTGTGACTCTAAAGTGACTTGTAGCTATCAAAGGCTCTTAAATGCTGATTAAGTTTTGGCCGGTTTACTCCCAGCTCCTATTGGAATTGTGACATCTGTAGTGTGCTAATCCAATATCCATTTTCATTCAACCTAAACTAAACACCTTACAGTACATGGGTGTTAATTAAGCAATAAGGCATGAGAGGGTGTGGTATATGGCCAATATACCATGGCTAAGGGCTGTTCTTAGGCATGATCAAATCAAATCAAATTTATTTATATAGCCCTTCGTACATCAGCTGATATCTCAAAGTGCTGTACAGAAACCCAGCCTAAATGATGTAAAGCAAGGCAAAGGCAAGGCAAAGGGTGGTTACCTTGAAGAAGCTAAAATATAAAATATATTTTGATTTGTTTAACACTTTTTTTTGGTTACTACATGATTCCATATGTGTTATTTAATAGTTTTGATGTCTTCACTATTATACTACAATGTAGAAAATAGTAAAACATAAAAAACTTGAATGAGTAGGTGTGTCCAAACTTTTGACTGGTACTGTATGTATTTAGATGTGTGCTCTGAAGGCTCCTTAACACATGATTGGATGGGTCATTGTTCCAACCACTTGAGTGTTTCACAACCCTTGAAAGAGAGAGAGGGAAGGAGGGAGTATCTGTTGTGTAGTGCTGTGCACATGGCCACTTATTCTGGAAAATACTTTAGGATTGTAACATTCCATCTGCCATTTCCTGTTGTTGTTTTTCAGAATGTCTTATTCTCATGTTTTATTTATTGATATTACATTTACATTTTACATTTAAGTCATTTAGCAGACGCTCTTATCCAGAGCGACTTACAAATTGGTGCATTCACCTTATGACATCCAGTGGAACAGTCACTTTACAATAGTGCATCTAAATCTTAAGGGGGGGTGAGAGGGATTACTTATCCTATCCTAGGTATTCCTTAAAGAGGTGGGGTTTCAGGTGTCTCCGGAAGGTGGTGATTGACTCCGCTGTCCTGGCGTCGTGAGGGAGTTTGTTCCACCATTGGGGGGGCCAGAGCAGCGAACAGTTTTGACTGGGCTGAACGGGAGCTGTACTTCCTCAGTGGTAGGGAGGCGAGCAGGCCAGAGGTGGATGAACGCAGTGCCCTTGTTTGGGTGTAGGGCCTGATCAGAGCCTGGAGGTACTGAGGTGCCATTCCCCTCACAGCTCCGTAGGCAAGCACCATGGCCTTGTAGCGGATGCGAGCTTCAACTGGAAGCCAGTGGAGAGAACGGAGGAGCGGGGTGACGTGAGAGAACTTGGGAAGGTTGAACACCAGACGGGCTGCGGCGTTCTGGATGAGTTGAAGGGGTTTAATGGCACAGGCAGGGAGCCCAGCCAACAGCGAGTTGCAGTAATCCTAACGGGAGATGACAAGTGCCTGGATTAGGACCTGCGCCGCTTCCTGTGTGAGGCAGGGTCGTACTCTGCGGATGTTGTAGAGCATGAACCTACAGGAACGGGCCACCGCCTTGATGTTGGTTGAGAACGACAGGGTGTTGTTCAGGATCACGCCAAGGTTCTTGGCGCTCTGGGAGGAGGACACAATGGAGTTGTCAACCGTGATGGCGAGATCATGGAATGGGCAGTCCTTCCCCGGGAGGAAGAGCAGCTCCGTCTTGCCGAGATTCAGCTTGAGGTGGTGATCCGTCATCCACACTGATATGTCTGCCAGACATGCAGAGATGCGATTCGCCACCTGGTCATCAGATGGGGGAAAGGAGAAGATTAATTGTGTGTCGTCTGCATAGCAATGATAGGAGAGACCATGTGAGGTTATGACAGAGCCAAGTGACTTGGTGTATAGCGAGAATAGGAGAGGGCCAAGAACAGAGCCCTGGGGGACACCAGTGGTGAGAGCGCGTGGTGAGGAGACAGATTCTCGCCACGCCACCTGGTAGGAGCGACCTGTCAGGTAGGACGCAATCCAAGCGTGGGCCGCGCCGGAGATGCCCAACTCGGAGAGGGTGGAGAGGAGGATCTGATGGATCTGATGGTTCACAGTATCAGATATGATTTACATTTACATTTACTGATGAGTTATTTATTACTGCATTATTTCATGGTGTTGCCTTTCCTTTAGTAGCAATATATGCTCGTTTAAATAATTTAAAAACAAGAAGAAATGGGTTTTCAAATGGAAGTAATGGGATTCTATATTAGAGAGGCACAGAATCAGGTGCTAAAAGATCATGACCCCCCACCGCAGTACTGACAGTACCGTATCATAACCACCCACTACCTCAGTACTGACAGTACCGTATCATGACCACCCACTACCGCAGTACTGACAGTACCATATCATGACCACCCACTACCTCAGTACTGACAGTACCGTATCATGACCACCCACTACCACTGTACTAACAGTACCGTATCATGACCCCCCACCCCCCATGACTACATTACCATATCATGACCCCCACTACCACTGTACTGACAGTACCGTATCATGACCCCCAACACTACTGACAGTACCGTATCATGACCCCCAACACTACTGACAGTACTGTATCATGACCCCCCTACCACTACTAACAGTACCGTATCATGACCCCCCACTACCACTGTACTGACAGTACCGTATCATGACCCCCCCCCCCACTACTACAGTACTGTATCATGACCCCCACTACCACTGTACTGATAGTACCGTATCATGACCTCCCCCCACCCCCGACACTACTACAGTACCGTATCATGACCCCCACTACCACTGTACTGACAGTACCGTATCATGACCCCTCCAGCCCCCACTACTATAGTACCGTATCATGACCCCTCACTACCACTGTACTGACAGTATCGTATCATGACCCCTCCACCCCCACTACTACAGTACCGTATCATGACCCCCCACTACCACTGTACTAACAGTACCGTATCATGACCCCCACTACCACTGTACTAACAGTACCGTATCATGACCCCCACTACCACTGTACTAACAGTACCGTATCATGACCCCCCTCCCCCGACACTACTGACAGTACTGTATCATGACCCCCCCCTCCCCCCCCCCGACACTACTAACAGTACCGTATCATGACCCCCACTACCACTGTACTGACAGTACCGTATCATGACCCCTCCACCCCCACTACTACAGTACTGTATTATGACCCCCCACTACCACTGTACTAACAGTACCGTATCATGACCCCCACTACCACTGTACTGACAGTACCGTATCATGACCCCTCCACCCCCACTACTACAGTACTGTATTATGACCCCCACTACCACTGTACTGACAGTATCGTATCATGACCCCCCACTACCACTGTACTAACAGTACCGTATCATGACCCCTCCACCCCCACTACTACAGTACTGTATTATGACCCCCACTACCACTGAACTGACAGTACCGTATCATGACCCCTCCACCCCCACTACTACAGTACCGTATCATGACCCCCACTACCACTGTACTAACAGTACCGTATCATGACCCCCCACTACCACTGTACTGACAGTACCGTATCATGACCCCCCACTACCACTGTACTAACAGTACCGTATCATGACCCCTCACTACCACTGTACTAACAGTACCGTATCATGACCCCCACTACCACTGTACTAACAGTACCGTATCATGACCCCCACTACCACTGTACTGACAGTACCGTATCATGACCCCTCCACCCCCACTACTACAGTACTGTATTATGACCCCCACTACCAGTGTACTAACAGTACCGTATCATGACCCCCACTACCACTGTACTGACAGTACCGTATCATGACCCCCCCACCCCCACTACTACAGTACTGTATTATGACCCCCACTACCACTGTACTGACAGTACCGTATCATGACCCCCACCCCCGACACTACTACAGTACCGTATCATGACCCCCCACTACCACTGTACTGACAGTACCGTATCATGACCCCTCCAGCCCCCACTACTATAGTACCGTATCATGACCCCCCACTACCACTGTACTGACAGTACCGTATCATGACCCCCACTACCACTGTACTGACAGTACCGTATCATGACCCCCACTACCACTGTACTAACAGTACCGTATCATGACCCCCCACCCCCACTACTGACAGTACTGTATCATGACCCCCCACTCCCCCACACTACTAACAGTACCGTATCATGACCCCCACTACCACTGTACTGACAGTACCGTATCATGACCCCCACTACCACTGTACTGACAGTACCGTATCATGACCCCTCCACCCCCACTACTACAGTACTGTATTATGACCCCCCACTACCACTGTACTAACAGTACCGTATCATGACCCCCACTACCACTGTACTGACAGTACCGTATCATGACCCCTCCACTACCACTGTACTGACAGTACCGTATCATGACCCCCACTACCACTGTACTGACAGTACCGTATCATGACCCCCCACTACCACTGTACTAACAGTACCGTATCATGACCCCTCCACCCCCACTACTATAGTACCGTATCATGACCCCCCACTACCACTGTACTAACAGTACCGTATCATGACCCCTCACTACCACTGTACTAACAGTACCGCATCATGACCCCTCCACCCCCACTACTATAGTACCGTATCATGACCCCCACTACCACTGTACTGACAGTACCTTATCATGACCCCCACTACCACTGTACTGACAGTACCTTATCATGACCCCCACTACCACTGTACTGATAGTACCGTATCATGACCCCCCACTACCACTGTACTGACAGTACCGTATCATGACCCCCACTACCACTGTACTGACAGTACCGTATCATGACCACTGTACTGACAGTACCGTATCATGACCCCCACTACATTACATTTACATTTACATTTAAGTCATTTGACGCCTTATCCCACTACAAATTGGTGCATTCACCTTATGACATCCAGTGGGACAGTCACTTAACAATAGTGCATCTAAAACTTAGGGGGTGGGGTGAGAGGGATTACTTAACCTATCCTAGGTATTCCTTAAACAGTGGGGTTTCAGGTGTCTCCGGAAGGTGGTGATTGATGTGAGGGAGTTTGTTCCACCACTGGGGGGCCACTGCAGCGAACAGTTTTGACAGTACTTCCCAGTGGTATCAGCAGGCCCCCCACTACCACTTGTTTGTGTATAGTCAGAGCCTGGAGGTCTGAGGTGACCCCCACACCCGTAGGCAAGCACCACGGATGTCAACTGGAAGCCAGTGGAGAGAACGGAGGAGCGGGGTGACGTGAGAGAACTTGGGAAGGTTGAACACCAGACGGGCTGCAGGCGTTCTCATGAGTTGAAGGGGTTTAATGGCACAGGCAGGGAGCCACTACCACTGTACTAACAGTACCGTATCATGACCCCTCCACTACCACTACTACAGTACCTTATCATGACCCCCACTACCACTGTACTGACAGTACCTTATCATGACCCCCCACTACCACTGTACTGACAGTACCGTATCATGACCCCTCCACTACCACTACTGACAGTACCGTATCATGACCCCCACTACCACTGTACTAACAGTACCGTATCATGACCCCTCCACCCCCACTACTATAGTACCGTATCATGACCCCCACTACCACTGTACTGACAGTACCTTATCATGACCCCCACTACCACTGTACTGACAGTACCGTATCATGACCCCTCCACCCCCACTACTATAGTACCGTATCATGACCCCCACTACCCACTGTACGTTTCATGACACTGTACTGACAGTACCGTTTCATGACCCCCACTACCACTGTACTGACAGTACCGTATCATGACCCCTCCATGACCCCTCCAGCCCCCACTACTATAGTACCGTATCATGACGGTACTGTCAGTACTGCTACCACTGTACTGACAGTACCGTTTCATGACCCCCCACTACCACTGTACTGACAGTACCGTATCATGACCCCCCACTACCACTGTACTGACAGTACCGTATCATGACCCCTCCACCCCCCACTACTACAATACTGTATTATGACCACCCACTACCACAGTACTGACAGTATCACAGTCCTCCACTGCTGTCAGGAGAACTCCAAAGAATACAGTCACTGTTTTGTCCATTCTTTTCTTTTCATTAACTGTACTTTTCCATTCTCATATATATCCACAGTGAGCTCAGGCATTAAGTGTCCATGATGTCAGCACAGCAAAAAGCCCATATTGGCAATATTTCCCTGGGAGAAAAATGTAAGCGAGAAATAAAAATCTCCAGAAGGGCACGTTGCTGTTGGTGTGATATTAGAACTCTCCTCATTGTTTATGATGAAATCCTGGTGCATTTCTTTCTGCAAAAGTGTTGTGTGCAGCACAGCTGCAGACATTGAGCAACAGGCCTTGACTGTAAACAAGCAAGCACATCTGCCTCCGCAGAGGCAATGCTTCATGTCACACTTCGGACAAGACGAGAGATTTGGCCCGAAATCCTACCTTCTCTCTGTACTTGGATTAGGAAAACTCTTCCAAATGAGATGAATAATAACCCAAAATGGGGAGGTTCTTTTAGTTGTTTACTCTTGTTAGTAATTCCATAATTATATCCAGAAATGGCTGGAGAGAATGAAGAGGTGGAAGGGAGAGTGAAAAAAGATAGAGATCTGCAGTGAATATCTGGGGAAGCAATATAGGCTTTTATGGTTGTGTGTACAGTACAGTAGCCCATGGTCATTCTGGTGGGGTGAAACAAACTCATATTTTCCAGTGGGGTGAATGGGCAGTAGTCCAGGCAGGCAGCCTATGGGATGAGAGGGTGAGAAAGAAGAGAGAGGAGGGCTGACCATTAAAGGGGTCCTTCAAGAAATGAAACACTTTGCAGAGCAATAAGATCAAGCGCAGTCTCTCTGTGATAGGCTTTGCATCAGAGCTGGGACTCAAAAAAGCATAGGGATTAAAAAGCTGGGATTAAAAAGCATAGGTAGTGTGTAGGAGGGATTGATGCTGATGGTTTTACAGGCTGCATAGAAGGGAGTGCTGTTAACTGGGGAGTGTTTATATCGGGAGTGTACTAAGGATCCCAGTCAACCTCCAGCGCATGTACTGTCCAGTAAAGCAGCAGACCCCCGGCTTGCTGTGTGGTGGTTGGTCGTGACCAGTCGTAAACCAATTGGCCATGTGTTTACACAGAGCCCACAGTGCAGTTCAGGATCGCACCCGTTCAGCACAGGCCAGTACCATTAATCTATGGCTCTGCTGTTATTTCTACCCTGGTGGATTGTCTCCCCAGTCAACTGCTAGGCCTTATGGAGCCTCAAATGTAGATTCTGGTGCTTTGTAAATAAATAGAGAGATTACATAGACCAGGTGCAGTGCCAGCAGGTGCCCATCATATCTCTATCCGCTGCCCTTTCAGGATTGCCTCCTGGTAAGTCAGAAGACAGAGTAGGTTTATGGAAGTTTACAATGTTTCATGATGCATACACATTGTAAATGAATTAGAAATAAATGTACTTGGCAAGACTGAAACAAAACATTTAGGTAATTCCTCTCTGTAATTTGTTAAATCCTGCTCTGTGAAATAGATCCCACTTGTCTGACGTCCGAGCCTGTCCTGGCTCACTGTAAGGTGGCCGCCTCGCTTCGCGTTCCTAGGAAACTATGCAGTTTTTTTTTTTTTTTACGTGTTATTTCTGACATTAGTACCCCAGGTCATCTTAGGTTTCATTACATACAGTCGAGAAGAACTACTGAACATAAGATCAGCGTCAACTCACCATCAGTACGACCAAGAATATGACTTTCGCGAAGCGGATCCTGTGTTCTGCCATTCACCCAGGACATGGATCCCAGCCGGCGACCCCAAAAAACGACTTCATAAAAGGGGGAAACAGAGCGGTCTTCTGGTCAGACTCCGGAGACGGGCACATCGTGCACCACTCCCTAGCATTCTTCTCGCCAATGTCCAATCTCTTGACAACAAGGTTGATGAAATCCGAGCAAGGGTAGCTTTCCAGAGGGACATCAGAGACTGTAACGTTCTTTGCTTCACGGAAACATGGCTCACTGGAGAGACGCTATTAGAATCGGTGCAGCCAGCTGGTTTCTCCACGCATCACGCCGACAGAAACAAACATCTGTCTGGTAAGAAGAGGGGCGGGGGCGTATGCTTCATGGTTAACGTGACGTGGTGTGATCATAACAACATACAGGTACTCAAGCCCTTCTGTTCAGCTGATTTAGAATTCCTCACAATCAAATGTTGACCGCATTATCTACGAAGGGAATTCTCTTCGATAATAATCACAGCCGTATATATTCCCCCCCAAGCAGACACTGAAATCCATTTATC
Organism: Oncorhynchus gorbuscha; assembly: GCF_021184085.1. Lineage (NCBI taxonomy): Eukaryota > Metazoa > Chordata > Actinopteri > Salmoniformes > Salmonidae > Oncorhynchus > Oncorhynchus gorbuscha. Next base: position 82,092,045 of record NC_060175.1, on the reverse strand, counting down.
CGGAGGCTGCATTCATCGAAGCTGGAGATTTTAACAAGGCTAATCTGAAAACAAGACTCCCTAAATTTTATAAGCGCAACCAGGGCTGGAAAAACCTTGGATAACTGCTATTCTAACTTCCGCGACGCATATAAGGCACTGCCCCGCCCTCCTTTCGGAAAAGCTGACCACAACTCCATTTTGTTGATCCCTGCCTACAGACAGAAACTAAAACAAGAAGCTCCCGCGCTGAGGTCTGTTCAACGCTGGTCCGACCAATCTGATTCCACACTCCAAGACTGCTTCCATCATGTGGACTGGGATATGTTTCGTATTTCGTCAGACAACAACATTGACGAATACGCTGATTCGGTGAGCGAGTTCATTAGAACGTGCGTTGAAGATGTTGTTCCCATAGCAACGATTAAAACATTCCCAAACCAGAAACCGTGGATTGATGGCAGCATTCGCGTGAAACTGAAAGCCCGAACCACTGCTTTTAATCAGGGCAAGGTGACCGGAAACATGACCGAATAAAAACAGTGTAACTATTCCCTCCGCAAGGCAATCAAACAAGCTAAGCGTCAGTATAGAGACAAAGTAGTAGTATTGCAACTGGGTACTGGACTTCCTGACGGGCCGCCCCCAGGTGGTGAGGGTAGGCAACAACATTTCCACCCCGCTGATCCTCAACACTGGGGCCCCACAAGGGTGCGTTCTGAGCCCTCTCCTGTACTCTCTGTTCACCCATGACTGTGTGGCCACGCACGCCTCCAACTCAATCATCAAGTTTGCGGACGACACAACAGTGGTAGGCTTGATTACCAACAACAACGAGACGGCCTACAGGAAGGAGGTGAGGGCCCTCGAGGTGTGGTGTCAGGAAAATAACCTCACACTCAACGTCAACAAAACTAAGTAGATGATTGTGGACTTCAGGAAACAGCAGAGGGAACACCCCCCTATCCACATTGATGGAACAGTAGTGGAGAGGGTAGTAAGTTTTAAGTTCCTCGGCGTACACATCACAGACAAACTGAATTGGTCCACCCACACAGATAGCATCGTGAAGAAGGCGCAGCAGCGCCTCTTCAACCTCAGGAGGCTGAAGAAATTTGGCTTGTCACCAAAAGCACTCACAAACTTCTACAGCTGCACAATCGAGAGCATCCTGTCGGGCTGTATCACCGCCTGGTATGGCAACTGCTCCGCCCACAACCGTAAGGCTCTCCAGAGGGTAGTGAGGTCTGCACAACGCATAACCGGGGGCAAACTACCTGCCCTCCAGGACATCTACACCATCCAATGTCACAGGAAGGCCATAAAGATCATCAAGGACAACAACCACCCGAGCCACTGCCTGTTCACCCCGCTATCATCCAGAAGGCGAGGTCAGTACAGGTGCATCAAAGCTGGGACCGAGAGACTGAAAAACAGCTTCTATCTCAAGGCCATCAGACTGTTAAACAGCCACCACTAACATTGAGTGGCTGCTGCCAACACACTGACTCAACTCCAGCCACTTTAATAATGGGAATTGATGGGAAATGATGTAAAATATATCCCTAGCCACTTTAAACAATGCTACCTAATATAATGTTTACATACCCTACATTATTCATCTCATATGTATATGTATATACTGTACTCTATATCATCTACTGCATCTTTATGTAGTACATGTATCACTAGCCACTTTAACTATGCCACTTTGTTTGCATACTCATCTCATATGTATATACTGCACTCAATACCATCTACTGTATCTTGCCTATGCCGCTCTGTACCATCACTCACTCATATATCTTTATGTACATATTATTATCCCCTTACACTTGTGTCTTTAAGGTAGTAGTTTTGGAATTGTTAGCTAGATTACTTGTTGGTTATTACTGCATTGTCAGAACTAGAAGCACAAGCATTTCGCTACACTTGCATTAACATCTGCTAACCATGTGTATGTGACAAATAAAATTTGATTTGATTTGGCTAATGGAGCTAAAATGGAAGGAGATTTAGAAATGTCACAATGGATGTTTCTGCATGACCTAGATCTGTGGTACTGTGTTTGGTTACCCCAGCTATCCCCAAAGCCAGCAACAGGGGGTACTTGAAAAGGACTACTGCATTAAGTGTCTTGCTGTCCTTTAAGTGATTATGAAGCATTTTCATCAATGTATTAATCCTTATGGTAACTTGGAGGCCTGGTCGTGGTCGTTCTGCGGCCGTATACCCCGCAAATCTAGAATAGTCCTGTCATGTCCTGCTCTAAAATACATATTTTCTGGACGTTAAATATAGGTTCCTTTTAGTTTCTAAATGAAAGGTTAAAAGACGTCTTTTCCAGACATTGAATATTATGTATTTTCCGGACATTGAAATCATATTCATTTTAATTTCTGGCTGAAAGTTTGCAAAGCGTGACTACTTTGAAGAATCTCAAATATAAAATAGATTCTGATTTGTTTAACACTTTTTTTGGTTACTACATGATTCCATATGTGTTATTTCTTAGTTGTGATGTCTTCACTATTATTCTACAATGTAGAAAATAGTAGAAATAAAGAAACACCCTTGAATGAGTAGATGTGTTTAAACTTTTGAATGGTACAGTACATCAATGTTTGGACCAAATCAAGGCCGGTCTAGACTGAACCAAATCTGAACCAAACATAGACGTCTATGTTTTGGGCAAATCAAGGCTGATCCAGACCGGACTGGACCAAAAATCAACGTCTGTGGAAATCAAGTCCCGCAAAGGAAAGCGGTCCAAAAGACATTTAAGAAATTCCTCTCTGTAATTCATTCAATCCTGCTCTGTGAAATAGATCCCACTTGTCTGGCGTCTGAGCCTGGCCTGGCTCAGTGTAAGGCTAATGGAGCTAAAATGGAAGGAGATTTAGGATTGTCGCAATGGATGTTTCTGCTTGACCTAGATCTGTGGTTTCCAAACTACGGTACATGTTTGGGTACCCCAGCTCCCGAGCTCCCGGGTCCCCTGGCTCCCAAGTGGTGCTGCGGTCTAAGGCACTGCATCTCAGTGCTAGAGGCATCACCACAGACCCTGGTTCGATTCCAGGCTGTATCACAACTGGCTGTGATTGGGAGTCCCATAGGGCGGCACACAATTGGCCCAGTGTCATCCAGGTTAGGGTTTGGCCGGGGTAGGCCGTCATTGTAAATAAGAATTTATTCTTGACCGACTTGCCTAGTTAAAGGTTCAAAGGAAGAAAAAAAACAATAAATAAAATCTCCAAGCCAGCTCCATGTGGTAAAAGGACTACTGCATGTAATGTCTTACTGTGTTTTAAGTGATTATCAAGCCATTTGTCACAGTGTAAGAATTATTATGGAGACTTGCAGGTCCGATAGAATAGAATAGCCTGTCACTGAAATTGTGTATAGGTTGTCAAAGACATGAGGCCATCCAGTGTTAGTGTTGTATGAACAGTTGATCAGAGCGCTCATCCTGCCTTTTCCATCCTTGGACCTTCTTCATCAGAGTTGACTGGCTCTCTGTCCCTGGATGGAGACAGGGCTGGATGGAGACTAACACATGACCGCATAAGGCCAGGCAGCTTTAGCAGTGCTGAATAAACATTCACAGAGGAGAGGAACGTCTCTCATGGTGCGCCTAGAATTTACTCCCCCTCTAAAATCCATGTGGCTGTTACAGTGTATGAGCCTCCTAATAAAGACCAGGCATTTTAGGTCTGCTTCTGCTCTTGGTTTGTCCTGCATAGACTCACAACAAAGCTTAGCTTTAAAAAACAGATGAACAACATCTTGTATCACAGCGCCTGTACTCTTTCTAAAGATCTAATTTAACTGTACAGTATATAAGAATATGAATATGTATATGCACTCAGCGGCCAGATTATTAGGTACACCACCCAGTTCACAAAAATGGTTAGTTCTTTACAGACAGTGAGTCATGTGGCCGTGGCTTGCTATATAAAGCAGGCCTGTCACGCCCTGACCTTAGAGAGACGTTTTATTTCTCTATTTGGTGAGGTCAGGGTGTGATGTGGGGGGGGGCATTCTATGTTTTGTATTTATTTGGTTTTGGCCGAGTGTGGTTCCCAATCAGAGGCAGCTGTCTATCGTTGTCTCTGATTGGGAGTCATACTTAGGTAGCCTGTTTTCCCACCTATGTTGTGGGATCTTGTTTTTTGTTAGCTCTGTGAAGCCGGCATTGTTTGTTTTTCCTTTTGTCGTTTTTGTTTGGTGTTCTGAGTATTAAAGATCATGAACACTTACCACGCTGCACCTTGCTCTACTTCTTCAGACGAACGTTACAAGGCTGACCAGCATCGAGGCCTTCAGTTAAATCAAATAACATTTTATTTGTCACATGCTTCGTAAACAACAGGTGTAGAATAACAGTAAAATGCTTACTTACAGGCCCTTCCGAACAATGCAGATAAAAAAATGATCTATAAGAAAAAAAAATTAAATACCAGGAATAAATACACAATGACTGATAATACACAATGACTGATAACTTGGCTATATACACTGGGTACCAGTACCGAATCGAGGTGCAGGGGTACGAGGTAATTGAGTTAGATATGTACATATAGGTAGGGATAAAATGACTAGGCAACAGGATAGATAATGAACATTAACAGCAGCGTATGTGATGAGTCAAAAGAGAGTGCAAAAATGGTCAATGCAGATAGTTTGGATAGCTATTGTTTAACCATTTAAGTAAATATTTAGCAGTCTTATGTCTTGGGGGTAGAAGCTGTTCCGCGTCCTGTCGGATCAAGACTTGGTGCATCGGTACCACTTGCCGTGAGGTAGCAGAGAAAACACTACACGTATAAAGCCCTATAAAAGGGCTTTATAAATACATTTGATTGATTGATTGACTTGGGTTGCTGTAGTCTTTGTACATTTTTGGGACTTTCCTCTGACAGAGAAAACACTACCGAGGAAATGAAGCTCTTGCCCTGCTCCACTGACTTGGGTTGCTGTAGTCTTTGTACATTTTTGGGACTTTCCTCTGACACAGGGAGCTTGGCCCCTGTGCTGTACAGGGGAATGAACTAAAACGCATCCCTGAGGGGCCCCATGTTGAGGGAAATTGACCTTCAACACTGGACTTGCCCTGCTCCACTGCAGTCCTGTCGATGTCCAGGTGGGAAAGGGCAGTGTGGAGTGCGATAGAGATTGCATCATCTGTGGATCTGTTTGAGCGGTATGCAAATTGGAGTGGGTCAGGATGTCTGGGGTGATGGTGTTGAAGACCTTCGAAAGGCAGGGTACAATAGATATAGGTACTGTAACAGTTTGAGTTCAGAGTGTCTCCCCCTCTGAATAGGGGGATGACCGCGGCAGCATTCCAATCTTTGAGGATCTCAGACGATACGAAAGAGAGATTGAACAGGCTAGAACAGGCTACGTTGCAACAATTCCGGGAGGATAATTTTAGAAAGAGAGGGTCAAGATTGTCTAGCCCGGCTGATTTGTAAGGGTCCAGATTTTGCAGTTCTTTCAGAACTTCAGCTATCTGGATTTGGGTGAGGGAGAATGCTTGTTGATGAGATGTCAAAGGAGAATGGCAAGAATTGTGCAAGCTAGCAGGCAGACCACAAACTGGAAAATAAAGGTGCATTACAACAGTTGTGTGCAGAATGGAATCTCGGAACACACAACTCATTGACCCTTGTCACAGATGGGCTTTTGCCGACGAATCCCGGTCATGCTGATGGCAGAGTCAGGATTTATGTGTATTCTGCTGCTTGTCTATAGCTAATATAATTGTTTTTCACAATGTAGTTTTGATGTAAGGAACTACTTTTTCAAAGTAGCTTTAGTTTTCTAAACTATTTCCCCCCTTAGCTTTAGTGCAGCTCAACTTCTTCCAGTGTGAAGTAATTGGTAGCTTGGTAAACTATATTTTCAGAGCAGCTTCCCCAACACTGACAGACCAGCGTGTCATCCAGTGTTTCCAAACAGGATACGATCTAGTGGCCAGGGAATAAGCTGATCTGTTGTTTTATGTGTTTAAAGGAGTCTCTCACCCAGGCAGGAGAACAGCTCCTAATCTCAAAGAATGCAAGAGAACATGATATCTAAGCAGAGATCACAAGGAGATCAAACACTATCTCTCTCTCTCGCTCTCTTTTTCACAATTTCCCTTTTTTCTCTGTACCGTATCATGTCGTAATGTGCACTGATCAATGATCAGCCACCCTGGGTCATGTATATCAACTCTTGGCAAGGAACTTCCCATCACGTAACAGATTGTCATAGAGGGCTCTTTCCATGCTATCAGATAGGCCTAGTCATTATTGAGTGCAGACAACCATATTTGGTGCCTGATTCACTAAGAACGGAGCGCACAGATGGAAACTGAAGATAAACATTTTGGACCTAACATAGTCTAGACTTTACACTTTATTTAAGTAAATGCCTCATATATGTACACAATTTACCCAATGGAAAGGCAGTATACATCTCAGACTGGGCCTTTGCAGCCATGCAGTCATCTAGTCAGGACCAGATGATGCCAAGCCAGTATGTGTCCCGAATGGCACCTTATTCCCTATGTCCCCAGTAGCGCTCAATATAGGGGATAGGGTGCCATTTGAGACACAGCCAGTATGATATCAGCAGCATGATGTACCCTGAGGTCATCACTTGGAGTCTCTCACCCAGTAAACTGGGGCCTTTCGCCGCATGATGTCATCTCTGCGCTGCAGGCATCTGTGTGGCAAACACTCACTAAAAGATGAACAGGGTTTACAGGAGAAGGATTACCTATGTGAACTCTGTCAGAGCAGGAGAGAAGAGCATGCAAGGTCCCAGTGAATTATATATCACAAGCAGATCACTTGTGTTGGCCTATGCAATACCTGATGCAAATCATCTGAACACATTGTGGGTTGGATGTCACATAAAGTTTCTATTTTCTTCTTCATGGTGTCCTCATGGAAAATGTTTTACTCTGTCTGAAGTCTCTGGTTGATACTTCATACAAATTAAATGTCTCAGATTCAGCCACTGTGCTGGTTCTAACCAGTATGGTATTGTAAAGTAAGTCAGAATGATTTCATATATGCACAAAGAGCTTTTTGTGATACATTTTCACACTAAACTAACATGTTTTTTCTCTGTTCATTTTCAGCACGACAGGGCATCAAGGTATGTACAGATTCTGATCTTCCTTCTCTTGCTTTCTTATCAACCTGACCACTATTTTAGTATTTTAGCTTCATGAGAAACACATACAGCACTCCAAAAAAATATTTGTATGTCATCTATGTCAGTGTTCCAACACTGTTGTAATGTCATCTATGTCAGTGTTCCAACACTGTTGTAATGTCATCTATGTCAGTGTTCCAACACTGTTGTAATGTCATCTATGTCAGTGTTCCAACACTGTTGTAATGTCATCTATGTCAGTGTTCCAACACTGTTGTTGGTCAGTGTTCCAAACTGTTCAAATCAAATCAAATTTATTTATATAGTGTTCCAACACTGTTGTAATGTCATCATGTCAGTGTTCCAACACTGTTGTAATGTCAAAGTGCTGTTCCAACAGAAACTATGTCAGTGTTCCAAAAACCCAGATGTTGTACATCACCCACTTAAGGAGCTGTGCTTCCTCCTTCCTCCCAGGTTGGACTCTGGTGGTGGGGACAGCAGGGCTGAACCTCTGGGCAGAACCAGCTCCTACACACGCAGGGAAACCAGATTGGCAGCGCTGAACAAGCATGAGGACGACACCAGCTCCAGGGATTACAAGAAGGTACTGTAGAACCCAGAAGGGAAACAGAAGATATCTATTTTTTTTTAAATCTAAACGTAACTAGCCTGGTTAAATAAAGGTTAAATATACTGAACAAAAATATAAACTCAACATGCAACAATTTCTAAGAATTTACTGAGTTACAGTTCATGTAAGGAAATCAGTAAATTTAAATAATTAATTAGGTCCTAATCTATGGATTTCACATGACTGGTAATACAGATATGCATCTGTTGGTCACAGATACCTTACAAAAATGGGCCTCACAATGGGCCTCAGGATCTCGTCACAGTATTTCTGTGCATTCAATTTAACATCAATAAAATTCAATTGTGTTCATTGTCCGTAGCGTACGCCTGCCCATACCATAACCCCACCACCACCATGGGGCCCTCTGTTCACAACGTTGACATCAGCAAACCGCTTTCCCACACGATGCCATAGATGTGGTCTGTGGTTGAGAGGCCGGTTGGACGTACTGCCAAATTCTCTAAAACGACGTTGGAGGTCGGCTAATGGCAGAGAAATTAACATTAAATTCTCTGGCCACAGCTCTGGTGGACATTCCTGCAGTCGGCATGCCAATTGCACACTCCCTCAAAAGTTGAGACATCTGTGGCATTGTGTTTTATGACAAAACTACATATTTTAGAGTGGCCTTTTATTGTCCCCAGCACAAGGTGCACCTGTGTAATGATCATGCTGTTTAATCAGCTTCTTGATATGCTGCACCTGTCAGGTGCATGGATTATCTTGACAAAGGACAAATATTCACTAACATGGATGTAAATAAATTTGTACACAGAATGTGAGCGAAATAAGCTTTTTTTTAGGGATCTTTTATTTCAGCTCATGAAACATAGGACCAACAACACTTGACATGCTGCGTTTATATTTTTGTTCAGTATTTTTTTTATATATTTTTTTATTTCACCTTTATTTAACCAGGTAGGCTAGTTGAGAACAGGTTCTCATTTGCAACTGCGACCTGGCCAAGATAAAGCATAGCAGTGTGAACAGACAACACAGAGTTACACTTGGAGTAAACAATTAACAAGTCAATAACACAGAGAAAAAAGGGGAGTCTATATACAATGTGTGCAAAAGGCATGAGGAGGTAGGCGAATAATTACAATATTGCAGATTAACACTGGAGTGATAAATGATCAGATGATCATGTACAGGTAGAGATATTGGTGTGCAAAAGAGCAGAAAAGTAAATAAATAAAAACTGTGGGGATGAGGTAGGTGAAAATGGGTGTGCTATTTACCAATAGATTATGTACAGCTGCAGCGATCGGTTAGCTGCTCAGCTAGCTGATGTTTGAAGTTGGTGAGGGAGATAAAAGTCTCCAACTTCAGCGATTTTTGCAATTCGTTCCAGTCACAGGCAGCAGAGTACTGGAACGAAAGGCGGCCGAATGAGGTGTTGGCTTTAGTGATGATCAATGAGATACACCTGCTGGAGCGCGTGCTACGGATGGGTGTTGCCATCGTGACCAGTGAGCTGAGATAAGGCGGAGCTTTGCCTAGCATGGCCTTGTAGATGACCTGAAGCCAGTGGGTCTGGCGACGAATATGTAACGAGGGCCAGCCGACTAGAGCATACAAGTCGCAGTGGTGGGTAGTATAAGGTGCTTTAGTGACAAAACGGATGGCACTGTGATAAACTGCATCCAGTTTGCTGAGTAGAGTGTTGGAAGCAATTTTGTAGATGACGTCGCCGAAGTCGAGGATCGGTAGGATAGTCAGTTTTACTAGGGTAAGCTTGGCAGCGTGAGTGAAGGAGGCTTTGTTGCGGAATAGAAAGCCGATTCTTGATTTGATTTTCGATTGGAGATGTTTGATATGGGTCTGGAAGGAGAGTTTGCAGTCTAGCCAGACACCTAGGTACTTATAGGTGTCCACATATTCAAGGTCGGAACCATCCAGTGTGGTGATGCTAGTCGGGCATGCGGGTGCAGGCAGCGATCGGTTGAAAAGCATGCATTTGGTTTTACTAGCGTTTAAGAGCAGTTGGAGGCCACGGAAGGAGTGTTGTATGGCATTGAAGCTCGATTGGAGGTTAGATAGCACAGTGTCCAATGACGGGCCGAAAGTGTATACAATGGTGTCGTCTGCGTAGAGGTGGATCAGGGAATCGCCCGCAGCAAGAGCAACATCATTGATATATACAGAGAAAAGAGTCGGCCCGAGAATTGAACCCTGTGGCACCCCCATAGAGACTGCCAGAGGACAGGACAACATGCCCTCCGATTTGACACACTGAACTCTGTCTGCAAAGTAATTGGTGAACCAGGCAAGGCAGTCATCCGAAAAACCGAGGCTACTGAGTCTGCCGATAAGAATAAATCTAAATAAATCTAAATAAATAGATTCCATATGTATGTTTGCTTTCTCCCACATACAGTGCCATCCATGTTTTAATCAGGAGAGAGTTGTGTATGGGGCAAAAAGTGATCAATACCACTTCCTGTTGATTCACCTGATGCAGAGATATCAGAGCTGGCCTATTGTGGGGAAAATGTTGTCACATTACAAGGTACTGTATCTCCAAGTGACATAAGCATTAACCTTTTAATTTGTTCTCTTTCAGATGTATGAAGATGCTTTGGCAGAGAATGACAAGCTCAAGTCCCGGCTGGATGATAGCAAACAGGAGCTGACCAAGATACGCACCCAGCTGGACAAAGTCACCCAGGTACAGTATAGTAGGAGTGCATCTGATTGGCTGATAGAGTCCAGTAGAGTCCCTCCCCAAGCTCAATACTGAGCACAACACTGAGACAGTCCTGCATAGCCTTCTGTTGACCATCTTAATTAAGTTCAGTATAGTTCACACGTCTCAACAGCATATTGCATTTGAACAATAAATTGTTCAAGGTGAGCACAAGGTGATAAGAAAACGAACCAGTGTATCCCCATCAAAGTTGTCAAATTCTGTTTTATCCCATTTTAAGTCAACCCACTGTATATTTTTTTCCACTTTGTGACAACTGTGCACTCTGTCTTACAGAAACAGGACAGAGTATCTGAAAGATCCACTGTACTTGAATCAGAGAAAAGGGTATCTATAACTTGTTAAATATCTTGCGGGCTTCTCTTTCTTTGTTTTCTCAAAGCCATATGCCTCATATTCTTGATATCAACATTCCAATTCTCTTTCCATCCTGACAGCTTGATATCTACATGTCTACCACTCTCTGCTTTTTTTCTGATCTCAGTCCATTGTTTCAGATCTGTTCCATGTCATCTGTCTGTCTGTTCATTCCTCTATGGGCTCATCATCATGTGTGGGAATGAAAAATAACTCCTAATTTAAAAGTAGAAATCTTAAAGTGGGGTTGTGATTCTGACCTGAACTACCTGCTCTCCTCAGGAAAAACAGGCTCTGGAGAAGAGGGTAACGGACATGGAGGAAGAGCTCAAGGTAAGGTCTTCACTGCAACAAGGAGGGAAGTCACTACATGGCCCTGCTTGGTTGAGAGAGAGAGAGAGAGAGAGAGAGAGAGAGAGAGAGAGAGAGAGAGAGAGAGAGAGAGAGAGAGAGAGAGAGAGAGAGAGAGAGAGAGAGAGAGAGAGAGAGAGAGAGAGAGAGAGAGAGAGAGAGAGAGAGAGAGAGAGAGAGAGAGAGAGAGAGAGAGAGAGAGAGAGAGAGAGAGAGAGAGAGAGAGAGAGAGAGAGAGAGAGAGAGAGAGAGAGAGAGAGAGAGAGAGAGATCTGTCCCACACCAAGCAGACTGTTGCTTTTGTTGGCAACACACTGACTGACCTAGATCCAGCTGAATACCAAGCTCCGTCAAAGAGCAAAGGACCTGCTTATGTTAAGCATTCCTGCACTAATTGTGCATATTTAGCATTTCGAGAGAGCAAGGGGCGAGAGAAAAACAGCAGCAGAATATCATTCAGGGCTGAATAGATGTGAACCTCATACAAGTGCAAACCACTTCTAGCAATAGCCAAAGGTTATGATGACAACTCAGTATGTGACACAGAGATGTGAGATGGAAGATGAGAACAGTGTGTTTGACACCATGTTGTGACCCCATGTTGCCTCAGCAGGAAGCTGCCCGAGTGAGAAATTTCCGTTGTGGGTACCAGCCCTGAACGCTGACCACGGGGCAGACTGGCTCAGGGCCAGGGAGGGAGGGGGGTGACGGTGAGTGGTCCTGTATGTGAGTGAGAAGTGATTGACACCCGCTTGTCACCTCACCTCTTTAGAGACCTGGGCATGAACACATGCCTGTGCACACAAACACACACATACACACACATTTGCACACATTAGAACACATACACACTAGATGTGCACGTACAGTTGAAGTCGGAAGTTTACATACACTTAGGTTGGAGTCATTAAATCTTGTTTTCCACCACTCCACAAATTTCTTGTTAACAAACAGTAGTTTTGGCAAGTCAGTTAGGACATCTACTTTGTGTGTGCATGACACAAGTAATTTTTCCTTGTGAAGATTCTGGAGGAAACAGGTACAAATGTATCTATGCATATACACAGTAAAACGAGTTCTATATTCACATAACCTGAAAGGCCGCTCAGCAAGGAAGAAACCACTGCTCCAAAACCGCCACTAAAAAGTCAGACTACGGTTTGCCACTGCACATGGGCACAAAGATTTTACTTTTTGGAGAAATGTCCTCTGGTCTGATGAAACAAAAATAGAACTGTTTGGCCATGATGACCATCGTTATTTTTGGAGGAAAAAAGGGGATGCTTGCAAGCCGAAGAACACCATCCCAACCGTGAAGCATGGGAGTGACAGCATCATGTTGTGGGGGTGCTTTGCTACAGGAGGGACTGGTGCACTTCACAAAATAGATGGCATCATGAGGTAGGAACATTTTGTGGATATATTGAAGAAACATCTCAAGACATCAGTCAGGAAGTTAAAGCTTGGTCGCAAATGTGTCTTCCAAATGGACAATGACCCCAAGCATACTTCCAAACTTGTGGCAAAATGGCTTAAGGACAACAAAGTCAAGGTATTGGAGTGGCCATCACAAAGCCCTGATCTCAATCCTATAGAATATTTGTGGGTAGAACTGAAAAAGCGTGTGCGAGCAAAGAGGCTTACAAACCTGACTTACTTACACCAGCTCTGTCAGGAGGAATGGGCCAAAATTCACCCAACTTATTGTGGGAAGCTTGTCGAAGGCTACCCAAAATGTTTGACCCAAGTTAAACAATTTATAGGCAATGCTACCAAATACGAATTGAGTATATGTAAACTTCTGACCCACTGAAAATGTGATGAAAGAAATAAAAGCTGAAATAAATAATTATGTGTACTATTATTCTGACATTTCACATTCTTAAAATAAAGTGGTGATCCTAACTGGCCTAAGCGAGGGAATTCTTACTTGGATTAAATTGAAGAATTGTGAAAAACTGAGTTTAAATGTATTTGGCTAAGGTGTATGTAAACTTCTGACTTCAACTGTCTGTAAAGCCATATCCCAGCAGGCGGGCTGCAATATCATTACAACCAGAAACTAGGTTGCTTTGATGTCATTGCAACCGGTTTTGCCCACTGGGATAGAGATATGCACATACAACATTATACAGACATGCTTTTACTCTTTTCACACAGGTCTGATGTGATTCTACATGTTTCTTCTGCCACAGTGTCTGTCCAATGCTTTACAATTCTGGTTACTTTATGGCTCTCTGATATCCCACTGGGCACAGATGTCAGTTCAACGTTTATTCCACTATGGTTCAACGTAATTCCATTGAAATGATGTGGAAACAAAGTTGATTAAAACCAGGGTGTGCCCATTGGGATGGGTCTCTCTGGGATAATGGGCTTGGATTATTCCTGGCAGCCTCTGAAACTCCAGCACTGGCAAAATGTGGGAATTTATCTATAGGACTCAGCTCTGGTTAAATATCAACGAGTTCAAGAGCATTAAAACATCATGAGGAATAAATAATTAAGCATTCTCTCTCAAGCTCACCCCTCTGGCTACATCCTCCTCTCTCTCTCCTCTGCACTCACTCTCTCTTTCTCCTCTCCAGTCTCTCTTCTCCACTCTCTCTCTCCTCTGCACTCACTCTCTCTTTCTCCTGCACTCACTCTCTCTCTTTCTCCTCTCCACTCTCTCTCTTCTCCACTCTCTTTCTACTCTTTACTCTCCACACCCTCTCTCTACTCTCCAGTCTCTCTCCTCTCTACTCAACTCTCTCTTGCTCTACTCTTCACTCTCTCTATTCTCCACCATCTCTATTATCCACTCTCTCTCCTCTCCACTTTCCATCCTCTCCTCTCTCTCTCTCTCTCTCTCTCTCTCTCTCTCTCTCTCTCTCTCTCTCTCTCTCTCTCTCTCTCTCTCTCTCTCCTCCACTTACTCTCTCTCTCCACTCCACTTTCTCTCACCTTTCCTCTCTCCTCTCTCTCTCCTCTCCTCTCGTCTCCCTCTCTCTACTCTCCAGTCTCTCTCTACTCTCCACTCTCTACTCTCTCCTCTCTCTCACTCATCTCACTCCCTCTATCTCCTCTCTCTCTCTCCTCTCCACTCTCTCTCTCTCTCTCCTCTCCACTCTCTTTCTCTCCTTTCCTCTCTCCTCTCCACGCTCTCTCTCATTTCCTCTCTCTCCTTTCTCTCTCCTCTCCACTGTGTCTCTCTCTACTCCAAGATAAATTTGTCAATATTTGTTCTTCAGAACAGTGTGCTGTGAAAGGCTTACTGAGACAGCACAGAGAAACAGTCTGACATATCCATGGATTCTTCAGTCCGAGTAAAGGCAGACTTCAAATAGTTTCTTGGGATGTTAGCAGCTGGATCTCCTCCATGTCTTTTCTTCCTGGCCTTCCTCTCTTCTCTTCTCTCTTTCTCTGTAGCCTTCTTCTCCTCACTGGGCTTCTCTCTTCTCTTTCTCCCCGGCTATTCCTTTCCTCCAGGCTCACCTTAATTTCTTCCCTTTCTATCCAGCCTTCCTCTCCTCTCTGAGCATCTGGGGGAAAGCCTCTGAGGCCACTCTCTGCTTTCCTCTGTCTATGTGTGTGTTGCCTCCTTGCCTGCCTGTGGTTTCCCCCAGGAACGTTGTCAAACCACAGACATCTCCACTAAACCGCACTGAGGTTTACCTCTAAAGCCTGCCAGGGAACCCAGGGAAATTAATAATTTCCATTTTCTATGACCTATAACATATTGGGCTCTCTGAATGAGGCTGAAATTGAAGGTTATATTGAAAGTCCCCACCCCCATCTTTCCCCAGCATGACTGACAAGCTATGTAAACCATACAGCATCTCCCCACCCACCGCCTTTTAAAACTGCCCAGGTTTGTGGAGAGCAAACTTAAGGATAGCTCCCTGCAGTGCTTTTCTTTTCTTTTGCATAGCTGTCTCTTTTGCCGATTTCTTGCTTGCTTCCTTTTACAGTATCTCTTTGTGTGTGAATGTCATTAAGTAGCTCCTAAGTAAGTGTGTGTGTGTGTGTGTGTGTGTGTGTGTGTGTGTGTGTGTGTGTGTGTGTGTGTGTGTGTGTGTGTGTGTGTGTGTGTGTGTGTGTGTGTGTGTGTGTGTGTGTGTGTGTGTGTGTGTGTGTGTGTGTGTGTGTGTGTGTGTGTGTGTGGCTCTGCTTCCTCCTTTCCACTGGCCTGTCCTCCTGCTCTCTTTCTTTCTATCGCTCTCTCTATATTCCTGTGTTTACTGCAGGCCCTCCCTGTTCTGGCTCAGCTGCAGGCACTGCGGAGCGGCAAGGAGTGTCTGCTGGCCGAGAACAGGGCCATGCTGCGTGTCCTCACCCACCTCTCCCAGATGGCCTTCCTGCCTGAGACAGAGGACCTCTAACCCCCCTGTCCCACATGCCACCACCTCTCTACCCCTCCTTGCTCTCCCCTCCCTGAGTCTTCAGCCACTCCTCCTCTCATCTGTCCTCCTGGTTCTCCTGATGCTGCACCTCCTTCCCTCCTCTCTGCTGTGCTCTTCTCAGGCAGGTCCTGCTGCTGCACCCCCCACCTTCCACTCTCACTCCTCCACCTTAAGGCCTCTCTCACTTGTGTGGCATGCCTCTCTCTGACTCACTCTCCCATAAAGCCAATTAAGGGCAGCCCCCTTAAACTCCCTCATCTATTTTAGCTACACCCATGCTGCATGGGTGATATTATTTACTAGGCTGGTACAGTACTGGTGGCAGCCTGACGTTTCTCCAGTGGTTATTATTACAGTATAGTCAGGCAAGTCACTCAATCCTTAGCTTGAACGAACTCAGAAAGAGTCTGGACGCTGCTTGAGAGACTTATGGAAGGCAGAGTGCTGAAGTCGCCAAGTAGACCTTGTAAGGATTAACATGATTGCAATTTTCCATTTCACAAACCTGACATTTTCATTGTTTGCTCATTTTTTGCCACAGTGTCCAATGCAAAGTGGCTGATAGGGAATCTGACATTTTAAACTATTACGTTTGTCTCAATCATGTGGGAGTGGAATGTGTGATCTCATTGGCATCCGTCGACTCACTAAACCCTTTTCCACTGGCCAAAAGACGTGCACAATAATGTAGTGTGTGTGTGTGTGTGTGTGTGTGTGTGTGTGTGTGTGTGTGTGTGTGTGTGTGTGTGTGTGTGTGTGTGTGTGTGTGTGTGTGTGTGTGTGTGTGTGTGTGTGTGTGTGTGTGTGTGTGTGTGTGTGTGTGTGTGTGTGTGTGTACTACACACAGCTCTGTCTGAGGCAGAAGCAGAACTGGACAAACAGTTGGACCAAAAATGTGCAGTATGCATCGTCAAATATAATACATAACAATATGCTGCTATTTAATTGCGGTGACTGGAATAGGCCGGAGGGGGTGATGAGTTCATCATTGTCTGTGAAGGTAGACTTTTCAGGCGAGCACACAACGTTATTGTTCACTGCACTGTCTGTGGGGGATGGGGGAGATTTTTACAAAGATTGTGGTTATTTTTAGTCATTATTCATGCTGTGGGAGGTGACCTAGATTGCGGAAGCTGACCGCCTTGCATATCTCTCTCTCTCTCTGTTTCGATTCTCTCTCGGTTTGTAGTTTGCACATAGAACCATAAGCCAAATCATGTCCCAACCTTTTCCACGATCATACTGTATCCGCATGCTCTCATTGCTTTACATCATATTTTGCTGAAAGCCTGCCTTTTCTCCACTCTTCGCATGTTGTGACTGTAGAGATTGTAGTGTTCAATCATTTAGCAACGAGTTCCTGGTGATTAAATATTGCATATCATTCTTACTTTGCCTGAAAATTAAATGTCTGTCAATGTCCCTTAAATAAGAAGGAACATAGACAAACGACAAGGCAGTGTAACTTGTACATATTTCTGTCTACAGGCCATTATGTGTCACCGCTGTTCCCTGTTGCGAATTAGCTGCCATGACAATCTAATGCTGCTCTCTCTGTTCCTGTAGGTCTTGACAGAGCTTAAATCAGACAACCAGAGACTGAAGGACGAGAATGGGGCTCTGATCCGTGTCATCAGCAAGCTGTCCAAGTAAGAGGTTGGAAGCCTCTGTCCAAAGTCATAGTATACTTCCTTCAAGCTTGCAATGTGTGTCACTATCATTGGCCTTCGGCACCCTCCCACCCTGAGACTGTACCATGGTGCTCAGTGACACTTACCTGCCAACTGTTCTCAGAGGCATGGTGAGGAACCGTCAAATTCCTGATGACCCCTGGCCTACTATGACTCCATGTTCATTGGCTCACTTCATACCAGGAGGTCAAAGTGGGGAGGAGAACACACAGCGTTCACTCAAAGAGGGTGTTGATCTGGGGTACAGTAAACTCCGAAGCTCCAGGCCAGAAATCTCTAACCAATATCACATCCACATATTTTACCTATACATCACAAACATATGTTGATTTTGTGCTTCAGTGTGCACTGCAGAAAAAAAAAACACTGAAAAAACAATCATAGGTATAACTGTTATGACATTGATAACATTACACATTGTCAGTTGTGTTTATATCATTAGTCTTTATGGTTTATAGTTCAATTGAAGTCCACATTTCCATCACAGACCATTTTCTCTGAGCTGATCATGAACCTTTTCCTGCTTTGATTTTAGTGTGGTGTACGGTACCATGGTCTCTGGCGAGACAGATGTCACATTTGTTGGATATTTTTATATAATTTATGCATTTTTTCACTCAAATATTTATACTTATACTCAACCATATTTTTACCAATATATTATTAATATGTATCCTCTTTAAGCATTTTAGGAAACACTACCATTAGTCTACATAGTGCCTCACGTTATGAGATGGACAGCATTTGTTTTTTTCCCCCAGGTGAAACCTGTACATGATTCGTAATGCAGATAGCACAGGGCACAACACAGGGCACAACACAGGGCCTCTTTATCACAGGACGTCATGGCACCTTAATTGGGGAGGACGGTCTTGTGGTAATGGCTGGAGCAGAATCAGTAGGAATGTTATCAAATCAAACACATACACTCCATTCCAGCCACGAGACCGTCCTCCCCAATTAAGGTGCCACCGACGTCCTGTGATAACGAGGCCCTGTGTTGTGCCCTGTGCTATAACGTGAGACACTTTGTGTACTACATGTGCCTTTCCTGAAAGAACAATACAGCTATCTGTCTACACATGTACTGTAAGTATATTTAAAGACAGTATCTTACGTTGAAACAACTTTACCATGTAGACCGAAAAAAACTGAAATGCTACTTGTACATGTCTGTGGTTTGATCACTTGCTCAATAAACTGTAGATGGTTAAATATGTGATAACTGTCATTATGTGTGTTCTCACTCTACCAAAATCTTTATCACTTGGCATTAAGTGCTTCTCAAAGGAATTGTTGAGTGCTGAGCGCTAAATTCCAGATATCATGCGATAAAAACTGGTATAAAACCAATGAACACACTGATGCTGAAGTTAATATCCCCTTGTAGAGAGGTTACAGAATAAAGAATAGAGCCATGATGCACAGACAATACATGAGTCCAAGCTTATTAAAAGGCCTTTATTTCCTATTTGTTTCTTACAGAGCTGGTAACACTTATGATAGATCTGTATTGAGTTATTTGGTTCCCTCGATAACTTTACAAGGATCCTCGATGCTCATCCACTGACGGGCCGTGGGCAGTTTGTATAGGAGCAACTTTTTGTGTCCAGTCAAGGGCTAAAGCATGCGATCCACAGTAGGCACAAGTACTGACATGAACACATACACCACAACACTAAGACACGAAGAAACACAGCCAGAGGACACGTAATCTCATGGTCCTCTGAGGCTTAAAAAGAGGATGAAGAGAAAGTATTTTGGAATGCAATTGTAGTATGGAAAATTAGAAGTGAAGGAAGAGTTCAAGAGAGAGGGTTGGTACTATTCTGCATGTTTTGGTAGTATATATATCCATGTTGTAAACGCGAAGGACGACGTTCCTCTGAAAATCAGTATCATTCTGGATCCAAAGGAGCCCCCAGCGAGTCCATTTCCACAACAACAGCACATTAATGCTAAGACAGAAAAACAGTGAATTCATGGTGGGAAAGTTCAATCATTGTCTTTTCCATTGGTCCTAATGCAGTTTTGCATTCTAAATAGAATAGAATAGAAACACAACACCAACCTAGTGATTATTACAGTAGAAAGAGGAAACACAAACAGAGATGGGAGAACACACTGTAAGGTGGTGAGTGACCTAGGCCAACTGAGACACTACTGAACACATTATTGACATGGAAGTTGTATGACTTTTTTGTTATTTCTCTACTTTCTCTCTGCATTGTTGGGAAGGGTCTGTAAGAAAACATTCCCCTGTAAGTCCACACCTTTTGTTCACGAAGCATGTGACAAATCCAATTTGATTTGATATGATGCTCTAGTTTGGAGGGTATCCCTTTGAAAATCACATGCTTTTTCATAAAGTACTTGAATAAATTCATTTAAAAAGCTTGATAGAAATAAAACAGCTAGTAGGACAAAAGAACAGTAGAATGTAGTGTGTGAATCATCGTGTTCTCAATCCATTGTTCCTTCACCGCTGAGATATAGCCTGCAGTTAGTTTCTAAAGCAGTTGTGCATAAAGTAGATCTATCAATTTAGGCTTTCAAAAAATAGGTAATCCTATAATATAAACATTTTAAACCATTGTAAATAAAAACATCTTTGTTAATCATTTTTATCACAACTTAAATGTACACTTAAGAATGGTTTATGTATTCTGGGCATGCAGATATATACGTCTGGTAAGTTGCAGTAGTACTGTGTTTTATCACTGCAACCTCTAACTTTATAAAGGGCCTATGCTTTTTGTTCTTGAAACATACATACATACATACATACATACATACATACATACATACATACATACATACATACATACATACATACATACATACATACATACATACATACATACATACATACATACATACATACATACATACATACATACACACAAACACACAGTTGTCAGTCGTTTTCCCCATATAGGGAACTGTCCAATGACCGTGGCAGTGTAAAAAGCATTGAAACAATCAAATCTTTTTAATAAAAATGTGCTATATTTGAACCTTTAATCACAGTTATTTTATAATCTAACCTGCATCCGCATCAGTGGAAATATTTGGGCTCTGAAAGAGATTCAAACAGATTACTGATGACGATTTCATGGAATTGTAAATATAAATGGATATACTGGCAGTATTTTGGAAAGACACTGAAATCGTCAACTGGATTGAAGTTCCATGTGCATTGGTTTGGTCACAGTTCAAAAGGATTGATTGTGACATTGAGAAGCAACATCAATGATCCCATTATAAAATAGTTGCAAACATCAAACAACACTATGATTATTATTTCAATAGTTTTGCTATTAGAGGAATTGTTGACTTGAAACAGCTGGTTTCCATCAAAGTGTCTAAGATTAGACTGTAGATGATTTATCTTAACTTTACTGTTTACCATGAATGCAACATATGTTGATCAGACAATAATGCTGAGACTTGGCACTGTTACAAGATAGATAGATATTTCTGCCATATCTTTGATCACAATGTTATGTCATGTCTGTAAAGCCTCTGTGGATGAAAATAGAGGGATCCATACATCGCAGTCAGGGTCCTAAATGAATTGCACTCAGCCCAAGGATCACCAACAGACCAGCCTGACACTCACATTTCAATAATGTAAATGTTCCAGATGACTTCTTCAGGTATTTTCGATAACATCTTATGAGATAAGAAGAACCATGATTCATACTATCAAAACAAGGCATATACAAATGACATCACTGGAATATATTAGCTCAAATAAAGACAGCTTTAACATCTTCAAAGTAGAGAACAAAATCACATCCACTATACTAAACTCACAACTGCTCTCAGTGCTCAATATTTTGCCTTCTAGAATCTAGATGAGTACAGAGTTCTGAACAGAATGTACATGACAAACACTGACCTAGGAAGATTAAGAAGTGTTTTTTTGTTTTTTTTACAAATCAATAACTAGTTATACAGCAGAGCTCTAAAGAGCTAGTGCTTGAGTATTATGGCTTTAGTTTTTATCTAATTCAACTATCTGTATACACATTCACATATATGTGTGTAATTAGCACTGTAAAATATATATAATTGCAAAGGGTGTCAGGTCATTAAACCAACGCAAAGTAAAACTCCCCCAAAAAGGTTTAATGTACAGTAGGGGACTCCAAGCTTTATGTCTAGTGTGGAGATGTGTGGATTCAGTTCTGGTGGGCTCATTAGCATCCTAAATAGTAGGCTTGTAATACATGTTTGTCCAGAAATCGGGTTGATCTTTTTTACAGTCTTTTTAACCAAATGGTGGATATGTTTCAGCAATGTCACTGATCATTGAAGAGTTCCACTTTGGAATAGTTGTATTTCTTGAACTTGGAGACCCCCTACAATCACTGATGTTTGGCAAGAAGACCAACAGACTTAAATCATCTCAAAGGAAACAATACTTAAATAAATACATTTGAAATCAATTATAATTCATCCAAATGAAATCACAAGGATTTAGATAGCAAGCATGCGGCTACATTTTTATCCTACATGAACTCACACACAGTACTTGACGACAAACTTGCTTAAAAGTTTAGGCATGGACAGAATCATATTATTCTAATATATTATGACATTGTCTCCAATAATCCATTCATGGAAAATACATACATACCGTATTTGTTTCATTTAGAAAATATACAGTGTATCTTTTTTCCTGCATTGTGTTACAGTATTAAAATGACAAATGACACCCAGGTACACAAATTATTTTTGCTTTATCTCTAAAACATGCTATTTTGTACAGTATTTTGTAGAAACATGCAGTATCAACCTGTATGAACTATGTATATAGGCAAAACTACTCACCGATGGGTCGTTTGATTGCTTGCATTTAGTCTTTTCTTTAGTGTTGCTTTTTGAACATAAAGAAACTAAATCAAATGAAATATAAAACATAACTAATCTGACCCCTACTGGACATATACATAAAGAGATGGTTGTCCTATAGAGAAAAGTAATACATTAACCAACATTCACCACTGTTATTCCCAAAAGTATAAAAGTTGTCAAACTTAAAACATTAAACTGCTTTGCTTGTTCTTAAACACAATCAAGTACTTTTTACCGTCCTTGAAATACATTGCTTTGAACTATTTTGTTGTTTGGAACGAGATGGTGCACAGAGACAGTTCATGTCCCATTACATTACTAGTGTGGCTCGACAGTCTAATGGCATTTTTCTACGACTTTTACATTTTTTAAATGTCAATTTAATTCAGTCAGATGATCAGTTTTATACTCAAATTTATCTCAAGAGAAATTCAAAATGTAAAATCACTTATTCAGCGAAGGAACTGAGGAACAGCATTTAATTGAAATGTGTCTTATTCCCAATCAGAAGACTTTTGAATATGTGACCTGACTCAAACTCACGACATCTCATCACAAAAACTCCATAGATCAAAGAACAATGTACAACCACATAACATAGAGATACCCAGTATAGTGCAATTAGATTCAGCAGTTTGGCCATCTGTGTATAACATACACATAACGGCAACCTTCCAGATCTTATCCTTTCAATCAAACTTAACAACAACAATTGTCTCAGAGCAATCAAAGTGCATTCACAAGAAAAACAAGGTTAAAATGATCAAAGAAAAACTACAAAAATAATGATTCACTCTCGTTTTTTTTTACCAGAAATGATTAATCATAAAATAAATTGTTAAATCTCTGGTTTTTGGAGAGTAGAATTAGAACAGAACATTTTGATTTAAAGTGCTTGAGGAATAAAAGTGTTTGACGTTGAAAAGAAAAGAGTGAGTAAAAAACAACACAGCTAATTGGAAGGCGTCCCTGGTAGTTGAGAATTGCTTATTTCATTACTCGGAAGGCTTGTCTCCTTTATGACTGTAAGACGGATACAGGGATTCCTTTGAATAAGTGAAATCCTTGTTGTGAGTCCATGACTAATGGCAGTAGCACTGAACAGGGAGATAGATCCTAAATAGTAGAGGCATTGGAGGGGAAGGTGGTAGATTGCAGGCAGTAGAATAGTAGAATAGACACCTGACAAACAACATTGTGTCAACCAGGGTCTAATTCAGTCCTTGGAGTCTCCACACAGATATTCTCACAGATATGCTCTCTCTTGCATGCATGTAAGTGTCTATCATGGCCCATGTTGGGAAAGCATGGAAGAGAGAAATATCTGTGTGGAAACTCCAAGGACTGAATGGGCCCTTCCATTCAGTCCTTGGAGTTTCCACACAGATATTCTTTCTCTTGCATGCTTTCCCAACATAGGCCATGGTAGACACTTACAGTGGCTCATAGTCCCTTTATCCTAAACATATTTCACATCTCTACTCTGTTGACTGACAGCCACAAACGGTGTTATTGAGAGACACTCGAGAGACTCTCCTGTTGCCATTTCAGTGATAAATTTAGGCTAGTCTTAGATTATGGAAAAATAAACCAATCCAGCACCAGACTGAGATGTTAAAATCATCAAAAACATTATTCTCTGATCATGTTGCGGAGCATTTTGAATAACAACCCGTTTAGAAAAAAAGGCATGAAGTTTCAGTTCTCTCAGTGTACCTGAGAATATGGGTGAGCAAATGAGCTAATGATCAAAAAGGCAGTGTGTTAACAGTGTGGGGTAACTGGATATTGTCTATCTCTACTCTTTACCCAACTCTAGGAATGTAGTTCAAACTAATCGTATCTAGTATGTAGTAAGTAAGTAACTGGCAGGTGTGGAGCATGGTGCAACAATACACCCAAGGAATGAACCTGCTTGTGTTTTTCCTCTATTACATGGCAGTATAAAGCATTTTAAGTATTAAGCAGAATTGAAGCAACGGTGTTTCTAAGGGGAGGAGATGAAAAGGTACAAAATGAGTGAATGTGTGGTTTTACTTCCCTAATCCTCCATCACATTGGACCGCTGTTTTCACACTCTAGGCTCCTATCCTCATGACACAATGTAACTAACTGCAACCCCAATACAAACATCAATTGAGTGATATTGTGACTGTCTCCTTGTGGAATGAATGTTTTTTTTTTTTTTTTTTTTTGATCATGTCTATTGGGATATAGGTAGGTATCTTTTGTGGTATAGGGTGTAGAATTGGTTGGTGTGTTGGTTTGGAATGTATTATTGGGAGATGTGTAGGACCAGGAGTGAGGAGGATGGGTAGGTTTGGGTATGGGTGTTAGTGGGTAGAGGAGGTTTACTTCTTGGCGTTCAGGGCTGCCAGCGAAGCATCAATCTCCTCCTCGGGCTGCAGTGGATGCCACTGGGCGATGGGGCGGCGAGGGTTAGCCAGCATGTCGGACCAGTGCTTCAGCTGGGTGCCAGTCGCCTTGCTGCCCACCCAGATCTTCCCGATTGCGTCGTTTTTACCGATCTTGTCATAATCCAGCACTGTGACCACAGCTTGGATTTTCTAGGGAATGAGAAAAAGCAAGTGTTATATTATTGACAATTAGAAAGATATTACAGAATATAATTGCCCAATTGAATTTTAATTCCATGGTGTACAGTATGTATGCCTTTGGTACTTTGTCCCCTTTCAGTTATACACTCTTGCATTACTGTCATCTAATTCAATGATACACAAGGGGGCATAATTCATTCTGGTTTTAGAATGGCTGTGCTGCGGTCAGGTAGGTAGTTAGGTAGGTAGGTAGGTAGGTAGGTAGGTAGGTAGGTAGGTAGGTAGGTAGGTAGGTAGGTAGGTAGGTAGGTGGGTGGGTGGGTGGGTGGGTGGGGGTGGGTGGGTGGGTGGGTGGGTGGGTGGGTGGGTGGGGGGAGGGTGGGTGGGTGGGTAGGTGGGTAGGTAGGTAGATAGATAGGTAGGTAGGTAGGTAGGTAGGTGGGTGGGTGGGTGGGTGGGTGGGTGGGTGGGGGTGGGAGGGTGGGTGGGTGGGGTAGATAGATAGATAGGTAGGTAGGTAGGTAGGTGGGTGGGTGGGTGGGTGGGTGGGTGGGTGGGTGGGTGGGTGGGTGGGTGGGTGGGTGGGTGGGTGGGTGGGTGGGTGGGTGGGTAGGTAGATAGATAGGTAGGTAGGTAGGTAGGTGGGTGGGTGGGTGGGTGGGTGGGTGGGTGGGTGGGTGGGTGGGTGGGTGGGTGGGTGGGAGGGTGGGAGGGGGTGGGTAGGTAGGTAGGTAGGTAGATAGGTAGGTAGGTAGGTAGGTAGGTAGGGGTGGGTGGGTGGGTGGGTGGGTGGGTGGGTGGGTGGGTGGGTGGGTGGGAGGGTGGGTGGGTAGGTAGGTAGATAGATAGGTAGGTAGGTAGGTAGGTGGGTGGGTGGGTGGGTGGGTGGGTGGGTGGGTGGGTGGGTGGGTGGGTAGGTAGGTAGGTAGGTAGGTAGGTAGGTAGGTAGGTAGGTAGGTAGGTAGGTAGGTAGGTAGGTAGGTAGGTAGGTGGGAAGGTAGGTAGGTGGGTAGGTAGGTGCGTGGGTGGGTGGGTGGGGTGGGTGGGTGGGTAGGAGGTAGGTAGGTAGGTAGGTAGGTAGGTAGGTAGGTAGGTAGGTAGGTAGGTAGGTAGGTAGGTAGGTAGGTAGGTAGCTGGGTAGGTAGCTGGGTAGGTAGGTAGGTAGGTAGGTAGGTAGGTAGGTAGGTAGGTAGGTAGGTAGGTAGGTAGGTAGGTAGGTAGGTAGGTAGGTAGGTAGGTAGGTGGTGCGTGGGTAGGTAGGTAGGTAGGTAGGTAGGTAGGTAGGTAGGTAGGTAGGTAGGTAGGTAGGTAGGTAGGTAGGTAGGTAGGTAGGTGGGTGGGTAGGTGGGTGGGTCTTTTTGAGTGCTTTGTTCACAGCTGTACACTACCTGCATCTGCTCAATAGGAATCTCAAAGCTGAAGGACTCGTTGTAGTATGGATTCAGAGTGTTCTTCTTCACCGTGGTCTTCTTCTTCTTCAGACGCTTGCCGTTCTGCATCAAGTTGATCTTCACATAGGGATCTACACACAGAGGGATTGATACACACAGCCAGGTATTAAAACAAGCCTGGTATCAGACTCACTATTGGGATTATTAACAAACATGGCTTTATGTCGTTTAATAGATGTATCTTATTGCCTCTGTCACATTGTTTCAGCAGAGTTCAATCATTAAAACACAATACTTCATTACCATCGGGGCTACAGTAACAAAAGGAACCCAGCAGTGGTTGCAATGCAGTAAACTGCCAGCAGATGGTTGCAGTGCAGTTTAGCTGAAGGGAGTGAAGAGTCGTGGGAACATCAGTGTCAGCACATGAGCGCAAACTGAATGGCCCCGGAGATTGGCTGCTTGCAATGTAGCCTACAGCAGCTCGCCATACAGATCAAAATCATACGGTCGGTTCACAAGGTTTTACTGGATCCTATTTCATGTTATATAATCTAGCCTTTATCACAGAATAATGCACAAAGAAACACTCTGAAATAGCTGTATTAATATAGATTTGGGAATATAGATTTGGGTGTCGTACTGTGTGAATAGAGGGATTGCCTCGACCTTGACCAAGGGGACATTGAACCAGGATATGGGAGATACTGTATGGGCGGCTTAAACTTCACTGTTCTTCCGTTCAATTGTTTTATTCACAGTGATCATTATGTTTCCATATTTTACCTGACAGTCCTCCCACGTCCATCTTCTTGAGGTTCTTGGCCTCCAGGATACAGATGGTAAGTTTCCCAGCAGTGGGCACATAGCGCAGAGAGATGCAGATATCTCCCAGCTTCTCTTGCTGCGTGTGGGATGGGAGAAGAAGGTAAAGAGGAGAACAAAACCTATTCAATCTAATAATATTCCTCCTCAATGTTCATCCTCATTGTGTGCATGTCTTCCATTCGCACTAAGCAACTCCTAAATATAGGGAACCATTCACACTAAGCAACACCTAACTATAGGGAACCATTCACACTAAGCAACACCTAATATAGGGAACCATTCACACTAAGCAACACCTAACTATAGGGAACCATTTCAACACTATAGGGAACAACACCTAATATAGGGGAACCTAAATATAGGGAACCATTTCACACTATAGGGAACAATTCACACTTTGCAACGCTAAATATAGGGAACCATTCACACTAAGCAACACTAAATATAGGGAACCATTCACACTATGCAACACTAAATATAGGGAAGTATTCACACTATGCAACACTTAATATAGGGAACCATTCACACTATGCAACACTAACTATAGGGAACCATTTGCACTATGCAACACTAAATATAGGGAACCATTCACACTATGCAACACTTAATATAGGAAACCATTCACACTAAGCAACACTAAATATAGGGAACCATTCACTATGCAACACTATGCAACACTTAAATATAGGGAACCAACCATTATGCAACACTAAATATAGGGAACCATTCACACTATGCAACACTAATATAGGGAACCATTCACACTAAGCAACACCTAAATATAGGGAACCATTCACACTATGCAACACTAAATATAGGGAACCATTCACACTAAGCAACACCTAAATATAGGGAACCATTCACACTAAGCAACACTAAATATAGGGAACCATTCACACTATGCAACACTAAATATAGGGAACCATTCACACTATGCAACACTAAATATAGGGAACCATTCACACTATGCAACACTAAATATAGGGAACCATTCACACTATGCAACAATAACTATAGGGAACCATTCACACTAAGCAACACCTAATATAGGGAACCATTCACACTAAGCAACACCTAACTATAGGGAACCATTCACACTAAGCAACACCTAATATAGGGAACAATTCACACTATGAAACGCTAAATATAGGGAACCTTTCACACTAAGCAACACCTAAATATAGGGAACCATTCACCCTAAGCAACACTAAATATAGGGAACAATTCACACTATGCAACACTAAATATAGGGAACCATTCACACTAAGCAACACTAAATATAGGGAACCATTCACAATATGCAACACTAAATATAGGGAACCATTCACACTATGCAACACTTAATATAGGGAACCATTCACACGAAGCAAAACTAAATATAGGGAACCATTCACACTATGCAACACTAAATATAGGGAACCATTCACACTATGCAACACTAAATATAGGGAACCATTCACACTATGCAACACTTAATATAGGGAACCATTCACACGAAGCAACACTAAATATAGGGAACCATTCGCACGAAGCAACACTAAATATAGGGAACCATTCACACTATGCAACACTAAATATAGGGAACCATTCACACTATGCAACACTAAATATAGGGAACCATTCACACTATGCAACACTAAATATAGGGAACCATTCACACTATGCAACACTAAATATAGGGAACCATTCACACTATGCAACACTAAATATAGGGAACCATTCACACTAAGCAACACCAAATATAGGGAACCATTCACACTATGCAACACTAAATATAGGGAACCATTCACACTATGCAACACTAAATATAGGGAACCATTCACACTATGCAACAATAAATATAGGGAACCATTCACACTATGCAACACTTAATATAGGGAACCATTCACACGAAGCAACACTAAATATAGGGAACCATTCGCACGAAGCAACACTAAATATAGGGAACCATTCACACTATGCAACACTAAATATAGGGAAACCATTCAACACTAAATATAGGGCAATGCAACACTAAATATAGGGAAATTCACATTGCAACACTAAATATAGGGAAGCAACAACAATAAATATAGGGAAATTCATATGCAACATTAAATATAGGGAACCATTTCAACACAAATATAGGGCAACAACATCAAATATAGGGAACCATTCACACTATGCAACACTAAATATAGGGAAACACTAAGCAACACCTAAATATAGGGAACCATTTAAGGAACACCAAATATAGGTAACCATTCACACTAAGCAACACTAAATATAGGGAACCATTCACACTAAGCAACACCACATATAGGGAACCATTCACTCTAAGCAACACCAAATATAGGGAACCATTCACACTATGCAACACTAAATATAGGGAACCATTCCCACTAAGCAACACCTAAATATAGGGAACCATTCACTCTAAGGAACACCAAATATAGGTAACCATTCACACTAAGCAACACTAAATATAGGGAACCATTCACACTAAGCAACACCTAAATATAGGGAACCATTCATACGACGAGGATGAACATAATTCTGAACTGTACAACATGATATGTATTTCAAAGGACTGAATAAAAGTGGGAGATGGTCTTCAACATTTTACCTCTTCTTTCTCTGCACTGTCCAGGTCCCTCCACTCCTCCAGTGGCTGGGCCAGGTCCAGTTTGTGCAAGGGTAGTTTCACCTCTCCAATGACGTCATGCTTCGAGAAGCGGTCAAAGTCAAAGACCTGCATGACCAAAGTCTTGCCACCCATCTCTTGGAATGGAATCTGAAAAACATCAAAACCCCCATCAATATCACTTTCTTTTGTAAATGTTAGCCTCTGAAGTCTCTCTAATGTGATTAGTGATGAATTTAGTCTGTCCCTCATTTACGTGAACTGAACTCTCAATTGTAACATGGTGAAACTATTCCTTTTTAAATACTATTCCTTTTTAAATATGTTTCCAAAAGAAACATATAATAGTAAAATCACAGTGTAAAAGCAGATGAGCTGGTTCTACTCCTCTTTGGCTATTTTCTGGGGTTTTGTGGTGGAAAACTGAGCGGGTCGAGTATATCACGTCAACCTTGTTACCCATAGATAGACAGGTTAGACATTTTTTAACAACTAACCTTTTTTAAAGGTTTCCTTGAATTGCAACTCCCTGTTGCACACAACAAGCTTCCATTCCCGTCATCACAAGGGATTTATGGCTGATTTAAGGTGAAATCGTCAACCCTGTTTCTTTAATTTGCACTTAATAGGCACTTTCTAAAGTACATTTTGTCCAAAATTAAATTAAACAAATTAGAGATTGTTTGAAGGAAATGCATCTGTGCATCTACTAATGCAAGTCTAGGCTCTGCCTCTATTATCAGCGGAGGAGATTCAGTGGGGGAGGCTAGTTGTGTCACGAACCTTGCCGAAGATGGTGCCTCTTCCTGTTCGGGGGATGCTCGTCGTCGCCAGTCTATTAGCTACCATCGATTCCCTTTCCGTTTGTTTTGGGTTATTGGGTAATTGGGTACACCTGTTTTGTATTAGGGTTTGTTTGTAGGGTATTTAAGGGCACTAGGCCCGCTGGGTATTTGTGCGGGCTTGTTTGTGTTACTCTGTGTTTGATGGTGTGAGTTATTCGTATATTTATTCTCCGGACTATTTTGTCCTGTTGTTTGGACTGGCAACAAGCCCTGTGTGTTGGCGTGACTGTTTTGTTGCGCTGGGGAATAAATTTGAAAGAAAGACTGAACCCTGCTCTCTGCGCCTGATTCCACCCACCACTCCTAGTTGATCGTAACAAGTTGGTATCAGATGCAGGGAGTCAGTGGACTGGGGAATCTCTTATGAGGTGTTATCTGAAATACCAGCCCAGCGGATGGATCAGAAGAAAGAGAGCATAGCTGATGCATCAGGCTTTGGGCAACTGGCTGTCTGGCAGGAGTTATGGTCTGGCCAACCATCACAGTTTAGGTATATTAGATTTACCTTTATAATTCTGATACACGTTATATATATAAGAGAGAGAGAAAGAAAGAGAAAGAGAGAGAGAGAGAGAGAGAGAGAGAGAGAGAGAGAAAGAGAAGAGAGAGAGAGAGAGAAAAATCAAAATACAGTAGCCTACCTTGAAAACAAAGGTCTCATTGAAGGTAGGGTTCAGCGTCTTCTTGTGCACCTTGGTGGTAAAATGCTTCTTCTTGTCTGGGAGGACATAGACCTTGACATAGGGGTCAGAGGTGCCGCCACTGTCCATGGAGAGGAGATCAGCTGCTTGGAGGAGGCCTACTGTGAGCTAGGGATCAGAGGTGAAGGGTAAAAGGGGTCAGTCAATTTGCTCTATGCATGATTAATCAGTCTCAATGTACCCAGACAGTGTCCTCTCACAGTTCCACAGAGACAACCCACAGTTCTTTGAACATATGTTTCTTTGAACAGATCAAAGAAAGCCCTTACTTTATGCTTGTGTAACACTACGATGAACATGATAAAGACGCTTTGGTGTGGTGAGGTCTGTCTGTCTGTCTGTCTGTCTGTCTGTCTGTCTGTCTGTCTGTCTGTCTGTCTGTCTGTCTGT
The DNA here is from genome assembly GCF_021184085.1 of Oncorhynchus gorbuscha. Taxonomy (NCBI): domain Eukaryota; kingdom Metazoa; phylum Chordata; class Actinopteri; order Salmoniformes; family Salmonidae; genus Oncorhynchus; species Oncorhynchus gorbuscha. Next base: position 82,060,584 of record NC_060175.1, on the reverse strand, counting down.
CTGTCTGTCTGTCTGTCTGTCTGTCTGTCTGTCTGTCTGTCTGTCTGTCTGTCTGTCTGTCTGTCTGTCTGTCTGTCTGTCTGTCTGTCTGTCTGTCTGTCTGTCTGTCTGTCTGTCTGTCTGTCTGTCTGTCTGTCTGTCTGTGCTCCTCAAAGTATCAGTGAACAAAGACATTCTCCACAGAAGAGTATGATGATGGAGCAAATGCTGCATAACAGGTCAAGGAAATCCATTCATACGCTGCATATATAACACAAACAAGGAATGGAATCTTTGTAAAAGTTTGACTGATTTGATCTCGAAAGCATAACCGTAGAACAATGGATTGAATCAATCCTTTAGTGTCAGCAAATTCACATTTACAGCTGTCCTTGGCTTTTGGACCAACGCAAAGCTGCATTTCCAAAGGATAAAAAACTCTCAGCAAATGGCAAAAGTCCATTGCCTTTGAAAGCCGTCATGTGGAAAAAAAACTACCTTGGACTAGATGCTTAGGCAGTTAGCTTTGTTTTTTCCTTTTTACAGCACAGTAAAATTGTCTATTTTTTAAGCTCTGGGGTCGTCAAAAAGCCATCTGCTCAAGTCAAAACACCCACCTTGTTGTCCTGGAAGTCGTAATCTATGGAATACTGAAGCTTCCCAAGCTTTTCTTTCTCCTTCACCTCTTCCTCTTTCTCATCTCCAGTCATACCAGTCTCAGCATCATCTTCATCATAATCATCATCGTCCTGTTTCTGGAATGACAAGGGGGAGGAGGGGGCAGAGTGGGCGTCAGACATTTGAACAAATAGTCAAAAACACCTATAGATTCTTTTTCAGTGGTCCAGTTAGTCACAGCAGCCATCTATCTACCTGCCACTTACCCCCTGCTTGCTTACCCAGATGTTACTAGTGCATCTTTTCATCGATGACCTTGGTTGCAACATGACTTGATTTCACCATTCCTTGAGTGACACCATTTTGCTTTTGCAAAATATATTCATAATTAATTCTTTACTGTATACATTCATTGACATAACATAGAAAGATATCGATATACTGAATGTCAAAAGGACAAAAAAGGGCAGTAAAACAGTCGAGGTTTGCTACAGGGGTAGCCCCAGACAGGACAAATGTTTTATGTTCTTGCTGCAAATCCTGGCATTTTGACATTGATAAAGGTTTGTGTCAAAGTCCACAGAAACAATACAATGCTTGTATTCTGTTTTCTCCTTGTTGCCGGGAACTGCACTCCAACCTCCCAGAAATCTGTTTGCACTATTACTGTCTCAGATTACACCTCCACTGACATAATCATCGTAATTACTTTAATTACTGAAAAATCGACACTAATCTACAGCAGATATGAGCTCATAACTCCTGCTAATACACATTGCGTGTTACAGATGTATTGTACAGTATCTCTAGTTATAAGGAACATTTACAAATCCCAGTGTCAGCTCATGTGATAATATAATTAGCCAAATAGCTAACCATGACATCATCGTATAATTACTGACCCTTAAGGGATTTTTTGCCTAACTTCTAATGCATTTATTTTATATTGTCCTCAACACATACTGTACATTACTTAATAATGTCAATTAGTAGAGCCATGCTATTTATCGCAGAGCTTACCCTGGAAGTGGAACTGGGGCAGACTGCAGCTCATTCTGTTGTATTCCATTCACACACAAACACAGACCCAATTACTAACCCATTCACACAAACACACTGTATTCTACATATTATATTCACCCTTGCATACACAGCCTTACATACTTAATATACCTCACATCTACTGAGCAAACATTTAACCAACAACAAGCACACATAAGCACACACTCTCATGCAAAGGCTCTCGCATGCAGGCTTGCAGAAAAACTCACCCACTCTTCAAACACACGTGCAAACACACACACACACACACACACACACACACACACACACACACACACACACACACACACACACACACACACACACACACACACACACACACACACACACACACACACACACAAACACAACACACACACACACACACACACACACACACACCATCTCCTTATAGTGGCATTCTGTACATTTGTTGAGGTAAATGCTTTACATTCGAGCATGCCATGTCAATCAATGCAGGAGAATACAGTAGTCTTTAAATAATGTGAATGAAATGACTCAGCCTTTTTCAGTCTCCTTTAGTCTCAATAATGACTCCTGATGTGCATTAAAGTAATGTATCAATGTCAGTAATATTTTTGTTAGTCAAGATTGGCGTGCTTTGCAATCCTGAAAAACTCTGTGTACACTCTTAGGAAAAAAAGTGCTATCTAGAACCTTAAAGGGTTCTTCGGCTGTCCCCATAGGAGGACCCTTTGAATAACTTTTTGGGATTCCACGTAGGCTCTACCTGGAACCAAAATGGGTTCTCCTATGGGAACAGCCAAAGAACCCTTTTGGAACCCTTTTTCCTTAGAGTGTTCGTGAAAATTGCACATCCATGAGAAGTAATGCTATATTGGAGAGCTCCAGTCTAAATCATACCATACATGCAGTGGGATTCAAAGATTACAGAAAGGTATGTCCAAAAGTATGTCCCCATCATCATAACTACGATAACTTTTCATTTGTGAGCTCACATTCTGCAAGGAATTCAGAAATCAAACTGTAGGCAGCCAATTGAAGTACCAGGGTTTAGATTTGAATCATGCTGTCTAAAGAGAATTCAAATGTGGCTCACATTATTACCAGTAGGCAAACTTTCTGACCCCCATTCTTTTCCACTAACACCACTGCTCCAGGGAGAAAGGGAAATGTTGATTATAACCTAATTGGTCAGCATCATCTTGGGTCATCCAGGATAGTTACTCTCAAGTCAAGTTGTGGCCATTCAATGATACCTTCTGAAAAGGTTGGTCTTTGTCAAGAGATACAAACCACTTTGTCTCACCTTGATCTCTGAGCATGTTTGCACAGCTGAATTTATGATGTAGAAATTATGTATGAATTTCACACTGAAAGCATGGAAAAGACTAGTATTATAGTTACTGTAAGAGACTATGAACAATAATGTGCTTCATTAGGTCATTTGATTGTGGAAACATGTTCATAAATCTCAGCGGGTAATGTTTCCCCCATTATTTGACAATAGCCAACCTCACCCTTTGCACATGCATGTTAGTGATCTCTAGTGGGTTGCCTCAGTGCACTCGTCATCATTCAGAGGCTCAACCATAGGATGAGTTGCAAGTTCATTTCAAAAACATTTAAAACAATTCCACTTTCAGAGGTCTTATAGTTTGTTTGTTTTATCTTTTGCCCAAAATTGCAACCTCTCCATGGATACTCAAGACATCATCATGGCAGTCGGTGCGGTAGCATATCAAATCAATAGACTTGCAAAGCAGCTTAATCTTTCCCATAGCTACACCCTCAAGCACCCACAGCACCTAAGCTTGCAAGACATAAAAAGCCATAGCACCCATTGTAATAATCCCCAATCCCCTTCCACAAGCCCAGCCCACCCCCATCTTTCCCCTGCCCTACGCTTAAACAGAGGCCAGAGAGGTGTGCCTCATGCCGTCAGACCTACCGTATACAGAGAAGTCCACCACAGTCAAGATACATGGAGCACACATAAGACACAAAGCAGGAAGGAGGAGAGCAGGGAGAAAGGAAGAGATTGAACTCACAGCAGACACCATAGAGGGAAATGAGAGCAGAGGCAGAGTCAACGACTACACTATAGGACAGGAAAAATGACACAGTGCTAGAACCCCACTAAGGCCAGCTCTAAACTAGAGGCCGTGTGTTTTATTTAACCATCAGTTTGGGGATCTTGCTGTTGTTGAAGAACCAAAATGTAATCTGTAAAATGATCGATTATGCACTAGACTAGAACATTTAGCCCCACAATGTCGCTACGGGCTGTTTAGAATTAGAATTTTGGCATGGCTATTCTGTGCTAATTGGTAAGCATTATATATTCCATCAACAATAGTATAATTCCCCCATGCAAAAGAGCCCAGCTGTGTCATTTTTCACCCTGGTCCCAAAGCACAACAGAAAGCACCACTAACATGTCTGACAAATACAATATATAACAACAAGAAATGAAGAAGGAAGGGGGGGTATTTTCTAGAGATTTTGACAGTTCAATAATGGGCTAAATGACTTACTAAATATATACAATGTTATGAATTCTAAAATGGCTAGACAGGGCTCTATTTTCACTATGCCATCCACTGAGTGATGTGGTTGTCAATTATATAAAGAACAGCTTTAAGTTTGGTGTTAGTTCCCAATGTATTTATTCTGATTTATAACTATACAATTACCCCCCCCCCTCTGGCTTGAACATACCTCTCCTCCTTTCATGTTCGTCATGCCCATTTCCCCCTTCCCTTTCTTGCCCTTCTTGTTCTTCTTTTTCTTGCAACAGCACTTCTTAACGATGCAGAAGCAGCAGGTGAGAATCAGGGTAGCAGCTACAACTGCAATGGCGATGATGGCCCATGATGGCACTAAGATACACACACACACACACACACAAACACACACACAGAAACATACACAAACACACACAAACAAAACACAATTAGGTAACAATTAGATTTGGTGCAAATGAGATTTTCAGAGAATGCCATTCGCAACGATACCGCCTGATCAATACATAATAAGGGCCTAAAGTGGATGTCACTGCCTTCAGGGGGAGAACAGATCTATAGTGAACAAAAATATAAACGTAACATGCAACAATGTCAAAGACTTTACTGAGTTACAGTTCAAATAAGGAAATCAGTCAGTTGAAAATAATTCATTAGGCTCAAATCTATGGATTTCACATGACTGGGAAAACAGATACCTTTAAAAAAAGGTAGGGGTGTGGATAAGAAAACCAGTCAGTATCTGGTGTGACCACCATTTGCCTTATGCAGTGCGACACATCTCCTTCGCATAGAGTTAACAGGTTGTTGATTGTGGCCTGTGGAATGTTGTCCCACTCTTCTTCAATGGCTGTGCGAAGTTACCAGATATTGGAGGGAACTGGAACACACTGTCGTACACGTCAATCCAGAGCATCCCAAACCGCTCGCCCCTACGATGGTCTGCGGTTGTGAGGCCGGTTGGATCTACTGCCAAATTCTCGAAAACAACGTTGCAGGCGGCTTATGGTAGAGAAATTAACATTAAATTATCTGGCACAGCTCTGGTGGACATTCCCGCAGTCAGTATACCAATTGCAACATTGTGTTGTATGGCAAACTGCATGTTTTAGAGTGGCCTTTTATTGTCCCCAGCATAAAGTGCACCAGTGCAATGATCATGTGTTTAATCAGCTTCTTGATATGCAACATCTGTCAGGTGGATGGATTATCTATCTTGACAAAGGATAAATGCTCACTAACAGGGAAGTAAACAAATTTGTGCACATGTAACGGATGTGAAACGGCTAGCTTAGTTAGCGGTGTGCGCTAAATAGCGTTTCAATCGGTTACGTCACTTGCGCTGAGACCTTGAAGTAGTAGTTCCCCTTGCTCTGCAAGGGCCGCGGCTTTTGTGGAGCGATGGGTAACGATGCTTCGTGGGTGACTGTTGTTGATGTGTGCAGAAGGTCCCTGGTTTGCGCCCGGGTATGGGCGAGGGGACGGTTTAAAAATTATACTGTTACACACAACACAATGTAAAATTTATATGATCTTATATTTCAGCTCGTGAAATGTGGGCCTAACACTTTACATGTTAAGTTTATATTTTTGTTCAGTGTAATTATCAATAAAAGTCATGCAAACTCATCTGGATAGGTGTGGGTGTTAGGTACTGTGCAACATCCAGACAGGCACTCACATGGGATCTTGTCAATCTCATTGAGGAACTTATTCTTGATGTCGTCAAAATCGCCGTTTTTGACGGCCTCTGTGGAGTTGTCAGCTGCGGTGGAGGCCACGGGGCCAGGGGCAACAGTTAAGACTGCGGCCCCAGTGGGCTCCGGTCCGACCATGGCTTCAGGCTTCTTCTTGAACAGGTTCCACTTCATCCTAGACGGCTAGGCCACACACACAGTCCTTGTGAATAGAGAGAGGGCTGTTAACACAGTTGTAAATGAGTCCTACATGTACATAGCATTCTGGACTCCAAAAGTCTTGATTATAAGTATAGTAAGGTCATATCTAGTGAAAGAGAGTGACCTGGATCTAAGTATTTGACTGATTTGTGACTCACTGACACTGCCCCGGGTTAGAGGGGAATAAAGCATCCCAAAAGTTAACACGGAGAGGAACATGGAGATTAACATGGAGATGTAAATGGGCAGGAACCTGGAGATGTAAATGGGGGTGAACATGGAGATGAACATGGGGGTGAACATGGGGGTGAACATGGGGATGAACATGGGGGTGAACATGGAGATGAACATGGGGGTGAACATGGAGATGTAAATGGGGTGAACATTGGGATGTAAATGGGGGTGAACATGGGGATGTAAATGGGGATGAACATGGGGATGAACATGGAGATGTAAATGGGGGTGAACATGGGGATGAACATGGAGATGTCAATGGGGGTGAACATGGGGATGAACATGGAGATGTAAATGGGGGTGATGGGGGTGAACATGGGGATGAACATGGAGATGTAAATGGGGGTGAACATGGGGATGAACATGGAGATGTAAATGGGGGTGAACATGGGGATGAACATGGAGATGTAAATGGGGGTGAACATGGGGATGAACATGGAGATGTCAATGGGGGTGAACATGGGGATGAACATGGAGATGTAAATGGGGGTGAACATGGGGATGAACATGGAGATGTAAATGGGGGTGAACATGGGGATGAACATGGAGATGTAAATGGGGGTGAACATGGGGATGAACATGGAGATGAGATGGGGATGAACATGGAGATGGGGGTGAACATGGGGATGAACATGGAGATGTAAATGGGGGTGAACATGGGGATGAACATGGAGATGTAAATGGGGGCGAACATGGGGATGAACATGGAGATGGTTCTGTAAAGTTACAGAACCAGACAGATAATGAATATACACATGGAATGCAATGAATAGAGCAGGATTAATGTAGGCATATTAAATGGACTACAACAGAGAATAAAAATGGAACAGAACTGCAATAGCACAATAGGTAAGGACTGTATTTAATAACCAGGTATTACATAAACGTACAATAATAACAACAGCAGTTAACGCCAACTATACAAATGGGCAACATACACATGGAAATGACACTAAAGGTAATAATAGCCAATACCAATATCAACTTCAGCATATAACATTGTATGAGATACGTAGTGATATACAAAGCCAAGCTAAACAACAACAACAACTTACTCTGTGTTCACGCATCCCATGCACATATGTCCACCCACATTTCAATAACAAAGCTGTCACCAGGGCAAGGAATCAAACTGCGACAAACAGCAGCTGAGTGTGATCCTCCATGTGTCAAAATAATGTTAGACAGAGCAAGAGCCGGATTCAAATCAAACTTTATTTGTCACATGCGCCGGATACAGGTGTAACTGTTACGCCCCTGAAAACAGGGGAGAAATAATCACGAGAGTGATACGGTGTTGTATTCTCAATTCAACTTTTAGTTCAATGAGAAAGGACTGCGATTTCCCCAGGAATATGGGTGGAGACCAGAACAATCGATCTCTGGCTCATAGATTAAGAGGATTTAGTAGATCACAGATTAACACTTTTTGGCACCACAAAATAAAGTAATCAATATAACGTTTACACATTACTCACAATTCGTGCCCTTTGTACGCTTGACGGATTTGAACTTTAACACAATTATATGAATGTTATCAATCTCTATCCACTAATACTGAATGCATCTTTTTAACCTTAGATGTTTTAAGATCCTCACATACTATGAACTTACTAATACTTTTTAATGTATAACAGGCTATTAATATTTCCTTTAACCTGTCACATAACAGGGGGTGAAATGCTTAGTTGTGCAGTTCAAGAAATAGAGTTAAGAAAATATTTAGTAAATAGGAACACAAAATAACAATAACGAGGCTATTTACCGGGTTTGTACATATAGGTAGGGTTAAAGTGACTATGCATAGATAATAAACAGCGAGTAGCAGGGGAAGGGGGGGGGGCAATGTAAATAGTCCGGGTGGCCATTTTATTAATTGTTCAGCAGTCTTATGGCTTCGGGGTAGAAGCTGTTAAGGAACCTTTTGGTCCTAGACTTGGTGCTCCGGTATCACTTACCTTGCGGGAGCAGAGAGTATAGTCTACGAATTGGTTGACTAGAGTCATTTGGGCCTTTTTTGGGCCTTTCTCTGACACCGCCTAGAATATAGGTCCTGAATGGCAGAAAGCTTGGCTCCAATGATATACTGGGCCGTACGCATTACCATCTGTGGCGCCTTACGGTCAGATGCCGCGCAGTTGCCATACCAGGTAGTGATGCAACCGGTCAGGATGCTCTCGATGGTGAACTTTTTGAGGATCTGGGGACCTATGCCAAATCTTTTCAGTCTCCTGAGGGGGAAAAGGTATTGTCGTGCCCTCTTCATGACTGTCTTGGTGTGTTTGGACCATGTTAGTTTGTTGGTGATGTGGTGATGTGGACACCAAGGAACTCAAAACTCTTGACCTGCTCCACTACAGCTCTGTTAATGTTATTGGGGGCCTTTCGGCTCGCCTTTTCCTATAGTCCACAATCGGCTCCTTTGACTTGCTCACATTGAGCGAGAGGTTATTGTCCTGGCAACCCACTGCCAGATCTCTGACCTCCCTATAGGCTGTCTTGTCATTGATCAGGCTGTTGTGTTGTCAGCTAACTTAATGAAGGTGTTGGAGTCATGCCTGGCCACACAGTCATGGGTGAACAGGGAGTACAGGAGGGGACTAAGCACACACCCCTTAGGGGCCCCAGTGTTGAGGATCAGCGTGGCAGATGTGTTGTTGCCTAGACTTACCACCTGGGGGTGTACCGTCAGGAAGACCAGGATCCAGTTGCAAAGGGAGATGTTTAGTCCCAGGGTCCTTAGCTTAGTGATGAAGGGGCTTCGAAGAGGGGCTTTGAAGGTAGAAAAACATAATGAGTTCATTAAAATTATTTCTGATTTCATTAAAGCCATAAGGATATAGGCAAACAAAAAGGATTTTTCATTTCTCAAACGCCAATTGTCTTGTCCACTGACGGAGATCCTGTCTGTCTCTATTGCTGCATGTGAATAATTGAATGAAGCTGACAACAGAAAGGATAAGCTTTATATTATTCAAATGGACTAAGACTAGTTATAAATGTAGTATGGCGACGTTATGCAAGTTAATATTGCGTAAGACAAATGGCTTGTGGAAAGACCGCAACTACTAAAGTGAAAGAACACCATAAGGGGATAACAAATGATGAACGTTGAAATAATGTGTTCTCTTTGCAGTGAGTCATCAGACATAGTTAATTGTGTATTTTTTTAAACTATTTCTGGAACATTTCAGTTTAAAAAATAAAGGTTAGTGAAGAGGGACATTTTTCACATACACTATAGTAATATTTAAACACTCTAGTGTGTTAGTTTTTTAAGAAAGTTTGGATAAATAACTTGGTTTGGGGAGAGATCACATTACATGTATATTTTCTCTCTGGTGAAGGTGTTCAGTCTACTGACAGGCGCTATGCTGTTCCATCATGCCATCCATGTCACAGTGTTTTCCTAATCGATCTCGCCTAATCGATTCCTTCCGATCTTGTTCATCTTTGATGCTTTGTCTCAAGAGTGTTGAGGCAGAAACTGTTTAAATTTCATTGCTTTTGCATGTAAACATATTCAATCTTTAGACAAGATAACCGGAAAGACCTTGAATGTTCCGCCGGCCTGTAAACCAGGAATGCTGGAGGGATGAGCTGTCTGTACTTGCTCTTCCCAAAATGTATAGTAATTAACGACATCCAGACACTGGGTGAATAACACAGTGTGGATTATCCATCTGTCTAGGCAAACCATTCAAATTCTTGCAAATGATGGCCTGCTTCCACTGATTGGGTGTGGGGCATGTCTGTTTCAAACCATGTCTGTTACAAAACATGCCAAAAGTGTGATGGACTATATCAGGGGGGAGACGTTGTTAAACATGAGGTATGTGTATAGCAACAGTCATCATTGTCCATTTCTTGGCTGAGCAGCCTTAGTATGGGGTGTTTGGGTTGTATTAACAACAACCCAGTGATAATCACCAGCCAGCCAGGCTCTAAGGCGGGTAGATTTATCCCTCTGTTTGACCCTCACGGCAGACTAAGCCAGGCAGAATTGAATTAACATTGGCAGAGATGGCGTGGAGGAGCGTTTTATCTCCTCTCCTCTTGAAGGGCAGCGGGGTAGTGGGTCCTGGAGGGGTTCGGAGGACCAGGGTTAGTCTACTGCTTTATGGCAGCCATTACCCCTGCTTTATGATCAGTTCTCACCACTCACTCCTGGGAAATTAATTATACATGGTGTTTTCCCTTTGAAGGAAGCCTTAAATTGAACACGAAATACCACCTCTTCAACACAAGCCAGTACACAGTCAAAGAAACATATCAATATTTAGAATGTCTGAAGTGTTTATTCTGCCTTAATACCCTAACTATTTGTACAATAGTCTGGTCGATATCATATCCCTAAATGAAATGCAATCTGCCATGAATAACCTTGTTTGCCTACACAACTAGTCTGCGCTTTTCTAACCCTTACAATCCTAAAGTAAACTGACTCTGTCTAGACATGTCCTTAGAGGCAGAATAACAGATAAGCAAAACATTAGCAAATACTTACTTTACCTGCTTAAATGACAAATTTATCAACTTAACAACAAGCTACAAATCCGTGACAAGAAACAGTATCCGCTTTAGAGCCCCATCTCTCAGTGTGCTTCTCACTTCGTTAGTTAGGGACTCCTCTACTTCTCCTCATAACTTCAAACAAAATGGCTGTGCTCCACATCCCTGAGCAACATGGCTCCTGGTATGATTTGGCGCTTATCACTAAGCACATTGGCTCAGACTTGAACGGGTATCAAGGGCTTTTAGTCTGTATTCTTCATCTGCATATAAACACACTGGAAAAAAGCGCTGCTCACTGACACTGTTTTGTTGACTTCAAATAATCTCACCACAAAAGGTAAGAGATAATACGTCTTACTTCTGGTTTGCAGGATTTTTCCTGACTACCAGCTGAGATGGGGATGCTAAGGGATTACTGTTAGAAATCAACAATGCTTTGGTAGTTTCATAATGTTGGAGAGTTGTATTATCTATCTAAAGTTCAAAATTTGCTCCGTTTGCCTAACGAATCATGGCAAAGCTATTTTAGGCAGAAAACTCCAGTAAATGTGTTACACAAGCACTCTGTTCAATTGTCATTACCATGTACATTAGTAATGGAGGTGTGTATCTTGCAATGGTAGAGAGAAGGCATTATAGTAATTAGAACCCAAGTCCAGAACAGATGCTGGGAAACACATGTAACTCAAGCTAGCAATAAAACCAGATACAAACAAAATGAGGCCTTGTGGCGGAAAGTGATTAGAGCGCTGGAGATAGTGGTGAAGGCTAGTGGTCTGTGCACGTGTAATGTTTGTATGATGTCGTTGTTTGTATGTTGTATGTTTTGTATTGTTGATCCATTATCAAATAAAATATTTTAAAAATAATAATAATTTAAGCAGATTATAACAAAAACAGAAAAAATAACACCTTATGGTAAATCTGGGACTATGAAGAGACAGACATTTGTATGCATTTTGTTTTGTATTTTGCATTGTATTTTGCATTGTATTATGTATTGTATTATGTATATGATATGTGGTTAAGATACGACTGTGATATGTGGTTGTCTCACCTGGCTATCTTAAGATGAATGCACTAGCTGTGGGTCACTGGTTGGGAGAGTTTGCTGAATGGCTAAATTGTCAAGAAAATGTATTGCTATATATATAAGTAGTATGTAGACAACTTCAGCCACATCCGTTGCTAACAGGTGTATAAATCGAGCCCACAGCCATGCAATCTCCATAGACAGCCATGCAATCTCCATGAATAACTATGTGACTTTCAACATGGCTCCGTCATAGGATCCTACATTTCAAACAAGTCCGTTCGTCAAATTCCTGCCCTGCTAGAACTGCCCAGGTGAACTGTAAGTGTTGTTATTGTGAAGTGGAAATGTCTAGGAGCAACAATGGCTCAGCCGTGAAGTGGAAGGCCACACAAACTCATAGAACAGGACCACTGAGTGCTGAAACGCGTAGCGTGTAAAGATCATTTGTCCTTAGTTGCAACACTCACTACAGAGTTCCAAACTGTCTCTGGAAGCAATGTCACCACAGGAACTGTTCGTCGAGAGTTTCATGAAATGGGTTTTCATGGCCGAGCAGCCACACACAAGCCTAATATCACCATGAGTAATGACAAGCGCAGTTGGAGTGATGTAAAGCTCGCCGCCATTGGACTCTGAAGGAGTGGTAAACGCATTCTCTGGAGTCACCCTCTGCCTGTCCGACGGACGAATAGGGATTTGGCAGAAGCCAGGAGGATGCTACCTGCCCCAAGGTGTAGTGCCAACTGTAAAGGTTAGTAGAGGAGGAATAAAAGTCTAGGGCTGTTTTTCATGGTTCGGGCTAAGCCCCTTAGGATTTCCCAGTGAAGGGAAATCGTATCTATACAGCATACAATTACATTCTAGAAGATTCGGTGCAACCAACTTTGTGGCAACAGTTTGGGAAAGGCCCTTGTACTGTTTCAGCATGACAATGCCCCTGTGCACAACGCGTAGTCCCTACATAACTGTTTTGTAGAGATCAGTGTGGAAGAACAAATGGCCTGCACAGAGTCCTGTCTTCAACCCCACCTAACACCTTTGGGATGAATTGGAATGACGACTACGAGCCAGGCCTAATCGCCCAACATCAGCACCCGACCTCACTAATGCTCTTGTGGCTGAATAGAAGCAAGTCCCCGCAGCAATGTTCCAAAATCTAGGGGAAAGACGTCCCAGAAGAGTGGAGGCTGTTACAGCAGAAAAGGGGGACCAACTCTGTATCAATGCCCATGATTTTGGAATGAGATATTTGACCAGCAGGTTTCCACACACTTTGGTCATGTAGTGTATATATTCGGTTAATTGGGAAAGTATTCAGACCTTGACTTTTTCCACATTTTGGTACCTTACAGCATTATTCTAAAATTGAATTAGATAAATAAAAGTTATCTACACACAATACCCCATAATGGCAAAGTGAAAACAGGTTTTTAGAAATTTAGCAAATGTATAACAAATTCACTGAAATACCTTATTTACATAAGGATTCAGACCCTTTGCTATGAGACTCAAAATTGAGCTCAGGTGCATCCTATATCCATTGATCATCTTTGAGATGTTTCTACAACTCAAATGGAGTCCACCTGTGGTAAATTCAATTAATTGGACATCATTTGGAAAGGCACACACCTGTCTATGTAAGGTCTCACAGTTGACAGTGCATGTCAGAGCAAAAACCAAGCCATGAGGTCAAAGGAATTGTCCGTAGAGCTCCGAGACAGGATTATGTAGAGGAACAGATCTGGGGTAGGGTACCAAAACATTTCTGCAGCATTGAAGGTTCTCAAGAACACAGTGGCCTCCAAATGGAAGAAGTTTGGAACCACCAAGACTCTTTCTAGAGCTGGCCGCCCGACCAAACTGAGCAATCGGGGTAGAAGGGCCTTGGTCAGGGAGGTGAACAAGAACTCGATGGTCACTCTGACAGAGCTCTAGAGCTCCTCTGTGGAGATGGGAGAACCTTCCAGAAGGACAACCATCTCTGCAGCACTCCATTAATCAGGCCTTTATGGTAGAGTGGCCAGACGGAAGCCAGTCCTCAGTAAAAGTCACATGACAGCCCGCTTGGAGTTTGCCAAACGATACCTAAAGATTCTCAGACCATGAGAAACAAGATTCTCTGGTCTGATGATACCAAGATTGAACACTTTGGCCTGAATGCCAAGCTTTTCATCTGAAGGAAACCTGGCACCATCTCTGCGGTGAAGCATGGTGGTGGCAGCATCATGCTGGGGCGCATGTTTTTCAGCAGCAGGGACTGGGAGATTATTCAGGATCAAGCGAAAGATGAACGGACCAAAGTACAGAGAGATCCTGCTCAAGAGCGCTTATGACCTCAGACTGGGGCGAAGGTTCACCTTCCAACAAGACAACAACCCTAAGCACACAGCCAAGACAACACAGGAGGGCTTCGGGAGTTTCTGAATGTCCTTGAATGGCCCAGCCAGAGCCCGGACTTGAACACGATAAAATATCTCTGAAGTGACATGAATAGCCTTGCAGCATTGCTCCCCATTGAGAGGATCTGCAGAGAAGAGTGGGTGAAATTCCCTAAATACAGGTGTGCCAAGCTTAAAGCGGCATACCCAAGAAGACTCAAGGCAAAGTACTGAGTAAAAGTCTGAATACTTATGTAAATGTCATATTATTATAAATATTTTTTAAATAAATTAGCAAACACTTATAAAAAACTGTTTTTGCTTCTGTCACGTTCATCTTACTGATTGGACCAAGGTGCGGCGTGATAGGCGTACATTATACTTTATTAAATGAACACCGAACAAAGGCAACAAAATACCAAACGAAACATGAAGCAGAGAATAGAGAATAAACAGCTCTCTATGGTTAGGGCGTGACAGCTTTGTCATTATGGAGTATTGTGTGTAGATTGATGATGGGAGAAAAAACAATTTAATTAATTTTAGAATAATGCGGTAACCTAACAAAATGTGGAAAAAGTCAAGGGGTCTGAATACTTTGCGAACGCGATGTATATATGTACAATACCATTCAAAAGTTTGGACACACTGTAACGGTTTTAACGGTGAAGGAGAGTCGGACCAAACTGCAGCATGTAGATTGCGATCCATGTTTAATACACAACGTAGACACGAATAAACACAAACACTACAAAACAATAAACGTAACGAAAACAGAAACAGCCTATACTTTGTGTAAACTAACACAGAACAAGGACATCAGGACACTAAGGACAATCACCCACAACACAACCAAAGAATATGGCTGCCTAAATCTGATTGAGAACCACTTCAGACAGCCATAGACTTACCTAGAACACCCCACTAAGCTACAATCCCACTACATACACACCACATACAAAAACCCATGTCACACCCTGGCCTGACCAAATAAATGAAGATAAACACAAAATACTTCGACCAGAGCGTGACAGAACCCCCCTAAGGTGCGGACTCCCGAACGCACCTCAAAACAATAGGGAGGGTTCGGGTGGGCGTCTATCCATGGTGGCGGCTCCGGCGCGGGACGTGGACTCCACTCAAAACTTGTCTTAGTCCCTCCTCCTCGCGTCCTTGGATAGTCCACCCTCGCCGCCGACCATGGCCTAGTAGTCCTCACCCAGAACCCCACTGGACTGAGGAGCAGATCGGGACTGAGGGGCAGCTCGGGACTGAGGCAGCTCGGGACTGAGGGGAAGCTCAGGAGTGAAAGGAAGCTCAGGAGTGAAAGGAAGCTCAGGAGTGAAAGGAAGCTCAGGAGTGAAAGGAAGCTCAGGAGTGAAAGGAAGCTCAGGAGTGAGAGGAAGCTCAGGAGTGAGAGGAAGCTCAGGAGTGAGAGGAAGCTCAGGCAGGTAGATAGATCTACCAGATCCTGGCTGGCTGGTGGTCTCAGCAGATCCTGGCCGACTGGCAGATCCTGGCCGACTGGCAGATCCTGGCCGACTGGCAGATCCTGGCCGACTGGCAGATCCTGGCCGACTGGCAGTTCTGGCAGATTTGGAAGAGTCTGGTTGACTGGCAGATCTGGAAGATTCTGGTTGACTGGCAGATCTGGAAGAGTCTGGTTGACTGGCAGATCTGGAAGAGTCTGGTTGACTGGCAGATCTGGAAGAGTCTGGTTGACTGGCAGATCTGGAAGAGTCTGGTTGACTGGCAGATCTGGAAGAGTCTGGTTGACTGGCAGATCTGGAAGAGCCTGGTTGACTGGCAGATCTGGAATATTCTGGCTGACTAGCATATCTGGAAGAATCTGTCTGACTGGCAGATCTGGAAGATCTGGCTGCTCCATGCTGACTGGTGGCTCTGGCTGCTCCATGTAGGCTGACAGCTCTGGCGGCTTCTTACAGACTAGCAGCTCTGGCAGCTCCTTGCAGACTGACAGCTCCTTGCAGACTGGCAGCTCCTTGCAGACTGACAGCTCCTTGCAGACTGACAGCTCCTTGCAGACTGACAGCTCCTTGCAGACTGACAGCTCTGGCTGCTTCATGCAGACTGACAGCTCCTTGCAGACTGGCAGCTCCTTGCAGACTGGCAGCTCCTTGCAGACTGGCAGCTCCTTGCAGACTGGCAGCTCCTTGCAGACTGACAGCTCTGGCTGCTTCATGCAGACTGACAGCTCCTTGCAGACTGGCAGCTCCTTGCAGACTGGCAGCTCCTTGCAGACTGACAGCTCTGGCTGCTTCATGCAAGCTGGCAGCTCTGGCTGCTCCATGCAGGCTGGCAGCTCCTTGCAGACTGACAGCTCTGGCTGCTCCATGCAGACTGACAGCTCTGGCTGCTCCATGTAGACTGGCAGCTCTGGCTGCTCCATGTAGACTGGCAGCTCTGGCTGCTCCATGTAGACTGGCAGCTCTGGCTGCTCCATGCAGGCTGACAGCTCTGGCTGCGCTGAACAGACAGGAGACTCCAGCAGTGCTGTAGAGGCGGGAGACTCCGACAGCGCAGGAGAGGCGAGGCGCACTGTAGGCCTGATGCGTGGTGCTGGCACTGGTGGTATTGAACCGAGGACACGCACAGGAAGCCTGGTGCGGGGAGCTGCTACCGGAGGGCTGGGGAGGTGGTACTGGATAGACCGGACCGTGCAGGCGCACTGGAGCTCTTGAGCACCGAGCCTGCCCAACCTTACCTGGTTGAATACTCTCGGTCGCCCTGCCAGTGCGGCGAGGTGGAATAGCCCGCACTGGGCTATGCAGGCGAACCGGGGACACCGAGCGCAAGGCTGGTGCCATGTAAGCCGGCCCAAGGAGACGCACTGGGGACCAGATGCGTAGAGCCGGCTTCATGGCATTTGGCTCGACGCTCAATCTAGCCCGGGCCGATAAGCGGAGCTGGAATATACCGCACCGGGCTATGCACCCGCACTGGAGACACCGTGCGCACCACAGCATAACACGGTGCCTGCCTGGTCTTTCTAGCCCCCCGGTAAGCACAGGGAGTTTGCGCAGGTCTCCTACCTGGCGTAGCCATACTCAATAAATTTTTGGGGCTGACTCCCGGGCTTCCTTGCCAACCGTGTTCCCTCATATCGCCGGCTCCTCTCTCCAGCTGCAACTGCTCTCCTCGCTGCCTCCACCTGTTCCCATGGAAGACGATCCCATCCCGCCAGGATCTCCTCCCATGTGTAGCAACCCTTGCCATCCAATATATCGTCCCATGTCCATTCCTCATTGCGGCTCCTGCCTGTTGACACGCTGCTTGGTCCTGTGGTGGGTGATTCTGTAACGGTTTTCATGTGGTGGAGAGTCGGACCAAACTGCAGCTTGTAGATTGCGATCCATGTTTAATAAACAACGTAGACACGAATAAACACAAACACTACAAAACAATAAACGTAACGAAAACCGAAACAGCCTATACTTTGTGTAAACTAACACAGAACAAGGACATCAGGACACTAAGGACAATCACCCACAACACAACCAAAGAATATGGCTGCCTAAATATGGTTCCCAATCAGAGACAACGATAAACACCTGCCTCTGATTGAGAACCACTTCAGACAGCCATAGACTTACCTAGAACACCCCACTAAGCTACAATCCCACTACATACACACCACATACAAAAACCCATGTCACAACCTGGCCTGACCAAATAAATGAAGATAAACACAAAATACTTCGACCAGGGTGTGACACACACGTACTCATTCAAGGGCTTTTCTTTATATTACTATGTTCTACATTTTAGAATAATAGGAAAGACATCAAAACTATGAAATAACACATAGGAATCATGTAGTAACCATTTTTTTAAATCAAAATATATTTTAGATTCTTCAAAGTAGCCAGCCTTTGCCTTGATGACAGCTTAGCACACTCATGGTATTCTCTCTACCAGGTTCCTGAGGAATGCTTTTCCAACAGTCTTGAAGGAGTTCCCACATATGCTGAGCACTTGTTGGCTACTTTTCCTTCACTCTGCAGTCCAACTCATCCCAAACCATCTCAATTGGTTTGAGGTCCTCCATGAATCATGGTGGGAATCACACATGCGGAGATCAACCGTTCACCTGCTCCACATCTCACAAAGACACAGCAGACACAGACAAATTTTGACCAAAGGACAGATTTCCACCGGTCCATTTGCTTGTGTTCTTATTTGTGTCCTTTGTTTGCAGCAATTCGACCATGATGGCCTGATTCATTCAGTCTCCTCTGAACAGTTGCTGTTGAGATGTGTCTGTTACTTGAACTCTATGAAGCATTTATTTGGGTTGCAATTTATGAGGCTGGTAACTCTAATGAACTTATCGCCTGCAGCAGAGGTAACTCTTGGTCTTTCTTTCCTGTGAGAGCCAGTTTCATCATAGCGCTTAATGATTTTCTGGACCGCACTTGAAGAAAAGTTCAAAGTTCTTGAAATGTTCCATATTGACTGACCTTCATGTCTTAAAGTAATGACGGTCTGTCTTTTCTCTTTGCTTATTTGAGCTGTTCTTGCCATAATATGGACTTGGTCTTTTACCAAATAGGGCTACCTTCTGTATACCACCCATACCTACCACCCCTACCTCACAACACTGATTAGCTCAAATGCTTTAATAGTGGCAAAGGTAGGCCATCATTGTAAATAATATATTTTTTTGCCTAGTTGCCTAGTTAACGTTTAAAGAAAAAAAGAAGAAAAAATAAATGACACAAATTAACAAGGCACATCTGTTAATTGAAATGCATTCCAGATGTCTACCTCATCAAGCTGGTTGAGAGGCCATGAGTGTGCAAAGCTGGCTACTTTTAAGAATCTAAAATCTATGTATTTGTTTTACACTTTTTTTGGTTACTACATGATTGCATATGTGTTATTTAATGGTTTTGATGTCTTCACTATTATTCTACAATGTAGAAAAAAAGTTTAAATAAAGACAAACCCTGGAATGAGTAGGCGTCTCAACATTTTTGACTGGTACTGTATATTAAGTATATATTTGTGTTGTTTCCTGTTTGGACCCCAGGAAGAGTAGCCTAGGCGGGAGCTAATTTTGGATCATAATAAATACTAAATCTAATCGCAATTACTTTTGTTTTAGCATAGATTTTCTGTTCGGGTTTTAAGCTCTTGAGTCATGCTAAATGAGTCATGATAAAGCAGATTCTAGTCACACCTCAATGTGGACTAGAAAGTGTGCTTCTCCTGTGTGTTCTGGTGTTGTCTTGACTAGCATATTACCCAGCTTAAACAAAAGTGAAATTTGTACTTCCTTCTAATTATGGGCCAGACTGGTCAATGGCAAAGAAATCCAAACTGCTTAACGTTTTACCCTACCACAGTCAAGCATTGCATAGACAAACCGAAACATACTGTATTCACATAGCTACAGAGATCATTCTTTGTCATCTGTGGATGATGTGTACTTTAGACATTACATTTAAGCAGACACTCTTATCCAGATAAACTTACAGGACCAATTAAGGTTACGTTATCAGGAATCAAGGTAAGACCCAAGTGCAGACTGTGTGAAGTAACAATGTTTATTGTAACCACAGCGGCAGGCAAAAGATAGGTCAAGGCAGGCAGGTGTCGATAATCCAGAGCAGAGGCCAAGGTACAGGACGGCAGGCAGAGGTCGGTAATTCAAACGTGGAGCAAAGGTACAGAACGGTAGGGTCAAGACAGGCAAAGGTCAAAAACCAGGAGGGCGAGAAAAAGAGAGACTAGAGAAAACCAGGTGCTGAGACAAACCACGGGTAGGCTTGATCAAACAAGATGAACTGGCAACAGACAGACAGAAAACACAGGTATAAATGCACAGGGGATAATGGGGAAGATGGGTGATACCTGGAGGAGGTTGTAGACAAGCACAAAGCAGGTGAAACAGATCAGGGCGTGACATACTGTACGTGCCTTGCTCAAAGGGCACACAGATTTTTCACCTAGTTGGCTCAGGGATTCGGCAACCATTCGGTTACTGCCCCAATGCTTTTAACCACTAGGCTACCTGCCGCGACCTACATGTACAGTATGCTGATGAGGTATGGGGGAAGTGGACAGTACTGGCAGTGTGACAACAACATTATCCATGTAGCTCCATCTCCATGCATCATAGAACTCTGTTGTATCTCAGAGGGCTGATTAGCACGCCGGTCAGTTCTAGTAGCAAATAACCTGAGGAGAGTGAGTACTGTGCAGTAGCAGTGCAGCTGTTTCATTACCTTCACAACATCAAGTTCCCTGACTATAATTAATTAACACACTCCTACAGCCAGACAGAAAGACACGTCCTCCTGTTTTACGCTGGTCCCTGACAACCTCACCTCCATTCCACTTCTACACAGCTGTTAGCCAGTGCCCAGTCTGTGTCCGGGACATGAGCTAACATTCTGATTATACTCCTCTTTGTAAATGTTGTTATATTCACAAGGAACGTTAGCTTAGCCAAGGAAATCCATGGTTGGTTGGTTCGTTGTTTGTCAGTTAGGTTATGCTTGACTGAGCAGTGAAATAGTACTGAGCAGAGAAAAAGTAAACCAAATGCAGTCTGTCTGTTTTTCAAGGCAACCTTTACTTAGATAGTCCTTAATTTGAGGTATTTTCTTAATATATAAATGTTGTACAGATTTGCCCTTTCCATTTTAACACCAAGCAATTATATCCATCCAAATTGCACAGAGCGACTCTAGGCATAAATTAATTGCAATAAGTTGTCAAATAAATGAATTTTTAAATAATTGCTCCGAGACATGACACGACCAAGCACGGAGACACTTATCATAAACGAACATGAATGTCTTAGTTACGCTAATGGAAATAGAAAAAAATATTGTCTGTAATAACGGTGAGTCACTCCTGACCGATGCCCTCCCCCTAGTCTATTTGAGCTGATCATCCCAGCCGTATAACAACACACTGCATCCCACTGCTGGCTTGCCTCTGAGGCTAAGCAGGGTTGGTCTGGGTCAGTCCCTGAATGGGAGACCAGATGCTGTTGGAAGTGTTGTTTCCTGGGGACATTGCCCTGTTTAAGGTGCTGTCTTTTGGATGGGACTTTAACAGGTGTCCTGACTCTCTGTGGTCACTAAAGATCCCATGGCACTTATCGTAAGAGTAGGCGTGTTAACCCCGGTGTCCTGGATAAATTCCAAATCTTGCCACCTAATCCTCCCCAGCTACCAATTGGCTCCTTCATCCCCTGTAACTATTCCCCAGGTCATTGCTGTAAATGAGTAAAATAAGGGTCAAATAAAACATATTAGGAGCCTGTCATGCAGGTGAAAGAGGACCCAAAAGCGACTTGGCGAAAACAGAGTCTTTAATCCAGTAAAGTAAATACAATCAAAAAACACAACTTTCACTCGAAATGACGAGGACAAACTGGAGACTCGATCTTGAACAGCAGGTGAACAGCAGGTTGCCTCGGGAAGGCACTTGAACCAGACAGACTCAGACACCTGCTCACCACGCAGCATCTGAGGAAAACACGACACGACAGGGCGATACACAAACACAGCACGGTGAATTCTAGACAAGGAACCGACAGGGCAGAAACGAATAACAAGGAGAGAAATAGGGACTCTAATCAGGGAAAAGGATCGGGAACAGGTGTGGGAAGACTAAATGATTGATTAGGGGAATAGGAACAGCTGGGAGCAGGAACGGAACGATAGAGAGAAGAGAGAGCGGGAGAGTGAGAGAGGGAGGGGGAGAGAGAGGGATAGAAAGAGGGAAAGAACCTAATAAGACCAGCAGAGGGAAACGAATAGAATGGGAAGCACAGGGACAAGACAAGATAATAAATGACAAAACATGACAGTACCCCCCCACTCACCGAGCGCCTCCTGGCGCACTCGAGGAGGAATCCTGGCGGCAACGGAGGAAATCATCAATGAGTGAACGGTCCAGCACGTCCCGAGACGGAACCCAACTCCTCTCCTCAGGACCGTAACCCTCCCAATCCACTAAGTATTGGTGACCCCGTCCCCGAGAACGCATGTCCATGATCTTATGTACCTTGTAAATAGGTGCGCTCTCGACAAGGACGGGAGGGGGAGGGAAGACGAACGGGGGTGCGAAGAAAGGGCTTGACACAGGAGACATGGAAGACAGGATGGATGCGACGAAGATGTCGCGGAAGAAGCAGTCGCACAGCGACAGGATTGACGACCTGGGAGACACGGAACGGACCAATGAACCGCGGAGTCAACTTACGAGAAGCTGTCGTAAGAGGAAGGTTGCGAGTGGAAAGCCACACTCTCTGGCCGCAACAATACCTTGGACTCTTAATCCTGCGTTTATTGGCGGCTCTCACAGTCTGTGCCCTGTAACGGCAAAGTGCAGACCTCACCCTCCTCCAGGTGCGCTCACAACGTTGGACAAACGCTTGAGCGGAGGGAACGCTGGACTCGGCAAGCTGGGATGAGAACAGAGGAGGCTGGTAACCCAGACTACTCTGAAACGGAGATAACCCGGTAGCAGACGAAGGAAGCGAATTGTGAGCGTATTCTGCCCAGGGGAGCTGTTCTGCCCAAGACGCAGGGTTTCTGAAAGAAAGGCTGCGTAGTATGCGACCAATCGTCTGATTGGCCCTCTCTGCTTGACCGTTAGACTGGGGATGAAACCCGGAAGAGAGACTGACGGACGCACCAATCAAACGACAGAACTCCCTCCAAAACTGTGACGTGAATTGCGGGCCTCTGTCTGAAACGGCGTCTAACGGGAGGCCATGAATTCTGAATACATTCTCGATAATGATTTGTGCCGTCTCCTTAGCGGAAGGAAGTTTAGCGAGGGGAATGAAATGTGCCGCCTTAGAGAACCTATCGACAACCGTAAGAATCACAGTCTTCCCCGCAGACAAAGGCAGACCGGTAATGAAGTCTAGGGCGATGTGAGACCATGGTCGAGAAGGAATGGGGAGCGGTCTGAGACGACCGGCAGGAGGAGAGTTACCCGACTTAGTCTGCGCGCAGTCCGAACAAGCAGCCACGAAACGGCGCGTGTCACGCTCCTGAGTCGGCCACCAAAAGCGCTGGCGAATAGACGCAAGAGTGCCTCGAACACCGGGATGACCAGCTAACTTGGCAGAGTGAGCCCACTGAAGAACAGCCAGACGAGTGGAAACAGGAACGAAAAGGAGGTTACTAGGACAAGCGCGCGGCGACGCAGTGTGCGTGAGTGCTTGCTTAACCTGTCTTTCAATTCCCCAGACTGTTAACCCGACAACACGCCCATAAGGAAGAATCCCCTCGGGATCAGTAGAAGCCACAGAAGAACTAAACAGACGGGATAAGGCATCAGGCTTGGTGTTCTTGCTACCCGGACGGTAAGAAATCACAAACTCGAAACGAGCGAAAAACAACGCCCAACGAGCTTGACGGGCATTAAGTCGTTTGGCAGAACGGATGTACTCAAGGTTCTTATGGTCTGTCCAAACGACAAAAGGAACGGTCGCCCCCTCCAACCACTGTCGCCATTCGCCTAGGGCTAAGCGGATGGCGAGCAGTTCACGGTTACCCACATCATAGTTGCGCTCAGATGGCGACAGGCGATGAGAAAAATAAGCGCAAGGATGAACCTTATCGTCAGACTGGAAGCGCTGGGATAGAATGGCTCCCACGCCTACCTCTGAAGCGTCAACCTCGACAATGAATTGTCTAGTGACGTCAGGAGTAACGAGGATAGGAGCGGACGTAAAACGTTCTTTTAGAAGATCAAAAGCTCCCTGGGCGGAACCGGACCACTTAAAACACGTCTTGACAGAAGTAAGAGCTGTGAGAGGGGCAGCAACTTGACCGAAATTACGAATGAAACGCCGATAGAAATTAGCGAAACCTAAAAAGCGCTGCAACTCGACACGTGACCTTGGAACGGGCCAATCACTGACAGCTTGGACCTTAGCGGAATCCATCTGAATGCCTTCAGCGGAAATAACGGAACCGAGAAAAGTAACGGAGGAGACATGAAAAGAGCACTTCTCAGCCTTTACGTAGAGACAATTCTCTAAAAGGCGCTGTAGAACACGTCGAACGTGCTGAACATGAATCTCGAGTGACGGAGAAAAAATCAGGATATCGTCAAGATAGACAAAAACAAAGATGTTCAGCATGTCTCTCAGAACATCATTAACTAATGCCTGAAAAACAGCTGGCGCATTGGCGAGACCAAACGGCAGAACCCGGTACTCAAAATGCCCTAACGGAGTGTTAAACGCCGTTTTCCACTCGTCCCCCTCTCTGATGCGCACGAGATGGTAAGCGTTACGAAGGTCCAACTTAGTAAAGCACCTGGCTCCCTGCAGAATCTCGAAGGCTGATGACATAAGGGGAAGCGGATAACGATTCTTAACCGTTATGTCATTCAGCCCTCGATAATCCACGCAGGGGCGCAGAGTACCGTCCTTCTTTTTAACAAAAAAGAACCCCGCCCCGGCCGGAGAGGAAGAAGGCACTATGGTACCGGCGTCAAGAGACACAGACAAATAATCCTCGAGAGCCTTACGTTCGGGAGCCGACAGAGAGTATAGTCTACCCCGAGGAGGAGTGGTCCCCGGAAGGAGATCAATACTACAATCATACGACCGGTGAGGAGGAAGGGAGTTGGCTCGGGACCGACTAAAGACCGTGCGCAGATCATGATATTCCTCCGGCACTCCTGTCAAATCGCCAGGTTCCTCCTGAGAAGTAGGGACAGAAGAAACGGGAGGGATGGCAGACATTAAACACTTCACATGACAAGAAACGTTCCAGGATAGGATAGAATTACTAGACCAATTAATAGAAGGATTATGACATACTAGCCAGGGATGACCCAAAACAACAGGTGTAAACGGTGAACGAAAAATCAAAAATGAAATAGTCTCACTGTGGTTACCAGATACTGTGAGGGTTAAAGGTAGTGTCTCAAATCTGATACTGGGAAGATGACTACCATCTAAGGCGAACATGGGCGTAGGCTTCTCTAACTCTCTGAAAGGAATGTCATGTTTCCGAACCCATGCTTCGTCCATGAAACAACCCTCAGCCCCAGAGTCTATCAAGGCACTACATGTAGCACCCGAACCGGTCCAGCGTAGATGGACCGACAAAGTAGTACAGGATTTTGATGGAGAGACTTGAGTAGTTGCGCTCACCTGTAGCCCTCCGCTTACAGATGAGCTCTGGCTTTACTGGACATGAATTAACAAAATGTCCAGCAACTCCGCAATAGAGGCACAGGCGGTTGGTGATCCTCCGTTCCCTCTCCTTAGTCGAGATGCGAATCCCTCCCAGCTGCATGGGCTCAGTCTCTGAGCCAGAGGAGGGAGATGGTTGCGATGCGGAGCAGGGAAACACCGTTGATGCGAGCTCTCTTCCACGAGCCCGGTGACGAAGATCTACCCGTCGTTCTATGCGGATGGCGAGAGCAATCAAAGAGTCCACATCTGAAGGAACCTCCCGGGAGAGAATCTCATCCTTAACCACTGCGTGGAGTCCCTCCAGAAAACGAGCGAGCAGCGCCGGCTCGTTCCACTCACTAGAGGCAGCAAGAGTGCGAAACTCAATAGAATAATCCGTTATGGACCGTTCACCTTGGCATAAGGAAGCCAGGGCCCTAGAAGCCTCCCTACCAAAAACTGAACGGTCAAAAACCCGAATCATCTCCTCTTTAAAGTTCTGGAACTTGTTAGAGCAATCAGCCCTTGCCTCCCAGATAGCTGTGCCCCATTCTCGAGCCCGGCCAGTAAGGAGTGAAATGACGTAAGCAACCCGAGCTCTCTCTCTAGAGTATGTGTTGGGTTGGAGAGAGAACACAATCTCACACTGCGTGAGAAAGGAGCGGCACTCAGTGGGCTGCCCGGAGTAGCAAGGTGGGTTATTAACCCTAGGTTCTGGAGGCTCCGCAGGCCAGGAAGTAACAGGTGGCACGAGACGTAGACTCTGGAACTGTCCAGAGAGGTCGGAAACCTGAGCGGCCAGGTTCTCCACGGCATGGCGAGCAGCAGACAATTCCTGCTCGTGTCTGCCGAGCATGGCTCCTTGGATCTCGACGGCAGTGTAACAAGCGTCTGAAGTCGCTGGGTCCATTCCTTGGTCGGTTCCTTCTGTCATGCAGGTGAAAGAGGACCCAAAAGCGACTTGGCGAAAACAGAGTCTTTAATCCAGTAAAGTAAATACAATCAAAAAACACAACTTTCACTCGAAATGACGAGGACAAACTGGAGACTCGATCTTGAACAGCAGGTGAACAGCAGGTTGCCTCGGGAAGGCACTTGAACCAGACAGACTCAGACACCTGCTCACCACGCAGCATCTGAGGAAAACACGACACGACAGGGCGATACACAAACACAGCACGGTGAATTCTAGACAAGGAACCGACAGGGCAGAAACGAATAACAAGGAGAGAAATAGGGACTCTAATCAGGGAAAAGGATCGGGAACAGGTGTGGGAAGACTAAATGATTGATTAGGGGAATAGGAACAGCTGGGAGCAGGAACGGAACGATAGAGAGAAGAGAGAGCGGGAGAGTGAGAGAGGGAGGGGGAGAGAGAGGGATAGAAAGAGGGAAAGAACCTAATAAGACCAGCAGAGGGAAACGAATAGAATGGGAAGCACAGGGACAAGACAAGATAATAAATGACAAAACATGACAGAGCCAGACAGACATTGTTAGGTTGAACAGAACACTCTTATTGGATATAGCCTATTGTGGTTGTTCTTTAGTCGATTGAGTATGCAAGCCTTCACTTTAAACATATTAAGTCCCTCCTCCTTCAGAACAACTCTTATACTTACTAGCTTTATAGGCCTACTTTGGGTGATTTGTTTCCGTGACAATGTTTTGTTGCATTAGAATGCTCGCTGAACGGGCCAACTTGATTTTCCACACAATCAACTGTTGAGCTGAAAACAAGGCTTTGGATGCCGTTTCAAGTAGAGATAATGTGCAGATGTGTTTCCTAAACTCTTTACTTCTCTTGGCAAGGCAATCTACCCCTCCTGGAATGGACTGGGGACTCCCAAAACCTTAATGGCCTCGTTATTGCACACGTTTTAATAGGATTACTATGAAACTACAAGAACGGCTGCTGCTTTTCTGCTTATTTACCATCTGAGGGTGGTAAGAAACGGAGAGGCTGATCTGGACTGACTGACTGGCTTCGAAAATGACATCATTTGGTTGTTGTTGAGTGTAGTCATTCCTGATATCAGTAAAATAGACCGTGGAAAACTACACTGTGGTACTTAATCCCGATTGGAGTATCTTTCAAAGACTGTTGACTGCTGAATACTGTATGTTTGGTGGATGATGTCTAAAGGTTGTATTTGAAGTGTTATCTGCCAGAGAGACATCCTCACAGGCAATCATCTCACATCTCACATGCCCTATTTTCTTTGACAGTATTTTTAGCTGCTACCTCCTACACAGTATCTGAAGTCAGTTAATCTGCAGCATCAATTTCTCAGTCTCCAATAATCAATATTTTAAGCGAATGTGATCTAAATAAAGCTGGGAACTTCAGACAGTAGCTTTTTTACTAACACAGCCAACAACCATCATGCAGAAAACAACAGTCACTGTCACAGCAGGTTTTAGCTCAATCTATATTTTAGGTGGTATTTTATTAGGATCCCCATTAGCTGTTGCGAAAACAGCAGCTACTCTTCCCGGGGTCCACAAAAAAAAAAATGAAGCATGACATAATACAGAACATTAATAGACAAGAACACCTCAAGGAGAGAACGGTAGACATTCAAAACGTCACACAAAGCCTCTGCATATCAGTACATATACACCAAATATTTAGGTCAAATAGGGGAGAGGCGTTGTGCCGTGAATTGTTGCTTTATTTGTTTTTAACTAGGTTGCTCTTCACTTGAGCAATCTGAGATGGAAGGGAGTTCCTTGCAGTAACGGCTGTATACAACACTGTACCGTTTTTTCTTGAATTTGTTCTGGATTTGGGGACTGGCTTGTCTGGTGGGGTAAGTATGTGTGTCAGAGCTGTGTGTATGTTGACTTTGCAAACAATTTGGAATTTTCAACACATTTAGTGATGCAGTCAGTGTCTCCTCTACTTTTAGCCAAGAGAGACTGGCAGCATAGTATTGATATTAGCCCTCTGATTCCAGTCAAGTGCAAGACGTGCTGCTCTCTTCTGGGCCAGCTGCAGTTTTTCTAGGTCCTTCTTTGCAGCACCTGACCATATGACTGGGTAATAATCAAGATAAGATAAAACTGGTGTACTGCAGTTTGACTCTGACCTGGAGCTTTCTGGGCTTGTGCCACACTGAATGCCCCCAATAGTCTAGTAGTGTCTAATTCTGCAGTCAGGGAACTGTAATATCCTTTAATTAATTGAAGTAATTATATGAATAGTCATTGAGCGGCAGTATCCAGCTGACTCATCGGGGTACAAGCCCTGTGTCATCAAACCCAAGACCACCTCAGATTCCAAGGATTCAAGAGTGGTTTAAGAATCAGGAATTACAACATGTCATTGGGTTGTGATCTTAACTCTGAAAGATATGAAATGAAGAATCTAATCGCTGGACATTTGCCAAACATTCGATAGCAAGAAGATGTACAGTAATGCACCAGGAGTGTTCTGGAAAGGTTTCAGCTTATCAGGTGTCCACACCAATGCCTACAGTAGGTAAGAATATTCTTCCCCATCGACAACTCTCCCATTCCTGTACAGACAGGGGTCTCTCCTGCTTAATGACATATAGCAAGGGAGGGTGACAGTTGCACATTCACACAGAAATTGATTGCCATTACTTTGTCATCAGTACTGCTTGAGTAGTTCCCCAGGAGAGGACATTTACAGTGATAATGGAGTGAGTCACACATGCACAGCATACACATACAAACAGATACACACACACACACACACACACACACACACACACACACACACTACACATACATGTACAGTTAATTGCACACACACCCACACACTTATGCAAACCTCTGCTATGAAATGTATTGTAGACACCTGACAGTCCAACTAGAGATCAATCAACTTGCAATACAGTGCAATCTACTTCATGTCAAGTCTTGTCACAGTGGATAGCTTGTATAATTTAATTCCCTCGTGTCACTTCAATTTTAATTGTCACAAAATCATTTCAAGAATATTGGAAAACCCAATAAAGGAATGGATTCTGTCCTAAGAGCTCAGGATAAGGATGTCAAAGGAAAGGAAAAGCCTCGTGGAGGATCTGGGTGAACTGAACCAAAGAAAAGTATTTCTCTAACGTGTAACATTGTGCCCTGACAGTCCTAAAGGGAAGATTTACAAACCGGGTGGATGAACCATGGATAAAACAATGGTAGCTAACTCCTACCTGCAGCTGATTGTGACTCAGCTGTTATATTAGGGATCCTTCAGAAGGCTTGGCGACAGGGTTGCTGTTTGAATGTCCAATGAGGCCTGGGATCATTTACAGCTAGGCTCTCTCTCTCTCCACCCTACCCAACCTCATACCCCAGCCTGTCCCTAGATAGGCCGATTAATCATACTGCCACAGAGATAGTGAGCCAATCTGCATGTGAAGCTGTAGTGAAAACAGAGAAAGAGACGGGTTTCTGCAGCAATGCAGATAGGACGACATCTATCGGGATCCCAACAGCCTCTCGTTTCAAAATGGAGGACAAATACAATGGAGGCTCCTGCAATGATAACTAAAGATTTCTGTATCAGATGTAGTCTCACGTTTACTGAAGGATATCTGATGAGGCCCTGACATGAAAGCCATTTTATGTGAACATATTGCTTGCTATGAGGAGATATTATGATTTGAAACTACATTTGGAAAACTCTAACAATCTTATTAACATATACTCAGTTCCCTTTAGTACTTCTACGACTTACTTTCAATCCAAGTTACTTCTGGAGGACAACCCAGAGCTATCTGCTACCAAGCGGTGGAGCAAACAGCATCTAAAAGTGGCATGGGGCTTATCTTTCACCTTTGCAGATAAAAAAAAAACTGTTGAAAATGCCTTATCAGCAGCAGGGTGGTTGAGGAAGGCTGGGACGGATGGCAGGGCCTGGACCTGCCATTCTCTCCAAACGTCTGCCTGGCATTCAGCGCAACACCACAAGGACAGCTCTCTCTCTCTCTCTCTCTCTCTCTCTCTCTCTCTCTCTCTCTCTCTCTCTCTCTCTCTCTCTCTCTCTCTCTCTCTCTCTCTCACTCTCACTCTCACTCTCACTCTCACTCTCACTCTCACTCCCACTCTCACCTGGCCTGAGTGACACAGTTGCCAGCTGAGAAATGATATTTGTTAGTGTTGTTGGGTTGATGTATCAGAGGAAAGAGTGACAGTAATCATAGCATAACAGCTAATCATGGGCCCATAGTTGCTTTGTAATCAGCATAGTTGAGAACAAAATTAAAATGCATGCTCTGGGTTCAGCCTTTGAAAAACATGATTTAGTCTCAAATCAACTAAAATATTCCAAGTTCAAAGAGAAAACTAAATTGGGAGGGTTATAATTCAGCCTGCTTTGTGGCTTTGATTTTTGTTCCCATGATATGCTTACTGTAGCTAGTCATTCATGCAGTATTAGAGCTGTGGTGACGGGAGGATGGTATTATCCCTTGTTTCTCATAAAAAAACAGGTCTATACCTAATGAACCGACTGCACATTGGCCTGAAGACTGAAAGAATGCACTGGAAACATGAAGAATGAGGAAGTATGCATTAAAACTCAATTACACACAGTAACCAACATACAAAATAGGCAATCACTCACCAAAACATATGAAAATAATGATTAATTCCACCCAGGAAACTATTAAGGAAGCAGCAAGTCCTCTACAGTGAATTCGGAAAGTATTCAGACCCCTTGACTTTTTCCACATTTCGTTATATTACAGCCGTATTCTAAAATGGATTTTTAAAATAAATTCCCCTCATTAATCTACACACAATACCCCATAATGACAAAGCAAAACAATTTTTAGAAATGTTTGCCAATTAAAAAACAGTCCAGTCCAAGGTCCTGAGCGCTCTGGAGCAGGTTATCATCAAGGATCTCTCTGTACTTTGCTCTTTTCCTCTTTTCCTGGAACCTGACTAGTCTCTCAGTCCCTGAAGCTGAAAAGCATCCCCACAGCATGATGCTGCCACACCACGTTTCACCGCAAAGATGGTGCCAGGTTTCCTCCAGATGTGTGACGCTCAATCTTGGTTTCATCAGACCAGAGAATCTTGTTTCTCATGGTCTGAGAGTCTTTTATGTGCCTTTTGGCAAACTCCAAGCGGGCTGTCATGTGCCTTTTACTGAGGAGTGGCTTCCGTCTGGCCACTCTACCATAAAGGTCTGATTAGTGGAGTGCTGCAGAGATGGTTGCCCTTCTTGAAGGTTCTCCCATCTCCACAGAGGAACTCTGGAGCTCTGTCAGAGGGAACATCAGGTTCTTGGTCACCTCCCTGACCAAGGCCCTTCTCCCCTGATTGCTCAGTTTGGCCAGACGGCCAGCTCTAGGAAGAGTCTTGATGGTTCCAAACTTCTTCCATTTAAGAATGATGGAGGACACTCTGTTCTTGAGGACCTTCAATGCTGCAGACATTTTTTGGTGCCCTTCCCCAGATCTGTGCCTCGACACAATCCTGTCCCGGAGCTCTACGGACAATTCCTTTGACCTCATGGCTTGGTTTTTGTCATGGCTTGGTTTTTGCAATGACATGCACTGCGAACTGTGGGAAACTATATAGAGAGGTGTGTGCCTTTCCAAATCATGTCCAATCAATTGAATGTACCACAGGTGGACTCCAATCAAGTTGTAGAAACATCTCAAGGATGTTCCATGGAAACAGGATGGACCAGAGCTCTATTTCGAGTCCCATAACAAAGGGTCTGAATACTTATATTTTCATACATTTGCTAACATTTCTAAAAACCAATTTTTTCTTTGTCATTATGGGGTATTATGTGTAGATTGATGAGGAACATGTTTTATTTAATCCATTTTAGAATAAAGCTGTAACATAAAATGTGGAAAAGGGGAAGGGGAAGGGGTTTGAATACTTTCAGAATGCACTCGATTTATATATATATATACAAAAGTATGTGGATACCCCTTCAAATGAGTGGATTCTAGCTCAGTGACTTTCAACGTGGCACCATTACAGGATGCCATCTTTCCAACAGTCAGTTTGTCAAATGTCTTCCCAGCTGGAGCTGCCCCGGTCAACTGTAAGTGTTGTTATTGTGAAGTGGAAACGTATTGGAGCAACAACGGCTCAGCCATGAAGTGGTAGGCCAAACAAGCTCACAGAACGGTACCGCCAAGTGCTGAAGAGCGTAGTTCATAAAAATTGTCTGTTCTCAGTTGCAACACTCACTCCCAAGATACAAACTGCCTCTGGAAGCAACATCAGCACAATAACTGTTCGTCAGGAGCTTCATGAAATTGATTTCCATGACCGAGCAGCCGGATACAAACCTAAGATCACAATGCGCAATGCCAAGCGTCGGCTGGAGTGGTGTAAAGCTCGCTACCATTGAACTCTAGAGCAGTGGAAACGTTCTCTGGAGTGATGAATCACGCTTCACCATCTGCCAGTCGGACGGATGAATTTAGGTTTGAGGGATGCCTGGAGAGTGATACCTGCCCGAATGCATAGTGCCAACTGTAAAGTTTGGTGGAGGTGGAATAATGTTCTAGGACTGTTTTTCATGGTTCGGGCTAGGCCCCTTAGGATTTCCCAGTGAAGAGAAATCTTAACTCTAAAGCATACAATTACATTCTAGACAATTCTCTGCGTCTAACATTGTGGCAACAGTTTGGGGAAGGCCCTTTCCTGTATTAGCATGACAATGCCACCGTGCACAAAGCGAGGTCCATACAGAAATGGTTTGTCGAGATCGGTGTGGAAGAACTTGACTGGCCTGCACAGAGCCCTGACTTCAACCCCATCAAACACCTTTGGGATGAATTGGAACACCGACTGCGAGCCAGGCCTAATCGCCCAACATCAGTGCCTGGCCTCACTAATGCTGTTGCGGCTGAATGGAAGCAAGTCCCCACAGCAATGCTCCAACATCTAGTGGTAAGTCTACCCAGAAGATTGGAGGCTGTTATAGCTGCAAAGGGGAGACCAACTCCATATTAATGCCCATGATTTTGGAATGAGATGGTCGACGAGCAGGTGTGGTCATGTAGTGTATCTGACAACTGTCACTGAAGAACCATTCACACAGACCCGATACCTGTATTTTTGTTACAGGATCTGTGAAAATGCAGGTTATATGACTAGGTCTTGAGGTGGGATTTAATATGCCACGTTTTTTTACCCCTACACCTTTCAGATACATAAAAACGTAAAAGAAAGTGGGATATTAAAAATGTGGGATTTTTATCTGTGTGTGAAAGGGATTTCACAGTATTGGACTGTCTCTTTACAAACATCAATATGGCAAAACATCAGCAAATAGAAATGGCAGGAGCGCAGTGTACATGGTGTGTCTACTGTGAGATAGGGGGACAGGACACAGAATAGTTCAAATGAGACTTTTTTCTACATTTCTTTTAGTGGGACACCAGCTGTCAATTCACCAGCTGCTGGACATGAGCAGACACCGAGACAAACTATCTGGATGTAGTCACTAAGGGATTTGGCAGGCTGAGCTATGGGAGTAAAAAGGCCCGAATGAGCCTGCCTGAATGTTTTGGAGGCTGAAAAATGACACAGTTTTGAGAGTTTTCTTCTAACATCCAACAGTCAGCAATGTAGGTCATTTTAAAGCAGTTGTTAACCACAATAAGAATGCGGTGGGTGTTGTTTTACTGATGGGAAAGATTTCCGTCAATGATTGGTTTCAGTCCATGAGGGTGCTTTCCCCCCCAAACACAGACATGCTCATTTGTTTTCATCTGAGTACAAGACTGATAGTCATGTGACCACTCCACCCCCACTCCCGAAATGTATTGGCTGGGAGTGAGCGGTTGAAAAGCATTGACAGAGACTCTGGACTTGTACAACATTGCAGTCAACAGTGTAGGTGACTGCCTCCTGACTGATCTACAAAGAACCTTGTATCATAAATAACTACTCATTATTATTTTTTTGATCAGTCAGTCACAATTTATCTATGATTCATTACAGTTTTCATCTTCTTGAACATGGCCAATGTCTCCAGGGACAGGATCAACGTAGTTGGTTGGTTTGCATTTTAGGAAGTCATTTCAGGACACATAGTCTGTTGAGGGGCAAAGACTAATCTAAGACACTTCACTTCTACTTCCGATGGAATGGCGGAAATGCTTACACTTGTTGCTTTATTTAAATTCCATACAATAAAAATGTGCATTTATGGCTCTCATCTCAATGAGATATAAAGCTACCGGTAAAAACATGTATCCTGATTCCAAGGCGTTTTTATTTTCATTTGAGAAAGCTGTATGAAATCATCAATATCCTTTGTTCTGGTGCAGAACTGCATCAGTGTACTGTCCTGGAGCAGAGCCCAACAATGAGACCCAGCAGCACTGTCGATGTGGGAAGTGACCAGCCCGAGATAGCCAGCTATGTCCTTGGAACTGTCCCCTCACAGCTCTGCCTGCCAGCCTGCCTGCTCTAGCTACACACAAGACACATCGTAAAAAAGTGCATCCTGTAGCTCTTCATAAAACCCCCATGGCCTCTCTCCAGGTTCCCTTCTCCATACTCCTCAGCGTATCTGTCAGCCTCTGTCTTATCTGCTCCTTCTTTGTCCTGTCCTAGCTTACACAGACCTGAGGGAAGACTACAGGGTACCCCCCTAGGCTCCTACCCCAGTATTGCCTGGTTTAGATCTTATCTGTCGGAAAGATATCAGTTTGTCTCTGTGGATGGTTTGTCTTCTGACAAGTTTCGGTGTTCCTCAAGGCTCTGTTTTAGGACCATTATAGTTTTCACTATATATTCTATCTCTTGGTGATGTCTTTCACAATGTCAACTTTCACTGCTATGTGGATGACACACAGCTGTACATTTAACATGGTGATTATACATGGTGAAGCCCCAAAATGGCCAACCATAGAAGCCTGTGTTTCAGACATAAAGAAGAGGATGGCAGCATGTTTTACTTTTAAACTCGGACAAAACAGAGATGCTAGTTCTAGATCCCAAGAAACAAAGAGATCTGCTGTTTGATTTGACAATTAATATTGATGGTTGTAAAGTTGTCTCAAATAAAACTGTGAAGGATAAAACACTAAATAAACTTCAGTGCTAAATACGGCTGCTAGAATATTGACAAGAACCCATAGAATTTGATCAATTTACTCCAGTGTTAGCCTCTCTACACCAACTTCCTGTTAAGGCTAGGGCTGATTTCAAAGTTTTACTGCTGACCTACAAAGCATTACATGGACTTGCTCCTACCTATCTCTCCGATTTGGTCCTGCCGTACATACCTACATGTACGCTACAGTCACAAGACGCAGCCCTCCGTATTGTCCCCAGAATTTCTAAGCAAACAGCTGGTGGCAGGGCTTTCTCCTACATAGCTAACTTTTTATGGAATCGTCTGCATGTGAGAGACGCAGGCTCGGTCTCAACCTTTAACTCTTTACTGAAGACTCATCTCTTCAGTAAGTTCTATGATTGAGCATAGTCTGGCCCAAGGTGAACGGCAAGGCACTGGAATGATGAACCACCCTGCTGACTTTGCCTGGTCGGTTCCCCTCTATCCACTGGAATTCTCTGCCTCTGACCCTGTTGCAGGGGTTGAATCACTGACTTAATAGTGCTCTTCCATGCTGTAACTAGGAGGGGTGCGTCTTGGCATGCCTGACTAACTTGTTCTTCCTGTCCGGTCTTGTGCACCCTCGGGCTTGTGCAGTGGAGGAGATCTTTGTGGGCTATACTCAGCCTTGTCTCAGTGTAGTAAGTTAATGGTCGGTTGATATCCCTCTAATGGTGTGTTGGCTGTGCTTTGGCAAAGTGGGTGGGGTTATGTCCTGTCTGGTTGGGTCCCCCGACACCCCCTGTCTCAGCCTCCAGTATCTATGCTGCAATGGTCTATGAGCCGGGGGGCTAGTGTAATTCTCCTGTCTTATCTGGTGTCCTGTGTGAATTTAAGTATGCTCTCTCTAATTCTCTCTCTCTCCCTCTCTCGCTCCCCTCTCGGAAGACCTGAGCCCGAGGACCATGCCTCAGGACTACCTGACCGGACGACTCCTGACTGACCGCACCTGCTGTCTCAACATCTGAATGCTTGGCTATGAAAAGCCAACTGACATTTACTCCTGGGGTACTGACCTGTTGCACCCTCTATAACCACTGTGATTATTATTTCACCCTGCTGGTCATCTATGAACGTTTGAACATCAGAAGGGGACTGGCCGCCTCAGAGCCTGGTTCCTCTCTAAGTCCCTCCCTAGGTTCCTGCCTTCATAGGGAGTTTTTCCTAGCCATCACGCTAAGTTGCATCTACATTGCTTGCTGGTTGGGGTTTTAGGCTGGTTTTCTGTATAACTACTTTGTGACATCTGCTGATGTAAAAAGGGCTTTATAAATAAATGTGATTGATTTGATTGATATTGAGCAGGTACAGGCTGGTGTTTGTTAGGTGGGGTGCCATGTGTTTGTGGCTGCACCACGTCGTGGTTCCTGACAGTGCAGGACAGGGTGAGGTGTTAATAGAAGCTGGTGGGGTAAACAGAGCAGCTGTCAGAAGGGCTGCCTCCTGGACGTACTCCAGGAAAATAAAGGTAGCTACTCCACTACACTACAAACCGAGCCACCTAGGCTAAATTAGACATTATCAATGAGAGTGACCTATTGTATACTCACCATAGTGCTCCTGCAAAGACCCCAAAAGCAAATGACTGTGTTCTCAGGTCCCAGACACAGTACAAAGGCACATCTCACAGCTTATCATGAAACAATCTTTCAAAATCAAGAAAACAATCTTTCAAAATCTACAAATGTCCCAAGATGATTAATCTCAACATAAATGATCAAGCTTGTCACAAAAGTTTGCACAGTATGCACTCGAAAATAACATGCAAAGCGAAGCATACACATTACCTGTCCCACTTAAGATTATCCATCTGTGCAATACAAGTAGAGATGAGATCAATCAAGTCACAGTGCAGCCTTATCCAGCACCAACTCAGTTCCCCCAGCCTACAGCGTAGTTTCTGCACTTCAGCATCGGACAGCAACATTTAGCTCCTCCTATCTATGCATAAAGTCTCCCCCTATATTCCATAAGGAGTTAAAGCCAGGGAGGCAAAAATAGTTGGAATACACCCTTACCAGAGCAATCTCCTTGATCCTATTATCCACAATGGACGGGCCAACCCATTCACCAGAGAGGCACTTAAGGGTTAAGGTAACAGTGCCTTAATAACGTCCCTCGATTCGCTCGCCCATAAGCCCAAGAAACTGCAGTCCTCCTCTCACTGTTCCCACTGCAGCAGTACTCACTCTCCTTTACCCACACACACATGAACATACAAACACACACATTCTCTCTCACATGACCCTTCATTCTCTCAGTCCCCTCCTCCTCTCCCTCTTTCCACTCTCTCCCTTTTTCACTCCCCCCAGAATGGATCCCCCTCCCCTTTCCATCTCTTCTCTCCCCCGCATCTTCCACCCCCTCCCTCTATCCTCCCCTTCATCCTCCCCATCCATCCCTCCATCCTCCCCCTCCCTCTATCCATCCCCTCCCTCCATCCTCCCCCCACTCCAGCGCCCTCACTCTCTCAGCCTCCTGATTTGTGATGCTGCTCACACTGTGCTGTATGCAGCACTCCTCTCTGCCGCCCTGCTCCAACACTGAAGGGCAACCCGAGAGAATTCATATCCAATACTGTCAATCCCACATCAAGAACCTAGCAGTACTTCAAACAAACCTCACCGAAGACTAGCACCTCTGGGAACTGTACAGAGTCTAGCATCTCAGGGAACGATAGAGAGTTCAGCTGTAAAATATGTGTCAGGGAAGGAAAAGGAGAGGAGGAAAGAGTCAACATTAGAACAGGATGAGAGTAGAACAGCAGATGGGTAGAGGAAAAGGAAGTAGAAAGGGATGTAGAGTAGAGTGATAGAGCTTAGGAAAAAATAGAGAAATGAGAGAGGAGAGACCCCATTGTGTGGCACACACACTGTAGCCAGAAGAGGTAGTTTGACACTGAAGGAGTGACTGCTGAGAGATTCTCTTTCAAATGCTCACTAGGCTCACATGCACACACACGTGTGCATAAAAATAAGCACACACAAACACATACACACACACACACGAAGGCACACGCACGCACATAAACACTCACTAATGTCTTTGCAGCAGAAATATTATGGTCATGAATAACGTTACATGGAACAATTGCTGTAAGGGCTCAAATCCAACTGGCATCTCACAAGTAGCTATAAGGAGATTGACAGAAACTGTGAATCCGCAGTTGGTCTTACTAAGCAAACCTTTCTTTCCAACACCGCTTCTGACCGCTGTGGCAACAGCCAAGATGGATCACGGAAATCACCGTGGCAGCAGCAGTAGAGAGGCTCTACAAGATCATTGATGTAATGATGTCACAGTGGAGGCTGCTGAGGGGAGGACGGCTTGTACTAATGGCTGGAATGGTGTCAATGGAATGGTATCAAACACATGTAAACCACGTCTTTGATGTGGTTGATACCACGCCATTGACTCCATTCCAGACATTATTATGAGCCGCCCTCCCCTCAGCAGCCTCCACTGTAAAGTAGAAGTAATAGTTGATGTAGTCATAACAACAATCACAACAGCAGAAGTAATTTTATAGATGCAGAAAAACCTACAGGACATTAAAGATGGAGGTAGTGCTGAAATTAAATGAGAAAACATTGCAAGCACACTATAGCTTTCTCATGGATTTATTTTCTTAGCTTACCCTTTCAGATCTTAATTTGGGTTGTCATGGAATTGACACAATAAATGTATTTGTCTGTACTGCAGCATGTTTCTATGATGCTCTTTCTGTACTATTGGGACCTTTGCTGAGCCAGACAATTGAGAGTCCTCTGAGCTTTTTATGGTGTTGCAGAAAATGATCATCTTCCCGTTAGTGAAGCTGCCTCCTAGCGGACAGCGATGAGCACTCCTAAATGAAATCAATAAGGCCTCAATTAGTAGGAATGAAAGAAAGAGGGATGGCCTTTAGCAATTTCACAATCCAGGCCTGGAGAAACAAGAGCAAGTGTTATTTGTTTTTTGCTCCTGCCATACCTGTCAATTGTAGTTTCAATTGATTACATGTTTAAGAGATGATTACTGTGCCTGGTTTGGCAACTAGCTCTCACAGTCTCACGTCAGAATCAGATGTTCATCCATGTTTCTCAAACGTCAAATGTTGAAGTTGTTGAAAATTGTGTTTAAGGTTCAGTTTAGGCCTTAACTCCAAAATCATAGGATTAGGCATCAATGCAGAATGGTAAGGTAAGGTTTGGAAGAGGCTTCAAATAAAACGTTTAAAAATGGCTTTCTATCGATGGATTTTAACTTGCAATCTTTGGAATCAGAGGCAGATGTTAAAACCCATCCGCCATCCCCGTCCACAACATCCTAGCAAAACCAAAACCTACTTAAAGGTGGCAGTGAGCACTGTTGCCCCTAGTCGCCGGTTTCCACGTCATCTTCCGATGTCCCCAGACATGGATAGACGTCAAATACTGACTCGTATCACAGGTGACCCGGCTGGAGCTTGGAAAATATCCAATCATTTTAAAAGTCAATTCACTGACTCTGTCACAGCATTTGCCATGTACTAGAATGACTGAAATGGAACAGATATATCCTACTCTGAAGATATTTTTATTGGTTCAGAAGCAAAAGTACTGTATGCATTTTACAATGTTTGTTTTTTCTTAACTATCTCTTACTGGTTGTCACAAATGGTACTTCAAATGACAGTCTAGTAAGTCTAAAGTTCTAAAGCAATGGCTCTAAACTTACCTGAAAGTGATCCTGTCACGTCCTGACCCTAGTTCCTTTTTTATGTCTATATTTTGGTTTGGTCAGGGCGTGAGTTGGGGTGGGCATTCTATGTTTTGTTCTATGTTTTGTATTTCTGTGTTTGGCCTGGTATGGTTCCCAATCAGAGGCAGCTGTCTATCATTGTCTCTGATTGAGAACCATACTTAGGTAGCCTGTTCCCACCTGTGTTTGTGGGTAGTTGTTTTCTGTTGTGTCTATTGCACCTTGCAGAACTG
Organism: Oncorhynchus gorbuscha; assembly: GCF_021184085.1. Taxonomy (NCBI): domain Eukaryota; kingdom Metazoa; phylum Chordata; class Actinopteri; order Salmoniformes; family Salmonidae; genus Oncorhynchus; species Oncorhynchus gorbuscha. The sequence goes on along the minus strand of NC_060175.1, from coordinate 82,020,160 downwards.
TTAGTTTGTCGTGTTTTTGGTTCAAGTATTCGTATTTATTAAAAGTATTATGAATACTTACCACGCTACACCTTGGTCTTCTCTCTCTCCCGACAACAGCCACTACAGATCTTATGACACAGTGGCCTAAAATGCAGGGCTGACTCAGTGTCTCAGTATCAACACTGTATTGATTCGTGGCACATTTGTGACTTGTTTAAAAAAACTAGGCATATGTCACACGTCACTACTTCACAGGAGCAGCATTTGAACGTGAACTTTTATTTTCTATCAAAATGTGTTTTTTGGGCAGAAATACCTTCTGGAACAGGAACTTTCATGTGCCTTAATAACAAACGTGTATTCCATCCATAAATACGAAGAAAATTGTTAAATTACAAGCCTGGTTGGTTTAGCCACGGAAAAAGTCGGCTGAGATAATGGATGGGCTGGACATGCCGGGAGATGAGTTTGGATTGGTCTGCCATGTAGCATGCTTCTGTCTATAACATGAGCTGTTCACTATGTGTTGACAGGCCTTTCTACCATGCTGTTTTTGAAAGATATAATGTCAGCCATCAAGAACTACAAAAGTTTTGCTACTTTTCTCAACAACATTGATGCCCTGAATTTAGCAGGGCACTATCAACATAGAAAAAGTGATTGGCTACTTTCTGCACACGCCACGGTCAGTGTGAACCGGAGTGACTTGGCACAACGCTGACCAAACAAATTGTAGCTACAAACAAAACAGAGTTCAATGGTTCCAGTCTGCCGTGAAGTGTTTATCCATGTACACTACCGTTCAAAAGTTTGGGGTCACTTAGCAATGTCCCTGTTTTTGAAAGAAAAGCACATTTTTTTCCATTAAAATAACATCAAATTGATCCGAAATACAGTGTAGACATTATTAATGTTGTAACTTACTATTGTTGCTGGAAACGGCTGACCTTTAATGGAATATCTACATAGGCGTACAGAGGCCCATTATCAGCAACCATCACTCCTGTGTTCCAATGGCACGTTGTGTTAGCTAATCCAAGTTTATCATTTTAAAATGCTAATTGATCATTAGAAAACCCTTTTGCAATTATGTTAGCACAGCTGAAAACTACTGTTCTGATTAAAGAAGCAATAAAACTGTCCTTCTTTAGATTAGTTGAATATAACTTATACTGTTGTTGCTGCTGCTATTACTACTACTACTGCTACTGATACTACTACTCCTGCTGCTACTACTACTACTGCTGCTGCTACTGATACTACTACTCCTGCTGCTACTACTACTAATGCTGCTGATACTACTACTACTACTACTACTACTACTACTGCTACTGATACTACTGCTACTACTACTATTACTACTACTACTGCTACTGATACTACTACTCCTGCTGCTACTACTACTGCTGCTGCTACTACTGCTACTACTACTACTACTACTACTACTACTACTGCTACTGCTACTACTACTGCTACTACTACTACTACTACTACTACTACTACTACTACTACTACTACTACTACTACTACTGTTACTGATACTACTACTCCTGCTGCTACTACTACTGCTGCTGCTACTACTGCTAATGCTACTACTACTACTACTACTACTACTACTGCTACTACAATTACTACTGCTACTACTACTACTACTGCTACTACTACTCCTAATTATTATACACAGTGATGATACTGAGAGACATTCATAGAGATAGTAGCAGTAATAGTTCTCAATAAACTGCTGAACAGTGAGACAAAAAAAGAGCACAGGAGAGGAACAAATCCTCATTGAACAACAATGCTGGATAATTAAAAACAAAGATAAGCAGCTTGTGCAGCTATATCATGGACTATACACATAAACAAGTTGATACCTACACACGTGCATGCACAGTGCACACACACACATGCACGCATGCACAGATATCACTAGCCACTTTAACTATGCCACTTTGTTTACATACTCATCTCATATGTATATACTGTACTCAATACCATCTACTGTATCTTGCCTATGCCACTCTGTACCATCACTCATTCATATATCCTTATGTACATATTCTTTATCCCCTTACACTTGTGTCTATAAGGTAGTAGTTTTGGAATTGTTAGCTGGATTACTTGTTGGTTATTACTGCATTGTCAGAACTAGAAGCACAAGCATTTCGCTACACTTGCATTAACATCTGCTAACCATGTGTATGTGACAAATAAAATTTGATTTGATTTGATTTGTATGCCCGACATTAATCAAGTGAAGCACCAGTGGTTTCCCTCCCTTAATAATACTACTATGTCTGTGATGGCCTCCAAGATGTCTGCCAAGCAGTGTCTCAATTCTGCAGTTTGACAATCTCTCCCCAGTCTCTTAAAGGAATACCCAATAAGTGTTCATCAAGCCAACAGCTTGTAGGGGAAGGGAAGGGAGTGGGCAGACAGAACAGAGGGGAAACGGAGAGGGGTTGGTGTTGGATGGGAAGTGGGGGGGTTGAGGAGACGCCACTGGGCTGTGACTGCAGAATCTCTCTCTCTCTCATACAGCACTGAGCTGCCAAACGAAACGAGGTGCCTTCCAGCTGTGGTTGGCCCACTTTGAATCTGGCTCGGTGAAAGGGAAGGGAACCCTTTCACCTAGAGCACTGTTATTTCACAATGTGGGGAGGAACAGCTAAAGCCACATACAATGTCTAAGTAATGTCGAATCTTCTCTTGTTTAAAGACTGAGACATGAACAGATGCTGAATCAGCATAATCTTTGTGCGGTGGAGAGAGAGAGAGAGAGAGAGAGAGAGAGAGAGAGAGAGAGAGAGAGAGAGAGTAGAACACGATCTAATTGGTAGTACACATGCCTGGCCTGAGCCATAGCAACAGAAAATCAATAACATTAAAGATATTATAGATTACCTAATAGGCCTACACATTGTATGTAAGTCCAGGGTTTCTATTCCGTTCCAAATAACGTCTGTTCTGAGCATACCCTTCTCGTCAATAATATTGCAGATTCACAAAGCAAACTTACAACACAATATTCAATAGCCGTTCTGGCGTCCACCTACATATGAATATCTATTCCCTGCGGTATCAATTTCCATTCAATAAATGTTAAACTGATCAATGTTAATGTTGATTAGGCTGCACACAGGGCCACCTGTGTTTCATCTGGTATAAAGGACAGAGGGGTGGGCAGAGGGCAGTATCTGTTCTCCCAGGAGGTGCTCTTCTCTTGGCTTTATTAACCCTTGCTGGGCCCCTGTGGTTCCAGGCTGTCATCACACAAGGAAGTGGCTGATTAATCAGGTGAGTGCTTGAGACGGGGAGAGGCAATCAGGGCAGTGTGTGCCTGCTGGAGATGAGACTAGCCCACAAAAGCCCCATCCTATAGTAAATCATGGCTCCTATCTCTCTCTCTCTCTACAAGCACACACCCAGGCATGCGTGCGCACACACACACACACACACACACACACACACACACACACACACACACACACACACACACACACACACACACACACACACACACACACACACACACACACACACACACACACACACACACAGACAGACAGACACACACACAGTGGCCTGCCCTGCATCTCCACGCCTATTCCCCTTCTTCACAACACCACAGTGTGGCTCCTCTCTGTGCCTCAGTGATCAACTGGGACATTATGTCAGAGCAGATGGCACTCTGGGGAAGCCCAGCCTCTCTGGGTTTATCATGCTGAAAGATAGTCTAATGGAGTCCAACACATTCATGGCTTGGTTTGACCACGCCTGTCTGTCGCACTGTAGAATATATTTTCTATTGGTAGTGTTGTAGAGCCACACCTCATATGGCCACCCCTCATAGCCTGGTTCCTCTCTTAGGTTTCTTCCTAGGTTTTGGCCTTTCTAGGGACTTTTTCCTAGCCACCGTGCTTCTACACCTGCATTGCTTGCTGTTTGGGGTTTTAGGCTGGGTTTCTGTACAGCACTTTGAGATATCAGCTGATGTACGAAGGGCTATATGAATAAATTTGATTTGATTTAGAGCCATTCATCAATTAGGATCGATGATGATCTGTAGAATACATTAGAGTATCTTGTGGTGAAAACCATCTACTCTATATCCGGCTAATGCATTAGATCATGCATATTTCCTTGAAGGTAATATTTTTTCAGTGACATTATGTAGCCATGTAACATGCCAGGGATAACATATGGTTGCTTTTAAAAGGGAATAAAAACGTGCATTGACACAAGAAAACCCTGCTATCCCCACACTGATGTAGACTGTAGAAAAGACAAATTGATCAGTCACTCTCTAGTAGATTAATGAATAAATTACGTTGATTGGTTAACAGTGGTTCGCCCCAGACTTGGTCAGAGCACTATGCCAGGTAACAGTGGGTACCCTGTGACATTGGCAGTCACTATTGACATACTGTTACCAGTCAAAGACAGGCCACTGTCTGTACCCACGGCGTAGCCTACAGCAGAGATGGGAGGCTAGAGGCAGCTTCCTATTGATTAAGTTTCAATGTTGATTCACCACGTGCACAGGATACAACAGGTTAAAAACAGTACAGTGAAATTCTACCCTTGAGAGCTCTTTCCAACAATGCAGTGATAATAATAAGAATAAACATGTAGATAATAATAATATAGATAATAATTCAACATTTAATCAAATCAAATAAAAACACAACAACTACAATGTGAATTAAAGAAACATGAGAATGTGTTTCTTTACAGGGATGATGATCTTTCTGAGCGAGGTTGGAGCGGAGGGAAAGGCAGCATGTGACGATGTGTTTCAAGTGAACAGTCTCTGGTTAAAGAGGTCAGGACCAATCACAGCAATGAAAGTGACAGCTACCTCTTGATGTGGAAAAAAGCAAGGACTTCACTCAACAAATCCTATCTCTCTCTTGCTCTTTCTGTATCCCACTCTCTCTTTCCTCTCTCTCTCTCTCTTCTTCTCTAAGCAACCCTTCTGGCGAGTTCATTCCAACAGATATCACCTTATCGAAGATTACAGCTCATGTGCAAATACAATTATCTTAATTGGCCTTGTAAGCCATGATACTCACAGCCAAATATTGATAGGTGGCCCTCGCGATCACAGTGAGAGTGTTGTCAATATCAGGGTGATCTAGAAGGAAAAAAAAAATTGAATTTTTTTATGACCGTATGGATAGACTGAAAATCACAGTGAAATCACAGTGAAACAACGTAAAATACAGTCTTCTTCAGCCCTGGACAGCTCCATTTTAGCACTAGGTAAATAATCAGAAGAACAATAATGAAACACTATTTGAAGTAACTGAGTGCGTGGCAAGCTAAATGGCAGGACATCCAGTGTGGCTATCTGTCTACTTCACCCTCACCATATTCTACTGTATAATTGAGATTCCCCCAAAACTGGCCAACTGTTTATCACAAAAAAATTACCATGGCAATATGTTAATAAAATAGTGTTACTTTATTAATGACAGTATAACTACACAGGTTTAATAGCAATTGAGGGTTACCTGAAAACATGTGTATATGACATATTGCTCCCCTTCTTTGTTAATTATTTGGACTGCTGCATACACTCTGGCACAGTTAAGCAACCTAAATTAACTCTAAGAGGTTCTGACAGTTGTCTCACTCCCACATAGGACATGCTGATGTATGCTTGGAGGCCACAACGAGGTGGACTAATGAGTGCTTGCTGTTGCTGGAAGCTACTCCTTCCTCTGATTACAGCTCTCTGAATTTATTTAATTAATGCCGATATGAGGAGGCCTGTGACTGGCTGAAGGTTAGGGCCCAGATAGGCTTGTTTTCTCTCCCACATCTCCTATACCACAGACCCAGTAAAAACAGCCCAATACAACCCAACCTGGCCCAGAACAAAAGCTTGCACACCTAATGGAGGAGGGCACAGAGTTGATTTCATTAAGCACCAGACAGAAGAAAACGGACTGAAAGGGTCTACCTGGAGTTCTCCACTAAGAAACACTCAGTTTTGTTTTTCATTGCCTGCCCTAACGAACACGATCCAGGTTTACAACACACCCTGCAGAAAATATGCTTCAAGTTACTATGCACTACTCGATCACACATTCTGATGAGAGAAACACTTTTCTGTCCACTGTATAATTAACTACATTAGTCATGCATAAATAATTTAGTTGGCTGATGACGTACTTACAGTAATACATGCATTGACGCAAGTATGCACGGAAGCAAGCATGCACAGTTACACTCATACAGGTGTACGATCTTAATTTGAGCCAGTTTGCTACAGCATGAAAATAATGTGGATTACATTTTCATATGGGTTGATACATTTTCTGTAAGGGGAAATCAAGTCTGAAATGTCAAAATGGAAATTAAAAAGTTCAAAAGCCTTTTTAAACTTCAAATTCGCTACACGTTTGGCATTAAAGTTTTCCTGTAACAGGGTGATCAAATTAAGATCCTACATCTGCATGCACACACATTATTTCTGCTGCATGTACGTATGTTCAATGTTTATGTGGTGTTTGGATACAGGTACAGTAAGTGATTGTTCCATTAATCTACATCTAGTTGAGACCACAGGGCGGTGTGAAGAATCGCACAAAGCCTCTGCATTTTTATCTCAATATCAAGTCATTTCTGGGTAACAATTAAGTACCTTACTGTGATTGTTTTCAATTCAAATAGTCAAAAAGAAACATAAATACCTTCTTTTCAAAAAACAATTTCTCAAGCAAGAATTTTGCTAGGGCTGTCTCTGGGAGTGGTTGGAGTGGGGAGGGGGAAATGGAAAAGTTACTGTTATTGGCAGAGAGGTTTGGAACTCTCTTTCTTATTGGTTTATTAAATAATTTAAAGGCCAAATCTCCCTCCAGCCAAAACAGTCTGAAATGTCATTCTGTCTTTTGAAACAGCTCTTACACTAAAAGGGCATTATCATTTTTTTTTTTTTACAATTTCACAGTATTATTCCAACCTCATACTGTGGAAATATATATAAAAGATAGGAAATCAAGTTTTTGACTGCACTGGGTCTTTAACTAATGGGTTCTCCAATACCCCTCAAGCGTCATGTACAGGGTTGTACAGGAATAGATATTTGGCATTGAATGTAAATCTGAATGGGCATGTTTTCCTGGCCTGGGTTTAATTATAAACACAATAATCCGTACCCCAGAGCTATTCACACAGACACACATTTCTTACGACTTGTGGGAACTGTCAATGCGATATTCCATGGACACTTGGAATGATTGATTAGTTCCTAAGAAGCACAAGCAGCCCTGTCATACACACTTTGTTTATGTGGGTTCCATGCATTGTAAAAGGAAAAAAGGTTATGAATTATGTGTAAACCATCTGAATGCAGTATAAGAGATATACTGTGTATTATAAACTGGGTGGTTCGAGCCCTGAAAATGTATTTTTACTGTTCTAATTACATTGGTATCCAGTTTATAATAGCAATAAGGCACCTCGCGGGTTTGTGATATATGGCCAATATACCACAGCTAAGGGTTGTGTCATGCATAAGAACAGTCCTTAGCCATGGCATATTGGCTATATACCACACCTCCTTGGGCCTTATTGCTTAATTTTAGGCCTACATCTGGACTCCTGGACATGGGAGGAGATTTTGGACGGTAAGGGACCCTGGGCACAGGCTGGGAAATATCGCCGCCCCAGGGAAGAGCTGGAGGCAGCTAAAGCCGAGCGGTGGCAATATGAGGAGTTAGCACGGCAGTACAACAGGGAGAGAGAGGGGCAGAGAGAGGCAGCCCCAAACATTTATTGGGGGGCACACGGGGAGTGTGGCTAAGTTAGGTAGGAGAACTGAGCCAACTAACTCCCTGTGCTTACCGTGGCGAGAGGTTGACCAGGCAGGCACCGTGTTATGCCGTGAGGCGCACGGTCTCCCCAGTGCGCAGGCATAGCCTGGTGCGCTACATCGCAGGTCCTCGTATCGGCCGGGCTAGAGTGGGCATCGAGCCAGGAGTAATAAAGCCGGCTCAGCGCATCTGGTCTCCAGTGCGTCTCCTCGGCCCGGGTTATATGGCACCAGCCCTATGCACGGTGTCCCCGGTTCACCAGCACAGCCCAGTGCGGTCTGTTCCACCCCGCCGCACTTGCCGGGCTACAGGGAGTATCCAGCCAGGACAGGTTGTGCACGCTTGGTGCTCGAGACCTCCAGTGTGCCTCCACGATCTGGTCCATCCAGTGCCTCCTCCACGCACCAGGCCTCCTGTGGCAGCTCCACGCACCAGGCTGTCTCTCCGTCTCCTCCCTCCAGGTGCTCCCGCCTGTCCAGCGCTTCCAGAGTCTCCCTCCTGTCCAGCGCTTCCAGAGCCTCCCTCCTGTCCAGTGCTTCCAGTCTCCCTCCTGTCCAGCGCTTCCAGAGCCTCCCTCCTGTCCAGTGCTTCCAGTCTCCCTCCTGTCCAGCGCTTCCAGAGTCTCCCTCCTGTCCAGCGCTTCCAGTCTCCCTCCTGTCCAGCGCTTCCAGAGTCTCCCTCCTGTCCAGTGCTTCCAGAGCCTCCCTCCTGTCCGGAGCTGCCAGAGCCACCCGTCAGTCAGGCGCTGCCGGAGCCACCCTTCACGCTGGTGCTACCGGAGCCGCCCTTCACGCTGGCGCTGCCAGAGCCTCCGGCGCCGCCGGAGTCTCCCGTCTATTTGGGGCCAGCTGCAAGAGTCCCCAGTCCAAGGTCGGTGGCGAGGGTCGCCGCTCCAAAGTAGCAACTTAAGTGGCCCAAGGCTATGGTGGAGTGGGGTCCACGTCCCGCGCCAGAGCAGCCATTGCGGACAGATGCCCGCCCAGACCATCCCCTATGGGTTTAGGTTTGGGGGCCAGAGTCCGCACCTTTGGGGGGGGGTACTGTCACGCCCTGACCGTAGATTGCTTTGTATGTTTCTGTTTTTAGTTTGGTCAGGGTGTGGTGTGAGTGGGTATTCTATGTTTTGTTTTCTGTTTTGTGTGTATCACCTGACAGAAGTGTTTCCATCTCGTTATTCCTCGTTATTATTTTGTTTAGTGTTCAGTTTTGATTAAATTTACAACATGAACACTTACCATGCTGCACCTTGATCCTCTCCTTCTTCCACCTACGAAAACCGTTACAACATTAGTTTGTCCATAGCCCAGGCCCTTTGTAAGGTTTCTCAATGGTTGCAGCTGTACATTTTCAGCCACCAAAATGTTATTTATTCATTATTCATCCAGGGACTGACCAGGCCCAACCCTGCTTAGCTTCAGAAGCAAGCCAGCAGTGGTATGCAGGGTGGTATGCTGCTGGAAAAAAGATCTGTCTGAATGAACAGTTAATTAGCCAAATTAGCATTTTACAGACCTTGGAGAGTCTATTTTCCTCCACTATTTCACTAAACATTTCATTCCATGATTTGTAGGCTTGAATTGCCGTAAGTGTATCATAAAGACATCCACAAGGACATATTATCCCGTCTTATTGTGTGCAATTTGTGTTGAATATTTGCGTAGTCATCACTCCAGTGTCTCTCTCTACCTGTCATTGCAGCAAGAGAGCAAACAGCTTGTGTTTGTTTCCGCTAGTTAGGAAAGCATCAAGAACAAGATAGTATGAATTCGCGAACTCTAGCCTAATACACCCAAATCAACAAACTTTTCTAAATATGATGTCACAAATGTATGAGAGAAATGAATGCTTTCATGAGGAGTAATTTTATGGTGGTGAGGAACAGCAGCCAGGGTCAGTCTGTGGTGTGCTGCAGGTGACAGAGAGTTTATGGGCCGTAGACTCCAGGTTCCTGTACAGTGAGTTATGATTGAGCCAGTGTCCTCCTTCTGCTACAGGCCCATGGTGGTGCCCCAGCCCCCTGTGAAACTGTCCTAGTTATTTCTGGCTAGCTAGAGGTGCTGAGTGACAGCAAAGCGAGAAAAAAAATGCATACCAATAGCTTAAAGCTCAGCACAGACCAGATTCAGACCTCCGTTGGCTAAAGGGTAGGGCTGGGAATTGCCAGGGACCTGATGATGCAATATTATCACGGTAGGATCCGATACGATATGAATCACGATTCTCACAATTCTATATTTATTGCTATTCCATACTGCAATTCGATGTTCCAAACATATTGCTCACCTATGTCCGCTGCAGAGGGACAAGAGAGAGCAATAAGAAAACGAGTTTTGATCAGTCAAACAAGCTATATGATAAAAAAAACTGGTGTTTCGGTGCAGGTACAGCCGACTAGCACTAGCTAACGCTACCTACAGTAGCAAAAATATATACACTTGAGTGTATATAAACATTAGGTACACCTTCAATTCCACAGGGATGCTGGCCCATGTTGACTCCAATGCTTTCTACAGTTGTGTCAATTTGGCTGGATGTCCTTTGGTTGGTGGACCATTCTTGATACACACGGGAAACTGTTGAGCGTGAAAAACCCAGCAGCGTTGCAGTTCTTAAAACACTCAAACCGGTGCACGTGGCACCTACTACTATACCCCGATCAAAGGCACTTCAATCCTTTTAAATGCCCGTTCACCCTCAGAATAGCACACATACACAATCCATGTCTCAATAGTTTCAATGCTTAAAAATCCTTCTTTAACCAGTTTCCTCCACAGCAGGGTAGCCTAGTGGTTAGATCGTTGGACTAGTAACCAAAAGGTTGCAAGTTTGAATCCCTGAGCTGACAAGGTACAAATCTGCCGTTCTGCCCTTGAACAGGCAGTTAACCCACTGTTCCTAGGCTGTCATTGAAAATAAGAATTTGTTCTTAACTGACTTGCCTAGTAAAATAAAGGTTAAAAAAATAATAATAATAATCTACACTGATTGAAGTGGATTTCACAGCTGAAATCAATAAGGGATCATAGCTTTCACCTGGTCAGTGTGTCATGCAAACATCAGGTATTCCTAATGTTTTGTACAATATAGGCCTATATATATATTTATTTTATTTTTTATTATAAATCAATACTTAGAGTCAAATATCAATATAATATCATCCGAAAATAATATTGCAATATGGTAACTGTATGGATTTGTCCCCCATCACTACTAAAGGGCCACATTCATTATTTCACAAAAAAGATGGGCTACAGTAGAGCAAAGTAAAGAGGGGAGATGATTGATGTGTTCTCTCTCTCGCGCACACACACACACACACACACACACACACACACACACACACACACACAAGTATTCCGCCCACACAGAGCCAAAATCACAATATTACCCAATAGCCAATATGGCCAATATTATCACAAGTGCCTCCAGCTAGAATCACCTTGATGACATTACGTTAGTTGGTCCACAACAGATCTTGGCAAAAACCAATCCTAATGTGGCAGATCTGTGAGACAATCTCTTTAAAGCGGAATTGTTCCATCATTCTCTGCCACTGAGTATAATTGTATCTTTCTCTATGTTATGCGATTTTTATGAATAATGACTAAATGATGTATACATTTAAAGTAGAATTATAACTAACAGAATTCTATCCTGTCTGATGAAGAATATGTTTGTACATAGGCAAAGAGGAAGTGTTAACAGACAACTTGTGACCACAGTGAAACTAACAACAGGAAAGATGTCTGGTCCCCAACCAGGGAGGGGTTTCGTCATTGTCCAAGAGGAGGAGGAACATTTCGTACGCTATGACGCTATGTGTGATATATAAACTAATGTACATGTGATTATGATCAGAGCTCTTGAGAATGAACACTATTGGCTAATCTTGGTGGCTTTATGCAAATAGGAACCTTTCAAAATCTTAGACATGGACAGAGTGTTTTAGTTGAATTGGTCAATGAACACATAGTAACTAAATTCATCTAACACTCTCCTATTTGTAGCCTCGGGGAAGACAACAACTCAGAGAAAAGCAAGCAAGGATCAGCATGAGACTGAGACTGTCTTTAATTGGTTATTGGTAACAAGAACAAGTTCACTTTGCTTGGTTGCTGGATACCAATCCTCCAGAGGGTTTAACAACCATTTAGAGGTCGACTCCCAGAGCCCAAGGCAAAGCGAAGGAATGATTTAGTCTTAATGAACTGTCAACATAGGAGTAATACTTCTCTTTGATCTTTTGATTCAGACAACATAGTTTTTCAATGTCGAAAATAATAAATGGTCAATACTAAGCCAGTTAAGCCAGGAAACTGAATGAATCATATGTGTACAATTCCATCGGCAAACAAGATTGCCATTTATTTTTTATTAAAGCGTTATAAGTGAAATAAAGTGCCATAGCATTCTAATTTATTTGCTGTATGGTGAAAGTGGTATTATTGTGATTACTTGTCATGCAGGTGAAAGAGGACCCAAAAGCGACTTAACAGAAACAGAGTTTATTCAAGTCCAAACAGGGAATAACAGAAATCCTCTAGTCTGTAGAGGGGAATAACAGGAGAAGCGGCCACAGACTGCAGGTCGCTTCGGGTAGGCGCAGGCCGTAGTTGACAGAGACACCTGCTCACACGCAGCATCTGATGAAGGCAAAAAACACGACAGGACAGGGCGATACACAATCACAGCAAAAACACGACAGGACAGGGCGATACGCAATCACAGCATGGTGAATACTAAACAAGGAACCGACGGGACAGGAACGGAACACAAAGGAATAAATAGGGACTCTAATCAGGGGAAAGGATCGGGAACAGGTGTGGGAAGACTAAATGATGATTAGGGGAATAGGAACAGCTGGGAGCAGGAACGGAACGATAGAGAGAAGAGAGAGCGAGAGAGTGAGAGAGGGAGGGGGAGAGAAAGGGATAGAAAGAGGGAAAGAACCAAATAAGACCAGCAGAGGGAAACGAATAGAATGGGGAGCACAGGGACAAGACATGATAATAAATGACAAACATGACAGTACCCCCCCACTCACCGAGCGCCTCCTGGCGCACTCGAGGAGGAATCCTGGCGGCAACGGAGGAAATCATCGATGAGTGAACGGTCCAGCACGTCCCGAGACGGAACCCAACTCCTCTCCTCAGGACCGGAACCCTCCCAATCCACTAAGTATTGGTGACCCCGTCCCCGAGAACGCATGTCCATGATCTTATGTACCTTGTAAATAGGTGCGCTCTCGACAAGGACGGGAGGGGGAGGGAAGACGAACGGGGGTGCGAAGAAAGGGCTTAACACAGGAGACATGGAAGACAGGATGGACGCGACGAAGATGTCGCGGAAGAAGCAGTCGCACAGCGACAGGATTGACGACCTGGGAGACACGGAACGGACCAATGAACCGCGGAGTCAACTTACGAGAAGCTGTCGTAAGAGGAAGGTTGCGAGTGGAAAGCCACACTCTCTGGCCGCAACAATACCTTGGACTCTTAATCCTGCGTTTATTGGCGGCTCTCACCGTCTGTGCCCTGTAACGGCAAAGTGCAGACCTCACCCTCCTCCAGGTGCGCTCACAACGTTGGACAAACGCTTGAGCGGAGGGAACGCTGGACTCGGCAAGCTGGGATGAGAACAGAGGAGGCTGGTAACCCAGACTACTCTGAAACGGAGATAACCCGGTAGCAGACGAAGGAAGCGAATTGTGAGCGTATTCTGCCCAGGGGAGCTGTTCTGCCCAAGACGCAGGGTTTCTGAAAGAAAGGCTGCGTAGTATGCGACCAATCGTCTGATTGGCCCTCTCTGCTTGACCGTTAGACTGGGGATGAAACCCGGAAGAGAGACTGACGGACGCACCAATCAAACGACAGAACTCCCTCCAAAACTGTGACGTGAATTGCGGGCCTCTGTCTGAAACGGCGTCTAACGGGAGGCCATGAATTCTGAATACATTCTCAATAATGATTTGTGCCGTCTCCTTAGCGGAAGGAAGTTTAGCGAGGGGAATGAAATGTGCCGCCTTAGAGAACCTATCGACAACCGTCAGAATCACAGTCTTCCCCGCAGACAAAGGCAGACCGGTAATGAAGTCTAAGGCAATGTGAGACCATGGTCGAGAAGGAATGGGGAGCGGTCTGAGACGACCGGCAGGAGGAGAGTTACCCGACTTAGTCTGCGCGCAGTCCGAACAAGCAGCCACGAAACGGCGCGTGTCACGCTCCTGAGTCGGCCACCAAAAGCGCTGGCGAATAGACGCAAGAGTGCCTCGAACACCGGGATGACCAGCTAACTTGGCAGAGTGAGCCCACTGAAGAACAGCCAGACGAGTGGAAACAGGAACGAAAAGGAGGTTACTAGGACAAGCGCGCGCGACGCAGTGTGCGTGAGTGCTTGCTTAACCTGTCTTTCAATTCCCCAGACTGTTAACCCGACAACACGCCCATAAGGAAGAATCCCCTCGGGATCAGTAGAAGCCACAGAAGAACTAAACAGACGGGATAAGGCATCAGGCTTGGTGTTCTTGCTACCCGGACGGTAAGAAATCACAAACTCGAAACGAGCGAAAAACAACGCCCAACGAGCTTGACGGGCATTAAGTCGTTTGGCAGAACGGATGTACTCAAGGTTCTTATGGTCTGTCCAAACGACAAAAGGAACGGTCGCCCCTCCAACCACTGTCGCCATTCGCCTAGGGCTAAGCGGATGGCGAGCAGTTCACGGTTACCCACATCATAGTTGCGCTCAGATGGCGACAGGCGATGAGAAAAATAAGCGCAAGGATGAACCTTATCGTCAGACTGGAAGCGCTGGGATAGAATGGCTCCCACGCCTACCTCTGAAGCGTCAACCTCGACAATGAATTGTCTAGTGACGTCAGGAGTAACGAGGATAGGAGCGGACGTAAAACGTTCTTTTAGAAGATCAAAAGCTCCCTGGGCGGAACCGGACCACTTAAAACACGTCTTGACAGAAGTAAGAGCTGTGAGAGGGGCAGCAACTTGACCGAAATTACGAATGAAACGCCGATAGAAATTAGCGAAACCTAAAAAGCGCTGCAACTCGACACGTGACCTTGGAACGGGCCAATCACTGACAGCTTGGACCTTAGCGGAATCCATCTGAATGCCTTCAGCGGAAATAACGGAACCGAGAAAAGTAACGGAGGAGACATGAAAAGAGCACTTCTCAGCCTTTACGTAGAGACAATTCTCTAAAAGGCGCTGTAGAACACGTCGAACGTGCTGAACATGAATCTCGAGTGACGGAGAAAAAATCAGGATATCGTCAAGATAGACAAAAACAAAAATGTTCAGCATGTCTCTCAGAACATCATTAACTAATGCCTGAAAAACAGCTGGCGCATTGGCGAGACCGAACGGCAGAACCCGGTACTCAAAATGCCCTAACGGAGTGTTAAACGCCGTTTTCCACTCGTCCCCCTCTCTGATGCGCACGAGATGGTAAGCGTTACGAAGGTCCAACTTAGTAAAGCACCTGGCTCCCTGCAGAATCTCGAAGGCTGATGACATAAGGGGAAGCGGATAACGATTCTTAACCGTTATGTCATTCAGCCCTCGATAATCCACGCAGGGGCGCAGAGTACCGTCCTTCTTCTTAACAAAAAAGAACCCCGCCCCGGCCGAAGAAGAAGGCACTATGGTACCGGCGTCAAGAGACAGACAAATAATCCTCGAGAGCCTTACGTTCGGGAGCCGACAGAGAGTATAGTCTACCTCGAGGAGGAGTGGTCCCCGGAAGGAGATCAATACTACAATCATACGACCGGTGAGGAGGAAGGGAGTTGGCTCGGGACCGACTGAAGACCGTGCGCAGATCATGATATTCCTCCGGCACTCCTGTCAAATCGCCAGGTTCCTCCTGAGAAGTAGGGACAGAAGAAACGGGAGGGATGGCAGACATTAAACACTTCACATGACAAGAAACGTTCCAGGATAGGATAGAATTACTAGACCAATTAATAGAAGGATTATGACATACTAGCCAGGGATGACCCAAAACAACAGGTGTAAACGGTGAACGGAAAATCAAAAAAGAAATAGTCTCACTGTGGTTACCAGATACTGTGAGGGTTAAAGGTAGTGTCTCAAATCTGATACTGGGAAGATGACTACCATCTAAGGCGAACATGGGCGTAGGCTTCTCTAACTCTCTGAAAGGAATGTCATGTTTCCGAACCCATGCTTCGTCCATGAAACAACCCTCAGCCCCAGAGTCTATCAAGGCACTACATGTAGCACCGAACCGGTCCAGCGTAGATGGACCGACAAAGTAGTACAGGATTTTGATGGAGAGACTTGAGTAGTTGCGCTCACCTGTAGCCCTCCGCTTACAGATGAGCTCTGGCTTTTACTGGACATGAATTAACAAAATGTCCAGCAACTCCGCAATAGAGGCACAGGCGGTTGGTGATCCTCCGTTCCCTCTCCTTAGTCGAGATGCGAATCCCTCCCAGCTGCATGGGCTCAGTCTCAAAGCCAGAGGAGGGAGATGGTTGCGATGCGGAGCAGGGAAACACCGTTGATGCGAGCTCTCTTCCACGAGCCCGGTGACGAAGATCTACCCGTCGTTCTATGCGGATGGCGAGAGCAATCAAAGAGTCCACATCTGAAGGAACCTCCCGGGAGAGAATCTCATCCTTAACCACTGCGTGGAGTCCCTCCAGAAAACGAGCGAGCAGCGCCGGCTCGTTCCACTCACTAGAGGCAGCAAGAGTGCGAAACTCAATAGAATAATCCGTTATGGACCGTTCACCTTGGCATAAGGAAGCCAGGGCCCTAGAAGCCTCCCCACCAAAAACTGAACGGTCAAAAACCCGAATCATCTCCTCTTTAAAGTTCTGGAACTTGTTAGAGCAATCAGCCCTTGCCTCCCAGATAGCTGTGCCCCATTCTCGAGCCCGGCCAGTAAGGAGTGAAATGACGTAAGCAACCCGAGCTCTCTCTCTAGAGTATGTGTTGGGTTGGAGAGAGAACACAATCTCACACTGCGTGAGAAAGGAGCGGCACTCAGTGGGCTGCCCGGAGTAGCAAGGTGGGTTATTAACCCTAGGTTCTGGAGGCTCGGCAGGCCAGGAAGTAACAGGTGGCACGAGACGTAGACTCTGGAACTGTCCAGAGAGGTCGGAAACCTGAGCGGCCAGGTTCTCCACGGCATGGCGAGCAGCAGACAATTCCTGCTCGTGTCTGCCGAGCATGGCTCCTTGGATCTCGACGGCAGTGTAACGAGCGTCTGAAGTCGCTGGGTCCATTCCTTGGTCGGTTCCTTCTGTCATGCAGGTGAAAGAGGACCCAAAAGCGACTTAACAGAAACAGAGTTTATTCAAGTCCAAACAGGGAATAACAGAAATCCTCTAGTCTGTAGAGGGGAATAACAGGAGAAGCGGCCACAGACTGCAGGTCGCCGGGTAGGCGCAGGCCGTAGTTGACAGAGACACCTGCTCACACGCAGCATCTGATGAAGGCAAAAAACACGACAGGACAGGGCGATACACAATCACAGCAAAAACACGACAGGACAGGGCGATACGCAATCACAGCATGGTGAATACTAAACAAGGAACCGACGGGACAGGAACGGAACACAAAGGAATAAATAGGGACTCTAATCAGGGGAAAGGATCGGGAACAGGTGTGGGAAGACTAAATGATGATTAGGGGAATAGGAACAGCTGGGAGCAGGAACGGAACGATAGAGAGAAGAGAGAGCGAGAGAGTGAGAGAGGGAGGGGGAGAGAAAGGGATAGAAAGAGGGAAAGAACCAAATAAGACCAGCAGAGGGAAACGAATAGAATGGGGAGCACAGGGACAAGACATGATAATAAATGACAAACATGACATTACTATATTGAACAAAAATATCAACACAACATGTGTTTGGTGGTTTATAAGATGGTCCCATCTTTCATGAGATTAAATAAAAGATCCCAGAAATGTTCCACATGCACAAAAAGCTTATTTCTCTAAGATTTTGTGCACAAATTTGTTTACATCCCTATTAGTGAGCATTTCTCCTTTGCCAAGATAATCCAGCCACCTGACAAGTGTGAGATTACACAGGTGCACCTTGTGCTGGGAACAATAAAAGGCCACTCTAAGATATGCAGTTTTGTAACACAACACAATGCCACAGATGTCTCAAGTTTTGAGGGAGCATGCAATTGGCATGCTAACTGCAGGAATGTCCACCAGAGCTGAATTTAATTTTCATTTCTCTACCATAAGCTGCCTCCAACGTCATTTTAGAAACATTGGCAGTACGTCCAACAGGCCTCACAACTGCAGACCACATGTAACCACGCCAGCCCAGAACCTCCAAGTCCGGCTTCTTTACCTGTGGGATCGTCTGAGACCTGCCAACCAGAAAGCTGATGAAACTGAGGAGTATTTCTGTCTGTAATAAAGGCTTTTTGGGGGGGGAAACTCATTCTAATTGTCTGGGCCTGGGTCCAAAGTGGGTGGGCCTATACCTTCCTAGCTCCCTGCCCAGTCATGTGAAATCCATAGATTAGGGTACAATTCATTTATTTTAATTGACTGATTTGCTTTATTAACTGTAACACTGTAAATCATTGAAATTGTTGCATGTTGCGTTTATATTTTTGTTCAGTATACATGGATCTGTAATACGTCATACAGAACATCACTGAATCAGCAAGATCCCTCCAATGCTACATCATGTTATTTTTCCTTGTGTTGGAGAAGGGGAAGGGGAACATACAAGCACCACAGCTGAAAATGTCATTCACCATCAAAGTATAGGTAGCCTTTTTATTATTTTTAAAGGTTACTGTGCAGCAGCTGAGACAGCCCCTTGAATCACTAACCCCTCAGGATCCCCCAATGCTCTTCCTAACTAGCCCTCTCTCTCACACACACACACACACACACACACACACACACACACACACACACACACACACACACACACACACACACACACACACACACACACACACACACACACACACACACACACAGACACAGACACAGACACGTGGCTCTCCATGACTCTACAGTTTCCACACAAACCAGGAGGGTGAATTCATATGGGGCAGTGACGGATTACAGGAGACTTTTAGGGCTCTCAGCTGCCCTCGAGCTCTCTGGAGCATAGCTAGTGTATGAACACGGGGAGATGTGTGTGTACAGTATGTGTGTGAGAGAGAGTGTGTGTCTAGTGGAGCTTTGCACACTGGAGAGATCTGGCCCAAATGTAATCCCTCTATTGTGAGGTGGAGAGGGTTGGAGAAGAAAGGGCCGAGGCTGTCTGCTCAAATCCTACTTGCACTACTGCAATGCAGGGGTTTAACATGGAGATATGAACACATTACTATAACATGCCTACACACATATACACTAGATAATAGATACACACCTATACTAACTCGTATGAACTGGAAGCCTCGCAGGGTCTCTGCACTGTGCTTCAATGTTTCACACAGCAATTCCTATATCAGGTTCATGCTTTACATAAATATTCAATACGGTCTCATTGTCCCTCCCTACATATTAAAGAAAATCCATTTGGGCCAAGCTAAGTTCATTCACATCAGAGGTAAGTGTTTGTCCAGGTTTATATCCTCTATAAGACCACAGCATCATACCCCGATGTGCAGGCGCAGGCCACTTTTATAGAGCAGTCTTCTCCAGATAAATTGTTAGCGAGAAGGCAGATAGGCCAGGGAATTGAAGCTTGCAGTGCTATGCGGAGAGAGTCAACCGCTGAGATAACAGCTGACAAAAGAGTTGTAAACAAAAAAGAGGGTGTGAGAGAGCGAATAAAAAGAAACAAGAGAGATATAAATACAAATTATATTGACGGTGGCTGGTTAAGCTGATCTCTCCTTTTACATTATTCCACATCTGTCTTTCCAGTTGGCCTCAGCGACATGGTAGAGTAGAAATATAGTGTATTATAAATAGAAATTATGGGGATCTTATGTTCAAAAACAAAGGTTCATTGACTGAATATGGCTTTTACATCAAGTCTTCAATTCCTGAAACATTTGGCGACTACACTGCACCCTCTAACACCCTTTTGTTATGTTTTTATTCATTCACTTTTTTGGTCAAGTTCAAAATAAACCGATCATCACAGTTCACTTCTTTGAACAAAATGCAGTTTTTCACCAAGCAGCAGGCCATAAATCCTTGGTGGATGGAGGGTAGCCTTTTAGACCTTCCTCTAGTCTAGCTATCTGGCTGCTTCCCTGGGAGACAAATCTGTGTTTATGGACAGAAATAAGGCCATCCATCACCCAGTGCCACAGAAACAAACGGTCACCTGCAGACTGGGATAAATGAGCACGCAGTTTAAGATGAATTACTTCACTCTGTGGTGGCTGCCAGCTAATGTACCAGAACACCCCAAATATGCACTAAATAGAGAAAAAAAGAAAATGAGGATGATAAATGTTGTTGTTTTGCATAATGATTCATAGATCACTGTAGTTCATCTGCTTTCTTTTAAGCTGCAGCATATGTCTATAACAAGAGGAACTGACACCCTCCAGACTCCAATGTCATCAAGCGTCAGAGGCAACCTAAGCATAGAAAGTAACAACAACTCACCAGGGGACTTATAAAGTCTCATAAATGTCCAGTAAGTTTTAGTCATATTGTACTATGTGAGCAGCTATACAACCCTGCCAGAAATATTACCCCCATTACAAGTACCAAGTCCTTCTATAGTCAGAGGATGATGGAATGAAACCCACCTTCACGTTTTATTAGTCGTATGTGCAGGACCGTCCAACGAAATGCTTACTTCAAGAGACTGTTGGTCTGTATCCTGGCATTACCCACGAAGGGGGGTTTCTGTTTCTGCCTGAACCTATTGTTGAGTGGTCAGTAGCTGTTAGTGTAGGTCATGAGACAGACAAGCTGTCTGCGGTGAACAGACTGGTCCCGTGAGCAGACAATCACCTTCACACTCTCTGTGAACCAAACCAAGTGGTTTACTTGGTCACGCAACCTAAAGGGTCACGCAACCTAAAGGGGGATCAGATGATTTTGCCATGACATGGAAAACTGACTAATTTAGTCTCTTTCAGATTGACTACAGTCCTCAGACAAAACACACCAGGCAACTGGTGCATCCCCTTGAATTCCAAAAAAGGGTTTGAGACAATGAATATGCAACTTGGAGGATGACTGCCACCAGTGAGTCAACAGGGTTGAAAGGTTGTTTGTACTTATGTTTGTATCAGCCCACAGTAATGGCGTCTCATTTGGAGCCAGTTGAGGCTCCCCAGGGGAGGAAGGGGAGGACCATCCTCCTCAGTGAATTCCATAAAAATAAAAATAGTGAAACATGAAAAATACTCACGTGACCAAATAATTGACTAAAACACACTGTTTTGCAACAAAGGTCTACAGTAGCCTCAACAACACTCTGTAGGAGGCTCATGGTTCTCACCCCCCTTCCATACACTGTAATTATGACACCTTCCGGAGGATGTCCTGCAACCTATCAGAGCTCTAGCAGCATTAAATGAAATGTTGTCCACCCAATCAAAGGATCAAAGAATCAATCTAGTACTGAAAGCATAAACTACATCTAGATTGCACTACAGTGCATAAAATGTGGTGAGTAGTTGATTCAAAGAGAGAAAGACAAAAGTTGAACAGTTTTGAACAAATTCATTTCTTCAAAAATTAAGGAGAAGCAAGAGAGAGAGAGATAGCTATATTTCATTGTATTTTTTATTTTTTTTATTTCACTTTCACTTACTTAACTAGCGAATGCAGCTAGCTAATTTAGCCCACTCAAACACCTGACTCAAACAGAGAGGGATTATGCTGTTTGTATGTGGCTGCTATGAAAGTGAACTGTGTTCCCGTGTGATCAGGGGTGTGGTCATTCTGCTGATTCTGTTGAAAATAGTTTTTTTAAACGGAAGCAAACGGAACAAAAAAGAGATAAACATACCTGAATTTGTCCAATAGAAACTCTCGTTTGCAACTGTTGGACTAATGACTACACTCTAGATAAGCTAGATGCAGGCAAGAGTGTGCAAGGCGATATTGAATGTGTCACCTTGATAACTCAAATGTTTCTCTCGACCTGTGTGCATCTACATTATAAACTTTCATTCATAGGCTCGGTTGTAGCAACCTCATGATGGGTATAGGGCAAATTTGTGTATCTTGTTGTAACCTAAACCTATCAACATTACATTAAGCTGGGTGAATGGAATGTTAATGACAGTCATCCAATATGCTGTAATACAAATAGGGCCATGCGCATAAAGAATGATCAGCATCCCTCATCTAAAACGGCACAGACTGCCAATGTTTGGAGCCTATTAGGCTGCGTTTAGACAGGCAGCCCAATTCTGATATTTTTTCCACTAATTGTTTTTTTTGACCAATCACATTAGATCTTTTCACATCAGATATTTTTCAGAGCTGATCTGATCTATGCTGACATCTGAGTGTCCTTATGTGGGCGCAAAATACTGCAAAAACATCTGTCTCCTAATATTACAAGAACAGTCTTTGACTCTTGGACAAATTACTTTTCTAAGGCTGTGTTTACACAGGCAGCCCAATTCGGACCTTGTTTCACTAATTGACCTTTTGATTAATCAGATCAGCTCTGAAAAAGATCTGATGTGATTTGTCAAAAGACTAATTAATGGAAGAAAATATCAGAATTGGGTTGCCTCTGTAAACGCAGCCTTATCAAGTGAGAGATCGCAATAAGAGCAGCCCTGAAAAAGATCTGATGTGATTGATCAAAAGACCAATTAGTGGAAAAAATATCAGAATTGGTTATAATAAAGCACTTATTATGAAGAGTCCGTGCAAAGAGAAGGCATTGTATTTTCTAAAAGGTACCTTTGAAAATAGCTAACTGCCATTTCGCAGGACTCATCGGTGTCTTCTATGGTGTCTGCTTTTGGCTTCTGAACTCGCCTAGGCAAACCGAACAAGATTGCTCGCATACTCCCTTAAAAGACCATCGCTTGAAAACGAGAAAAAGCGGCAATAGTACAGTTTGTCCATCTTGAGACACCATAGCCAATATATACTTCCTCAAAAATAGTTTGAATTCATTTAAGATAACTCAAGAAATCTGTCATTCATTTTGATGATTTTGCCGCAGAGATCTTAGTCGGCCAATTTTACATCTAACTAAGATGTTTGGTGCAGTATTTCTCAAGTGACAAAATGTGCATGAAAATGAGTCGTCAATCGTTGAATGACATCGGCTCCGAACTTCAGTTTGCCTTTGTGTGCACAAACAGCCAAACAAATCCTTGCCAAAAACGAACAAAACGTCACAACATTTTGTACAAACTGTTCCGAACTGTTTCGGATGCTAAGCATGCACACGCCTTAAGGCTCAGTGTCTCCTGCTGTGATGCGACTGCTTTGACCTGAGAGCCTAGTGATAATTAACTGCGAGATCAACTGTAAAGTAGAAGGGAGTCGTTTTCAATTTATCTTTCATTACAAACCAAATGAATCACTGACCTTTCAAGCATACCAGCACAGGGAAGACTGGAGGAAAGACAAGGACAAGTACTTTAACACACATGTATTATTAAAATGAGAACAGTCATTGTTATCTTTCAAGGGCCTCTCCTGCCATAAATTTTTTTCTATTCAGTTTTGTCATTTTCAAAACTGTATCTTTGCGTGTTGTAGTGATTAGAATCTAAACAGCATCCGTTGTCACTTTATCTTTATTGTAATGTCCATGAACAGTTTAAACAGTATCAAAACTGCATATTTTGAGAATTGTACAGTGATTAGATCCCAAACAGCATCAGCATCTAAATTTGGTCACTTTATCTTTATTGTAATGTCCATGAACAGTTTAAACAGTATCAAGGGTATTCCGGACTTCTTAATGTCTCTGCATGGGATATAACATAGTATATTAATTGCACCTATAGAATAGAGGTGATAACAGTGGCTGGTGATAAGGCCTTCAAAAATGATCCACACCCATTGACTTTTTCCACATTTTGTTGTGTTACAAAATGTGATTAAAATGGATTTAATTGTCTTTTGTTGTCAACTGTCACGAGTTCCGCCGAAGTCGGCTCCTCTCCTAGTTCGGGCGGCGTTCGGCGATCGACGTCACCGGCTTTCTAGCCATCGCCGCTCCATTTTTCACATATCCATTAGTCTTGTCTTGTTTCCATACACACCTGGTTTTCATTTCCCCAATCAATCTACTTGTATTTAACCCTCTGTTTCCCATCATGTTGTGTGTGTAATTGTTTCATGTTATGTGGTGTTAGTTTACGCGCTTTACTTTTATGTTCTGTTTTTTGAGCGTGTTAGATTTATGTCGTGCTCTCGTTTTTGGAACTATAATAAAAGTGCGCCTGTTCATTATACTCTGCTCTCCTGCACCTGACATCGCCTCCAATAGACCATTGACATCAACGGTCTACACAAAATACTCTGTAATGTCAAAGTAGAAGAACAATTATAACAGTTACAAACAATGTATGAAAAATAAAACGCTAATATATCCTGATTAGATAGGTATTCAAGGCCCTGAGCCAATACATGTTAGAATCACCTTTGGCAGCGATTACATCTGAGTCTCTAAGAGCTTTTCACACCTGGATTGTGCAATATTTGCACATTGTTCTTTTCAAAATGATTCAAGCTCCGTCAAATTGCTTGATCACTGCTAGACAAACATTTTCAGGTCTTGCTATAGATTTTCAAGCAGATTTAAGTCAAAACTTTAACCTGACTACTCAGAAACGTTCACTGTCTTCTTGTTAAGCAACTCCAGTATAGATTTGGCCTTGTGTTTTAGGCTATTGTCCTGCTGAAAGGTGAATTAATCTGAATCAGGTTTTCCTCTAGGATTTTGCCTATGTTTAGCTCCAATTTATATTTTTTAACCGGAAAAACTCCCAAGCACTTAACGATTACAAACATTCCCATAACATGATGCAGTCACCACCATGCTTGGAAATATGAGGGGTGTACTTAGTAATGTGTTGCATTGGATTATCCCCAAAAATAACACTTTGTATTCACAACAAAAAGTTACTTGCTATGCCAAGCTTTTTTTCAGTATTATTTTTGTACCTTGTTGCAAACAGGATGCATGTTTTGGAATATTTATATTCTGTACAGGTTTCCTTCTTTTCACT
Source organism: Oncorhynchus gorbuscha (assembly GCF_021184085.1). Lineage (NCBI taxonomy): Eukaryota > Metazoa > Chordata > Actinopteri > Salmoniformes > Salmonidae > Oncorhynchus > Oncorhynchus gorbuscha. The sequence continues at coordinate 81,995,200 of NC_060175.1, read as the reverse complement.
CTGTCAATTAGGTTAATATTGTGGAGTAACTACAATGTTGTTGATGCATCCTCAGTTTTCTCCTATCGCAGTCATTAAACTCTAACTGTTTTAAAGTCACTATTGGCCTCATGGTGAAATCCCTGAGCGGTTTCCTTCCTCACCGGCAACCAATTTAGGAAGGATTCCTGTATTCTTGCAGTGACTGGATGTATTGATACACCATTTAAAGTATAATTAATAACTTCACCATGCTCAAAGGGATATTCAATGTCTGCCACTTGGAAAACCTTACAGATAATTGTATGTATGGGGTATAGAGATGAGTGTCATTCAAAAATCATGATAAACACTATTATTGCACACAGAGTGAATCCATGCAACATATTATGTGAGCTGTTAACCACATTTTTACATATCTGAATTCCTCCATCTTTATGCACCTTTGCCATTGGGTTGAGATCTGGTGACTGCGAGAGAGAGAGACACACACACACACACACACACTTTAAACCCCCCATGCTCCTTTGAGACCCCTCTTTCAGTCACTGAGATCTCTTCCTCTGACCATGATAGCCAAAATAATGGGTAACTGGTGTATTTTTATACATGACCCTAAGCATAATGGGATGTTAATTGCTTAATTAACTCAGGAACCACACCTGTGTGGAAGCACCTGCTTTCAATATATAGTTTGTATCCCTTATTTACTAGTGTTTCCTTTATTTTGCCAGTTACCTGTATCTCAGGAGAGAAGTGCACCATTCAGCCAACCAGTGGAGGCTGCTGAGGGGAGGACGGCTCATAATAATGTCTGGAATTGAGCAACTGGAATAGCATCAAACACATGGAAACCATGTGTTTGATGTATTTGATACCATTCCACCTTTTCCACTCCAGCCTTTACCATGAGCTCATCCTCCCAATTAAGGTGCCAACAACCTCCTGTGCAGCCAACGTTTCTCAGCTCCCTTTTCCGATCAAAAATACCATGTCAACACGTTACTAGGGCTAACCATGAACCACAGTGATCTATTCAGAATGATGTGAGAGCCATTAAACATCACAGAATATGAGCAAATAACTATCCTCTGCTTTGACAATACAGGAAAATCCATACATACAACTGACAGTATGTTATCAATTATACAGGACGAAAAGCTATTGTGAAAAACTAGAAAAAACACAGAACCCAAGGCTATGCTGTGATAAATCTGTGTACAGCCCACCATCTGCTACCTGTCAAAGCTAACGGTCACTGTGTGCACAGCAGCACTGGTGAAACATTGATCACTGATACACTGTTTAAATCAGAATGCAGAGAGGAGCACAAGTACCTCAAAAAATACTTGTGTCGGAAAAGCAAGTCTATCTTGACAGGAAGTCAAAATGAGTACTATGCAATTCAGTTGATTCAGACTTGTTTGTTTGGAGGTGTAAATATCCATATGAGCATGGGTGACAAGTCCTGGGTGCACACCTAAAGGCCACTATAGCCTTCTAAGCTAAAACATATATTCCAGAAAGCTAATGCAAGTCTTCAGGTATTAGGATAGGTTATTTAGCACCACACAGCTGCAGTGACATTAACCTCCTGAGACTTCAAGGCATAGGATAGTTTTGTACATACTGAATCCCAGAGCAGCGTAGTATATACTTTGTGTTTATATATTAGGTTTGTAAAAATATCTCCATCCTTCTTTGCCTTAACTCATGTAGAAATATGGTCAACTAGCCACCCACAGGAAACATTTGTCTTGGCGGTGAATCAAAACCCACCTGCCACAAAACTCATAAAATATTCAGACTTAATAGGCAAAGCTAAGTTTCTCTGGTCTACAAATCCTGTATCTATCATGTAGGGTTACTGAGTTATTATCCTGAGCTTAGCCCCAAGCCTCCTCTGTCCATTTTGGGGAGGGAAGAAGCAGAATGTCCTGCTTTCAGGCTTAAAGGTCCCAAAGTGAAAATCATGTTTTCCATAAAATTGGATGATATTTGGATGAAACCTGTTCATAGTAGGTTGACCCAAGTATGAAAAATTACAGTAGCTGGTACATTGACAAAATTGATCATAAAGTTACTGGTCCTCTCTCCCTATGTCAAATGCTTGGATTCAGAAGGCAGGCATTACTTCTGGCATTATGCAACGTCACATAATTCCGGACATTTTATACACCAATGGTAGCATCTTATAATCTTAACTAATTTAAATTTGTAACGCCTTAAAAACTGTCATCACATGTACGCATCATACGGCTTTTTTTACAAACCGTAAGATAGCTCAAGCAGAACGTGGAAGAACTGTACTGGTAACTAACCCCTCTGTGTTGTGACTTTTAGCTAGCAAGCTACTTACCAGCATGCTGGAAAAAGCACACTGTGTTGTGACTGGATGCCATAGTGTTAATTTAATGTTACACTATTTGCCGAAGAATGGAGACATCTGACAGCAGTGGCTACTCTTCATTTCGTGTGGAAAGGCTGCAATGAAAACGATCATGTCACGAGTATGCAGTGCACATTTCAAGCTAAGTTGCTTTATCAATTGGGGAGAACATTGGATGGGTCTTTCCAGGAAGCTAATCCTGAAAACGGATACAGTACCATCCTTAACAGTAAATCTAGCAAGTGTAAGTATCAGAGTTTGATAAGTCTGACACGGTGGCTGTAACTGTGCCTGCTTTTACTTGTGAATGGTTTCTTTTCTGTAACACACCTGATAGTCACTATATGGTTTTGGTTCTTCCATCCCCCCTGTATTGAGTCTGATAACTTCCAGCACACAGCTGACACGAAGGAATGATGTCCACAAAAAGAGTTGCGATGTGTATAGTATTTGTAATTTACCCCTGAAAATTATATTTTGCCATTCCATTGTGTAGGTTGTTGTCTTACAGTTGATGTAGCTTGTGTCATTGGGGCTAATCATTATGATTGGGGGGGGGGGGGTATTTTTTCACTTTCCATCTCCTTTTGTCTTTCTACTATCATCAAGCTGTAATGGTAGGCATTAGAAAATGTAACATCTATTCTGTCTGTACAGCTTCCCAGGCAACCACTGCAGCAGGAATGCTGTGACACAAAATCAGCTTTCCCAAAGCAAAGAAGGGGGGATATGCTGTAAAGTTATTCATTTCAACTCAATTGAGCATTTCAGGAACACACATTCCAAATACAAACAATGAAAAGCTTCACCAAAAAGTATATGACCAAATATTGCATATTTCAATTGAGTACTTCAAAAAATACCACAAAACACATTGTAGAATGAGTAGATCACTTGATAAACTAATTGATAGCATCATAACTCAGAACATTAAATACAATTAAATTAAATTCACTACAAATTTAACAAATATTTCCCTTTTCAAAAACATTACAGGCTACACTCTTAGAAAAAGGGTTCCAAAGGGGTTCTTCAGCTGTACCCATAGAGAAACCTTTTTGGTTCCAGGTAGAACCCTTTTTGGTTCCAGGTAGAACCCTTTTTGGTTCCAGGTAGAAAGGGTTCTATATGGAACTCAAAAGGGATCTACCTAGAACCAAAAAGGGTTCTTCAAAGGGTACTCCTATAGAGACAGCCCGAATAACTCTTTAGGTTCAAGATATCACCTTCTGTTCTAAGAGTGTACGTACCGGCTCCTGGATCTCCTCTTCAATGTGGTCACCCTTGATCCAGCACCATAGGTGGGGAAGCTGTGTGAGCAGCTGTCCATCCAATGATCCCTGTCTGCCTAGGGTGAGAGGCCTGACAAGGAGGAGGCCATAGCTGGATTTGTCTCCCATTTCAATCTTGGGGGTGACTGTAGCCAGGCGGGTCTGAAGCCTGCTTGATTGAAGCGGGGTACATGGGTCCCCCTCCTCTCCCGCTCCCATCCCCATCAATCTCTGTAGTTGGTTGCATTTCCTAACGCTTAAGTAATTAACTTTTACGTGATATGATGTCACATTGTTACTTTGTATAGTTTTTTTTCAATCATTTGGACTGGAGATCAGTGTTAGAAATTGAAAGAATCAATGGGGTCCCTGCACACTGTAGGGTGGCCAGGTGCCTATATCAGGCTTATGGCTCTAAAATATTTTTTTCTATCAAATGATGTCCCACCTTTATTACTCAACCTTTATTTCTCATGAGTGTTCATGTTGATCAATGTTTTGGCTATGCTGGCCTATTGTGAATGATCAAATAAATGTCTGATAAATACATGCAATTCTGAACATATTGTCATTTATAATGCTAATGAAGAGGCACCAATAAATTGTCCAGTACACTTACTGTATGCTGTTTCATGTACATTCCCTTACGTCTAAGCTTCTAAGGCGACTCAGGCTTTGCTAAATCTTAAGAAGAAGTGTATCAGTGAACTGAGTTCTGTAATTAGTTACAAAACAATAGAAAGTTAATTGTGTATTGCTGCTGTTTGTCTGACATCCAACAGTCAGCTCTGTTGACCATGACAACATTTTACAGAGAAAATTGGATGAGGTATACTATTTAGGCATATGGCCCATTGTTTACCTGGTCATCAATGCCATGTGGCCCATTGTTTACCTTGTTACCTGGCAATGAACCACAAGGGAGTTTCAAAGAGCTGTCAGTCCAGGCAGGCTCATGAATATAAGCTCCCTGCCCACTCAGACTGTTCTTTCAGGCTTCCTGATAGTTAGAGAGGAGAGAAAAGGTACACTTTCTTACATTCTGAGCATTTTAATAGTGTAAAACTATTATGGGTGATTATGGGTGATGTTTTGGTCTTTTAAAGACTATTTTTACTTGTGAAATAAGATGACTGTGCAGGACCATTAAATAATACACGTAACTGACTAAATAAACCAACATAAGTGTTTCCATTATTTTTGCAGTTACTTGTACGTCACCTCAAGGTCCGTAATGTTGAGATCCTTTTATGCTATGCCTAAAGGCAGACAAACAATGGATTAAGTTCAGGATGTTATTTAAAAAATATATAATATGAGGAGGTATCGTTTCACTGCAGCTGATACAAAGAGAGGAGAGCAGCACTTTGCGGACTGACCACTACTGTCTACCCAGGTTATAATCAAGGTGAATTGGGATGCTGGGTAGAACTGAATGTTCATGCAATCATTGATGGGGGTTTCAGCCCTTTGCGTTGGTTAAAACATCCTTAGTCAACGGTCTGCAATTACCTAGTACTCCTGAGGTTGAATAATTATAATGTATTTAGATAAGAGCAACCCCTGAGACTCACTCTCAATACTGACTGAACCTCTAAAAAATTAAACATGACTTCTAAAGGGTCTTAAATTGGTGATAGCTATGATGAAATCGCTGTTTTTATAGCTCACTCAATTTCGCTAATGATTTGCCTTCAGAAGTTTGGCTGGGTTCAACAGTTATTTCAAACACACCTCTGCCTTGTGAATGACATTAACATTCAGTGGTTGTTTTTTAAGTGGGGGACCACTGTTAACCACTGTTTATCTGGTAGGGCTCATTTAGTGAGTATTAATATGTCCTGAAATTACAGATATTGTCACGCCCTGATCTGTTTCACCTGTCCTTGTGATTGTCTCCACCCCCTCCATGCGTTGCTGATTTTCCCCAGTGTATTTATCCCTGTTTCCTGTCGCTCTGTGCCAGTTCGTCTTGTATGTTTTTCAAGTCAAATAGCGTTTTTCCCATTCGCCTGCTTTTTGCTATTCTCCTTTTTCTTGTCCTCCTGGTTTTGACCCTTGCCTGTTTCTGGACTCTGACCATTCTGCCTGCCATGACCACGAGCCTGTCTGCCACTCTGTACCTCCTGGACTCTGATCTGGTTTTGACCTTCTGCCTGTCCACGACCATTCTCTTGCCTACTCCTTTTGGATTAATAAACATTGTAAGACTCCAACCATCTTCCTTCTGTGTCTTCATCTGGGTACCGCCTTGTGTCATGATAGCTATGTCACAAGAACAATCAGATTGCTTTCATTATGTTGTGGATAATGTGCAATTGAGACTGCCATCCTCTAGGCTGTCTGTTATTCACGGGGGCAGGAGAATGACTGATCTAATGACTGATCTAATTATTGGTATACAACACTGATTGCATTTCATGACTTTTCTACCTCTGCATTAGAATAGATGTAGACCTAATACATGGTAGTTCAATAGATACAGAACAGCTAACTTGTACTGCTCAGTATTCCAGTATGGAGTCTTTCAAACCGACGCATAATAAACCCTAACGTTTTTTCCCCATTAGTATTCTTTATAGGCGTAGCTGCTGAAGTGAGGAGGAGATACTGGATAAGAGTTTCCATAACCTTTCAGCAGCACACTGAGTGAATAGATAAGGAGAAAATGTAAATTCCCATGGGCATAAGTAAGATGCAATTGTGCAGCTATGCAGCTTTATTCTCCTAGTCTTCAGGGACTTGAAATCCAATATACATGTAGGTGTACACGAAGTACACCAAACATTAGGAACACCTGTTTAATATTGCGTTGCACCCCCCATTTTGCTTCAGAACAGACTCAAATCATCAGGGCATGGACTCTACAAGGTGTAAAACGCTTTCCACAGGAATGCTGGCCCATGTTGACTCCAACGCTTCCCATTGTCTCAAGTTGGCTGGATGTCCTTTGGTGGCGAACCATTCTTGATACACACGGGAAACTGTTGAGCGTGAAACCCAGCAGCAATGAAGTTCTTGACACAAACTGGTGTGCCTGGCACCTACTACCATGCCTGTTTGAAGGCATATAAATATGTTGTCCTCCCCATTCACCTTCTAAATGGCACACATACAATCCATGTGTCAATTGTCTCAAGGCTTAAAAATCCTTACCTTGTCGCCTCCCTTTCATCTACACTGATTGAAGTGGATTTAACCAGTGACATCAATAAGGGATCATAGATTTCACCTGGATTCACCTCTTCAGTCTATGTCATGGAAAGAGCAGGTGTTCTTAATGTTTTGTATACTCAGTGTATTGTGCAGGCAAATGGGGGCTTGTTGTAAGCGTGGCGGAAAACAATCACCATTATAGATGCATCACACACACACACACACACACACACACACACACACACACACACACACACACACACACACACACACACACACACACACACACACACACACACACACACACACACACACACACACACACACACACACACACACACACACACACACACACACACACACACACACACACACACACACACTCAGAAACAGATACGCAGGCAATAACAAACCCATTGAAACCCATGCATACAGCTAAATCACCAAAATATTGTCTCAGACCCCAGTGAATTAGTGAGGCAGCTGGCTAACAAAAAATAGGTGGATTCTAGGCTGGAAGCACCAAATATAACCGTCCTATAAATCTCAGTTAACTAGACTGAACACTCTGGGATAGAGACAACCAGCTTTTCCAAAAGGCCAATGGGGAGGTGAGAGAGGCTTTGTTGCCTAATCAAATGAGTCTGTATCTCCTCTCCACTGTCCTCCTGCTTGCTTTGTCATACTATTTCCAGCCTCTTTGATAAGAAATTAAAGCAGCGCTGCATTTTTAAAAGGTTGAGAGCAATGAAGAATTCATGGCTATGTAATTTAATGGGGGAATGTGATCAAAATGGAGAGCAATGTAGATTAAAAAAGAACAAGTTCAAATACACTAAAATACATGTATTCCAAATTAGAGGGACCATGCATATCATCTAATTTGAATGTATTATCCTCTCTTGTTTCACCTTTAATATACCCGTTTTTCAACTAATTCTTATAATAAGAATATGAAATACACACCAATGGGTTGTTCTTAATGTTACCCAAGTGAATTCAGGAATCTCTACCTAGGACTGTGGCAGTCGTAACATTTTGTTCGCTGGTTATTGTCATGTTGAAGACTGCTGGTCTCACAGTAATTGACAGTTAATTAACATAAACATGTTTAACATCTCCAGGCCTTCATGCATACAGCTGATGCCTGCCTTTGGAACATCTTCATTTTTAAAAAAGTATAATAAATCAACTTAATATACACTATCACAACAAATCCATTATTTATTTTAGTCAGATCTAAAGAAACGTTATCATATGAAGAAAACATATTTCAGAAGATCAGAATATGAGTTGGCCCACTGTAGGCCTATGTTATCTGGCTATGTTCAATGCCATAGGCTGTAGGCTTGTTCATTTAGCAGACAATATATGCTTATAAGTACCGTGCCCTTGTTTTATTTTATCTGATTTTATAGTAAGAAGAATATAATTGAATTTAGCTGAATGAAATAGAAAGGATATTTTTCCCATTACAGAACGAGTGGCTATGTTGAGCGTAAAAGTGATTATTTGAAACAGGTCCTATAAGCTAGATTTAGAGTTTTTTGGCAACTTTAGTTGTGAATGATACAAACCTTAGAATGTCTTAGAAATCAAAACATATAGGCCTATGGGCTGTATAGCGCGACTATAGACTATTGATGTTTTGAAAGAAGTAGCAAAATGTCATGTCCTGACCATAGAGAGCATTTATTTTCTATGGTAGAGTAGGTCAGGGCGTACTAGGTTTATTTTCTATGTTGGTGATTTGTATGATTCCCAATTAAAGGCAACTGGTAATCATTGTCTCTAATTGGGGATCATACTGAAGTAGAATTTTTTCCCACCTGTGGGTTATGGGATATTGTTTATGTTACTGTGTTTGGAGTTAGTGCACTTTGTACCGCTGTAGTCACGGTTTGTTAGTTTATTGTTTTGTTTTGTTAAGTTGAACTATTATTAAAGCATGTGGAACTCTACATTCGCTGCGCCTTGGTCCATCTCTACAAACGAACGTGACACAAAAAAAGCTTGGGCTCTGTTCCCCACCTCAGGCTGCACAGCTGTTCTCTCATCAAGTGATCACATTTTCCCTATCAGACTATTCTCAATTGAATCTTGTCTTTGCTAATATGTACAATGAGTTTTGATTTAGAATGGTCCAATTTAATCTTGTCTTTACTAATGTGTCAAATGAGTTTCAACTTAAAATGGCTCATTATCAGATGTGCAGGAACAGTGGCAGGGGGGGAAAATACACGTCATCTGAATGCACTCAAATAGCGAATGGAGCCAGCGCACATTCCCGCCGATCCGTTTTGTAGGCTACTTCCCGTTTTATAGTGGAGCATGTGCTTCATATGAGCAGCTGAGAAATAAATATAAGAACACTTATTTCACTCCACGAATAACCACTGTTTGAGGAGCATGCTCTCGCTGCTGGACAGGTGATATTCCCCCCAAACTCTGTATGTCATGGGCTCTCAAACCTTGTTGCTGCAGCTACCCAGTGCTTCATTTGGGAAATCAACTGAAATCTGTTTTCGCAAAGAAACATCTTTTTTGACAGCCCCTCTGCCTGCTCAAGAAAGGAATAAAGGAGAGAGAGGAGGAGATGGAAATTCATGGTGTTGAGATGTTATGTATAGCTGAATGTAATGTCACTCAATTCATTACGAAAATGTAAAAAATTCCCTATTACTAGGCTCTTCAAAATCAAATACAAATTCACTAATTGTAGGCTAAATCTGAGCCGCCTTGCACAATCAACAAACCAACAGCATGGCCTAGGGCTATACATTCTCATGGACTCATGGATATACATTTTGGACCATAAGGTAACCAGTACATCGTTAATAATATATTCCACACTCAAAGGCAATTACTCAAATTGGTTACATTTTTTAGTAAAGGCTAGACCAATTATGTACCTAAGACATCTCAAATCAGTTTTGTTTTGTTCTGCTAAATGTAATGTAATATGCCGTAGTCTATGTATTGTATAATGGCACAATTTTATATGCATAAACTCTAAAAAAGGGTGTTTTGAATTCATCCTCATCACCTTAGAAAGCGCTGTCCATTTCGGCTGTGGTACAACATCCACAACAATCAAATGTTATTTATCACATGCCCGAATACAACAAGTGTAGACCTTACCGTGAAATGCTTACTTACAAGCACTTAACCAACAGTGCAGTTCAAGAAAGAGTTAAGAAAATATTTACTAAATAAACTGTAGTAAAAAAATAAGAGTAACAATAAAATAACAATAAGGCTATATACTGAGGGTACCAGTACCGAGTCAATGTGCGGAGGTACTGGTAAGATACCCTGCACACTGAGCACGAAGACAAGTACAATCAAGTGTCTAGTTTGAGAAACAAATGCCTCACAAGTCCTCAACTGGCAGCTTCATTAAATAGTACCCGCAAAACACCAGTCTCAACGTCAACAGAGAAGAGGCGACTCCAGTGTGCTGGCCTTCTAGGCGTCTGTTTCTCAAACTAGACACTCTAATGTACTTGTCCTTTTGCTCAGTTGTGCACCGGGGCCTCCCACTCCTCTTTCTATTTTAGTTAGAGACCATTTGCGCTGTTCTCTGAAGGGAGGAGTACACAGTGTTGTATGAGATCTTCAGTTTCTTGACAATTTCTCAGAACAAGAATAGACTGACGAGTTTCAGAAGAAAGGTCTTTGTTTCTGGCCATTTTGAGCCTGTAATCGAACCCACAAATGCTGATGCTCCAGATACTCAACTAGTCTAAAGAAGGCCAGTTTTATTGCTTCTTTAATCAGGACAACAGTTTTCAGCTGTACTAACATAATTGCAAAAGGGTTTTCTAATGATCAATTAGCCTTTTAAAATTATAAACTTGGATTAGCTGACATTCCATGAAAAATCTGCTGTTTCCAGCTAAAATAGTCATTTACAACATTTTAACAATGCCTACACTGTATTTTGGATCAATTTGATGTTATTTTAATGGACAAAAAAAAAAATTTCTTTAACTTTGTGATGAGCTTGAGGGCATTATGGTGTTTAACGCTGAGCTGTATTCAATGAACAGTATTCTCATGTAGTTGTTCCTTTTGTCCAGATGGGAAAGTGCAGTGTGGAGTACAATAGAGATGTGTCATCTGTGGATCTGTTGGGACGGTATGTAAATTGGAGTGGGTCTAGGGTTTCTGGAATGATGGTGTTGATGTGAGCCATGACCAGCCTTTCAAAGCACTTCATGGCTACAGACGTGAGTGCTACGGGTCGGTAGTCATTTAGACAGTTTCTCTTGGTGTTCTTGGGCACAGGGACTATGGTGGTCTGCTTGAAACATGTAGGTATTATAGACTCAGTTAGGGACAGGTTGAAAATGTCAGTGAAGACAAGACACTTGCCAGTTGGTCAGCGCATGCTCTGAGTACATGTCCAGGTAATCCGTCTGGCCCTGTGGCCTTGTGAATGTTGACCTGTTTAAAGGTCTTACATCGGCTATGGAGAGTGTCATCACACAGTCATCCGGAACAGCTGGTGCTTTCATGCATGCTTCGGTGTTGCTTGCATGCATGCTTCAGTGATGCTTGCCTCGAAGCACACATAGAAGTAATTTAGCTCGTCTGGTAGGCTCGTGTCACTGTGCAGCTTGTGCCTGGGATACCCTTTGTAGTCCGTAATAGTTTGCCAGCCCTGCCACATCCAACGAGCATTCGGAGCTGGTGTAGTAGGATTAAATCTTAGTCCTGTATTGACGTTTTGTCTGTTTGATGGTTCATCTGAGAGCATAGCGGGGCTTCTTATAAGTGTCCGGGTTAGAGTCCTGCTCCTTGAAAGCGGCAGCTCTACCTTTTAGCTCAGTGAGGATGTTTCCTGTTATCCATGGCTTCTGCTTGGGGTATGTACATACGGTCACTGTGGGGATGATGTCATCGATGCATTTATTGATGAAGTCGGTGACTGATGTGGTATACTCCTCATTGCCATCGGATGAATCCCAGAACATATTCCACATATTCCGGTCTGTGCTAGCTAAACAATCCTGTAGCTTATCATCTTGATCATCTGAATACTTCCGTATTGAGTGAGTCCCTGGTACTTCCTGCTTTTGTATTCACTTGTAAGCAGGAATCACAGGGATAGAATTATGGTCAGATTTGCCAAATGAAGGATGAGGGAGAGCTTTGTACGTGTCTCTGTGTGTGGAGTAAAGGTAGTCTAGAGATGTGTTTCCCTCTGGTTGCTCATGTGACATGCTGGTAGAAATGAGGTAAAACAGATTTAAGTTTCCCTGCATTAAAGTCCCCGGCCACTAGGAGCACCGCCTCTGGATGAGCATTTTCTTGTTTGCTTATGGCCCTATACAGATTGTTGAGTGCGGTCTTAGTGCCAGCATTGGTTTGTGGTGGTAAATAGCGCACCATCTGTTATTGACAAATAGACACAGACTACCACCCCTTGTCTCACCGGAGGCAGCTGTTCTGTCTTGCCAATGCGCAGAAAACCCAGCCAACTGTATATTATCCATGTCGTCGTTCAGCCATGATTCAGTGAAACATAAGATATTACAGTTTTTAATGTCCCGTTGGTAGGATAGTCTTGAATGGTGCTCATCCAGTGTATTATCCAATTATTACATATTGAACAATAGAACGGGTGGTAGAGGCGGCTTACCCACTCTGTATCTGCTGACACCTGTATCTGTGTCTCTTCTTCATGTGAATGAGGGGGATTTGGGCCTGGTCCGGTATCAGCAGTAAATCCTTTGTGTGTGACTTGTTAAAGAAAAAATCTTAGTCCAGTTCGAGGTGAGTAATCGCTGATCTGATATCCAGAAGCTCTTTTCGGTCATAAGAGACGGTGGCAAAAACACTATGTACAAAAGAAGTTACAGTCCAAGCAAAAAAACACAAAATAGCACAATTGGTTAGGAGCCCGTAAAACGGCAGCCATGTTGTACAGTTTCAACCGGCTGTTGAACTTCTTTCTTCAGAATAATCATAACAGTAAGGTGAGGTTTAAAAGTAAGATAGGCCTGCTGTTTTGATGCTAAGTGTTGGATATGATTTACCATTTCATTTGCATTGATGTGAGAGTGGTTAGAGGGACAATAAAGCCCTGAATACCAGGCCATTAGGAACTGATGGTAGTTAGCAAGTTGGGTACTACCAAAGCATGTCTAGACTGCATAAAAGGAGATTACCAGTTACGTGGAATTGTACTACAGTTATGACTGCTAGTGTAGCGGTAATACCACAACAGCCCTATCTCCACCATGTTACACTCTGTTGCCTTGGTGCAGAATATTCATCTCACTGGCTATTCCTGCTTTATAGAATCATAGAAAACAATGCAATGCTTAGTGATCTAAGCAGAGGACAAATGAGCAGAGAAAGAAAATATGTGATATAAAGAAAGAGGGACATCTATTACGTGGAAGGGGAAGAGTTGTTTGCCCGCTACCTTACGAGTGGTGCAGGCGCATACACACCTACCCCGACAGTCAAATCAATCCAATCACACACATAGTCTACAACACAGTGTCATGCACAGCAATATCACACAGATACTGAGTAGTATGAAGCAGCTCACTGCTTGAATCACCATAATTTCATAAAGGAGTGAGACAGCCCTAATGAATAATTCACCTTGCTCTCTAACTAATGTCCACCACCATGTCTAGGGTTTCCTTCACAAACCACAGAGGGATGAGAGGGAAAGATCAAACCTGACTTCAAAGGCCTTGTTAGAGATATGTAATAGTGGGGCAAGAAGCCCTAACACCCTCTTCCTCTACAAATGACAGGCCTGGAGACTGTGGATGAACCGTTTATGACAGTCAATCAAGGTTGCTGTTTGAAAATTTGGAAATTTCAAGAACAGTGGCCAATGTTGTCAAGTTAAGCTCTTCTTGAGTGATTCACCTTTTGCCACTACTTAGGCCCTACTGGAAGAGATGGAGAAATCTAAACGCTTCTGCAAACTGCTTTGACTTTAATTGAGAAGCCCATGGAGCAGGACACACAATCACACAGACACACAACAGAAATATAATACATTCTATTATATTATCCTTTATACGTTCCCTAAGCACTTCAAGGTTAACTAACTGAACAACAAAATATGTATCCTAAATGGGACTTGAGCGTACCACAATTTGACAGAATCGCACAATTGATTGCCCTGCTTGCAGAGAAATACTTCTTAACAATATGGTGTGACTCATAATTAAAGTTGCACTGAGAATAAATAACTTCACCCCCTTATCTCATAAAAGGCTTGTTTTTAGGGGTGGCATCTGCACAATGACCAGAGAGGAGAAGATCACACTATACTGAATTCTTCTAATCTAAACCATCTTAAGTGACCTGCCACTCAAACACTTTGATTGGGGAACTCCAAATCAAGGTTGAATGTAGCACCTATTGTAGGTAAGGCAGCTCGTAAGATGTTACAGCATCCGCATGAGTAATATCCTTTAATTTACTATATCCATACAGGTTTATACTCTTCAAATATGTTCAAACACAAATTTGTGTCATTAAATGGAAAATGTGTTGGTTGTTTTACCTCAGCAAAATATCATACATTTAAAAAAAAATAATATGCCAAAATATATTCTATGCCACGATACAAGAAAAGTAATTCCATAAAAAGACAGTTTTTTTCCTTCTGCAGAACAGGAGTGATATGTTATTGTGTCTGTTTGAGGTTTCCTTGCTGTTATTGTTCTGTCTCTCTGTGAGTTCGAACACCAAAAGAATGGCACCCTCAGCGCCACTGGCAAAAATCGGGAGACATACGGTTTTCAGGGGAAAAGAGCCTGTGACCGACTTCCGCTTTGGGATGTGGCCTTGCTGTTTACTGTCCCCAGTGAAACATATAGTGGATGAACTACGGCATGTTTGCTAGCTTGCTCTCTGAAATTGTTCTATCCGGAATATTAACAAGGCAAATCTCTCAACATTAATTCCTCCTCCCCAATTGCTGGATTGGTTGAACAGTGCAGAAGAGAACCTCCCCTGACAGTTTTTTAAATCTCTTGTCCTGACCAAAATGTGGGGCATTTAGTTTCAGGCATTTCTTTTACGCCTGCTACGTTAGGTTATTAAGAGGAAGGTGACAGACAGGCGGCAGCACTGATGCCGCCTACAGAATCTGCTCTGTATGCCTTGTCCTTTCCCTGGTCACTGGTCTCCAAAACTCAATTAATTGAAACAACCTTGTAGTCAAGCACCCACTCGAGTGGGTCATTAAAGGAGTTAGAATTAGTCATTAAAGGTGCAATTCCGCTCTCTCTGGCAAACTTTCTTCCCAGCTCTGGCACCTGTGTGTGTTCCTTCAGTGATCTCTTAAGTCTGGCTGTTTGGCCATTCAAATAGATATCCCAGAGGACCTCAAGGCGTACTTCACCAGAGTACAAGAGCTAGCTGAATAGAAAGACAGAATAGAAAGGTTCATTGCTTTTTAGTGTGAGGTGTACCATAAAATCTGGTCATGATGTGTGGGAGTATACAGTAACAACATTTCGGGGGAGATATTGAATTATAGATTCTTGGAACTGGGAAAAACATCACTCCCGGCATTCTTAATGTCAGATGGGCGGTTTTATAACTCAGAAATGTTGGGAAATGGCAACTTTGTTTTTACACTGCAAAGCCCCGGGAATCGAATAAAAACTGGGCCAGAATATTTCTCTTCATTTTTCATATTTTGGTTGACAGAAAATGTAAATAGGCATTGTTTTTAAACAGAAATGCTTTGCCACTTGTTTTGGGAGTGTATATAGGGAGCTTAATGTATGCCAAATGCCCTTTGCAGAATCATCAAGGCAGAAAATAAATGGGTGGTCCCGGGGATCGAACCCACTACCCTGGCGTTACAAGCGCCATGCTCTACCAACTGAGCTACAGGACAGGCCTATGACCCCCATCACCTGTGAGCTCCCATACTGTAGGTAGGGAGGGACCTCACCTCCATTCTTGGTTTCAGCTTTGCACTGCTGCAGTGGGTATTCGGGGTAATGTCACTGTTGTAATTTAAGTCTGGTCTGGTGGCTCTCAGGAGATGGAAATGAGATTGCAAACATTACAAACTCTCCAGCTGTGCTTTGGGAGGTTCAGGGCTGACACAGGGTGCATTTCAAATGCCTCTATGCTCCCCCTCAGCTCCCAGGTAAAGAAATAGAGCCCGACCAATACCGACAGACGTTGGCAGGCGGATCTTAAGGAAGCTAGAATGATTCTTAGCATTTTCAATCAAAATGTTACCTGAGATTATAATACTGGACTGACATGAAAGGGCTCTTTAATTGTGTTTTTTCAAAGAGCAACAGAATAACAGGTAAAGATTAAACAAAAACAACCTAAATCGGGTTTTAGGGTGTCTTAAATTATAGTGTCACTGTCACGCCACACCTACACATCCACATATCTCAGAGCAATAAAGACTCACTGAGAATGTAGCATGTTACTGCACTTTAAAATGGATGAGATGGGGAGAGCCACGGTGATGGGTAGGTGAGGTGACAGAGGTGCAGCCATGTGGTATGATATGGGTGAAGGCTCGGGCCAGATTATACAATTCCCAGTGACAGCAGAGGCTTAGGGGGGAGCAAGCTCTGACAGGGGTATGGACCTATATTCCAAAACCACGCCACCACCTTCTTGACCATTTTGACCAAGACCTGCCACACAGACTGAAAGACAGACAGACACACACACACACTCTCACACACAAACGCAACCACGCAAATAAACACACACGCTGTTCATATTGCTTGTGTGATACTGCAGAGCTGCAGAGCGCATGGCTTATCTGGCAGAAAGTCTCCTCTGCAGGGAAACAGCGGTTATACATCAAAGAGAGAAGAGGAAGCCTTGGAAGCTTTTCTTACACACTCCTCACAGAAATAGAAAGACGGGATCTTACGTAAGACTCAAGGTCCTGTCACCATGTCAAGAACAACCTTCTAAAAAGGGGAGGATTAGCCTAGACAAAGGTCCCAACACATCAGAGAAACACCCACGGTATCATGCCCCCATTCAGAGAATGGATCTGTGTGTTATCACCAGATGGGTCAAATAAGGAAGCATTTTACAGTCAGTTGGCTGATTATTAACAGACTGAGTCAGAGAAAGGGGGCACTGCATAGAAGAAGCAGTGTGTTCTGGGATGCAGTATAGTGGAAGGTGATTGGCTTTGAGGGCGAGAGAACAGATGGGACAGGAACACAGAGCATAACAGAGCAGAGCTGGACCAAATAGCTGAGTGTCCTTCCTCTGAATATTCATCCCCTCTTCCCTTCCCTCTCTCCATCCCTGGCCCTGCTTCCTTCTCCAAGCAGTTTTGCATCTCTCTGATTGAATATATCTGATAGAAACATAAACACAATGGGCCCTGGGCCTTCTTTGATTTTACAGGAAAATATGTCCTCCTTACAATCTACTCAGAGCTCAGCACGCCTCCTTAAGAGATATTTCACACAAGAATAGGCTGGCTCCGTTCCAGTAGCATTACTGTCTCTACCGCTCACTATATTCTTCATGCTGGAGCTCTTCCTTTAGCCCCTCCCCTTTCTCCTCCCCCTCTAGATTAATTATGCAGCTCAATGCAGCACTCAGAGTCCCGGGTGCAGCTCTGCTCACCTGATTCACCCCTTACACCACTACTACAATACACTACATCCTCTCGTCTCCCCCTTTCTATCTCAAACTGTCACTCTCTCCTTTTATCTCACTCTTCCTTTCTTTTTTTCTTTAATTCTTCCCTTGTGTCGTGACCAAGGCTGAAACATTCTTCGCTGGAAGAGTGCCAATACACACAACACACCCTTACTCACACACACATGCACATGACAGTGCTTGCTTCGCACGACAGTGTGCGGGTAGCCTGACATGCCACATAAGACTCATGCTAAGATTGATGCTATCTCTATCGCTCTCATTTGTCAAGCAAAAAGAAAAATGTTGATACTGCCATATGGCATTCATTTATCATATTAATCCTATTGCCTCTATTTCTGTATGTTGTTAAGGCGGGGCTAGTGTCAAACGAACGTTAGTTTGCAATTTTGTCATTTAAAAACTGGCGCACTGCCATTTTCCAGCCCTAATACAAGGTTTGGCTATTTACCTGTCTTATATCAACTCGCTTGCACTCAGATGAGGGGGGTGGTAATATTTGAGGTGTATCCTTAAAAACACGATCCAAGGTGCTAATTTCAGGCAGCACTGGTAGGGATATTTAAGACCAACCAAAAGGTGGTTTTAGCGGTAAAGCAGTTGGTTATGGCGTGAATTTTGACAGCGGAAACATAGCCTATCCAACTGCCCATATGTGCATGGAACAAGAGTAGCCTAATGTGCTTTTGGTGCATGTATACTTTGCATTTAGAAACATTTAAAACTAATGTTTTTTTCCCCATTTCGTTTAATTTGATTGAGTTGATTAATTTGATTAAAAACCAAGCATAGCCTCACCTCCTCTCAAATAAGGCTTTTTTTGTCTGCCCACAGTAGTCAAGACTACTGTGGGCAGACGCAGTCAGTCAGGAAAGCTAAGGCCAGCTTCTTCAGGCAGAAGTTTGCATCCTGTAGCTCCAACTCCAAAAAGTTCTGGGACACTGTGAAGTCCATGGAGAACAAGAGCACCTCCTCCCAGCTGCCCACTGCACTGAGGCTAGGGAACACGGTCACCACCGACAAATCCATGATTATCGAAAACTTCAACAAGCATTTCTCAACGGCTGGCCATGCCTTCCGCCTGGCTACTCCTACCTCGGCCAACAGCTCCGCCCCCCCGCAGCTCCTCGCCCAAGCCTCTCCAGGTTCTCCTTTACCCAAATCCAGATAGCAGATGTTCTGAAAGAGCTGCAAAACCTGGACCCGTATAAATCAGCTGGGCTTGACAATCTGGACCCTCTATTTCTGAAACTATCCGCCGCCATTGTCGCAACCCCTATTACCAGCCTGTTCAACCTCTCTTTCATATCGTCTGAGATCCCCAAGGATTGGAAAGCTGCCGCAGTCATCCCCCTCTTCTAGGGGGGAGACACCCTGGACCCAAACTGTTACAGACCTATATCCATTCTGCCCTGCCTATCTAAGGTCTTCGAAAGCCAAGTCAACAAACAGGTCACTGACCATCTCGAATCCCACCGTACCTTCTCCGCTATGCAATCTGGTTTCCGAGCCGGTCACGGGTGCACCTCAGCCACACTCAAGGTACTAAACAACATCATAACCGCCATCGATAAAATACAGTACTGTGCAGCCATCTTCCTCAACCTTGCCAAGGCTTTCGACTCTGTCAATCACCATATTCTTATCGGCAGACTCAGTAGCCTCGGTTTTTCGGATGACTGCCTTGCCTGGTTCACCAATTACTTTGCAGACAGAGTTCAGTGTGTCAAATCGGAGGGCATGCTGTCCGGTCCTCTGGCAGTCTCTATGGGGGTGCCACAGGGTTCAATTCTCGGGCCGACTCTTTTCTCTGTATATATCAATGATGTTGCTCTTGCTGCGGGCGATTCCCTGATCCACCTCTACGCAGACGACACCATTCTATATACTTTCGGCCCGTCATTGGACACTGTGCTATCTAACCTCCAAACAAGCTTCAATGCCATACAACACTCCTTCCGTGGCCTCCAACTGCTCTTAAATGCTAGTAAAACCAAATGCATGCTTTTCAACCGATCGCTGCCTGCACCCGCATGCCCGACTAGCATCACCACACTGGATGGTTCCGACCTTGAATATGTGGACACCTATAAGTACCTAGGTGTCTGGCTAGACTGCAAACTCTCCTTCCAGACCCATATCAAACATCTCCAATCGAAAATCAAATCAAGAGTCGACTTTCTATTCCGCAACAAAGCCTCCTTCACTAACGCTGCCAAGCTTACCCTAGTAAAACTGACTATCCTACCGATCCTTGACTTCGGCGATGTCATCTACAAAATTGCTTCCAACACTCTACTCAGTCACTAAAGCACCTTATACTACCCATCACTGCGACTTGTATGCTCTAGTCGGCTGGCCCTCGCTACATATTCGTCGCCAGACCCACTGGCTCCAGGTCATCTACAAGGCCATGCTAGGTAAAGCTCCGCCTTATCTCAGTTCACTGGTCACGATGGCAACACCCATCCGTAGCACGCGCTCCAGCAGGTGTATCTCACTGATCATCCCTAAAGCCAACACCTCATTCGGCCGCCTTTCGTTCCAGTACTCTGCTGCCTGTGACTGGAACGAATTGCAAAAATCGCTGAAGTTGGAGACTTTTATCTCCCTCACCAACTTCAAACATCAGCTATCTGAACAGCTAACCGATTGCTGCAGCTGTACATAATCTATTGGTAAATAGCCCACCCATTTTCACCTACCTCATCCCCACAGTTTTTATTTATTTACTTTTCTGCTCTTTTGCACACCAATATCTATACCTGTACATGATCATCTGATCATTTATCACTCCAGTGTTAATCTGCAATATTGTAATTATTCGCCTACCTCCTCATGCCTTTTGCACACATTGTATATAGACTCCCCTTTTTTTCTACTGTGTTATTGACTTGTTAATTGTTTACTCCATGTGTAACTCTGTGTTGTCTGTTCACACTGCTATCCTTTATCTTGGCCAGGTCGCAGTTGCAAATGAGAACTTTTTCTCAACTAGCCTACCTGGTTAAATAAAGGTGAAATAAAAAAATTACATTAAAAAAAGACTGTCGATAAATGGTTTGGCTCCTGAGGCCCCTTGGAAATAAATCTTAATCACCAAAGCTTTATCAAAATATCAAGTTTGAGAGGAGTAAAACAGTGTACTGACATTTCCTTTTTATCTATGCCTTGTAGGTGGCCACATTATTTTAGCCATGCGGGTCCCATTTTGGACGTGCATAAAACCCCCTCCGTGATGTCAGCTAGGTGTCCATGCCCATCATGAAATGAGAGATTAGAATCTTGGTGAATACCAGCGAACCTCGTATTTAGAAGTTATCCGTAACCTGTAAAAATTGCTTGTTTTCCGTTTCATATGTTCAAAACCCAAGCCCTCCCTTATGGCTACTATAGTGAAGGCTGGTTTAACAGCAATGTGTGTCTTTTTTATCCTGACGGTTTTATGACATTACACTTTACATTGTTTTTCATTTCATTTGATTACAACGAAACATATTCAAATTATTCACCTTTATGGTTTCATGGTGAGAATGTCCGTGGCACGCTTGCAATTCAACATCTAGAGATGTGTCGTGTGTGAATGCAATCTGAACTGTAAAATGGTTCCGATTATGTTCATAAAACATAGGCCTATTTGGGAGCAGCATAATGGTGAGTGGACATTCTCCCCTTTCTATTTATATTGGGTCTTTGTCCAGCTACTGTGAAACATTTGGATGTGTGTAAAAACCCTCCATAGTCTGCGTTGTTTTAATATGATATGCCCACGGGGGGAAATGATGGTGCCTGTAAGTGTGGCAGAGCCTATTTAGAACAAGTTGTTGTTTCGTTTTGCTTAGAATTTGATTCAAATTATTATTTTTGGCCTTATCAATAAATAATTGACCATGTTT
Source organism: Oncorhynchus gorbuscha (assembly GCF_021184085.1). Taxonomy (NCBI): domain Eukaryota; kingdom Metazoa; phylum Chordata; class Actinopteri; order Salmoniformes; family Salmonidae; genus Oncorhynchus; species Oncorhynchus gorbuscha. The sequence goes on along the minus strand of NC_060175.1, from coordinate 81,973,853 downwards.
GGTATGTTCATGCTCAGCTATAATTTAATGTACAGTAGGCCTAGCCCCTATATCAGTGTGAATACTATTGAAGACATGCAATGACAATGTGGACTGCAAATGGAATCAAGTTAACGTATTTAGCAAAGAATAACATTTTGTTATTTAGTTTCTATAAGCCATTTAACAAACTATAAAGGACTAACATTGGCTTTGGAGTTGATCTCAAGTAAATACATTTAAAAAAACATAAATACACAACATGAGGCATCCACATATTTCATCATGGAGCACGTTCTGATTGGCCACTGGGGGGGGCTAAGCCTCGACACACCCACAAACTTGTTTATTCATCAACACCCAATAATTGTGATAGTGAAAATAGCTCAAATATGACACACCCCTAAACCTATAGGCTACCGCCTGCGCTTAGATTAACCATTGTGGTAGGTTTGTTAAAATAAAGCCCTCATTTGAATTTATGAGAGACCAGGATGCTCTAAAACACACAAAGCTTAGCAAAGCAGCAATTACACACCTGAATAGCCTAAACATAATTGGACCAAGAGAACCATGTGTATTCTAATGCTTTGATCTCCAATTTATTTGAGGACTGACTGGGGAGAGTCCACTCTAAAAAAAGAAAGCCCTTTGATATACAGTGGGTAGAAACATGTTTTACAAACTACACTACTTTGCCCTCAAGACTTCACCAAGTTAAATAATTCATTTCCAGCATCGGATATGCTTTTCCAGACATACATTTCCGACCTAGGATGAGTTCAGACCTGCCTGTTTGCTCTTTGCAATGTAAATCTGAGGTAACAGATTCAACAGAAATGAGAAGCTTAGTGTGTGGTGTGCTGTAGGGAAACAAACTTCACAGTCCAAACACTCACCCAGCTAGGCATAGCGGACTCAAGCCCTCCTCAAATAGAGGAACACTGACTGAACATCAAACCCCTCAGTGGAACTAATAACTCTAAACACCACCAAATACACAGTCAGTGACATGATAAGTGTTACACCAACATGATAGTAACTAAGATCAAATACAGCAGATAAACCTCTCATGCAGAAATAACTTGGATCTTTCATTTCCTAGAATAGCAGTTGTGTATGCAACTGTGTGAAGCGGTTGCCTGGACAAGGTATCCCATAACTAGCCTACATCCGTTTTAATTCAACATGCATTCATGTGTAGAGTAGAAAGTTGACCACTGGGCTCAGTGTATACTTAACTGAAAAGCCAAAAGAACAGTGCATGTCAACAAAGCGACAGACAGATAGTAGACAAACGCAAGTCCTTTCTAGCCATGTGTTTATCCCTCTATTGTAGTCATTTCAACATGTCCCGTAAGGGAGCTGGCATTATTTCAAGGACATTAGGCTATCCTATCCAGGGACAAAAGCATGTGATGTGTGCAAATGTTCCTAATAGGAGAAACATAGAGGGGGATCTGAAAGATGATTTGCCGTACCATACAGCAGTACTGGGGTTATCAGCTACGTTTGGCTTGCTATGATATGGCTAAAGTATGCGTGTACAGCGAAAAATGACAAAATCCTATGACTGAATACAACAGGTAACATTGGGTAGAACTGAATGTGTAGTCATGATTGGCTCATATAATCCAGAAAAGCCTTCACATGAGATGTATTGTCTTGTCCATTCAACTCTGAACATTCAATAGCACACTTCAAGCACCCAAAAAACAGCACACCAGAAAACATCTATCAGCTCAAGTGGAATGGAGGAACATTGGGTTGCTGATTTTTTTGGTCGATGTATTGTTCGCCAGCAAGCAGTCAGGTAGGCAACCCTCTATGTCGCTCTGCTATAGGGGTCTTTTCAGTGCATGGAACCGGATGGCTAGAACACAGCAGGGGCTAGGCACTGCAATGTGCTGCAGTGCTCTGAGCTTTGTACAGCACACTCCCTCTCTCTCTCTTACTCTCTCTCTCTCCTCTCTCTCTCTCTCTCTCTCTCTCTCTCTTACTCTATCTCCTCTCTCTCTCCCTCTCTCCTCTCTCCTCTCTCTCTCTCCTCTCTCTCTCACTCTATCTCCTCTCTCCTCTCTCTCTCTCCTCTCTCTCTCTCTCTCACTCTATCTCCTCTCTCTCTCCCTCTCTCCTCTCTCTCTCTCTCTCTCCCACTCTATCCTCTCCCTGTCATACTTGCATCATCTTTCTCCCTTATTCTGTTGAATTTTTTCTTGTCCCCATCCTCTCCCTTTTTGTTCTCTTCTTCCTAATAATCCCCTCTATTTTTGCATTTCCTCCACCACCCACTTTCTATCCTATTCTCGTGCTCACTCTTTGACTGTCTTTCGTCCTCCTCCCCCTCCTTTTCTTACACACATACATACAATATCCTACACACACATTTCCCTGTGGTGTGTGAGGAGGTACCCTGGTCCTGGTTGCTAGCACGGTACAACTGCAGTGTTCTCTGCTGTTCTCTCCTGTTCTCTACTGTTCTCTCCTGTTCTCTCTTGTTCTCTACTGTTCCCTCCTGTTCTCTACTATTCTCTCCTATTCTCACCTGTTCTCTCCTTTTCTCTACTGTTCTCTCCTGGTCTCTACTGTTCTCTCCTCGCCAGTGTGTTTATCAGGCTGACACTTCATCCAGGGAAGAATGTTCACCTTAATAATTTGTTATGTCCTCTATTTTCCTCTATTGTCTCCTGTACTCTTTCTCAGAGACTGGCAGCAGTACAGAATGGCTGGAGAACATCACTGTCCTGAACATTCCTTGTGTCCTTTTGCATTCACTTTTATCCATTAAGAGCCTGATATTTTCTCAATGGCTCTGGATCCATTCAGTCACTCAGATTCCTCTCTCTAATGTAGTCTTATCATTGTGATCCATATCTAATAGAGTTTTGAGTTTGTTTGACAAATGGCTCACAGTGCATCTCTATGGCTGACATGCAGAACTAAGCACTCTGCTAACTGTGGTGTCAGGGTGACAGCAGTGTTGGCTCCGCTATATTGCCTACGCCATCAGTACCAGGGGCGCACTAAATGCCCCGTATCACACAATCTGGGACATGGGATGTCACACTGAGAAGATGAGCGAGGACAAGACTCCAGTCAAAATCTGCCCATTACTAAGGTGTTTGACACCAAATCTACCCCTTCCTGAGGTGCTTTATACCAGATCTACCCCTTCCTGAGGTGCTTTATACCAGATCTACCCCTTCCTGAGGTGCTTTATACCAGATCTACCCCTTCATGAGATGCTTTATACCAGATCTACCCCTTCATGAGGTGCTTTATACCAGATCTACCCCTTCATGGGGTGCTTTTATCTACCCCTTCATGAGGTGCTTTATACCAGATCCCCTTTTGTAAGGTGCTTTATACCAAATCTACCCCTTCCTGAGGTGCTTTATACCAGATCTACTCCTTCCTGAGGTGCTTTATACCAGATCTACTCCTTTATGAGGTGCTTTATACCAGATCTACTCCTTCATGAGGTGCTTTATACCAGATCTACTCCTTTATGAGGTGCTTTATACCAGATCTACTCCTTCATGAGGTGCTTTATACCAGATCTACTCCTTTATGAGGTGCTTTATACCAGATCTACCCCTTTTGTAAGGTGCTTTATACCAAATCTACCCCTTCCTGAGGTGCTTCTCAGTCCCTGATGATTATTTACTTGAGGAGGTGCTCCTAATGGACACTAAAAGCATTGCATTTGGGACAAATTATTAGCTAAACACTAAACCTCAACTAAATCTTGTAAATCAATTAAAATCAAAGCACGCACCCCTGAGGGGCCCCCGAGGATCAGCATAGCAGATGTGTTGTTGCCTACCCTCACCACCTGGGGGCGGCCAATCAGGAAGTCCAGGATCCAGTTGCAGAGGGAGGTGTTTAGTCCCAGGGTCCTTATCTTAGTGATGAGCTTTGAGGGCACTTTGGTTTTGAACGCTGAGCTGTAGTCATTGAACAGCATCCTCACGTAGGTGGGAAAGGGCAGTGTTGAGTGCAATAAAGATTGTGTCATCTGCGGATCTGTTGGGGCGGTAATGCAAATTGGAGTGGGTGTAGGGTTTCTGGAATTATGGTGTTGATGTGAGCTATGACCAGCCTTTCAAAGCACTTCATGGCTACCAACGTGAGTGCTACGGGTCGGTAGTCAATTAGGCAGGTTACCTTAGTGTTCTTGGGGACTATGGTGGTCTGCTTGAAACATGTAGGTATTACAGACTCGGCCAGGGACAGGTTGAAAATGTCAGTGAAGACACTGGTCAGTTGGTCAGTGCATGCTCTGAAGACAAGTCCTGGTAATCCGTCTGGCCCTGAGGCCTTGTGAATGTTGACCTGTTTAAAGGTCTTACTCACATTGGCTATGGCAAGCGTGATCACACAGTGGTCCGGAACGGCTGGGGGTCTCATGCATGTTTCAGTGTTGCTTGCCTTGAAGCGCACATATACAGTTGAAGTCGGAAGTTTACATACACCTTAACCAAATACATTTAAACTCAGTTTTTAACAATTCCTGTCTTAGGTCAGTTAGGATCAACACTTTATTTTAAGAATGTGAAATGTCAGAATAATAGTAGAGAGAATGATTTATTTCAGCTTTTATTTCTTTCATCACATTCCCAGTGGGTCAGAAGCTTACATACACTAAATTAGTATTTGGTAGCATTGCCTTTAAATTGCTTAACTTGGGTCAAATGTTTCAGGTAGCCTTCCACAAGCTTCCCACAATAAGTTTGGAGAATTTTGGCCCATTCCTCCTGACAGAGCTGGTGAAACTGAGTCAGGTTTGTAGTCCTTGCTCGCACACGCTTTTTAAGTTCTGCCCACACATTTTCTATAGGATTGAGGTCAGGGCTTTGTGATGGCTACTCCAGTACCTTGACTTTGTTGTCCTTAAGCCATTTTGCCACAACTTTGGAAGTATGCTTGGGGTCAATGTCCATTTGGAAGACACATTTGCGACCATGCTTTAACTTCCTGAATGATGTCTTGAGATGTTGCTTCAATATATCTACATAATTTTCCAGCTCAGACACCCATACATACCCGACAAGACAAGCCACCAGGGCTCTCTTCACAGTCTCTATGTCCAGAACAGAGGCTAGGAAACACACAATACTATGTAGAGCCATGATGACTATATGGAACTCTCTTCCACCTCAGGTAACTCAAGCTGGCAGTAAAGTCTTATTTTTAAAAAATGATAAAACAACACCTCACGGAGCATCACGGACTATGAAGAGACACACACACATTGTAATATTGTACATTTTATATTTATATTACATTTGTATTATGCACAATGTATTATATGATGTAATGTTTTATTATGATGTATTATTTTATTCCTGTTTAGACCCCAGGAAGAGTAGCATAATGCCTCAATGACAAACAACAAAATTCAATGTTTGTTTTCATTACCCTTAAATTACCTAATTCTCATTAGGTATTTAAGTAGAAACTACTCGTGAATATTGAATCTACTGATATTCCGACATGCATGATTTGATTATCCATTACCTGTCTCTTCCATAAGAGTGATTGGATAGTTGGTGGCATACTATTTCACTCTGCAAACAGTTTTTCTCTAGCTGCTGTTGTGATTGGTCCTCTGACTGAAGACTGAATACCTCCTTGATTCCACCAGCTGTTTTACCCTGATTACAATATTCTTAAGATTTTGGCCAACAGCGAGATATCAGATGTTTCAAATCCAACTATGCTAATTTACGATAAGTACTTTTAGGCTCCTTCAAATTTCAGTGGTTCTCAACTTCTCACAGTTTCAGTCTTAGAAGACAGCAGCTTATACTGTGGCACAGTGAGGGGTATCATTGCAGTGTTGCCATTAGGCGCCTGTGCTATTTGAGTGTCTTCCTCAGCATGATGTCTCTACCCTGCTGGGAGTATCTCCACCTCATCCCCAGAATAATGTGAAGAGGAACAGTTTTCCATAATGCCATGGGTGGCAATGTCATTAAAGTGTTGTTGGCATAGTAATTCACCTCATCTACAAAATATACATCAGCTCATACATTATTCAATTTTCAGAATGCTAAATCTGAGTTTTTTATTAATAATTTGGTCATTTTTGTTAAATGAATGTAGTAGTAGGCCTACAGTAGTAGGCCTACCTCACAAACTGCATGGTTATGATGTTTTTGTCCATTTGAAGATTATTGCTCTGACTGTGTTTTCATGTGTGATTCATTGTGGCCACTGGCAAGCACAGGAAGGGATGTGATGATTGTTGAAGTTGCTCACAGAATTGGCTAGGTACTACTCGTCAGGTACAATCGTCTATCATTATGGTACTGGGCGGGCAGTGGTAGTGTAAAACAAAATGCTGAGGACGGGACACACTAAAATAGTTCTGCTGTCTCTCAAAGCAAAAGTCATTCGCTGTAAGAGCCACCATGCTCTAGAAAGGCAAAGATATATGGATAATAAACTGTGTTTTCTCCCTGCCTGGTCCACAACTGCCATATTAGAGTGGATAAGCTCACAAAGCTCCTATGGAGTCGATGGGAGATTGGGTCTGACTACTATAGAGCCAGGATCTAGGGGTTAACAGCTCTGGTCAGGAGAGAATGGGTCCCTTACCCTCCCTAGCTTTCCTCCCTTCCTGCCTACTGTCCTTACCACTGGTACCTTCCACTTATGAGGACTTGGGCTTGTTTTAAGTGCTGGAGCCTGTCTCCATCTATGGTTATAAAACATCCCCCCCAAATCATTTTAGTAGTATAAGAAGAGTGCCTTTCCACAGACACTTTTTGCAGCTGCTTTTCAATGACAGAATGAGGACATGAGGTCTGTGAATCATTTTAAAACACAGATTCTTCACACTACTCTCCCAAACTAACACAGAACCTGGTTTCCAAATAAATAGCCTACAACTGTGGATAGCAGAGCTGCCCCTTCAAAATAAACAGCAAATCATTCAAATATAATCTTCACTCATTCAGACACATCTCAAATATGTAAAAAGGCTGACAGATGAAAGTAACAGCGCCCACTGCTGGCAGGTGTAAATTATTCACACCAAAACATTTGAAGGTCATAAAAGCATAAAATTACCCTACAATGACCAAAAGAAGTGTAAATACACTTCATGAAAGATGTTAGTATAATGAAAATCTATTTTATATATTTTTAAACACTTCATCCATCTGTTACAGAATGTATCCAGTAACCCTTCATAAAATCTTTTAAATTCCCTTGGCCTTTCCTCTGCGGATCCTACTGTGTGACCACCGAGGGGTGAGAGCGAAGCCCTCCTCTTTACCTGGAAGGAGACTCCTACAGCCCAGCTTACCCTCCCTGTCAGATAGTTCACTGTGTCTGCAGGCACAGACTAAGGAAAGTCCCTGAACAGCAGTGAACCCGATTAAGACTAATCAAGCTCTACACACTATTCCTAATGCATGTGTTATCTAAGTAACCCAAATGAATGCATCACATCACAGAGTACTCACATACGGCTGCACACAAAATGAGAGTCCACACATACGAGTGCACACACCATCCCATTTCGGGACAATCATTTTTTACATTACATATATATCACAGTGAAATTATGCCCCTGTCCTGTCCCCCACCTGACCTCAAATTTGAACCATCAACATCAAACTGTTCTAAAATGTTTTTAGTACATTCTGTCAAAAGCTTCAGATGTCCCATGAAACTTCAAGTGTGCTCTGAATTCACCAAAACTACATGGTTATATTCAGTCCCCCTGCCACACACCAGCAAGATGCTGAGGTCTGGGGAAGCTCCGCTATGGACTGAAATGGGATACTGCAGCGCTTGACAGCCATGTGCACAGAGAGTAACTTGCCTGGAAGCATTAGAGAGTCCCGCTCTAGCCTTCCCCCACCCTCTCTCTCCTTCCCTGTCAAGTCTCCATTATGTTCAAATGAAAAAAGAAAAAACTCTAAAAATGAATTACCAATGATTTAGATCCCATATCACTTCATGTCATAACCCAGTGTGAGAAACATACCCTCAATTATATCAATTAGATTTTGAAGAAAAAAGATTCAAAAGCATCCCACCAGCCCAACAGTAGATGTGAAAAGCAGCATACCTTGGGTGCTGGGTCTCTTCCTCCTCAGGAAAACCTTCTCTACCGGCTTCAGGGCACTTTGACATAGACAGAACACAAACGACAATGAAGAAAAGAGAATAAATATTCCTTCAATAATGACTTTCTCTTATTTACAGAGTTAGAATGAATAAGCCTGGACAACTACAATATAGTCCTAGAACACACCTTTCCTCAGTCCTTCTGTGAACTCTTGCCTCACATCCACACACAATCACCCTAAGACTGGAGTACTACAGTAAATTGATAAAAATCAGCTCTTGGGAGGGATAAAAACTACACACTCACTGCAATTTATTTCTTGTCCACTCGTTCTTCTATTTTTTTTACTGCTGTATCTGCCTGCGCTGCCACCTCATTGGCTAAGATGCTCTTCAATAACATAAGCTCTCTGTTTTAATTGGGAGGAGGCAGTTTCATGGTGCATCAGGACCCCTCCCGCCTAGCTCTTCTTTTTTTTTTCTCTGAAGCGCCCGTGTAGAAGAGTGCTGAGCTCTGCAAATTCATACGCAGAGCGTAAAAAAAGGAAGGGGAAGGGAGGATGGAAGGAGGGAGGACATGAGAAAAAAACTGAGATTGAGTGTTAGGAGGGAGGGAGAGCTAAGGAAGAAATCAATGCCATAGGACAAACACAGGCACACCGAGATAGGATGCAGCATTTTGCCAGGGTTAGGAGGATTTTTGAGACATAAGCAAGGACCATCTCTGCATGTCTGCAGTCTGTGATGAACCTCTGCAATACAGTGGGGTGTCAGAGGAGTCTGAGGCCAGATAAAAGGAATATTTTCCGGGGCTAGCAGAGCGACTAGGTGGCTCTGCTGCAGTGTGCAGTCTAATTGCTGGGCAAAGGGGGATGGGAGGAGGAGGGGGTCGGATGCAGTGATGCTGAAGCACAGTCTTCCAGCCAGGAATACAGAAGGAGGAAGCCGCAGTGTACACAGCGGTTAATGCATTTTCCTCATGAATTATTGGTGCACCAAAGAAGGAGGTATAGGGAGTGGGTGCCAAGGGGCAAAGACTGAGACTGTACAATGTCTAGCTAACAATGTAAGCTTGTGTTATCACAACCAAATGTATATAATTGTTAACTTAATATGCTCTTCATTTCAAGTAACGTTACTACAGGCAATCCATCGAAAGGATAGCTGGTTTGGTGTAGATTCAAGTCAAGTTTCAGGATGTACAGGAGGGCTTTCCCATATCTGTGGGTTTGAAATTGTGGTGGCAGATTCCCCACCCCCACTCTCCATTACATCTGGTGCCTACATTGTCTTTCAGCTGCGTTTAGAGTGCAATATACTCAAGATCAATATTACATCATACAATACCATATCTGCACCCTGCTGTGTTGGTCATAGAATTAGAATCACATTCAACAGCATTCAGTCAACAGCATTTTTAGTTACCTTTATTTAACTAGGCAAGTAAGTTAAGAACAAATTCTTATTTTCAATGGCAGTCTAGGAACAGTGGGTTAACTGCCGTGTTCAGGAGATTCGATCTTGCAACCTTTCGGTTACTAGTCCAATGCTCTAACCACTAGGATACCTGCCGCCCCAAGACTCATGAGCAATGCCTGAATCACAGCACAGTGAATTAAGCAGTCAGTAAATGAAGAGATCGGTAGGAGCGACTAGATGCATTTGTGAAGATCATATGCCCTCCTGTATTGTATGATGGGTGATATAGCTACATTTAGTGAATATAAGGTGAATATGATCCAATGATGACAACACCATTTACACTAAGCAGTCCATTTCTGTATATTACACAAGAACCACAGGTCTAGTGAAAGGTGTAAAACAGATTTTATTATATTGTGAAATTAAAAATCACAATTTACTTTTTATTATTCATGCAAGGTACTTACAGGGTATTTAAAATCAGAATATGACACACAAAAAAGCAGTACAGAACAAGCCACTGAAGTGATGTGGAGAAAACAATCATTGGTGCCCCCTTCTGGTGGAGAGAATTCCTATGAATATGATATTGCTATTATATAGGACAGTAATTAAAGTGTAAAATATGAACATGTAATTGAACATGAAAATGAACATGTAATTTCATGTGTTTATTCTCTTTCAAAAGTACAGCCTTGGGCAAATGTTGTACATGTGCATACCAGTATGCTGATATATTGTCTATGAGTTTAACTTAATTTTGTTTTACAGAAAACATTATTGGAAACTTGGTTTCCCAGTGGACTTGGTTTCCCTGTGGGTTTTACAGGGAGGGTGTACACAGTGATACTGATACTTGTGGGCTGGAATACCTTCTCAAGCATCTTTTCCACTTTGTCCCAGCTCAGTCGATCAAGGCCACAGCCAATGCTGTACAATAGAGGGATAGAACATTTAGTCATACATCAAATGGAAATGATTGACATGTTAAAATCATTTAATGAAACCTTTTTATGTGTAGAATGTATTCATACAAACCGAGGCATTGATATTGCAGTTACTCCGTTTTTCAAGCAATGAGACCTCATGTCCTCAAGGCTCTGCCTCAGGCTGTCATAGGTGGGCTTGTTGCTGTACTTTTCCTTTGTTATCTGTAATAGAGTAAGACACAACCAGAGACAACAACAAAAAATGCTTTAAAATGTTTGTTGGTTGAATGAAACTAACAAGGCAACGGTCTTACCAGGTAGTACACAAAACGCTTGTGTCTTTTCAGTACAGCGCATTGTCCTGGCACCTTCTCTGTGAAGTAAAGCAAAACCAGTCAACAGTGATCTTGATCAATGACATGGGCTTAAGATATAAGCCATGCTTTTCCAAATTCAGGGCCCATTTTAAAATGAGAAGGGCACATCACAGCAGACTTCCATAGCATGCAGTGCATAATAACAAATAATACATTATACAGAACTCACTCTGTTCCTTTAGCTCAGCCACTCCACCAAACTTCTTCTTGAACATAACTGCGATGCCAGCCCCCATGTGGCAGTCTTTGCTGATACAGTGGGCCAGGGCCTCATCTTCAGGACCGGAGAACAGGTCCCCCTTCACATGACGTAGGCGCCAGATGCCTTCTGCAGGCTGGCCAGGAGAGAGCAGCATTACACCACAGAACCAGTCACCACTACCCAAAACCTGAGATACATTATTTATTTTTAAGAGTTTTCCCGTCCTCTTCAGCTCCAGGTAAGTGGCTAGCTTTCTAAATAGGACTGTTTACAGTAATTAACAACATATTATAGCCATTGGTTACATGCCATTCAACGGTATGGCAGCATTACCTACTAGCTAACTAAGGCGTTTTCATGCTGGCCACTTACCTTCGATTTGTCAATAGAGCGCACTGGCTCCACAGATACAGTTGACATTACTTTGGCAGGTGATCTGTAGTCAACCAGGTGGGACGGATAGGCAATATGTTTTGTTAATATGCGAGGGAAAGCAATGCTACTGCGAGCAAATGAAAGTGCATTGATCATTTAAAATTGCATTAGCTAGTTATATCACTAACGTTCCAGTCACAGCTGGCTATGCAGTGCCTCCCTGACCCTAGCTTTAGCATCTACAGAGCCGGCACATTTGTCTGAAAATTGCACACGGCAACTAGCTAGCTATGGTGCATTTGACCAAATATATCAATTTACTTAGCTAGTGTCGAAGTCGTTAAATTTCTCTTTCAATTTCACCAACGTAGGTATTATAAGGGTTAGAACTAGATGGGATCCAGTTTTTGTCAGATTTGACTTTTCGTAGGTTAGAATTTACGCAGCAGGTTGGGATGATTAGGTTAGAGTTAGATCAAATGAAAAAAATAACCAACTTTTGACGTTAATTCGACAAAAACTGTATCCCTTCGAGCAAATACCCTCTATTATGGAGTTAGCATCTACTTCCTCTTTGCCACATGGTATAAGTAAGCCTATCAGAAGGCAAAGTGATGTTGACGCTGTTTCTTGTTCTTCTTCGATGGTATTATCGTGGTTGGCAAATATTAACGTTAGAGGTGCATGCTGCCCCCTGTTGTGTCAGCCTACTGTTCTGGCTTGTGTATTAATTACACTGTGGCACACAAAGAGGAGGAAAATAAGAACGAATAAAAATTGCCCTACCAACTAACCCTACACCCATTAAAACCTCACCACTATTCCACTACTTTGGCTCTATCTGATCTTATGCCCGGCCGTCAGCCTGAGAGGGCATTGTTCAACACATCGTGCTGTAACTCTTTTGCAGTAACATTTTGTACACCCAAGTACTTCTCTGCAGCTGCCACCACAACATGTATTTTATGTGATTTACATTAAATTTCTGCGGTACAGTTGATAACCATAGCTAATAATGCTAAGAAGCTAACCTTACTGAAGAACATGTTATTCCTATCACTCTCTATTGGCCTCGGGCTACTCACAGGGGTCGTCTTAGGATCCCTCACCCTGGACCCATCTTCCTCTACTACTCTCTTAACTGCCTCATCATATGACACCTTCTGTACTACTCTGACCCGGACAACCTCGACCTGCCTTTCTCTCACCGGACACTTCTGATCTCCAACAACATGGGTACCCCTACAGTTAATACACACAGCTTTACCCACCCATACCACACATTACTTTGTCTCATGCCCTCCTGCACACTTCTCACATCTAGGAATCTCCCTCTTACACACTGCTGCAACATGACCATACGTTTGACACCTAAAATACTGTAAACATCCTAACTGACTTTGTTGGGTAAAGACAGTGTCGACAATCACACTCTCCACCGGGTCTACGTCGCACCAAACACTGTGCGTCGCAAACACCGGGAATCTTCCATTTCAGTTGATCCTTCTCAACATTCACACCACACCAGTTATCACTCCTTTCAATGGCACCCTGATCCAGGGAGCAAAGAATGTCACAGGTCTTGTCCCAAGGTGCGTGGTGCAGAGTGCCCGCTCCCTCTTGGCGGAAGACACACAAATATCATCACGAGTCCACTTCGAGTTACTTTCACCGATTCAACAGTCCCCAACCTCTTCTCCACCCAACCTGACATCACATATGGATCCACAAGAAGGAAAGGATCCATTCTCTCAAAAAAAGGCTCAAACCCGCACATGGCACCACAGGTAATTCATCCTCACTCTTGTCAGGTTACATTTTTTCTCTTTGTACTTGACTTATATCTTCCTCACCACACTGCTTCCCTCTACACTTAGCTCCTTTCCTTCTTCCTTGATGTCCATTTCCACAAACCTCCACGCACTTTCCACTCCTTCATCAGCTGTAGTAGCAAATGGTTCTTGTATCTTGAATTTGCCGCCATGTCTCGTCGACTCATAAAGCTCTACCTGCCGCAATTATCTGCCCCCTACGGCCATTACCCAAGGTGAAGCTGCTTAAACATATCCAATCATTTAATATCTACAAGTACCTAGAGGTAGGAGGAGCTGAAGGTTGATTCTGCTCCTGCTCCATTACCTACCTCCACCATCCATTCTGGAATGTGATGAAGTGAATACTGTCAAAGATGGGCAGTATGATTTCCATATTGTCAGGTTATTTATGATATTGTGATGCACGAGCTACCCTCATATACTCTGAAATTGATAGTGCATTTATTCAGGGTTATATAATAGACTTTCATTCCATAAAATAGGTCAACATTGGTGTGTTTATTATACATCTTCATACACATTTACTGTTCAACATATACAACACACTGACTCAACTCCAGCCACTTTAATAATGGGAATTGATGGGAAATGATGTAAAATATATCACTAGCCACTTTAAACAATGCTACCTAATATAATGTTTACATACGCTACATTATTCATCTCATATGTATACGTATATACTGTACTCTATATCATCTACTGCATCTTTATGTAATACATGTATCACTAGCCACTTTAACTATGCCACTTTGTTTACATACTCATCTCATATGTATATACTGCACTCAATACCATCTACTGTATCTTGCCTATGCCGCTCTGTACCATCACTCATTCATATATCTTTATGTACATATTCTTTATCCCCCTACACTTGTGTGTATAAGACAGTAGTTTTGGAATTGTTAGTTAGATTACTTGTTGGTTATTACTGCATTGTCGGAACTAGAAGCACAAGCATTTCGCTACACTCGCATTAACATCTGCTAACCATGTGTATGTGACAAATCAAATTTGATTTGAATTGAAAATGAGTTGTTCTACAAATGCAAATATTGTGCCAGATACTGTATGTAACAACCAAGTCTGCTAGCGGAATACTATATCATTGTCAGCTCTAACCATTGATATTTTTCCCAATCAAAACATAATTGAAAAATAAACTTTACGATCTGCCACTGCATGTTGTCTATCAACCATATAGAGATGGAGAAAACTGGTCACTTTTACTTTACACTGCACATACAAAATGAAATCATGGGCAGTAGAACACACACATAACCATCAGTGGGAACAGAAACACACAGATATGTACACATTAGGGATTTCAAAAGAGAAAACAAAGAAAGCTATGAAAGAAGCAACAAGTGATGGTGTGTGGTGTGCAGGTTATGGGGAGAGAGGGTATTACAGCAACGGTTGCCCCCTCTGCACAAGAGTCCATAGTCCCCATGGGTATGGTGGTAGTGTCAGCCACCACCTGCGCACAGGGGCAGGGCACAGGATAGCTGAAGCTGCTGGTAGATGGATTCAAATTTTGATTGAAAGAAATCTATAAACTTATTACAGAGGTTCAGCTTCAGAGCTCGCTCCAGAGCTCTTGCGTACACTGATCCAGTCCCCAGGGTTGACGTCCATCTGCAGCATCTTCATCACCCACTTGTCCTTCCTGGCCCCGTCGATGAACTCATCCAGAGACAACTCCCCTGAGGGAAGACACAGTTAGCATTACTCACTAACTACTGAAACCAAACACTGTTTACAATGAGGGAAAAACATTACTAACACCCATTGTCCAATGGTCCAATTTTCCAAATATTTTAGAATGTTACACACAATAATATGTTGCATACAGTAATAATGATATGTCATCACAGTGAGAACCTGCTAAATCATTACATTATTAAAACCACAGATCAAGCTGTCAGAGAACAGTAAGAGGGTAAAGAAAGCATCCACACCATCTCTGTTTTCATCAACCAGTTCAAATATTCTGTTGACCACTTGATCTGGGGTCAGGAGGTTACACTCTGCATCCAATTCTCCATGGCAGGCTTTCTTCAGTCTGTAGATGGACTGAGAGAGAAGACAAGCAGATTTTGCAATGATATCCCATAAATGTATGGGATATCATAACTGTATTTTATGTAATCCTACACTAATCTTTGAACGTCTGTTACCTCTACAATCTCCCGCAGCTCTGTCTTGTCAATGCAGCCACTTCCATCTTTGTCGTACATTTTGAAATTCCATTTCAGTTTATGTTGTGGTCCTTCTGTAGCTCAGTTGGTAGAGCATGGCGCTTGTAAAGCCAGGGTAGTGGGTTCGATCCCCGGGACCACCCATACATAGAATGTATGCACACATGACTGTAAGTCGCTTTGGATAAAAGCGTCTGCTAAATAGCATATATTATTATTATATTATATTATGTTCCAACTTGCTCCTCAAGACCAGGTTCAAGGCTGCAACATACTCTAGAAAATCAATTGTATTGTCCTGCAAAGGAAAGAAATTATAAAATAGTTTTATGATACTCATCAAGAAATACAGAAATGAAGAGAAAGTGATGTTCAACAGTTATCACTTGAAGGACATGTGGACACTGTGGCCCTCAAAGGCCCCCATCAGATGACTGTAATTTGTAGGCTACTCACTCCGTTCTTGTCAAATGTGCGAAATCAAATTGTATTTCACATACACATGGTTAGCAGATGTTAATGCGAGTTTAGCAAAATGCTTGTGCTAATCTAACCTAACAATTCCACAACAACTACCTTATACACACAAGTGTAAAGGGATGAAGACTATGTACATAAAAATATATGAATGAGTGATGGTACAGAACGGCATAGGCAAGATGCAGTAGATGGTATAGAGTACAGTATATACGTATGAGATGAGTAATGTAGGGTATGTAAACATCATATTAAGTGGCATTGTTTAAAGTGGCTAGTGATACATTATTACATCAATTTTTTTCATTATTAAAGTGACTGGAGTTGGGTCAGTATGTTGGTAGCAGCCACTCAATGTTAGTGATGGCTGTTTAACAGTCTGATGGCCTTGAGATAGAAGCTGTTTTTCAGTCTTTCGGTCCCTGCTTTGATGCACCTGTACTGACCTCGCCTTCTGGATGATAGCGGGGTGAACAGGCAGTGGCTCGGGTGGTTGTTGTCCTTGATGATCTTTAAGTCCTTCCCGTGACATTGGGTGGTGTAGGTGTCCTGGAGGGCAGGTAGTTTGCCCCCGGTGAGGCGTTGTGCAGACCTCACTACCCTCTGGAGAGCCTTACGGTATGTGGGTGGAGCAGTTGCCGTACCAGGCGGTGATACAGCCCGACAGGATGCTCTCGATTGTGCATCTGTAAAAGTTTGCGAGGGCTTTTGGTGACAAGCCAAATTTCTTCAGCCTCCTGAGGTTGAATAGGCGCTGCTGAAGTCCATGATCATCTCCTTTGTTTTGTTGACGTTGAGTGTGAGCTTATCTTCCTGACACCACACTCCGAGGGCCCTCACCACCTCCCTGTAGGCCGTCTCGTCGTTGTTGGTAATCAAGCCTACCACTGTAGTGTCGTCTGCAAACTTGATGATTGAGTTGGAGGCGTGTATGGCCACGCAGTCGTGGGTGAACAGGGAGTACAGGAGAGGGCTCAGAACGCACCCTTGTGGGGCCCCAGTGTTGAGGATCAGCGGGGTGGAGATGTTACCTACCCTCACCACCTGGGGGCGGCCCGTCAGGAAATCCAGTATCCAGTTGCACAGGGTGGGGTCGAGACCCAGGGTCTCAAGCTTGATGATGAGTTTGGAGGGTACTATGGTGTTAAATTCCTCTTGTCCAGATGGGTTAGGGCAGTGTGGTTGCGATTGCGTCGTCTGTGGACCTATTGGGGCGGTAAGCAAATTGGAGTGGGTCTAGGGTGTCAGGTAGGGTGGAGGTGATATGGTATCACGGAAATAGTTCTCAAATACTGTGATGAGCCTCTTTAGTTGAAGGTGTTGTCGCTCATGTTTGATTGGACTCCTTAGTTGAAGAAGTTGTCTCTCATGGTTGAAAGTTGTCTCAGTCAGGGGTGTAGCTCTACTCTTTGGACATTCCACAAATGATTTTGCTCTTCCAACTATTAATTTCCATCACAACTGCAACTTTTTAATCAGTCCACTGTGTCTGTACTATTACTGAAAATATATATATATTTCCATAAAGGTACCACACATAAACAAAAACACTGCGGACAGAAACAGTGAGTTACTATATTACCCCTTGTCTGACAATTCTCCACTGATGGTAGAGACTGGGCAAGGACTGATGTAGATCACATGACACAAGGGATTAGGAATATATGCCTACTGTCTGGATCAATTAGTTCATAGTGAGTTCTTGAGAAGATTTGCTATTGTCCATCTTCTATTGCCCCATCATCAGTGTAAGAAGTCCAGTCAGTCCAAGGCAAGTGAACCTGCTAGAACTCCTGCAACAGACAGGCAGGCGGTGAACAAAATAGTAGGTATAAAGATGTTAAACTGCTAACTGAACTGCTAATTTAGACTACTAAACCTAAAAGGAAGAGCCCTTGACTTGACATTTTTCTTTGATCATGGTAATAGTGTGACATGAGGAAATTGAAATCAGCATACAAGTCATTGTAGAAAAGGTACAAGGCCAGTTTCTCAGACCCAGACCCAGTTTAGTCCTGGACTAAAATGCACTTTCAATGGAAACTATGAAAAATATTTTTTCATCCATCCAGGACTAGGTTTAATCAGGGTCCAGGAAACTGTCCCATGTCATCTCTACAGAGAATTACATTGAGCCATATACAGGCAGGACCCAGTATATTCCCATGGTGAAATATGAAGTCCATGTCTTGCCAAAGGTTAGTTACACAATGTCCCTTACATGGGATCCTCCTTTTTGTTTGCAAATCTGATGACTCATAAAAGCCAGGCATTTGGTAATCCCTCTTTAAGGTGATGCTATTTCTTAGGACCTTCCTTGATAACCTGTGTGACAGAATATACATTGTCTCTGTTGCAGCATATTATAAGTCATAAATACATCAACTTATGATAAACATTTATTGTAGTCCATGGCTCAGTAGTAGGCCTAACATTTTACCAGTTGACTGTGTCTCCAAATACCCCGTGTTACATGAGAAACATTTATCAAATTTAGATACACTAAAGAGACAGGTTGCAGAGGTTGGAAAAACACACTTGTGGGACTGACTGTCCTTGTTTCCTATAGTTGAACAGTGTGAAGATCTCAATTGCATACTCCTTGTGTCCTCTCTCTTCAGCTCCTTCTCAAAACCAATCGGATCAGAAAGCCAGAGGTCCCTCCCCTCTGATCTCCGCCATTGGATTTTGAGGACGCGAGGAATATGCAATTGAGATATTCCCAGTGTGTTGACTGAACACCCCAGTAGAGCACATCTTGGCTCATGTAATCTGCTGAGTAGGTGTTTCATAGGGACACAGATAAGTATCATTAGCCTGAGTGTCAAGGCCATCTGGAGATACTCTCATAACTTTCTCTGAAAATGTACAGATAAGGACATAATATATTCAAAGGATGTATTCAGTTGGCAAAATTTACTTGAAAAACGTACTGATACAAATTAAGCAAACCCCACACTTAAAATGTTAGCATTTATTGCTTCATATGAATACTGTGCTGAAAGCCAATCATTCAATTTACAGAGATGTCAATCGGTTTCACAAAGGCAGTGAACACATATTACAATCTACAAAATCTACTTTACAGAAATGTTTATCCTAATATATAAAAAGACAGTTGCAGACACTGGTAAAGATATGGCAGCCAGTAAACTCTCAAAATAAAATCAAACAAGATTCTTGTGATCAATGACATTTAGTGCTGATATTGACATTTCAATTTGACAAATGTAATTTTATTAAATTGAAAAGATTGTGAGAACTAAAGTAAACCATGTTTTCTTACCATTTGAGTAAATCGGACACAAAAACTGACAGTAACTGTGGTCAACAAACAAAAAGCATTTACTCAATTACTGTCAGACAGAAATCAGGAAATTGCCAATATTATTGTCTTCTGATGTTTTGGAAGACTTAGCAACAGGTGAGAAGGTAGAGAACGATGAGAGTGCTCCTGGAATGTTTAGAGCAATGTGTTCACAGCTATACAGTGCTGTCAGAAAGTATTCATTCCCCTCAACCTATTCCACAATTTGTTGGGTTAAAGCCCAAAATCAATTTTCCTACACAAAATACCCCATAATGTCAAAGTGAAAACATTTATTTTTGCAAATGTATTGAATCATAAATACATATAATTTCCATAAGTATTCACACCCGAGTCAAAAACACCTTTGGTGGCGATTACAGCTTTGTGTTGTCTTGGGTACGTCTGCATCAGCTTTGCACATCTGGATTTGGGGATTTCCTCCCATTCTTCCCTGCAGATTTTCTCAAGCTCTGTTAAAGTAAATGGAATGTGGCGGTGAACAGCAATCTTCAAGTCTTTCAATGGGCTTTGGTTGAGCCACTCAAGGACTTTCAAACTCTTGTTCTGAAGTCATTCCAGCATTGCTTTGGCTATATGCTTGGGGTCATTGTCCTGTTGGAATGTAAATCTTCACCCCAGTCCAAGGTCGTTTGCACTCTGAAGCAGGTTCTCATCAGGGATTTGACACCATTCATTGTTCGCGGTATCCTTACCAGTCTCTCAATCCCTGCCACTGAAAAGCATCCCTATAGCAAGATGCTGCCACCACCGCTATACAGTAGGGATGGTGTTAGATGGGTGATTAGCTTAGCCTGTTTCTCTCTAGACATAGCGCTTTGAATTCAGGCCAATTTGTTTCTCATCAGACAACAGAATCTTTTGCCTTATGCTCCATCTTTCATATGCCTTTTTGCAAACTCCAGGCCTTCCATCATGTCCCTTTTTGTTAGGAGCGGCTTCCGTCTGGCCACTCTCCCATAAAGCTCAGATTGGTGAAGTGCGCAAAGACTTCTGGCTTCTGAGAACAGCAGGATAGCCTAGTGGTTTGGTGTTGGACTAGTAACCGGAAGGTTGCAAGTTCTAATCCCTGAGCTGACAAAGTATAAATCTGTCGTTCTGCCCCTGAACAGGCAGTTAACCCACTGTTCCTAGGCCGTCATTGAAAATAAGAATTTGTTCTTAACTGACTTGCCTAGTTAAATAAAGGTTTTTAAAAAATCAAAACCTCCTGGCAGGTTCTCCCATCTCAACCAAGGAACTCTAGTTCTGTCAGAATAGTCATTGGGTTCTTGGTCACCTCCCTTACCAAAGGTCTTCCTTGCCTTGGTCGGACAGCTAGCTAGAGCTAGGCAATTCTATATTTTTTCAATGTCCCAATGATAGAGACCACTGTGCTCGCAAAAAATCTAAAATTGTTTTATACCCTTCCCCCAGATATATGCCTCATCACAATCGTGTCTCGGCACTCTACAGACAGTTCCTTGGACTTCATGTTAATAGTTTCTGCTTTGACATGAACTGTCAACTGTGTATAGACAGGTGTTTTTCTAAATCATGTCCAAACAAATTAATCAGCCACAGGTGGACTCCAATCAAGTTGTAGTGACAGCTCAAGGATGATCAAAGGAAGTTGGCTACTCCTGAGCTCAGTTTGGTGTGACATAACAAAGGGGTGTGTATACCTTTATGTTAGATATTTATTTCATTTTCAATAAATTTGCAAAGACTTCTAAAAATGTGTTTTCATTCTGGGTTATTGTGTGTTAACATTTAAGCTATTTTAAATTCAAGCTGTCATTTTTGTTGTTGTTGGAATAAGCCGAGGGGTATGAATACTTTCTGAAAGCACTGTTTTGTTCAATCAGAGTGCAATAGTACATGAGGATTGGTTGCAATCCATGGTTTCGGTATGTTTACTTTGCAAGATTACCAAAACTTGCAGGGCAAGGGCTTCCAGTGGTTTTATGGAACAGATGTGTGTCATGGACAATCCTTCATACTTTACATTCCAAAGTATGGACAACTACACTAGAAATTTAAACATAGATGTGAACGGTAGCTTTACCAAGGGAAAACCCAAGGCATCCCACATATCCAGAGGAGACCCTAACTGGGCCGGCCAACATGATACTTTCACCACAGATTGAGATCACAACAAACACACAGAAGTGGCCGATTCATTCCTTATGACAATGTTAACCAAGCAGCTTTAGAACTGGTGTCTAAAATAGCAGTAAATATTAAAATGACAGTGATCCATGAGAGAAATAAAAACTATCAAGGTGATTAAAAAAAAGTACAGCCGAGTCATTTTTTTGAATGCCACAGGCTTTTAAAAAATCTAGCCGGAGGGGAACTTTAAATGATAAGTTCCAGTTTTTAAAAACGGACTGATGCGTGGCCGTCAGGAGGTGGGTGGGTCTTACAAGGCGTGAAGAGACCGGAGGGTGAAAATCCCAGAGGCCTCACACAAAAAGCCTCCCTGTGCTGGGAGATTACAGGTCCATAGTGGTACAGAGATCTCCTGGGTTTGGTACAGTGTCAATATACAGTGTAAAGTAATGTTGGGGGGGGGGGGGGCTCGGCCTCAGGTTAGTCCTGTTCCATGGGCTCATCTGCAGTCTCTGAGCTTTCCGAACAGTTTTCTGCAGCAGCGCCCCTCTGCCAACGACTCAGCTGTACTGCTGGGAGAGGCAGAGGGGATAGGCTCTTCACTGGGTGCTCCCTCCCCATTGCTGCTACTGCTGCTACTTACTGGGTCACTGCAATCGCCTTCCTCCTGTTCCTCTAAACTCAGATCATTCCCTGACTGAGCAAGCTGCTCCTCTGACTGGTCCATGGTGTTGTCACTCTTTCGTCTGTGGGTGGGGCCATACTCAGCCTCCCTCTCTGATGTCTCTTCCTCGTCATCAAAGGGATCTTCTGTCTGAGTACTGGAGGGCTCTGGGGGACAGAAGGCAAGAACAATAATACCATTACATCCTTCCATAAATCAATCCATTTTAACAATGTTATTTTTAGATTCATGTCATTTTCCCTTTCACAAATCACGTAATGTGATTTGAAAATTCCCCATTGTACAAAATACATACCATGATCGTCTGTGGTGAGCATATCAGCAGACTTATCTTTTTCTTCCTCAACAACATCTGTTGACGATTCTGGCATGTCTGATGAACTTTGGGCAGGTGCAGGACATGACATCACCTTGTCTACCTCATCCTCCTCTTCATCCATGTCTTTGTCAAACTTCAGCCTCTTGACTTCGTGGCTCTCTGCCTCCGTTGCATCCTCTTCCGGATGCTTGGTCTTCATCGGACTGCTCTGTGTGGCATCACTTTCCGATACCGAGGAATCACTAAAGGGTCAAAACATCAGAACCAGTTGCTCCAATTATATATATACACATACATCTTATAAAACATTTACATGTGGTATCAGTGTATTATATTTCTGCTGACAGTCACCTGGCTTTTCACACAATGCTATTTACCTGACAACATGCTCCTCCTCTTGTTCTGTGAGTGGCTCCTTATCGTCTGTGCTGTCAGGGAGACCGTTTGTAGCCAGAGAGGTGGATAGTGATAGCTTTGGTCTGTTCAGTGGCCTTGGGGTGCCTGGTCCATTTACATTCCTACCGTAAGGAGAGGAAATAAATCTCTGCATCATCTAATACTTTCATGCAATCAAATGTTGTTGCAACTGAATCCATGTTGCAATTTCATTTAATTAATAACAAGGAGATTAATTCAAGCAACACTACAGTGCCACCCACTGTCTGACAATCATATTTGGTATGAGTAAATTAGTAAACCTTCTCCCCCTATGTTCAGGGATCCCTGGAAAGAAAGACTGCTGGGTTTAATTTTGGTTCCTTGTCCCTTTTTTATGTTTTTATTTTTTTTAATAGCATAACTGAAAGTTAACCATTGACAAGTAGGTATCTCTCACCTTTCTGAATAAATAGCGGTATTGCCAGGGAACATCACTCCATTCATTCTATTTACACTGGTTGCCCCATTTTTCCTTTAAAAAGAGGCACAGCAAGTCAACAAATCCAAATGATTGTTAGCTTTAAAGTGCTATACATAGCATTTTCTTTTTGCATTGTAATTTCAGTACATTGCCATAATATATCTGGCGCTAATGGTGGAAGGATAGTGTTTCACAGTATTGCTTACCCACAGTGTTGTGATTGGCTATGATATTCGCCTATTGATTTTGCCTGCCGGTGCGGCATCTGGGATAGGATAGCTGTTCTGACTTTGTGGCTGTGTTATCTAGTGGAAAGTAATTTCTTGGTTGCTAAAATTCTACACTGTTCTTGTAAACGTGTGAAATGGCTAGCTAGTTAGCGGGGTGCGCGCTAATAGCGTTTCAATCAGTGACGTCACTCGCTCTGAGACCTTGAAGTAGTTGTTTCCCTGGGCTTTTGTGGAGCACTGGGTAAACGTTGCTTCAAGAGTGACTGTTGTTGATGTGTGCAGGGGGTCCCTGGTTCGAGCCAAGGTAGGGGCGAGGAGAGGGACGGAAGCAGGTCCTAATCCAGGCACTTGTCATCTCCCGTCTGGATTACTGCAACTCGCTGTTGGCTGGGCTCCCTGCCTGTGCCATTAAACCCCTACAACTCATCCAGAACGCCGCAGCCCGTCTGGTGTTCAACCTTCCCAAGTTCTCTCACGTCACCCCGCTCCTCCGCTCTCTCCACTGGCTTCCAGTTGAAGCTCGCATCCGCTACAAGACCATGGTGCTTGCCTACGGAGCTGTGAGGGGAACGGCACCTCATCAGAGCCTGGAGGTACTGATCAGGCCCTACACCCAAACAAGGGCACTGCGTTCATCCACCTCTGGCCTGCTCGCCTCCCTACCACTGAGGAAGTACAGTTCCCGCTCAGCCCAGTCAAAACTGTTCGCTGCTCTGGCCCCCCAATGGTGGAACAAACTCCCTCACGACGCCAGGACAGCGGAGTCAATCACCACCTTCCGGAGACACCTGAAACCCCACCTCTTTAAGGAATACCTAGGATAGGATAAGTAATCCTTCTCACCCCCCCCCTTTAAGATTTAGATGCACTATTGTAAAGTGACTGTTCTACTGGATGTCATAAGGTGAATGCACCAATTTGTAAGTCGCTCTGGATAAGAGCGTCTGCTAAATGACTTAAATGTAAATGTTACATTCGCTCAATTTCTGTGAGAAAACAAGCACAATATTGTAGGGAATCATTGTACCATCTAAATCAATAAAAACAAAATTCTTATTTTCAGCGGTTTGAAGAGGGTGAACCAAAACAAAAAAAGTTACTTTAGTTTTTTGGTCCACCAGCTTCAAACAGCTGTAAATATGATTTTCGTTGTTGCTGAAAATACGTTTCACAGCAATTTAGATGGTACAATGATTCCCTACAATATTGAGTGCTTGTTTTCTCACATAATTGGTAATTGAGTGAACACTGTAGAATTTTAGCAACCAGAAAATTAGCAATTTCCACTAGATAACACAGCCAAAGTCTGAACAGCTTTCCCAGTTTGACAAAAGATGCCGCACTGGCGGAAGAAATCAACAAGTGAATATCACAGTGAATCAAAATGCAACACTGTAATACTTTGAAACACTATCATTCCACCGATATTTTCTGTAATTACAATGCAAAAAAATCCTGTGTACATTAGCACCTTTTAAGTATGTTTTGCTATATAAAAAATATTTTAAAAAACGTAGGTATAAGCTAAAGGGGTAGGTAGAGAAACATGACATAATACTTACTCTGACGTAGGACACACACAGCTGACCACCATCACATTCTGCAAAACATAAACACCATCAATCCCAAGCATTTATATTGTATATTAATACAAGCAATTCTAACTTGTTTATAAAAAAATTCAACTGGGCCATGCGAGAATACATTACTCAACACAAGGACATGTATATGTGACATAGGTATTCTTACTAGGCTTAATACCCTCATTCAAACACCCATTACAAGTAATGATGTCAGTAGAAGTGATGATACTTACCTTCTCCACTCCCCTGAGGAACTTGTCTGTTCCTGTGTAGTTCCTCTTTGGCTCAGTCAGTAACTCACACAGACGCTGGATGGTGAACGGAATCCTAGAAAAATATGGATTTGTCAAGAAGGTCTACTTTCCTCACCGTGGCTGTATACTATAGGGCTACACAAAGACCTACTGGTAAAAACAAGGAAAAGGGTCATTTTATTAGACGTTTCAGCACTGGTTAGTAGAGGATACGCACCCGTTGTATCCTTCTACGATTTTGAGAATCCTCTCCTTCATCTCTTCAAATGGAATGTACTCCACATTAGGATTGGCTGGCCCTCGCTGGTCTGGTGTCGAGGCTCTGAAGTCATCCATTACCTTCTCAAGTTTAAACAGGAAATAACTTTTGAACTGTGACCATGAAATCCTGGAAAAGATGAGACCAAAAAGTTATCCTCTCTAGATCAGACACCTTGTAACCTATCCAACAGAGATGCAGCCTTGATGCTGTGATAACTACCAGTCTTGGGACCACACAATCATGTCTCCTCAAACAACGTTGGATTTGGTAGCATATCGAGATTTCTGGAATATGACTATCCACGAGTTGTAATTTACCAGTAGTTTTATTTACATCCTGTATTGACACATTGTCTTCTCATTAGAAAAGTGGCTGGCACCGTTGGGATCATTTATCAGACACTCACATCGTTTCTCCCGTTTTGGCGACATGACACAGAAATTGATCCAGGGCAGGGCAGGCATCTTTCTTCCCTTTCTTCTCGAAGTCTGAACGTAGATGCATGAAAATAGGAAACTATTTCAAGTTATGTGCAGTGTTGGGTAACGTTTGCAGGCACCATTAATTAACTGCACGGCAACCACAGCGTTAGCGATCTAACAGTACCTAGCTAGAAAACTAATTAACCATCCATGGCCAACAAACTAGGTTACAGCGACCGGATAACTATGTAACTACAATGTGGGTAAAATAGCTTCAACACAATACACCTATTCACATACGTTTTGAATTATTCAAGTACAGTAACGTTATCTAAATAAAATAGGCCTAGCGCGAGTTAGCTAGCTAACAACAAGCTAGCTAGCCAAGTTAGCCGTCCAACGAGTATAATATATGCAGCTACTTAACGTTACACTTGTAAATTCAAATGTAGCTAGTTAAGCATGTACATATACGGAAAATCAGTAAACGCGTGTTGACTTACCCGTAAAACCCTCCAAAATTGTGTCGATTTCCATGGTTGTAACGTAAGCTATTTTATGGCAACCGAAGTCCCCTACACACCAGCGACAGGAAATCAGAAAAAGCTAGCTACCGCTAGCTAGCAACAATGCATCCCAGTGAGTTTATGGCGCCGTTTGATTCACACTTGCTAGCTAACGTTAGCTACCCACACAACTGGGCATGTCCAGTCAGAGTATGTCTGGCAAACCGGCCTTCTTCTTTGGGATTGGTTTGACGGATCGCATCCAACTTTTAAGGTGCGTTCCCCGCCACCTACTGAACTGGAGTGTGAGGCCAGTCACAGCCTACCCACATTCAATTATATTCGATAGTCCTGTTCCTCTAAGAAAGTGAAATAGAGCCCTAAACACCCAAATGTACTGCAATGTACTGCAGTTATACTGCACTGTAATAGCAGTTACACTTCAAAGTTACTGCAGTAAAAATAATGGTGTTCTTTTGGACACAGTATTATTAGCATACTGCAGTTATACTGCATTTTAACTACAGTTATACTACAGTGTACTGCAGTTATACTGCACGCTGACTGCACATTTTTTGTAAGGGATTGCCTCCCCTTACTACTAGCATCCCACTCCCTTTTTGCTAAAGATCGAGGCATTTTGCCCGGATCAAGAACTTATCTTCCCTGTGGACCAGTGGGACCTGAATATCTACCCCCTCTCTCCTCACTACCACCACTCCCATCCTCTCCAATGAAATAAAATACCATTTCAGAAAATTGTCAAATGCGCCGAATACAACAGGTGTAGACTTTACAGTGAAATGCTTACTTACAAGCCCTTAACCATTTATGCAGTTTTAGGAAAATACCACAAAAGAAGTAAGAGACAAGAATAACAAATCATTAAAGAGCAACAGCAAATAACAAAAGTGGGGCTATATACAGGGGGTACCGGTACAGAGTCAATATGTCAATGAGCGGGGGCACCGGTGTCGAGGTAATTATGTACTTATGTAATTATGTAGGTAGAGTTATTAAAGTGACTATATGCATAGATAATAACAGAGGCTAGTGTAACAGTATAATTTTAAACCGTCCCCTCGCCCGAACCAGGGACCTTCTGCACACATCAACAACAGTCACCCACGAAGCATCGTTACCCATCGCTCCACAATAGCCGCGGCCCTTGCAGAGCAAGGGGAACTACTACTTCAAGGTCTCAGAGCAAGTGACGTAACCAATTGAAACGCTATTTAGCGCACACCGCTAACTAAGCTAGCCGTTTCACATCCGTTACACTCACCCCCCTTTTGACCTTCCTCCTTTTTCCGCAGCAACCAGTAATCCGGGTCAACAGCATCAATGTAACAGTCCAACTTTACGTCCGTCCCCTCGCCCATACCCGGGCGCGAACCAGGGACCTTCTGCACACATCAACAACAGTCACCCACGAAGCATCGTTACCCATCGCTCCACAAAAGCCGTGGCCCTTGCAGAGCAAGGGGAACTACTACTTCAAGGTCTCACAGCAAGTGACGTAACCGATTGAAACGCTATTTAGCGCACAACGCTAACTAAGCTAGCCGTTTCACATCCGTTACTCTAGCAGCAGCGTGGGGGTGGGGGGGGGGGGGGCAATGCAAATTGTCTGGGTAGCCATTTGATTAGCTGTTCAGGAGTCTTATAGCTTGGGGGTAGAAGCTGTTTAGAGGCCTCTTGTACCTCAACTTGATGCTCCGGTACCATTTACCGTGCTGTAACAGAATGAAAAGTCTGTGGCTGGAGTTTTTGACCATTTTTAGGGCCTTCCTCTGACACCGCCTGGTATAGAGGTCCTGGATGGCAGCAAGCTTAGCCCCAGTGATGTACTGGGACGTACGCACTACCTCTGTAGTGCCTTGCGGTCGAAGGCCGAGCAGTGACCATACCAGGCAGTGATGCAACCCAGCAGGATTCTCTCGAAGGTGCAGCTGTAAAACCTTTGAGGATCTGAGGACCCATACCAAGTCTTTTCAGCCTCCTAGCGGGGAATAGGTTTTGTCATTCACTCTTCACGACTTGGTCCAAGCATGAACTGTGCTTGGACCATGTTAGTTTGTTGGTGATGTGGATGCCAAGGAACTTGAAGCTCTCAACCTACTCCACTACAGCCCTGTTGATGAGAATGGGGACGTGCACGGTCCTCCTTTTCCTGTAGTCCACAACCATCTCCTTTGTCTTGATCACGTTGAGTGAGAGGTTGTTGTCCTTGCACCTCACAGTCAGGTCTCTGACCTCCTCCCTATAGGCTGTCTGATCTTTGTCGATGATCAGGCCTACCACTGTTGTGTCATCAGCAAATGATAGTGTTGGAGAAGTGCCTGGCCATGCAGTCATGAGTGAACATGGAGTACAGGAGGGGACTGAGCACGCACCCTTGCGGGGCCCCCGTGTTGAGGATCATCGTAGCGGATGTGTTGTTACCTACCCTTACCACTTGGAGGCAGCCCATCAGGAAGTCCAGGGTCCAGTTGCAGAGGGAGGTGTTTAGTCCAAGGGTCCTTAGCTTAGTGATGAGCTTTGAGGGCACTATGTTGTTGAACGCTGAGCTGTAGTCAATGAATTGCATTCTTATAGGTGTTCCTTTTGTCCAGGAGGGAAAGGGCAGTGAGGAGTGCAATAGAGATTGCGTCATCTGTGGATCTGTTGGTGCAGTATGCAAATTGAGTGGGTCTAGGGTTTCTGGGATAATTGTGTTGATGTGAGCCATGACCAGTTTTTCAACGCATTTCATGGCTACAGATGTGAGTGCTATGGGTCTGTAGCCATTTAGGCAGGTTAACTTCGTGTTCTTGGACACAGGGACTATGGTGGTTTGCTTGAAACATGTTGCTATTACAGACTCAGACAGGGGGAAGTTGAAAATGCCAGTGAAGACATTTGCCAGTTGGTCAGCGCATGCTCGGAGTACACATCCTGATAATCCATCTGGCCCAGCAGCCCTGTGAATGTTAACCTGTTTAAAGGTCTTACTCACATCGGCTGCGGAGAGCGTGATCACACAGTCGTCTGGAAAAGCTGATGCTCTCATGCATGTTTCAGTGTTAATTGCCTCGAAGCGAGCATAGAAGTTATTTAGTTCGTCTGGTAGGCTCGTGTCACTGGGCAGCTCTCGGCTGTGCTTCCCTTTGGAGTCTGTAATAGTTTGCAAGCCCTGCCATATCCGACAAGCATCGGAGCCTGTGTGGTACAATTCGATCTGAGTCCTGTATTGATTATTTGCCTGTTTAATGGTTCGTCGGAGGGCATAGCAGGATTTCTTATAAGCGGCAGCTCTACCCTTTAGCTCAGTGCAAATGTTGCCTGTAATCCATGGCTTCTGGTTGGGGTATGTACGTACAGTCATTGTGGGGACAACGTCCTCAATGCACTAATTGATAAAGCCAGTGACGGATGTAGTGTACTCCTCAATGCCATCGGAAGAATCCCAGAACATTTCCAGTCTGTGTTAGCAAAACAGTCCTGTAGTTTAACATCTGCTTCATCTGACCACTTTTTTATTGACCAAGTCACTTGTGCTTCCTGTTTAATCTTTGCTTGGAAGCAGGAATCAGGAGAATAGAGTTATGGTCAGATTTGCCAAATGGAAGGCGAGGGAGAGCTTTGTATGTATCTCTGTGTGTGGAGTAAAGGTGGTCTATAATTATTTTTTCCCCCCACACATTTAACATTGTTACGCCCTGACCTTAGAGAGCTTTTTATGTCTCTATTTTGGCTTGGTCAGGGTGTGATTTGGGTGGGCATTCTATGTTCTTTTTTCTATGTTTTTGTATTTCTTTGTTTTGGCAGGGTAGGGTTCTCAATCAGGGACAGCTGTCTATCGTTGTCTCTGATTGGGAACCATAATTAGGTAGCTTTTTCACACATGTTTTTGGGGGGTAGTTGTTTTCTGTTTAGTACATGACATGACATGGCTGTTTCGGTCACGCTGAGTCACGTTGTCGGTTTGCTTCAGTGGTCGGTTCAATAAGAAGGCATGATCACCTACCACACTGCGCTTTGGTTCGATTCCTCTTCTTCAGACGACGACTCACATGACAAACATGCTGATAGAAATGAGTTAAAACTGATTTAAGTTTCCCTGCATTAAAGTCCCCAGCCACTAGTTTTCCTTTTTGCTTATGGTGGAATACAGCTCATTGAGCGTGGTCTTTGATCCAGCAACAGTGGTAAGTAGACTGCTATGAAAAAATATAGATGACAACTCTCTCGGTAGATAGTGTGGTCTACAGCGGATCTTGAGGTACTCTACCTCAGGGGAGCAATATCTCGCGACATTATGTGTATTGTGTAGATTGAGGGGGGGGACACAATTTGCACTATATATGTACATATCAACTTCCATTTCCTCGTACCCCTACACATCGACTTGGTACTGGTAGCTATCATTGCTCATTGTGTATTTATTCCTTATGTTAGTTTTTATTGTTTTTATTTTTATTTTTTTGTATTCTGCATTGTTGGGAAAGGACAGTAAGTAAGCATTGTAACTCTTTGTCACATGCTTCCTAAAAAGGTGTAGACTATGGAAATGTATTTGATTATAAAGGGCATTTATAATGTTCATTTACACATTCAATTCATCAATTCATCAATCTATTTTATATTGGCAGATGCAATTGTCACTGAAAATATCACTGTCATGCTTAGATGTTTTAGTCTGAGTACCAGTTTGTTTAGTTTATTCTACTCTTTGCCACTCCTGTCATGATAAACTTTAGCATAATGACATGGAGTTCAAGGTGTGGAATGTTAGATTAACAGACTGGTACCCATGCTGGCCATAGATGTTTAAGGTCATGATACTGATTGAATATTATGATAATTCTGGATGATTTAGACATTTACTTTATTGATGTTTGTGTAATGGACTGTGAAAAGCAGAGAACAGATATATTATATTCTACAGTATCGCGCCTGCCGCTTTTGGCAAGAACGTTTGGTCTGCAGACAGCAATACGTCATTTTACTGTTGTGGCGGCAGAACAGTGAAGCGACGAATGAGTCAGCAGAGTAGGCACTTCCTATACAATCAAAAGTGAAAACGAGATATTTAAAAAAAACAATCAAATCGATAATATTTTACGAGTAAGGAAATGGCAGTTCCTGCTGTTCCGAATCTGCAATTGAACAAAACAGTAAGTCAAAACTCCCCCGAAAGTAACATCCATATCGACGAAAGAGAATTGGAGAACATCACGAACAACGATGGAAACGGCACTCTCCCATTACATTCTCCGTGGACTTTTTGGCTTGATAGGTAAGCTCACCATTTTATCATTACGTGGACTTAATGGCGATTCTTTCTATGCTTTCATGGGATGAGTTTGTCAACAAAATTGCGTTTGCGATAGCTAGAAAGCCTTCTTGCCAAAACAAAGGAGTAGGCCTTGCAATCAGTTATGCGTATAACGCCGCAGAAAGGCAAGATGACTACCATATTCATTATATGATTATTACACTTGCCTATAAGTCTGTTTTCGCAATCACGATACATTGTTTCTTATTTCTCTGGTGATTTGATACCATGCGCACCATTAACATGTTCTCAAACTCAGTCTTTGATTTATTTTAAAACTTCAGATCACTGCATTTGTAAATAGTATTGAATTATGGGAGGTGTACACATGACCTGCAGAAATTGGACTTTGTCTATTTTCATGAACACTGAGTGCTTGTATTGGGGCATAGTCTGTTAAGACCTTGGGTTGGAGAAAGCACTTGGCCCTTTGATTTGTTGTAAACATTTTTTTTAAACATCGGCCTAGTGGTGAAAGTGTTTATTTCCAATCTCAAGACTAAAAGTCAAATCATAGGCTGGTCTGTTTTTGTTTAGGCTATTGCCATCCATTGACACTTTTATGTGGGCAATTTTTCTGTCTTGGTTTCAATTTAGATTTTTTTGTAATAAAAACATGTGCATTGTGATGGATTTCACAATAATGGCCATAGATTATCATTTTGCATATACAGATATTTCCTTGTGTTTTTATTGAAATTGTATATCCGTCAATGTACGTCTCTGGCCAAGAGAACGCAGACTATTTAAAGGGGGTCATTCTTGTTTACTGCTGGACTAGAGTCCAGTGGAAAGGGGATTGACACCTGATCTCCGACCTGGCTGCTTTGAGCACAACCTCTTTTGGCTGAGTTATCTAGTAAGGCCTGTTTACAGAGTGGGAGGAAGGCTTGCTATAGGTACAAAACTAAACCGGTTATTTTAGGTCTGATTGCTAGATACATTCGTTTAAATATTGATATTTTGTAGTGCTGAGCGATTCCGAGTTCGGTTTCGTTTTGGGATCTTTTTAGGACTGCTAGATAGATCATGCCAGATGCGGAGTTATACATTTGTTTAAATATTGATGTTGTGCTGAGTGACTACTAGGTCGTTTTGGAAAAAAATAGTCAGTTTTCGGTTTCGATAAATTAAAAAAAAAAAAATTAAAATGCATTATGTGGGTTAAATGCTGTAACAACACAGAATAAACAAAGTGATGGTAATGGTAATGACTGTCCATTTACTTTGACTTATTGGGCTCCTGAGTGGCGCAGCCGTCTAAGGCACTGCATCTAACTTGTTAGATTCATCCAATGTCTGTCATGTTTTTGGAATACGTGATCGCGTCGTCGCTGCTCGCACTGCTCCTTGTGCGCACGGAGTGCTAGTGCGCAGGTGATGGTCTGTACAAATCGGATGCAACCCGGATATAGACGGTTCATGAATCGACGTAGTATAACATGAGTCTCCAGTTTTTATTATTCCACGGTGCTTGGGCCCCACAGGCTTGCTTGGCAAGAACCAACGACAACAAGCAGCTGCATGCGCAATGTATTCTGATCATGTTATGATCATTGTAGATCATAACATGTCTCAGAGATCTCTCTAGAGAAACGCCATCGGTCATCGAAAAACATTTCAGTTTTATCTTTCCTCCAGATCTTTACCAGGAACAACTGCAGCAGAATGTGAATCAGGTCTGAAAAAAATCTACACTGTGCAAACAGTTCAGGTAAGGTTTGCGTGTTAGTTTAGTTTTAAGATCTGCCATCACATTATTATTATACATACACATGTACTGTACTCTGTTATGGCTTTGTGTTTTTCAACAATAATGCAGCAATAATATGAATTTGATAATCATGGTAAAGAACCTATTTTCCCTTGCATCTTTTTGAATAGAGCTTTTGGAGTGTGTACAACAATATACCTGGAGTGTCCAGCCTACCACTGAGATGTAGCTATCACCTAATGAGAGGGGAGAGAAGACCACTCTGGTGAGCCTACCTAATTCGTACATAAACACAAGTATAATTATATGACCTTTCATTTACTATCTTTTTTTTAAATCCAGGGAAGAAGAGAGTAATGCAAAGGGGGGAGTTTGGAAAATGAAAGTACCCAAAGAAAGCACTGTAAGTACAATACAAGTAATCTGTTATTTTATTTTTTAATAATTCATACAAATGTCATTTATCATGTTGAGTAAATGTGTGTAGTGTTGGTTACATACTCAATGTGTCTTCATTTCCCCAGCCTGCTGTATGGAAGGAGTTACTGCTGGCCACTATTGGGGAGCAATTTACTGATTACTGTGCTTCAGGTAAGAGTGTGAAGGGAGAGAGTACATCGTGTGCAGTGTTTTTCAGACTCCAGCTGTGGGTTTTGGTTTACTTTTTTAAATATATTTTTTAATTTTTTTAACCTTTATTTAACCAGGCAAGTCAGTTAAGAACATATTCTTATTTTCAATGACGGCCTGGGAACAGTGGGTTAACTGCCTGTTCAGGGGCAGAACGACAGATTTGTCAGCTCGGGGGTTTGAACTCACAACCTTCCGGTTACTAGTCCAACGCTCTAACCACTAGGCTACGCTGCCGCCCCACGGTCTGTTGTCAACTTGTACAGTCATGTCTAATGAGTCCGTCAACCATACAGAATAACTCTGTGAAATGCCATGCTCATCCAATGGTTTCTGGGCCTTCGGATGCCATCCTGTTCTACATTCCTCAGATTGTTCAGGTCCTGCGCTATGACAAGATGGGCTATGAGAGAGTACATCCAGTGGGTGGCCCAGAAGTCTCAGCTCTTGGCCTGCTAGTTCATCTGGACCATGAAGACTAACATCTACCTGAATGAGGAGGCACACCACAAAGACCCTAGCATCAGGGATATTTTGGGGGAGGTGATTGAGGAGATAATAGGCTCTGTCTGGTGCAGTTAAATACTACCAGAGAGTTTGACTTGTACAAAATCACCAATGCATCCGCCATCCAGCTCACCCCAAAGGGAGATGAGAGGAAGAGGGCATGTCTCAAAGCTGTTTGACAAGGTCTAGCAATGCTGCTACCTGCCCAGTAACTCAGAGGTCATTGTACTGGACATCGACTATGAGTCTAGAACACCCATACAGAGTGCTGCCAAAGCCTGTACCTGGCTAAGTTTAAAGTGAAGTGTTGTGGGGTCAGTGAGCTGGAGAGGAAAGATCTGCGTTGTCAGACTGACTCCCAGGACATGGCGCTGGGCGAAGACGTAACTTGCAGGATCGTCTGGCAGGTCGCCATCTTTAAAGTAAGATGACTGCAGACAGGATGTGCTGGC
The DNA here is from genome assembly GCF_021184085.1 of Oncorhynchus gorbuscha. Classification (NCBI taxonomy): domain Eukaryota; kingdom Metazoa; phylum Chordata; class Actinopteri; order Salmoniformes; family Salmonidae; genus Oncorhynchus; species Oncorhynchus gorbuscha. The sequence goes on along the minus strand of NC_060175.1, from coordinate 81,938,803 downwards.
TCTCCAGATAATAATAATAATATAATATATGCCATTTAGCAGACGCTTTTATCCAAAGCGACTTAGTCATGTGTGCATACATTCTACGTATGGGTGGTCCCGGGAATCGAACCCACTACCCTGGCATTACAAGCGCCAAGCTCTACCAACTGAGCTACAGAAGGACCACAGATCATTTGTCTAAGAACATCTTCCAACTGGTGGGACTGGACCTGTTTTTGTTTCCCTACAGAGTGGTGGCTACCGACCCTGGGTGTGGTGTGATCGAGTGTATCCCAGACTGTAAATCCCGTCACCAGATGGGCAGACAGACTTTGGGATGTATGAGTACTTCAGAAACCAGTATGAAGACGAGTCCACTCTCGGCATAACTTCATCCGTAATATGGCTGCTTACACCCTGCTGCTCTTTCTGCTACAAATCAAAGATGGACACAACAGGAACATCATGCAGGACAGCAAGGGACGGCTTATCCACATCAACTTTGGCTCATGTTTGAGAGTTCTCCTGGTGGTAACCTGGGCTGGGAGCCAGACATCAAGCTTGACTGATGAGATGGTGGTGATCATGGGCGGCAAGATGGGGGTCATACCTTTTCAAATGGTTTATGGAGGTGTGTCAGGGGGTACCTGGCTGTCAGGTCCTACATGGATGCAGTGGTGTCTCTAGTCACTCTGATGCTGGACACTGGACTACCATGCTTCAGAGGACAGACTATCAAACTGCCCAAGCAGCAACTCAACCTCATGAGGTTGCTGCTTTCAAGGTCATCCAGATTTGCTTCCTCAGCAGCAGGAGCAAGACCTACGATATGCTTCAGTATTACCAGATCCCATACTAATGACCTGCTGCAGTATTATCACATACTGAAGACCTGAGACCTGTCTGATAGGAGTCCATATTCTCTATATATGCAGTAACCTCTGCATTAGACTGTCTGTAAAGTCAGAGGATGTCCTATATACAAAGTAATTATCCTCAGCTTGCTGACTATCCAGCAACTTGTGCACTTTATAGATCGTTGTATTTCACCCACCTAATTGGACCCTGATCAAGAGCTGTTCTACTAGAGAAATCACACGGACCAATCACACAACCTCTATCAAACTGAACTCTAATACAATCAGAAAATCTCACGGTCAACAATGTATTGACGCAATCACATACTAAGTGTGTGTCCAGTAGTCAAAAGCGATGAGTAGATCTTCTCTCGGGACATTTCTAATGGTGGCGCTAGTGACATCTGTCTTGAGTCAATCACATACTGTGTGTGTAGCTGCTCCAATGTACTTGGGTCCAGTTCAGAATAAACCAGTGTTTTGTTTACCTACTAACCTTCTAACTCTGCATGTCTCACAACCAGACCTTCTAGTAGTAATGTCTTGTATGGATTTAGTAGTGGTTTTTAAAAAGGTGTGTGATTCTGTTTGGAGACATTCTTTCTGCACAAAGAAATATTTAATTTGCCTTCAACCCTGTACTTCAATCTCCTGGATTTGCTTTTAGTATGAATGGTTGCATCACCGCCAGGTATGGCAACTGCTCGACATTTGACCATAAGGCGCTACAGAGGGTAGTCTGTACGGCCCAGTACATCACTGGGGCCAAGCTTTCTGCCATCCAGGACCTCTGTACTAGGCGGTGTCAGAGGAAGTCCCAAAGAATAGTCAGACTCCAGTCACCCAAGTCATACCCTGTTCTCTCTGCTACTGCACGGCAAGTGGTACCGGAGTGCTAAGTCTAGGACCAAAAGGCTCCTTAACAGCTTCTACCCCCCCAAGACATGACTGCTGAACAATTAATCAAATGGCCACCCGGACTATTTGATTTAGTGTCTTTACACTGCTGCTACTTGCTGTTTATTATCTATGCATAGTCACTTTACCCCTACCTACATGTAAAAATTACCATGACTAACCTGTACCCCCACACATTGATTCAGTACTGTTACGCCCTGTATATAGCCTAGTTATTGTTACTTTTTATTATTTTTACTTTAGTTTATTTGGTAAATATTTTCGTTAAATCTTTCTTGAACTGCATTGTTGGGGAAGGGCTTGTAAAGTAAGCATTTCAACTGTAACACCTGTTGTATTCTGCGCATGTTACAAATAAAGTTTGATTTGGTGGTAGTGGTGACCCCAAAAGCAATTTCTCTAAACCTTGGCACAAACAGAAGGGTAGTATTAAATGACAACTACACTCCTCTGTTATGCTAGATGTTATCATCTTAATGTGTGACAACAACAAATGAGATTGCTGTGAGTTGCACTTTAGAAACCCTGCTGTTATGCTGTATATCAACTTGCAGGCTTTATGAAGATGCTTTACTTGATTGTTTGTAAAGAGAAGTAATCTTACATCTGTCTATCATTTTATATTAGATGGTATGTATTTTTGTTCTGAATGGATATGTTATTAATAATTATTTTACTTGGATGTATAAGATGAAATACCCTATATGTATTACAGTGTGTTTGTAATATAATGTCGGCTATTGGTTAAGCGCATTGGGCCAGTAACTAAAAGGTTGCTGGTTCGAATGCCTGAGCTGACTAGGTGAAAAATCTACTGATGTGCCCTTGAGAAAGACATTTATTCTTATCCGGAGTGACTTACAGGAGAAATTAAGGTTCTGCTAAATGACTAAATGTAAAAGGTATTAGAGCTTTACAATATTCCATTGTAAAATTGTACTTCAAAATACTGAAGGGTATTGATGTGTTTATCTGAAGAAAAATAAATCTCTGGTTATGTTTCAGAGGATGAGGTGGTTGGTGTTAGTGTCAGCGTTCGAGACAGAGAAGATGTTGTACAAGTCTGGAATGGAAATGCCTTTTTTGCTAATGAAGCAAACATCCTAGGAAGGATCTATGAACTTCTTCCACAGATAACTTTTAAAGCAGTATTTTATAAGCGTGAGTACTTTCAATCTTGTATGACATGATAAAAACAAGAGTAGAGTACGTGCTAGTTCACTCCATCAAAACAACGTTGCTCTTCCCTTACAATAAATGAGCCTATTGATAACTCATGAGATTAATGTGTTTGTTTCCATTTCAGCACATGAGGAGCACCATGCCTTCGAAGGAGGTCGCCCAAGACATTAGCAAGCTTTGCACAGTTGACACTTTGTTGTTTTTGGTCTTGGAAATTGACTGAATCTTCTGAGCTCTACTGTCTTTCATGAATGTGTTATACAATTACTTAAATTTGGGCAGACAAATGTCATAGCTGGGCTTCATTTTAGGATGAATGATACATGTTCCTTAGTGTTATTTTTTTTTTATACAAAGATATTTAGCTAAACCACACTTTATCTCAACAGTGCACTTTTACCAGAGCCTTTTAGTTTTCACAGTTTCCTGATCTTACATTGAATTTACATTGTTCCCTGATTCTAGAATGAATGGAGAGTATTTTCCTCAAGCCAGTATTATTCATACAGTTTTATGTGAAAATTGTTGCACATTCAAATGTTTTATTTATTTGTTTTTTGGGGTTTGTAGTTTATTTTTGGTGGGGGGGGGATCTTAACTGTTACTGGTTGTTAGATTTGTTAAATAACACCAACTTTTTTTACAAAAACTAAATCACCACTCTGCGTGTTACCAGATAAATGCTATAGTTTAGTTTACCCTGAGTGTTATGGTAATCACCAGTGGGTCATTGTACAAACACACTCAATTGTTGTTTCCGAAATGCACAACAGGCCTTTTTATTTTTTTACTGTAATGAACAGGATTACTAAGCAAGGAATCTAGACTACGCCTAGATGGGTATCAGTTTTCTGAAGAATATCAATTGCACATGTCAATTGGTTCATTCTCATTTTTTTCTTCACTTTTGTGTTTATTACATTTCTATCATGAATATTGTTCTCATTTAAACTAAAAGAACCATTTTGAAATTCAAAAAAACCGATATGATGTATGAATACTTATCTTTACCAAAGACCTTTCTAACTCTCTCTCTGTCGTGTGTGTGTGCACAAGCATGCATGTGTGTGTGCATGCTCCCTGCCAAGCTTTTTAAGTTTTGTAACCTGTTGGTTGTAATTGTCATCAGATGTGGTCTCTGTAGTTGATTGATTGAGCTTCCCTGTGACTCAGGTCATCCATGTTCAAACACTAAGCACATTAATTAGGGACGTTTTTGTTGAAAGAAACAAATAATCGCACATAATGTTGCTGGACTTTCTGGCAGTTTTTACTATAGTGCCCAGTCAAGGTGAGATCTCAGCTGATTGTTCATCTTTGGAATGGTGCCTTGTGTTTTCCACGGGTTTCAGTCTTGAAAGTTGTTTTATTTTTAACATTGAACCAGTCAAAATGTAAAATCAATATTTTTGCTGATTTTGAAATGTTGGAAAAATGAAATGCTAAACAATCATGCCTTGTTTATCTATGGTCTCTGGTGCTGTTTTTTGTTTGTTTTTTAATCAGGTGGCTGTGATGTCATCAAATGCACAGTCCAGTGTCAACTGTTTATCTGTGTTTGCTAACGGTGGTTGCTGAGTGAGTGTATTTCAATCGCTTCTTATCTTGCTCAACAAGACGTGCCAAATAGCTAGCTAGTAGCTCAGGCTACACATTGATGCCCCGGTAAGTAAATGGTAGAATGCTGTTATTGGATAGTTGATGCCATTTATTCATCTCGTTAGCTAGCCTAGCCAGCTACTAGCCAACAGGCGGTAAACAACCACACCAACCCGTTGTTTAGCTAAATAACATTCACGTTATACAACAACGACGAAATGGCTTTTAACAGCGAGTTAACTAACCAATATGTTTGATCTCTTGGATAGCTAGCTAAGGTTAACGAATTCCAATGTTGTTCGGTAACTTGCCTATCTACGACTGCTAGCTGTTCGCTACATTTACTTGCTAGCTAACGTTAGCTTTAATAGCAAATATGTATTTATAAATAAACCAAGATAGGCCACAGCCATACGTTAAAAATGGGAAGAAATTAGTCATAGTGGACAGAACATTAAAGGAGTTGGGCAGAGTCAAGCAACTATTATTGAGTTCCTATTGGCGCGTTCTAGCATATATTTGCCTATTTCCGTTAGGGAACGCCTACTCTGAAGTGCGCGTGTGCAATAACTCAATTCGCCTTTGCATTCCTCAGCAACGCATTTGTTTATTTTTTTTACTTTCGCAAAGGGTAAAGTTTATATACTGTTTGTAACATTATAGTTTTGGCAACAGAAAACTATTGAGTTCAAAAGTTTCAATGAAAAAATGTGCAGAATTTAGGCCAAAATCCATCTTGTTCCCTCTTCTATCACTGCTGGCCACTAAGCTTCCTCTCACTACCAAATTTGGTAGTAAGTGGAACCGCCAAGCGGACGCTTCACATTAATACATCCGGTGTTTTATCCTGTTCGTTGTTCTGTGTTAATACTAGCTAGCTAACGTTAGCTAGAAAAGTACATTTCCATGGTCCGTAGTTATGTTGTAGATATTTTGCCGTCTTTAGCTAGATAACGTTAGCTAAAACAATGCATTTCCCAGTGGTGGAAAAAGTACTACAATTGTCATACTTGAGTAAAAGTGAAGATACCTTAATAGAAATTGACTCAAGTAAAAGTGAAATTTACCCAGTAAATTACAAATTGAGTAAAAGTCTAAAATTATTTGGTTTTACATATACTTAAGTATCAAAAGTATAAATTATTTCAAATTCCTTATATTACGCAAACCAGACGGCACAATAATATTATTTTTAAATTTACGGATAGCCAAGGGCACACTAACACTCAGACATAATTTAGAAACAGCATTTGTGTTTAGTGAGTCTACCAGATCATAGGCAGTAGGGATAACCAGGGATGTTATCTTGATAAGTGTGTGAATTGGACCATTTTCCTATCCTACTATTCATTCAAAATGTTAAGAGTACTTTTGGGTGTCATGGAAAATGTATGGAGTAAAAAGTAGAATACAATTATTTACGAATGTAGTGAAGTTGCCTAGTTTAATAAAGGTACCAAAAGTAAAAGTTGTCAATATAAATAGTAAAGTACAGCTATCCCCAAAAACAACTTGAGTACTACTTGAAATAATTTTTACTTAAGTACATTACACCACTGGCATTTCCTTTTTTCTCGCTGTGAAATGCCCCATTTCAACAACACCAGCTAAGAACTTGTAGCCTCTTAAGACCAATTGACCGTCCCTCTTCTGTTCCCATGTGTCTGGCAATCTGATTCATGGATGGATGTGGCCCCCATAAACTGGATGAATGTGGCCCCCACACATACTATACCCATAGCGTCTTGTGCCAAAACCGGAGTTTACTTATAACAACTGCAAAGAGTTTTCAGTTGGGCAGGTGTATGTCTGGCAGGTGTGCTGTCATTAAAGCATTCACATTAGATGTAATGCGCTGAAATGTTATCACCCCATGCTGTTTTGTATATTTTTGCATGGTTTCCAATTTAGTTATTTAGGCTAGAAGTTGCTACAGGATATGTGATTCTCCATACCCTTTACAGGTTTGCTAATGGAAAGCCTCGTACAAGGAATTTTAACTAACCTGTTATTGATGATATTTTCTTAATTCTCAATTCTATGGAGAAAAATATATATCTTAGAAATGTTCATGTCCAGTTGCAGGTGGTTCTACAAAAAAACCCAGCAAAAACTCAAAGATATTAAATCCACATTTTGCACCTAGTGATGAGTTCCCTTGTCATTTTAATTCCAGACATCTTGCATTTCCCAACATCTTTACAGGAACTTGTTGTATTTTTCATTTTCAATGTTGGACATAAAACATCAAGTGATTTTAATTAAAAAAATCTGTTCCCAAGTATTCCCACGGATGTAAGCAAGGTTTGAAATGATTATGTTTTAGTCCAACTTTTTTTTTTTTTAAATCTGTTTGTGCTTCTTGCGGTCAATTTGCTGTCTACAAATGATTTGTAATTATGTTCCGTCCCCCCAACCATCCACTCAAGAAGAAATCGTCCCACGACTGAATCTAATTGATGATCCCTGGCATACAACATATTATGATCATGTCAACCTGGCTGACAGAACAGATGCTGAATGTTATACTGCTGCTCAAGCTGATCCATGATAGAGTTTGATGGCTTTGAGTGGATATTCTTTTCAGAATCACTATCCTGTGGTGTCTCTCCCACAGCAACAAAGAAGATGATGATATAGGCCTAGTCTAGCATCATCCACCTTGTTTATGAAAATGGCAATAAAGCTAAACTTCCTGCGGGTCAGCTATGCAAATATTCAATGAAAACATTTGATTGAATTTCACATTTGCTTATTTCTATTTGCATTATCCGGTAATTGTTCCCCAGAGTGGTAAACTTAGCATGCAAGTGATTGATTAACACATATTCACTTATAAAGGATAGCCTTACAGTATGTAGGGCCCTATAATATCCACGTTGCAGAGAATGCGGACAGAATCACGGAATCCAGACATTAAAATGAAATTCAACAATATTCAAAAAGGTTTTGAACTTTGTAGGAAATCAACTAAATGTATTGAACTTATTTGACAATTCATTAATTTGCCCAAATTAATCATGTCATGAACAAAATGCGTCAGTGATTTTTATTTTACTGCAACTTTCTGAAACATGTGTGGGGGAGTGCGCATGTCTACACTTTGTGTAACTGTTAGCAATTATGCTAATGATTACCTTCTGGTAAAGATTGAAAGGCTTTCCTGATAACCTTCTCAATTAGCATGTTAGAATGATACCATGATTATATGCATCAATCCACAGGCCATTTGCTTAACAAACTCTGCAATCACATGAGCACTACAGAAACATCGCTAACCAAAGGTCTCTTGCTGGTGCACACTTGGTTAACTACACCCCAAAATAAAAATGTCTTCTATTTTTCCCAGACTTCCAAAGTGGTCACCTGATGTGGTTTAAACATTGTTGTGGACTTAAAACATCCAATGGTGTTTTTCCCACGCCTATGATTTTATAGTGCCCTACGAATGCTTTGGTGCAGGCATACAATGCCTTTTGTTTGTGGCTCTGAATTATAGTTTTGACTAAAAAGAGTGACAACTCCCAATGGAAACACAGGGGAAATGTTGATCCCCAAAAAGTAGCAAGGAGCTGAATATTAGACAATGCAATGTGCTTTCAATAAAATGAACAGAATGTAGGTATTCATTGTGTATGCCTGGACAGACAGGAATTGCAGTGGGCATATGGTTTGCCCTTGTTCTATTTGCAGAGTGTTCGTGTTTATGCAAACAGGCGTACTCCTGCATTTTAAACCACAGCACCTGTTCATGTGTTCACAGTCCACATAGGCTACACACTTCTTACGCTACTGCTTTGAACTCAGTTGAACACCTACAGTGCTGTGCCTTTTCTGCCAAGGTAAGGATGGTGTACTATTGTAAAGATGTGCATAACAGTTGATTTGATATTTTGGCTAGAACCCCAAACTCTCGTTGATGATTGTTCTACTAATTTGACCTTTCTATAGTTTGCTTTGTTATAATTCTTAATGTGATTTTTCTTTCTCATTGATCTGTCTTACAGATCTATGGTAGGCTAGGCTTTATCTAAGAGTCAGGATTGAAATGCATTGTTGCATTGTGGTATAGACTAGGCCTATATTTTCGGTCCTGACTGTTGAAGTAGGTATTCAGAAGATTCCCCTCTACCCTAAAAACCTAATGTTTGTGTTGCTTGTCTGCTTTGCTAGCAGCACTGGATCCGACATTGGAAATGTTGAAGGGCATTAGGATGAAACACTGTTTTGTGTGCAAATACACCCTTGGCTGCTGTAGCCTAAAATAAACAGGAATCAGTTTTTCTGTGGAATGAAAAGGCCAGTAGGTACTGAAGTCAGACTTGATAGGCAATGCAATATTGTATCTAACAGTAGGTTAGCCTATGTTTCAGCTTTCTCCAGAAGTCGATAAGTCATAAATACATACATTTGATGAATCTACGTTTTCAGCTGAGGGGACATTTGCTGTTTATTTTAGCTGTGTTGCATTTGAGTCGAACGCTTCCCCAACTGTACACACGACCCTCCCTTTAATGCGTATTGTGTTTCCTGCCAGATCTGTTTATCGCACCACCTGGTTAATGTTAAATTGCTCCAGAAGGACGACATGTTTACTCATAAACACCGAACCAGGGTCCCTTTGTTTACCGTAGCCATGGCAGCAATCAGCTACTCAACAAATATCTCCGGTTTATGTTGGCAAGAGGGAAACTGTTGCCTTGATTAGTTAAAACAGAGTAACATCTTGTCTTTCTCTGATCTGCAACAATATTGAAGATGTTTCTAAGATTGTCTTCAGTAAGAAACCGCATGTGGGCATTTCCATGTAAAAGGAACCATGAGCACTAATGTTAAATGAAAGCCTTCTATAAATTATAGTTAGACATTATTTGCCTTCTTTAAATGTAAGAAACATTGCCTTGTGCCTTGTAATTCTGTTGCCAAAAATCCATATCTTTTAAGTTATTTTCTAATTTCTCTCCCTTATGAGAGAGGATAATGAACATTCACAGAAATAACAAGTAAAGGTAGACCTACCAATTAGTTAGTTTTTATTTGTTTATGAATTATTAAGTGATTAAAACACGTAATTCTGTAACCAACTCAGTCACGTAATTACTACAATTGAATAGGCTACAATTGGAAATCCTATTCACAAACACCAGCTGGGTCACCTGCTACTGTCCTTCCTTCAACTGGCATACTGTTCAGCTCATACCTTTTTGTCTGGTGGTTCTTTCTTTCCTGTCTGGTCTGTCTGTCTGGTCTGTCGGTCTGGTCTGGTCTCTGGTCTGGTCTGGTCTGGTCTTGTCTTGTCTTTCAGTTAATGTCACTTCTTCTGACTCTTTCTACCAACCACCCACTTTCCATTTAGTGTAACAAGCATCCTCACCCACTGACCATCGACCGATACCAAAGATCAATGGAAGTTGAAATTTGGTCAGACCGCCCTGGCCGGACCAAATCTGAACCTTTCATAAGCTTCTATATTTCACAAGTTTGGACAAAACAGTACAGAAAAGTAGAGCACACTAGAGTGGAGTACAATATAACGTACTGAACATACCTACCGCACTCTACTGTGCTGTACTGTGACGTCTAAACTTGTAAAACAAAGACGTCTGATTGTTTCAGATGTGGTCTTGTTTGGGGGCGGCGCTCATTACAATAACAGCTAGATATTGCATATTTCTACTTTTATGTACCTATTCAGGATACATCACCATGAAGAGAATGATATTCATGTCCATAATTGTGCATTTCTGTATAGTACAGATCAGGATGTAATTCCATTACTGGATGTAAATCCACTTCCCCTACTGTAGTTCAGTAACCAAAATATATTTTCAAACTCAAGGTGTCATGTAGCTGACACTCCATTCTTTCTGCAGACCTCTTTGAATCTTATTTCAGAGCTGATATTTCAGCTTTTTTGGAGAATGTGGTTGAACAAAAAAAACGGAGGGAGATTTTAACGTAATTCTGTTACCAAACTTTGCATCTACACAGTTTGTTCAGTAAATGTGTTTTTGTGAAATTTCTGTGTAAATTGTTCAAAGTAGTCCATGTGCATGTAGTTATATGGGCAATCTGAATTCAAGCTTAATTCCGTTATCGTGGAATTGCCCATGTGTATGTAATTGTTCCAACAACAAAAAAATGTAGCCTAAAATCAGTATTGTGGAAAGTCACTGTGGATTTACATGAGGTTTACAGCAGCTCTCTTGTTCTTGTTCTGTTCTCAGGTCAGTGAGTCCAGATGCATGAGTCTGGGTCAGAACAGACAGCCTGCACCAGTCCAGCCAATCAGACGGAGAATGGGGACAGTGTTGAGAAGGATGATTATCTGAGTGCTAAGCCACTAACTCCAGAGGGTTCTGGGGCTGACAGTCAGCAGCAAAACCAGGTTACCAATCGTATTTTATAAACTGTGCCATATGCTTACTTTCCACAACTAAAGCACATGGGTTCGCAAATTGTCACATTTAGCATCTTTCTTTGTTTGTATGATAGGTAGGATATCTCTCACTGAACTTTGAGCCAACTGTAGCGCTGCAGACAGAGACTGCTGAGACACTTTGTGATTGGTGGAGAAGGATAGATCTGTGTTATTGGTTAGTTTTGTTTATGCACACAAGCACTTTGTCAGACTGCCAGACAGTGTAATGTTGTGCTCGGCTTACTGCTCTTTCTTTCTCCACCCTGCGTCTCTAACTGCCAAAGACGACCACTGTAAATGGAGTTGGTCAGGTTTGTCAGCTTTATTATTGTATTTTAGTCAACTAGCCTATTTCTACATGTAGATAGATAACGCTCTATGTTTACTGGTATATATATTAGTAGAATTTCCTGGATGAAAAGGACTACGTTAAAGTGAAACACTGGTCATCGCATATCTGTGTAAACTAACAACCAAGATAGTAATTGTGACTGTGTTAGTTAAAGTGAATGTGCATGTGTCACTACTACCTAACATATTTATAATGTTATTGTACTGTATAATCAAAGGTAATTTACTTAAATCATATGAAAATGTCCTTAGCTCTTTATTGCCTCTTCCAAGCATTTTTCTTACTCTGGTCTTGTAGATTATATTCCTTTGTGCATTGATGGTTTGTGCATGTCTCAGTTGAGTTTGGTTACATACGGTTTGTTAAATCTCAGTTCAGGGAGAGATTAAGTATAAGGGTCTGTTATATGAAAAGGGATTATATTTTCTGGGTTTCAGAAAAGGGATGTAACTTGTTTTTGGCAACATTAGTCATAGAGCACATACCTCTCTTTGAGGACTAGCCCAGTGTTTACATTGTCCTTCATGGGTATGTGGGTTTCTGTCACATCAACAATAATAATAACAAAAGATGTTTGGGCTGGTCTGCCCTGACGTCATGGAAACAAGGATTAGGTGCAGGATTAGGTTTTGCTGATGTTGTGCATACAAAAGACGAGCCTTTCCCATACCATATACAGTGACTAACTGGCCCTATCTGGCTCTCTGAAGTTTTTTTTCTTCTGTACTGCAGACTTTAAGTCCAGCTGATGCAATTATTTTACCTTCTGCTTTAAGTCATGTAAGCCATGAGTTTATCCTCAGTATCTGCTCCAGGGTATAGGTCTATAAGGATCTTGATGAGCATCAGAGCATGTTTAGTCCGTGTGGGAATGGGCCATCTCCTTGGCAATCCACTGTTATTGTTAGCCTAGAGTGTATGTGACATCCTCCAGCAGTTTGTTTACTGGATCCCAAACAGAGCCAGCCTTAGTGGGAATTGTTTGTTTGTGGTTCAGACCTTAATTAAGGCCCTATTCCCACTAGGACATATGAAGAAGACTCTAAGGAGCGGGTGGCGAAAGAGAATTCAACTTTTCAATTCACATTACATCCTTGCCTTACCTTTTCGTTGTGGCTGGCCACATGACAATCTTGGTCCGTAGGTCAAATTGACCGTAAATATCACAGCCACTAGCCGGCCAGAAAGCACAAACTATTCAACATTGACAAAAGTTTATTCTAAAACATATTACACTGTTGAATAATGCACCCAAACCATATTACACTGCAACAATTCACAAGCATGTATGTGCAGTCAATTTAAATGGTTTATTTTCTCGTCTGTAGGCTACACTCAATACATTTTTAGCTTCAAGACAAAAGCGCAAAAAATGTCTTCATCAAGTAACGTTAGCATATCAAAAATGAATGATTTAACCCTCTCATATTATTATAAAGTACAGTAAACTACATTACAACATCACAACAAACCAGGCCTCATTTTTAACAATATCATGAAAACAATTGAATGTGGTAAAAGCGAATTGTGACAGGAAACGTGAGTATAACTGAATTCACCACGACAAGCTGTTTTATATGGAAGTCTATACCCGCCACCAAATTTGTTTAATAAAAAGACTGATGATTTGTCAACGTGCACAATTAGTCTGTGCTTCAGTCTGACCAACTACAGCCTACTGACGACAACCACAGCTGCAGGTAGCCAGAGAAGCCTATGCACTCTGATCCCATCTGGGCTTGGCCAGGGGAAACGTAATGTCATGTTTTTATAGCCTAAAATAGGCCCATTTATTTGTGTTCTGAGAAAGTGATTTTATATTCACACTTCGGGTGGCAAGGCAACCTACACAATATATATACAAAAGTATATGGACATCCCTTCAAAATAGTGGATTCGGCTATTTCAGCCACACCCGTTGCTGACAGGTGTATAAAATCGAGCACACAGCTATGCAATCTCCATAGTCCAACATTGACTGTAGAATGGCCTTACTGAAGAGCTCAGTGACTTTCAACTTTCATAGGATGTCACCTTTAAGTGCTGTTATTGTGAAGTGGAAACGTCTAGGAGCAACAACGGCTCAGTCACAAAGTGGTAGGCCACACAAGCTCATAGAACAGGATCTCCGAGTGCCCATGATTTTGGAAATAGATGTTCGACGAGCAGGTGTCCACATACTTTTGGTTATGTAGTGTAGGTCTTTTTAATCCAAAATGATTGACTGGAATGAATCAATCAATAAAATAGTGATGACATGCTATATGAGTATCTACACGATGCAACCAGCCATACAGAGAGCTCAGCCCTGATCGTTTTTGTCAAATTTTAAACCATATGACTTAATAAATCTGGTCCCATCATAGCCCATATAAAACAGTTTATGAATGTTTTTTAAATATTTTTTTCTAGCTGATTTATGTCATACACTACAACTAGGGTCCAGAGTTGGTTAGATTAGTCTACTATCAGTTCAAGAATAACTCTGGGCCCCAGGAACCCCCAAGTTCCTGCAAGTACGCAAGTTTACATTTGAATATTATGTGTATCCGACGATATTTTTACAAGAAGTATTGTAAGTGTGAGGCTATAAAATGCAATGCAGTTCTGTTTTTGCTAAACTTGCCATGCATCCATGGCTTTGTATTCATTTTTTATCTATACTAAACAAAAATATAAACGAAACATGCAACAATTTCAAAGATTTTACTGAGTTACATTTCATATACAGAAATCAGTCAATTGAAATAAATAAATTGGGCCTTAATCTATGGATTTCACATGACTGGGCAGGGGTGCAGCCATGGGTGGGCCTGGGAGGGCATAGGCTCACCCAATGTGTAATGATCATGCTGTTTTAATCAGCTTCTTGATATCCCTCACCTGTCAGGTGGATGGATTATCTTGGCAAAGGATAAATGCTCACTAACCGGGATGTAACCACATTTGTGCACCAAATTTGAGAGAAATAATATTTTTGTGTGAATGGAACATTTTTGGGATTTTTTTATATTTCTGCTCATGGCGCATTGGACCAACACTTTACACGTTGAATTTATTTGGCTTTAATTATTATATTTACTGTAAACATCCCCAGAGCTGTGGGTGTTAGGCAGAAAGGGAGGGGTAATTGCTGGATGCCTAGCAAAGGTTGTTCATATGTTTTGGTTTTAAAATGTAAAAAAAAAAACACTTCAATGGTGTTGTTGGCATTTTCTTTTTCTGTTATTTTCCGGCATGGCTATGTCTAATTTGTGCTCATCTGTATTTGTGTGTTGGCAGGTTACAGTTTCAGTGTCTATGATGACCCCTCCGGTGGAGACTCCTCAGCAGACACAGCAGCAGGTCCTCAACCCACAGCAGATCCAGGCCCTGCTCCAGCAGCAGAAAGCACTCATGTTACACCAGGTAACTACATCATATTCACCACACAAATCTACATGTAAATGCTTTATTGTGTTCTGTTTCACAATTGTAATATTAGCAGGAATTTTTGTTAATTTCTCTGTACGTCACCTATTTTTCATGTGGATCTTCCAGTGAGATGCTGATGGCTTGAACGTGACCACTGTATTTCCTCATGACCTTCCATTAACTCAAGGTGTTTTTTTTCCTTCTTTTTTTTTCTACAGCAACACATACAGGATCTCTGCCAGAAACAGCAGGACCAGTTCAACGCCCAGCTCCTACAGCAGAAGCATGCTGGGAAGTCAGACGAAGAGGTAGGCCGACATACTTATTTTTTGTCATACGTCTGTAGTTTACTGTCATCTAAATGTTCCAAAGCGCTATATAAAATCAATGTATTATTATAGTATTGCTGAGGCCTCATGTGTACCTCTTCCCCACTCCCCTACAGCAGCTAGCTGCTCAGCACATGGCCATCCAGCAGCAGCTCCTGCAGGTCCAACAGCAGCACCTCCTTAGCCTCCAGAGACAGGGTCTCCTGTCTGTCCTGCCCTCCATGAGCCCCTCTGCAGCTCAGGGTAAGTGTCTACCCCCTCAGCCCCAACCCTAATCTAACATACCTTCTCCCATTCAGTATCTGCCCCATGCTTTGTTTGTTGTTGCTGTCCTCCTCCATGGCTGCAAGGCAGCTACATTTGTTTTGGTTGTTGTTGGGCAAGAATATTATAGTTATTTGGCTGAATTATTTGTGTATTTCTCCTAGGTTTAATGAAAGGGTGTGAGAATGGCACCAGCCTGCTCTCTGGTGGTGAGAATCCAGCTACTCTTCAGAAGAACCTGCTCCACAGTCAGCATTCCACCACCAATGGGAATCATCCATCACAGATCCTAAAGAAAAAAGACAGGTGATTAGTCATTTCAGAACCGTGTTTATTCATTCTCATCTGTCCAACCACTTCCTGAAGTGTTACTTTGATGATATATATGTATGTCTCTCTGCAGTGGGCCTGTGGATAATCACACACAAAACACTCACCCTCTCTATGGACACGGCATGTGCAAATGGTCTGGCTGTGAGGCTGTCTTTGGAGACTTTCAAGTTTTTCTCAAGTGAGTTTCTCCTCATCTATTCAATCTCTCAGAGAGACAAATTAAGGTCAATCTCTCTTACTATAATAGTAACACTGGGTTCTAGTGGCTTCTTCAGTGTTTTCTTGTTTTATAATAGAATGTGTTTTCCCCCCAGGCATCTGAACAGTGAACATACACTGGATGACAAGAGTACAGCACAGTGTCGAGTGCAGATGCAGGTTGTTCAGCAGCTAGAACTGCAGGTACACAGTAGACAAGACATTTGCTTAAATAAAGCCCATTCATTGTACAGTACCTTCTCACTGTAATCAACTTCACATGACATCTTTGTTGTTTTATCTTCTCCTCAATGAAGTTGAAAAAAGACAAAGAGCGTCTGCAAGCCATGATGTCTCACCTCAAATCCTCTGATCAAAAGTCCAAACCAGCAACCCCAACGGTAAGTCTCTGGAGTATTAAAGTGGGCATGTCTTAAATTCAGATCATGTTACTAACAGAGTAAGACTAGAATTAGCCACAATGGTAAAATAATCACCCTTCAAGTTTGCATTTCCTACAGCTGTGTTCTCTGTATTGCGTTTTAAATTAATCTTTACTTTTTATTTTCTAGGGGAATCTTGTGCCCAATGTCTCCTTCTCCCAGGTGACATTTCCCAAGGTGCTTCCTTCCATGAGCTTGTCTCAAAATGCCACTGCTCCTTCTACACCCCTGACACCACCCCCAACCTCCTCCTCTATCCTCCCTCCCCACACCCTGCTCACTGTGAGCCCTGGAAGGAGATGGTACTCAGACAGCAAGACCATGAAATACAGCAAGACCATGAATCAAGGTGAGTTAGCAGAGTGATGCTGAACCTAATGAGGGTAGTAGGGTACATTTTTTTGATGCCTGTGGTAGTTTATCTACTTGAATGGCTTCAATCATTGATTTTAATAAAAGACATTTTGTTAATTCCTTAACAGATATTGTTCAGAATAAGGAAGCTAGACCGCCATTTACATATGCAGCCCTAATAAGACAGGTAAGGAGTCTTTTCTTTTATTTCACCCTGGTTTACCCTCCGATGACTAAATGTTAGCTATTCGTAAGGAGTGAGTCTATTGTTTGCTAATTGAATGTTTGCATTTTTCCAGGCAATATTTGAATCCCCCTATAAGCAGCTGACACTAAATGAAATCTACAATTGGTTCACGCGAACATTTGCTTATTTTAGACGCAACGCCGCAACATGGAAGGTATTTCGTTGTCTATTTAAAGGGTAATTTACATGTATATGAATACCCTTGTCCTATGTTTAGTTGCTATGCCATATTCATTACGTTTTTTAGGAATGTTACATGGTATTAGATCAACTTGTATGGAATAATGTTCTTCTTTCTGACTGCAGAATGCAGTGAGACACAACCTCAGCCTCCACAAGTGTTTTGTGCGAGTGGAGAATGTAAAAGGAGCTGTGTGGACAGTTGATGAGATGGAGTTCCAGAGGAGAAGACCCCAGAAGCCTGCTGGTGAAGGGTATGTTTAACATGCTCGGTATCTCCAGTAAAGCTCCATGTATGTCTCTGTTTCTCAACATGTTAAACCTGCATTTTTGTTGGTATTATACTAATACAAACCATGTAACTAAGTTTGGGCATGATCTGATTTTTCTCTCGAAAAACTACAGAGCAATGTGCAAATTGAGTTCACAAATTGAGTTTATTTGTGACTGCAGGTCTCTCAAGAGGGAGAACACTGACCATGGTCACTGCTCAGCTTTCCTCACTCCTAAGGTAAATGCTCTTTTGACAACTTTGAGTGCTAAACCCAGGACCGGCGTTAGGGGGGCTGGCCACATACTGTACCTCCTTTCCCGTCCAAATAAAATATTGAAATCTTGATAATTTATTGGGCCGAGAAGCATGCCGACAGAAAGACTCATTCATCTCAGATAAGCATCCGAGTGAAACAGTTCCTCTGTCTCAGTATGTGTAGACTGTGTATCTGATGCTGTCTGGACAAAACCAATATGGCATGTCATACTATTTCTGTCCAGACAGCGTCAGATAGATGGTCTACACATAGTAAGAGAGAGGAGTGCTGTTTCGCTTGCTCAGATGCTTTCTCCTGTGAGAGTTTCAGCAGAAAGGAAGAGGTGACACGAGGGCTCACTCTCGCCACAAACTCTGTCCAGAATAAGCCCAATGATATTCTGTGTCAGGCTTTCAAGAGCAGCTGTGATTACCTTTAATATTGATCAGCTTTAATATTGCAGATTGTAGCTTCCATCAATGTAATTGTCTGCATCATTTCCAATCGCCCATATATACAGTTGAAGTCGGAAGTTTACATACACTTAGGAGTCATTAAAACTAGTTTTTCAACCACCACAAATTTCTTGTTAACAAACTATAGTTTTGGCAAGTCGGTTAGAACATCTACTTTGTGCATGAAACAAGTCATTTTTCCAACAATTGTTTACAGACAGATTATTTCACTTATAATTCACTGTATCACAATTCCAGTGGGTCAGAAGTTGACATACACTAAGTACCTTTAAACAGCTTGGAAAATCGCAAAATTATGTCATGGCTTCTGATAGGGTAATTGACATAATTTGAGTCAATTGTAGGTGACTATTATTCTGACATTTCACATTCTTAAAATAAGTGGTGATCCTAACTGACCTAAAACAGGGAATTATTACTAGGATTAAATGTCAGGAATTGTGAAAAACTGAGTTTAAATGTATTTGGCTAAGGTGTAACTTCTGACTTCAACTGTATGTCACCAGTAGGTCTAGTGAATATACCGGCAATCCCTGTCATTTGGTGACATACATTTCTGTTAATGCATGTAATAATTTGTTGTTTACTATTCTAATTCTGAGTGGTAACCTTATTAGCAGGTTGTGAACCCTGCAACACAAGTTTAGGTTTATTTCATAACCATAATTTAAGAGTTTTGTAAATGTATTCATTGTCTTTTATTTGGAGTGCTTCATGTGAGCAATGAGCATGTCTGGTTTCTCTGTCCTGATAACGGTGAGGGAGCACGCGCCTGAGCACGCTAGTAGTAGGCCTTCTGTGTGCAAATGTAGGAAAGTGCCCATTTGATTTCTGATTGTCTTAACTCACCACGTCCACTACTAATAATAAACTGAGCCTCTCAGTAAACCTTTTTTTTTACCTCACACAGTAAGGCAACGAAGCCTACAGCCATTGCAAATGATAGTAGTTCCTCACAGTATTTGAAAAATCTTTCCAACACTCCTGGCCTCGATAATCATCAAGCCTCGGTGTGAAAGAGCAAATATATCATGATCTGGTGACCCCATATATTCAGTGGAAACGTCATTAAAAGAAAACTGCTGTCTGTACGGTGCTCACTGGTACCGGAAACACTGAGGGCCCCGGAATAGGCAAATTAAATAGAAAGGGAGGCATACAGGTGGAGTAGAGATGAAAATTCAAGTTCTTTCAATCGCATTCATCAGGATGTTTTTAGTTGTCGGCTTTAGGTCTATCCATTTTACTTGGTTGACGATGGAAATTGTAGCCTTACTACTGCATTGGCCTATAGGCTAGTTCCATGCACTAATTTCTTTAGCCGCCAATGGGCCATGGTGTATCAATGTGTCCATATGGCAGAGGCTGGTGTTCTTGCATTAGTTGAATTTTAACTTTTAGATTTTTATCATTTTAATTAAGATTTTTATGATTAACCACATAACAATGATTTTGAGAAACAAAAACGTTATCGAAATTAAACTGTTTCATGAAAATGCGCATACCGTATATACAAATAGTCATAACTAGCATGCAGATAGTTTAGAAATGGTATGATAAATTGTTAGCTTCCCCAAACTTGAAACTCACGAGCTGCCCATGGTCTTTAACACCCATGAAAACAATAATTTGCAAGCGTGTGCGTGCACACATGGGAGGTCCCCTAAATATATATATTTTTTTTAAGGTGCCCCGCCTATGGAGATCAAATGCCCATCCAACTTATTTGTTCTGGTACCGGCCCTTGATAAACCTATGGCGTGTCTTTTCAGGCTGAATGGCTAGAGAGTAGTATACCTCCATTCAACCCAGCCTTTATAGGAGCTCCCTTTATGTTCTCTGTTCCAGCAGGAGGAGATGAATGCAGCTCTCTGGTATGGGAATGGATCCTACAGTGACAGCAGTGAAGAGCAGTACCCAATTCACCCTCTGTGAGTTCTATCACCATTCAAAACTAGATTTGATAGAGGAGAAATGTTTCATAATTCATTATAAGTACATTTCTTCCTTATCATTACTTTTCTTCTCAGCGTGAAAGAAGAGCTAATGGATGAGGAGGCATATGAGAATGTGCCCCATGACTGTTCAGAGACTGAGAGCTCTGATGAGCACAGCTCAGATGTGGACCAAGACGGCGGTAGCCCAGAGAGACCCAACCTGCAGCTGGCCCATGTGCCTTCACAGTGAAAGGAACTGTTTTCAAACATGTCACTCTCCACTGCAAGACTCCCACATTGGACAACTATGAAATATACCAAATTAATATAGAACTGCTTCGTATCAAGTGGAAAAACACACATTTTCTGTTGAGGAAATAAATTACTATTTTATTTATTGAGGATATTTTGTCCTCGCTGTTGTATTGGGTTTTATCCACCTAGAGCTCACGTTGAAGACAAGAGCTGATGGCGGAACCTTTGTAACACCCCTTGTCCTCAAATAATGCATCCCTATCGGCTTATTGTGAGGCTGTACAACCAATGACGAAGCCCTATGGGGAGCTGGCTCAGTGATGCAGACATATTTTTACATTTTCTTTCAAGAATGTGTATATCAATAACCAGAGCATTGGCAATATTTATGGACAGCACTTCATGAAGATGAATCTTTGTTTTCTCCCCCTAATTAATTTGTATATGAGAGTACCAGATTGTAACAAGTTGTTTTGTTTGACATGATATCCTTGAGAATTGGTTACTTTTAAAAGGGAGCTGTACACTGCCAAAAATATGATTTATGTGTAACCAATCTGTTGGGATATTATTATTTATGTAGCCTAATAATCGTATTTTCCCCCCACTTTTTGGACTTATTTAGTGTTGTATCATACATTGCCATAGTTGTGCACTAAATGCTGTCTCTAATACATTCCGTATAAAAAGTGAGTGGCGAATGTCTGGTTTGAAGCATTCATTATTGTGTTTATGTGCAGGTTTTGAGTTATGACCGGAGTTTGTTTTACCAGTGTGGTAATGGCCATACTTCAGTGGTCAATATAATGTGGCTATCTAATGGATGGCAGGCAATGGGGTTGAAGATGTTGTTTGGAAGGAGAAGGTTCTACTGTAAATATACTCCCTTCATTCAGTTCAGACCACATCATCAACATCAACCAGCCTGGATGTGTGCACACTGCATAGAGATGAGTAGGTAACCTATAGTGGCATCTATATAGGCTCATACCGTGATAGCCTATCTGACTGAGGTCGTCAGAGTGATAAAATATACTTACATTTGACCAAAACTCATCCTGCCCAAACATTTTGCGCTGTCTGGTTGGCTATGGCTCGGAACCCGATGGGGGTGTGTCCTGTCCTGCCCATTTACAGAGCACTGCGATCCAAGCTGCACTTCATCCACACCAGGATCCAGATGGGGGTGTGTCCTGTCCTGCCCGTTTACAGAGCACTGCGATCCAAGCTGCACTTCATCCACACCAGGATCCAGCAGCTTTACAAGGATTGGATGGTTCTGTCCCATTGTGGACAATAAATCATTTTTTTGTTAGCCTTTGTGAAGTTTTGTTTCAGGGAAAGTCAATTTGATTTATCATTAAGAATAAGTATCTTACCATAAATATGCATACGTGAAAAGAATGGAATATGATCTGCAAATATTATATAGGCGCATGGGTTATATTATTAGGTTGCATGGGCATGTGGTAATCTTATCAAACATTTTTAATAACTGAATCTTGAGAGAAAAAGCTTTGTTTTTAAAAATGGGTTATCTTCTATTTTTGTGGTTAGGGTCATCTTTGTATTTACTGGTTAATGGTCGAGCCAAGTATCATAGTGGGGAATTTATCTCCATTGCAAGAGTGCTTCAGCAAATGTGGTCCCATTCTACCTTGACTGCTGCAGACTTGTATTCTGTAGGGGATAGTGGGGTAAGTTGAGCCAAAAGGTTAGTTGAGCCACCCCCTGTTTCATCCATACATGAAATTAATCGTGTCACCAAATATTTAGGAAGAGTTCATCATTTCCTGGAGTCTGAAGGAAGAAACTACATGGAAAAAGTGGTAAGTAATTTGGGTTAAAAAAATATATTTTTCACAAAGGCAAATTAATTTGTATTCTAGGTTTCATGATGCTTGTATAGTATCTAAACTAAAGTAGATCATTTTAAGATTGTTTTATACATCATTTGGGGTCTCTAAGCTACAATATAAGGTCCTAAAGCTAGCATGAAAGTGCATCCTTGTACCGGTGTGGACTAATGTAGTCAAAATTGTATAAAACCCCCTTAGATATTAATTTAGTGTCCTTTAAATGTAATTAGATCTACAATTACATTTTATTGATCTACCAGAATTTTAATTTAGAGATTCTGGTAAACTCTTTGTTTCCTTTCATGTGTTCTACCATTTATTATTGAATTATTCACCATGGCAACCACTTGTTAGTATAAAAACTAAATGTATTTCTCAGTTTGGTTGGCTTTCGTGGAGATCGGAACATTTCCATTTGCAAGGATATTTGTCAGTTTTTGACCAAATAGCACATGCACGCTTTGTTTCATCATTAAACTCCTAGACTGGGCTTCTGTGTCTGTCATCACCCTTTTACCAGAGTGCAGTCCGTTATTCGTTTACTCCTAGTGGCCTATCCACACATTAGAGAGCACCAGACACTGTTTTAAAAATGTTTACCTTGGGGTAAGTTGAGCCCAATGGCCACCATGCCCCATACAAATGACCCTGAACAAAAATATAAACGCAACATGTAAAGTGTTGGTCCCTTGTTTCATGAGCTGAAATAAAAGATCCCAGAATGTTCCATGCGCACAAAAAGCTTATTTATCTCAAATTGTGTGTACAAATGTATTTAGCTCCCTGTTAGTGAGCATTTCTCCTTTGCCAAGATAATCTATCCACCTGACAGGTGTGGCATATCAAGAAGCTGATTAAAAGGTTTGATCATTACACAGGTGCACCTTGTGCTGGGGACAATGACAGGCCATTAAAATATGCAGTTTTGTCACACAACACATTTACATTTACATTTACATTTAAGTCATTTAGCAGACGCTCTTATCCAGAGCGACTTACAAATTGGTGCATTCACCTTATGACATCCAGTGGAACAACCACTTTACAATAGTGCATCTAAATATTTTAAGGGGGGGAGGGGGGGTGAGAAGGATTACTTTATCCTATCCTAGGTATTCCTTAAAGAGGTGGGGTTTCAGGTGTCTCCGGAAGGTGGTGATTGACTCCGCTGTCCTGGCGTCGTGAGGGAGTTTGTTCCACCATTGGGGAGCCAGAGCAGCGAACAGTTTTGACTGAGCTGAGCGGGAACTGTACTTCCTCAGTGGTAGGGAGGCGAGCAGGCCACAATGCCACGGATGTCTCAAGTTTTGACGACGCATGCAATTGGCATGCTGACTGCAGGAATGTCCACCAGAGCTGTTGCCACATAATTTAATGTTCATTTCTCTACCATAAGCCGTCGTTTTAGAGAATTTGGCAGTATGTCCAACCAGCCTTGTGACCACAGGGCGAGCGGTTTGCTGATGTCATTGTTATGAACTGAGTGCCACACTCTGGCGGTGGGGATATGGTATGGGCAGGCGTAAGCTACGGGCGACGAACACAATTGCATTTTATTGATGGCATTTTCAATGCACAGAGATACTGTGACGAGATCCTGAGGCCCATTGTCAAACCATCAATCTGCCGCCATCACCTCACGTTTCCACATGACAATGCACGGCCCCATGTCACAAGGATCTTTACACAATTTCTGGAAGCTGAAAGTGTCCCAGTTCTTCCATGACCTACATACTCACCAGACATGTCACCCATTGAGCATGTTTTAACTGTATGTAAATTGCCTTAGTATTGCTGGACCCCAACAAGAGTAGTAGTTGCCTTGGCAATAAAATACAAATACAGATGGAGGAGTAACTGAGTGCACACTACAGGAGAAAAGTGGAGAATTGAGACGCAGTACATATCCTTCTAAAATGACAGAGCCAACTGTGTCCCATTCAGTAAATGAGGGCTTGCATTGACACGACGAGTCTGATAGTGGTACGAGCCAACAAACAGAGTTCAGTCTGTTGCAAGTGAACTGGGCATGGAACAGACAGACTGGTGCACAGTCTCAGGAGGGATGGTTGTCAGCTGCTAAAATGTGAGTATCATTTACATGTTGTCTTTTTCTTGTGAAACAAATTGAAGGATTTATCACATCTAGTCATAAGCATGTCAAAATGATGATCTTGCTGAACAGCAGTGTAAAAAAGGGCAGTATACCTCTGTTTCCAAATCTTAGGAAACAATAAATTATTTAATACATTTGATTAGTGTTCATTTAAACTACATTTGTTATTTTAGAACAGGGCCTATTTTAATCTTATGAGATGCATCATTTTCTGTTGACTAAATGTGGGTCAGCAGTGTTTTTTGTAGAGCGGTGACTTATTTACTGGAAGACAGAATCTCTTTCTATTTTGGGTGCAGCAGCCATTTCAGCTTGTGGTTCTGTCGGTGTACAGTAGACCAGGATACTGGAAACGCTGTTTAACACTTTCAATTTTGTCTGTACACTTTGCATCCCAACTACTGTTCTTGTTGATGGTGTAATTTTCATAATATTGTTTTCATTATTACAGATTTGAGATGTTAAGTATTTATAGACAAGCCTGGCAAAAATAGTAAAGCTTTATAAATACATGGGTTGTAACTGATGGCAATTCTGTTACCATTCAGACGTGCCACTCTCTGACTGTTGTTGTGATCACTTACCATTTCTGCTGGCTCCTCAGCATCCAGAGCATCTCAATATGTCCTGGACAGTGGTCAGCTCCAATGTGTTCACCTACAGAGTGATCCAATGCCACAACCTGCTGGATGATGGGAACGACCCACTGCTGTGTGGTCATATAGAGGACCAGGAGGAGCTCAAGGCCATCAGAAGCAACACCAAGCACATCAACGGCTTCATTGTCATTGATGAGGCAGTCCATCAGCTCTATGGCTCCCAGGTCACCAGGTACTTTGATGCCAGAAATGTTCTCTATAGTATCCTCCCACTGCCCACTACAGAGGAGAACAGGTCCATTAAATGTTCTCTATAGGTTCCTCCCACTGCCCACTACAGAGGAGAACAGGTCCATTAAATGTTCTCTATAGGATCCTCCCACTGCCCACTACAGAGGAGAACAAGTCCATGGAGCACGTGACCAGGATTCTGGAGGAGGTCCACAAGTTTGGCATAGACAGGCGCTCTGAGCCCCTCATTGCTATTGGAGCAGGGGTGTGCCTGGATGTGGTGGGCCTAGCTGTTTCTTTTTTCCGGAGAACAACCCCCTATATCCGTGTCCCGACCACCCTGCTCTTCTACATTGATGCCAGTGTAGGGGCTAAAACTGGAGTCAACTTTGTCAATGGAATGAACAAGCTGGGGAGTTACATCACCGGTCGATATGTTTTTAGACTGTTCCTCGCAGGCAGGTTTCTATTGGGATGGCAGAAATGTTAAAGGTACTCCTCACAATATGTATGTGGTTTGAATATGTGTCAGCATTACAAACTGAGCATATCATCTTTCTAAAACGACTGAACACTGTTCTGTGCATTTCGAGACCTATCTGGACAACGGGACAAGCATCACTTAACAGCAAAATGTGGTTGTATTTGTCTGCTCTCTATTACATTTCTATTACACTCTTTACTAATCACCATTGCTAATGAACAAACACTTTTTACAAGCCTAAACCACCCCATTGGTAGTGTCTTACCTACATTGTGTTTCCAAACTCTGTATGGAGCTAATAAATCAGCTATGTCCATCATCCTTTGTGTTCTAGGTGGCCCTGATGATACACAGGGGTCTGTTTGAACTCCTAGAGACTGAAGGTGGGGACTTGCTGGACTCCAGCTTCCAGTCCTGTGACCAGAAGACCAGTGGCTGCTGTGACATGGAGGATGCTGCCACTACATCCCCACAGATTGCCATAGAAACCATGCTAGAGGAGTTGGCTCCCAACCTGTGGGAAGATGACCTGGACAGACTGGTGGACTTTGGCCACCTAGTCAGCCCTGAGCTACGAATGGTAAAACGTTTATCACTGAGTTAATATGGAAGGGATATGAAAGGATGGAGAAAACGGCATCAGGGAAGGTATGAATGCTCAGATATATTTTTGACAAGTGAAGAGACAATTTGGCAAATATGCATGCAGTATAACTTGACCTTCTTTGCAGAAAGTGCTGACTGTGCTGCTCCACGGGGAGGCGTGAACATCGACATGTCCTTCATGGTGTACGTGGCCCACCAGAAAGGGCTCCAGACGGAAGAGGAGGAGGCCCGGATCAGCCGCTGCATGATGGAGCTGGAGCTGCCTGTGTGGCACCAGGACTGCACTCTGGCCCTGGTGCAGGAGTCTTTAAACACTCTGCAGGGTCCCTGAGGATGCCTCTTCATACAGGACTGTGCTGTGCAGGTCTGGACATCTTTCCTTTAAAGGGGAAAGATATGTACCCATTGATTATTGAAGAATATAATTTATAAATGCCTCATGAGCTAAGTTTAACTGTCTTACCCCATCAGAACCCAAGATATAAGCTTGTTTTACTACTTTTTGTAAACAAAATAAATGTAAACAAACAGCCTCAAAACATGGTTATAACAGCAATTGTAATGTCATCGATGGTCTGTCCTTGCAACACTAGGTTCCTCTTAGAATTTGAGAGTGGTTACATTTCTCCCACGCCATCCCTCAGGTTTTTACCAAAATAGGGGTGGGGAGCCCACTTTGTTATTGTCTCAACTGCTGATTGACGCTTTAAGAACACCATCAAACTGCCTTTTTAAATCAGAACATTCCTAGACATTCCATACAGTATGAGTATGGAGTTTCCAGAACAAGTAAATGTATCCGATGGGGATGTGTGAAACTCAATCCTCAGCCTGAAGTGTTCCTACTTTTGTCACAGAATAGCTAGCTTTTTGCGTGGCCGGACTGGTAAGACACTTCGGGAGTACAGTCCAGTGTGCTAGCAAGACAGGGGTCCTGGGTTCGAGCCTCTGTGTGAGCTGAATCAGTAGGAAGTGGTAATCGCTAAGCAAGCAACGTGACATCCGTTGCAGATGGTGCCGCGACCTGGATCTGCAGTTGCGCTCAGCTCAACACTGGGGTCTCTGTGGAGTAAGTTTGAGGGGTGAATGTAGCACATGGGAATGTGTGAAACTTACTCTTCGGTCTGAAGTGTCCCCACTTGTGTCCCAGAATAGCTTGCTTTCCCTAGCTTTCCCTGTCGCATGACTGGTATTACGCTTCAGTGGGGCAGTTAAAAGGCAGAGGTCCTGTGTTTGAGCAAATTAGGAGGAAGTGGTTCTCGCTAAGCAAGCAATGTTACAGTATGTCCGCTACACAAGCACATTTACTGTACAGTCTCATCTCTACAGAAATCTTCCATGACATCGGTGATGACATTCTGTGTCAGGCTTTCAAGAGCAGCTGTGATTACCTTTTGATATTGATCAGCTTTAATATTGCAGATAGATTGTAGCTTCCATCAATGTAATTGTCTGCATCAATTCCAATATCTCATATATTGTTTTGTAACTATATATATATATACAGTTGAAGTCGGAAGTTTACGTACACTTAGGTTGGAGTCATTAAAACTTGTTTTTCAACCACTCCACAAATTTCTTGTTAACAAACTATAGGTAATTTTTCCAACAATTGTTTACAGATGTCATGGCTTTAGAAGCTTCTGTTAGGCTAATTGACATCATTTGAGTGAATTGGAGGTGTACCTGTGGATGTATTTCAAGGCCTACCTTCAAACTCAGTGCCTCTTTGCTTGACATCATGGGAAAATCAAAAGAAATCTGCCAAGACCTCAGAAAATAAATGTAGACCTTCACAAGTCTGGTTCATCCTTGGGAGCAATTTCCAAATGCCTGAAGGTATCACGTTCATCTGTACAAACAATACTACGCAAGTTTAAACACCATGGGTCCACGCAGCCGACATACCGCTCAGGAAGGAGATGTGTTCTGTCTCCTAGATATGAACGTACTTTGGTGCAAAACTGGAGGAAATAGTTACAAAAGTATCTATATCCACAGTAAAAACGAGTCCGATATCGACATAACCTGAAAGTCCACTAAGCAAGGAAGAAGACACTGCTCCAAAACCGCCATCAAAAAAAATCCAGACTACAGTTTGCAACTGCACATGGGGACAAAGATCGTAATTTTTGGAGAAATGACCTCTGGTCTGATGAAACAAAAATAGAACTGTTTGACCATATTGACCATCATTAAGTTTGGAGGAAAAAGGCAGATGCTTGCAAGCCGGACAACACCATCCCAACCGTGAAGCACGGGGGCAGCATCATGCTGTGGGGGTGCTTTGCTGTAGGAGGGACTGGTGAACTTCACAAAATAGATGGCATCATGAGGAAGGAAAATGACGTGGATATATTGAAGCAACATCTCAAGACATCAGTCAGGAAGTTAAAGCTTGACCTCAATCCTGTGAATAATTTGTGGGCAGAACTGAAAAAGCGTGTGCGAGCAAGGACGCCTACAAACCTGACTCAGTTACACCAGCTCTGTCAGGAGGAATGGGCCACAATTCACCCAACTTATTGTGGAAAGCTTGTGGATGACTACCCGAAACGTTTGACCCAAGTTCAACAATTTAAAGGCAATGCTATCAAATAATAATTGAGTGTATGTAAACTTCTGCCCATTGGGAATGTAATGAAAGAAATAAAAGCTGAAATAAAACATTCCCTCTACCATTATTCTGACATTTCACATTCTTAAAATAAAGTGGTGATCCTAACTGACCTAAAACAGGGAATGTTTACAAGGATTAAATGTCAGGAATTGTGAAAAGTTGAGTTTAAATGTATTTGGCTCATGTGTATGTTAACTTCCGACTTCAACGTGTGTGTGTGTGTGTGTAATATATATATACAGTGAGGCAAAAAAGTATGTAATCAGCCACCAATTGTACACGTTCTCCCACTTAAAAATATGAGAGAGGCCTGTAATTTTCATCATAGGTACACTTCAACTATGACAGACAAAATGAGAAAAAAAATCAGAAAATAACATTGTAGAATTCCTAATGAATTTATTTGCAATGAAGTAAGTATTTGGTCAATAACAAAATAACAGATCTCCTCTAGAGCAGTGATGTTTTGGGGCTGTTGCTGGGCAAGACGGACTTTCAACCTCCAAAGATATTCTATGGGGTTGAGAGCTGGAGACTGGCTAGGCCACTCCAGGACCTTAAAATGCTTCTTACGAACCCACTCCTTCGTTGCCCGGGCGGTGTGTTTGGGATCATTGTCATGCTGAAAGACCCAGCCACGTTTCATCTTCAATGACCTTGCTGATGGAAGGAGGTTTTCACTTAAAATCTCACGATACATGGCCCCATTCATTCTTTCCTTTACACGGATCAGTCGTCCTGGTCCCTTGAAGAAAAACAGCCTCAAAGCATGATGTTTCCACCCCCATGCTTCACAGTAGGTATGGTGTTCTTTGGATGCAACTCAGCATTCTTTGTCCTCAAAACATGACGAGTTGAGTTTTTACCAAAAAGTTATATTTTGGTTTAATCTGACCATTCTCCCAATCTTCTTCTGGATCATCCAAATGCTCTCTAGCAAACTTCAGACGGGCCTGGACATGTACTGGCTTAAGCAGAGGGACATGTCTGGCACTGCAGGATTTGAGTCCCTGGCGGCGTAGTGTGTTACTGATGATAGGCTTTGTTACTTTGGTCCCAGCTCTCTGCAGGTCATTCACTAGGTCCCCCCGTGTGGTTCTGGGATTTTTTTCTCACCGTTCTTGTGATCATTTTGACCCCACGGGGTGAGATCTTGCATGGAGCCCCAGATCGAGGGAGATTATCAGTGGTCTTGTATGTCTTCCATTTCCTAATAATTGCTCCCACAGTTGATTTCTTCAAACCAAGCTGCTTACCTATTGCAGATTCAGTCTTCCCAGCCTGGTGCAGGTCTACAATTTTGTTTCTGGTGTCCTTTGACAGCTCTTTGGTCTTGGCCATAGTGGAGTTTGGAGTGTGACTGTTTGAGGTTGTGGACAGGTGTCTTTTATACTGATAACAAGTTCAAACAGGTGCCATTAATACAGGTAACGAGTGGGGGACAGAGGAGACAGAGAAGCTTGTAGGTGACCAAATACTTATTTCCCACCATAATTTGCAAATAAATTCATTCAAAATCCTACAATGTGATTTCCTGGATTTTTTTCTCATTTTGTCTGTCATAGTTAAAGTGTACCACTGTATATATTTACATATACAGTACCAATCAAAGGTTTGGACACACATACTCATTCAATGGTTTTTCTTTATTTGTGCTATTTTCTACATTGTACAATAATAGTGAAGACATCAAAACTATGTTGTAACCAAGGAGGTGTTAAACAAATCCAAATATATTTTAGATTTTAGATTCTTGTGGAGGCCAGGTCATCTGGTGCATCACTCCATCCATCTCCGTCTTGGTCAAATAGCCCTTATACAGCCTTGAGGTGTGTTGGGTCATTGTCCTGTTGAAATACAAATGATAGTCCCACTAAGTGCAAACCAGATGGGATGGTGTATCGCTGCAGAATGCTGTGGTAGGCATGCTGGTGGTAGCCAAGTGTGCTTTGTGAACCATCAGATCCTCCTCTCCACCCTCTCCGAGTTGGGCATCTCCGGCGCTGCCCACGCTTGGATTGCGTCCTACCTGACAGGTCGCTCCTACCAGGTGGCGTGGCGAGAATCTGTCTCCTCACCACGCGCTCTCACCACTGGTGTCCCCCAGGGCTCTGTTCTAGGCCCTCTCCTATTCTCGCTATACACCAAGTCACTTGGCTCTGTCATAACCTCACATGGTCCCTCCTATCATTGCTATGCAGACGACACACAATTAATCTTCTCCTTTCCCCCTTCTGATGACCAGGTGGCGAATCGCATCTCTGCATGTCTGGCAGACATATCAGTGTGGATGACGGATCACCACCTCAAGCTGAACCTCGGCAAGACGGAGCTGCTCTTCCTCCCGGGGAAGGACTGCCCGTTCCATGATCTCGCCATCACGGTTGACAACTCCATTGTGTCCTCCTCCCAGAGCGCTAAGAACCTTGGCGTGATCCTGGACAACACCCTGTCGTTCTCAACTAACATCAAGGCGGTGGCCCGTTCCTGTAGGTTCATGCTCTACAACATCCGCAGAGTACGACCCTGCCTCACACAGGAAGCGGCGCAGGTCCTAATCCAGGCACTTGTCATCTCCCGTCTGGATTACTGCAACTCGCTGTTGACTGGGCTCCCTGCCTGTGCCATTAAACCCCTACAACTCATCCAGAACGCCGAAGCCCGTCTGGTGTTCAACCTTCCCAAGTTCTCTCACGTCACCCCGCTCCTCCGCTCTCTCCACTGGCTTCCAGTTGAAGCTCGCATCCGCTACAAGACCATGGTGCTTGCCTACGGAGCTGTGAGGGGAACGGCACCTCAGTACCTCCAGGCTCTGATCAGGCCCTACACCCAAACAAGGGCACTGCGTTCATCCACCTCTGGCCTGCTCGCCTCCCTACCACTGAGGAAGTACAGCTCCCGCTCAGCCCAGTCAAAACTGTTCGCTGCTCTGGCCCCCCAATGGTGGAACAAACTCCCTCACGACGCCAGGACAGCGGAGTCAATCACCACCTTCCGGAGACACCTGAAACCCCACCTCTTTAAGGAATACCTAGGATAGGATAAGTAATCCCTCTCACCCCCCCCCTTTAAGATTTAGATGCACTATTGTAAAGTGACTGTTCCACTGGATGTCATAAGGTGAATGCACCAATTTGTAAGTCGCTCTGGATAAGAGCGTCTGCTAAATGACTTAAATGTAAATGTAAATGTAATGCTTTTGAATTCTAAATAAATCACAGACAGAGTCACCAGCAACACAACCCCACACCATCACACCTCCTCTTCCATGCTTCACGGTAGGAACCACACATGCGGTGATCATCCGTTCACCTGCTCTGTGTCTCACAAAGACACGGCGGTTGGAACCAAAAATCTCAAATTTGGACTCATCAGACCAAAGGACAGATCTCCACCGGTCTAATGTCCATTGCTCGTGTTTCTTTGCCCAAGCAAGTCTCTTCTTCTTATTGGTGTCTTTTAGTAATGGTTTCTTTGCAGCAATTTGACCATGAGGACCTGATTCGCGCATTCTCTTCTGAACATTTGATGTCGAGATGTGTCTCTGTGAAGCATTTCTTTGGGCTGCATTTTCTGAGGCTGGTAACTCTAATTAACTTATTCTCTGCAGCAGAGGTAATTCTGGGTCTTCCTTTCCTGTGGTGGTCCTCATGACAGCCAGTTTCAGTGCTTGATTGTTTTTGTGGCTGCACTTGAAGAAATTCTTAAAATGTCTGACCTTCATGTCTTAATTGTCTGACCTTCATGTCTTAAAGTAATGATGAACTGTTTTTTTACCAAATAGGGCCATCTTATGTATACCATCCCTACCTTGTCACAACACAACTGATTGGCTCAAACAAAAATAAATAACACAAATGAACTTTTAACAAAGAACACCTGTTAATTGAAATGCATTCCAGGTGAATACCTCATAAAGCTGGTTGAGTGAATGCCAAGCGTGTGCAAAGTTGAAGTATCTCAAATATATTTGGATTTGTTTAACACTTTTTTGGGTTACTACATGATTCCATATGTGTTATTTCATAGTTTTGATGTCTTCACTATTATTTGTAGAAAATAGTACAAATAAAGTAAAACCCTTGAATGAGTAGGTGTGTCCAAACTTTTGACTGGTTCTGTATATACAGTGGATTCAAACGTATTGTGAACCCTTGACTTTTTCCACAATTTGTTACGTTACAGTCTTATTCTGAAATTGATTTAAAAAAAGAATCCTCATCAATCTACACACAACACCCCATAATGACAAAGCGAAAACAGGTTTGTAGAATTGTTAGCAAATTTATTAGAAGTAAAAAACAGAAATACCTTATTTACATAAGCTTACAGACCCTTCACTATGAGACTCGAACTTGATTGGAGTCCACCTGTGGTAAATTAAATTGATTGGACATGATTTGGAAAGGCACACGCCTGTCTATATAAGGTCCCACAGTTGACAGTGCATGTCAGAGCAAAAACCAAGACATGAGGTCAAAGGAATTGTCCGTAGAGCTCCGAGACAGGATTGTGTCGAGGCACAGATTTGGGGAAGGGTATCAAAAAATGTCTGCAGCATTGAAGGTCTCCAAGAACAATGTGGCCTCCATAAATCTTAAATGGAAGAAGTTTGGAACCACCAAGACTCTTCCTAGAGCTGGCCGCCTGGCCAAACTGAGCAATCGGGGGAGAAGGGCCTTGGTCAGGGAGCTGACCAAAAACCTGATGGTCACTCTGA
Source organism: Oncorhynchus gorbuscha (assembly GCF_021184085.1). Lineage (NCBI taxonomy): Eukaryota > Metazoa > Chordata > Actinopteri > Salmoniformes > Salmonidae > Oncorhynchus > Oncorhynchus gorbuscha. The sequence goes on along the minus strand of NC_060175.1, from coordinate 81,905,297 downwards.
CAGAGCTGCGGAGTTCCTCTGTGGAGATGGGAGAACCTTCCAGAAGGACAACCATCTCTGCAGCACTCCACCAATCAGTTATTTTTCGTAGAGTGGCCAGACGGAAGCCACTCCTCAGTAAAAGGCACATGACAGCCTGCTCGGAGTTTGCCAAAAGGCATCTAAAGGACTCTCAGACCATGAGAAACAAGATTATCTGGTCTGATGAAACCAAGATTAAACTCTTTGGCCTGAATGCCAAGCGTCACGTCTGGAGGAAACCTGGCACCATACCTATGGTAAAGCATGGTGGTGGCAGCATCATGCTGTGGGGATGTTTTTCAGTGGCAGGGACTGGGAGACTAGTCAGGATCGAGGGGAAAGATGAACGGAGCAAAGTACATCGAGATCCTTGATGAAAACCTGCTCTGGAGCGCTCAGGACCTCAGACTGGGGCGAAGGTTTATCTTCCAATAGGACAACGACCCTAAGCACACAGCCAAGACAACACAGGAGTGGCTTCAGAGCAAGTCTCTGAATGCCCTTGAGTGGTCCAGCCAGAGCCCGGACGTGAATGCGGTCGAACATCTCTGTAGAGGCCTGAAAATAGTGGTGCAGCGACACTCCCCATCTAACCTGACAGAACTTGAGAAGAATGGGAGAAACTACCCAAATACAAGTGTGCCAAGCTTTTAGCGTCATACCCAAAAAGACTTGCTTTAATCACTGCCAACGGTGCTTCAACAAAGTACTGAGTAAAGGGTTTGAATACTTATGCAAATGTGAGATTTCAGTTTTGGATTTTTTATACATTTGCAAAAATGTCTAAAGAGTTTTTGCTTCGTCATTATGGGGTATTGTGTATTGTTTGATGAAACAAAGCAATTGAATAAGGCTGTAACGTAACAAAATGTGGAAAAAGTCAAGGGGTCTGAATACTTTCCAAAATGCACTGCATATTACAAATCCTGTGTATCTTAATTCCCATTATTAACAAATAATATGCGTAATAATGTAGGCTGTTCATGCAAATGATTATTACCTATAACCAGGATTGCCATTACAAAAATTATATTTTTGGTAAGCAATTATTATTTTACCACACATTTATTGTGATTCATCCTATATTATCCCTAACATCATTACCCCCTAGCAACAGATGTGGAATACATACATACACACACACATTCATACACACACACTGAACCCCTTTTCCCCATAAACTACCATAAGCTCAGATGCTCAACAGGTGTTCCATCCTTGAGCCCAACTCAAGAAAGGACTTGTTTTACGAATGCATATACAGTTGCAGCTGTTTGAGAAGGCATGAAACATTTAGCTAAAAAATTGAAAAATTAGGAGATTTCATTAACTATTGTTCAGTCCTAGGTGATGGAGATCAGATACACATGGAGATCAGATACACCCCCTTCCTCTGAAACACACACACACACTGGTCTCCCATTGTGACCAATTTCCAAGCAACTCTGTGCAGTCAGACCTTTTGATTATTTTGTTCTACCAGGGCCACAATAATATGCCCCCTCCCCATGGGTTAGTGCAGCTCTTCATGCCAGCGCTGCCACTACCTGGGTGGGGGCACCCCACCGGAATCCCCATCGGCTAGGTAAAAGTTTGTCAAGGTTCAAATTAGCAGCTTTGAGAATTTCCTTGCATATTATCCTCTCCCATCAGGGGGCTTTGACTTTGCAGGACCAACCCTGCCAGGCAGGCTCAGAATCTTAAGAGGCCGGTGCTGCTTTAGTAGGTGTCTGTGTGATGAACTTGGTTCTTGTTGAAGGCTGGTGATAATATCCATGCCCTGATGAGCAGGTGAAGAAGAAATGCTGTGTTTCATATTCAATATGTTTCAGTCAACGCACATTTACTTGGGGCTTTATTTAATATTTTAAACTGAAGTGTTACAGATTCTTGTGATACAAAGGTAAAGGTCATTTTTGATTGAGCCGACATATGCATCATTTACTGTGAATGCAGTCTCTGCTAATGCGGGAACATATCCTTTCAATTTCAACCACACTGTACAGCTGAACTTCCCCAATGCGGATTGAATAGAGCCCTGGAAGTCTACCAATAAAATATTATCATTCATTATATTGGAGTGTCTGTTGAACATGATCTATTCTCATATTATTTACCCATCATTAGTGTTCAGAGACAATTAGTGAAATACTTTTATTTTTATCAATCATAGAACGAAACATACTCCTGCAATAACACAAGTAAAAATATTTCATTGACTTTAATGTTTGTCAAAAGCTCTTTTCCACACTCAGTTCCAATGAATGGCCTTGACATCACTGATCCATCCCTAACCAGTGTATGACCATCACTACCTCCATCTCTCCTGGCAACAGAGTCATTATCACATTACAGTGGCAATCTCGGCAGAGGCGTCTATCTGAAACCATGTAAATACAATTAATAGACCTGTCAGCCTGGGGTGTTCAATGTGTGAACAAACATGGCTCTTTGAAATGTTAGTGGTATTATACCCAACCTGTGCCATGGTAACAAGCGGATCGATTAATATGTTTATTTACAAATAATGGGCATCAATCAACTGTCACCATTGTTTTAAATGAAAATGTTAGTACTATGCATTTTAGTTCTATGGTTGAAAACACCAATCTTGGTGCATAGTGGTTTCATCAACACAAGAGGGTGACATCGTCTAGGGAAATTATATGCTGATCTGGGTTCAGTCAAAGGACAGTGAGTGAATGACAGGCCTGTGTCTAGATATTACCAGACAGACCTGGGTGCAGTTTGACCATGAGGGCCATTCTGCAGTGGATTTGTACTGCAGAGAATTCGCCTTTAAGTACATGGACTACTTTGTGCTTAAGCTTTACATGCAGCCTATTCTTAAATTATTGCTCTAGAAATAAAGAAGAAACATCCTTACACAAAAGTACAACATCAAAAAATAACAACGTTAATTCCTTCTTTGCATATTTTAGACTTCACTTTGATTTTGGCAACACATTTTGGCAGTCAACACTTACATTACATTCAGAAAAATAATTGGTCTCAAAAAAGAAGCTGAGAATTCAGTAAAAAGCAATGTTTTGATTATTGCCCTCCGAGTGGAATTCTGACCTCAAAACAGAACTCTAGCATCAAAAACATCCCAAACAAAATGGATGGCCTAGAGAGACATTTGGAGGCCCATAACATGGTTTTCTACTCTCTGACAAAAGGCCCTTCCCTACTGCTTCCCGTAGGGACCTTGCAGCTCAACACTTCATACATGAAGCACCAAACACCAGAAACAACAACAACAAACCAGTGTCTAGTAGTCCTCCGAGATCTGTGGAAAACAAAAAACTAACAGTAAGGCACTTCAATGTAAATCATTCTGCTAGGTGCTTCTTACTAATCATTACAACATATTATATGACCAGCCTAATGTGTCTAATGTCTTCTGGGTAAAACAGGCACAACTGTAATCATTGCATAGTTCCACAGACTTGAGGGTGCACTGTAACCATGTTCTCAATACAGTGGTGTAATGTACAGTAGATAGTTATTATCAAAGGCATATTTGAGTACTTTCCTACAGTTGTTAAACAGTAGAAATATACATTAACAGTACAGCTTATAGTTTTAACTACAATCAATCATTTGAAAAACCTAAATATAATCGTTAGTAAATATATATTTAAATCAATTTATGGACGTCATTCCAGTATTTAAACAATTTTCTACACGTACATCTCCTTATATTCCTAGCAATATAAACATTCACATCATTGACAAAAAATATCCTGAATATCTCTTAAACACGAAATGGATGGACAGGCAAATCCTAATAAGTGTACAAAAAATAAAATAAAAATAGAAAATGGACACGTTAAAAACAGAATGTATTTTTCTTCCTTAGAGATCCACTTCTTAGTGAGTATTTGCTGCAATACATTTCAATCTTATTATCATAAATATCTTCATAAACCAAATGTGCCTGTATGGAAATCAATGTTGCATTTCTACCAATATTGATAGACTGACATTATGTTCTGTGCTATATGTGAAATGTTTACAAATCTCCTGACTAAGACGTTATCTCATTCAAGTTCAAAAGCACAAAAGTAATGCACAAACAAAAGTAATCAAAATAATATATTATCGCTTCTGTCATATTGCGCTGAATAGACATGCTATAAAGGAAGTAGTGTGACTGTGTAACACCAACAATATATTAAACCACAATTTTTAGTTTTCACTTCGAGGGAATTGCATTTTTTAAAATTTAAAGCAATCACCTTATCAATCAGGATTCTATAACTATTTATAAGCCTGCCCTATACCATGATGACCTTACACAGGTACAGTATGTGTGAGATGTCGCTCCCTGACTCATTGTCATAAAAGTATTGATAAAATCAGAGCATGATCTATTAAAACGAACTATTAAAAAGTAATTTATAATCAATACACAAGAGAAACTGAACTAAATTCAGTTTGACGGCTTTCAGAACCCAATGATACCATATAATAAACAAAACAAACAAAAAACAATGAAAAATGTAAAATGTGTAAACACCTGAAAACAAACTAACTAACTAACCAGCAGTTGGCTGAAGTTAGCTACTGACGGGAGACGTCTGAGGAGGCCTCAACACAACACAACATAGAACAGGTTGAAGGGGTGGAGATAAAAATGCAGGTGAGTGGAGTGGGCAGCAGTGAGTGCTAACAGCTCTGGTCGTTCTCTTCCATGCTTTTGCTGCCTGAGCAGCTGCTGTCCTTAGAAGCTCCGGGTGAGACAGAGGAAAGCAGGGGGTCTCCCCCTCCCACAGGGGACAAGTTGTCATCCATCAGGATGTCCATCAAGGCCCCCTTAGGATGACTGCCGTAAGGCCCCTGGTCACCTGAGACTCCCCTGTGGCCCTTGGTGTAGGGAGCTGCTCCATCGTTGAGCTCCAAGATGGTGTACTGAACCTGGTCTGGAGTGCAGGCTGGGTGGTGTTGGTGCCGGGGGTGGACATGGTACAGATCCTGGTGGCAGTCTCCCAGGGCTGGCTCCTGCTTGATGCCTCGGGCTGAGAGCTCAGCTGAGCAGAGGGCAGATGTGTCTGTGGTCAGACCATGGGCACGAGCTTGCATCTCCAACTCCTGAACCCCATCAAGGGACGGAGAAAGAGAAAGGAAAGAGAGTGTTATCAACATTGTCTGTCTGCATGCTGCATATCTGATACCATCCAGAATATAGAAGAGCCTCATCTCAATTCAATCCTACTTTGATTGGCTAATACAGTATGTGACATTTTGAAGGCATGGCTAGTTGCTCCTTATCTCTCCCAGTGCCCCACGGCCTACCATGCTGTACCTGTATCCGCAGCATCAGGTGTCTATTGGCATGCTCCAGCTTCTTCTGTCTGTTCTCCAGCTCTTTGGCCCTCTGCTGCTCCCTCTGTAGCTTCCTGATGTAATCCACCGACGCCTTGAGAATGGTGCCTTTGTTCCATCGCATATCCCTGAGGACCAGAGAGGGGCGCGGCAGGCCAGCAAGGTTTTATCAGCCTGAACTGGTAGCATTCTAGAGTACACTGACAACGTTCTAACTCACACAATTCTCAAGGGTATGGATGCACTGAAAAGAAAACCTGAGCCATTGATCTATAATTATCGTAAACTCTAGCCTGGGGTCAATGTCTGACCCATGATATATACAGTGGGGTCCGGAATTATTGGAACCTTTGTTAAAGATGAGCAAAAAAGACTGTAAAAAAAAAAAAATAATAATAATAATACATACAAATAATAATACAAATACTGAGCTATGTTGTATGCTTAAAAAATGAAAAATTATATTATTTTATACTAATAGAATTGCTCAGAGAAAGAGATATTATTTAACAAGTAATAAAAAAAAAGCTAAAAGATAGGGGTCAGCATTATTGGATCCCCTGTTTTCAATACTCCAGTACCCTCCCTTTGGAAGGATAACAATACTGAGCCTTTTTATCAAATGTTTTATGAGATTGGAGAACACTTTGGGAGAGATCTTAGACCATTTCACCATGGGTGAAGGTCAAACCCGTGACCAAATACCTCTATTTTCATGTCATCTGACGATAGCACCGCCTGGAGTTTGCTAAACATCATTGGCACTTGGTTTGGAACCAGTGCTATAGTCATATGACACAAAAATAGAGGTCCACCCAGCGGTGGGTTTGGCCTTAGAAAGAACAATGCATATGTAGTAAAATACCTCATCACTACTGTTTAATATGGTGGTGGATTGATGATGTTATGGGGCTATTTTGCTTCCACTGGTCTTGGGGTCCGTGTTAAGGTCAACGGCATTATGAACTTTGTCAAGTACCAGGATATGTTAGCCAAAAACCTGGTTGCCTCTGCCAGGAGGCTGAAACTTGGCCGCAAGTGAATATTCCAGCAAAAACCACAAAGAAAAAAACAAAATCAACATTTTGCAATGGCCATCTCAGTGGGCATTGAAAACCTGTGGTTTGAATTGAAGAGGGCAATCGATTAGCGCAGACAAAATATATCAAGGATCTGGAAAGATTCTGTATGGAGGAATGGTCTAAGATCCCTCCTAATGTGTTCCCCAATCCCATACAACATTTTAGAAAAAGGCTCATTGTCAATATCCTTACAAGGGGAGGGGTCGGCAGGTAGCCTAGTGGTTAGAGCCACTAACCGAAAGGTTGCTGGATTGAATCCCAGAGCTGACAAGGTAAAAATCTGTTGTTCTGCCCCTGAGCAAGGCAGTTAACCCACTGTTCTCCGGTCACTGAAGACGTGGATGTCGATTATGACAGCTCTGATTCAGAATGGTTGGGTTAAATGCGGAAGACACATTTCAGTTGAATGTATTCAGGTGTATAACTGAATCCCTTTCCCTTAACTGGAGGATTGAAAACAGGGGATCCAATCATTTTGACCCATATCTTTTTGACATTTGTTTTAATTACTTGTTACACAAAATCTCAGTCTTTGAGCAATAGTACTATTATTAAATAATATAAATGTTCTAATTTTTGGAGTATAGAATATAGCTCAGTATTTGTATTACTGATTTTCTGTTATTTCTTTGCTCATCTTTATTATGGGATCCAACAATTCCAGACTGCGCTGTATCTGGTAGAAAGACTTCCAATCCAAGTAAACATAACGCAACTTACGGATCATTTGATTTTGGAATCATGGTCCCCAATTCTTTGATCCGGTCGTTGATGTTAAACCTCCGTCTTCTCTCAACTACAGGGAATAGGACGAGAAGAGAACAATAAGAAACAATCAATCATGCAAAATGTAATAATGAAAAGGTAATATCACTGCATATCTAAACAACCCACATGATATTACTAGATAGCTGATAATTACCGTATAGCAAAACTCACTCAAATTATGGTTATCCTTCTTCTGTCGTTCCTTTGCCATTGCCCTGACCTCTGCTTCTGAAACAAAGCAGTTAGCATTAGGAATGGACAATGACTACAGATGTGGGATCTTCATTTGATAACCCTGTTGCAGGAGAACAATGCAGGAAATGTAAAACTTGTAGTGTATTTGAGGTTTAAAATGTGTCATTTCCACTTTGAAATTTCAGATTTGATTTTACCTTACGAAAAATGTATCAACCCCTACAAAAACGCCCATTAATTATAATCCATATAATAATTCACATTTCTTGTTGCTGCAGGATTATTTTCAAACTGGATCAGTTTAAGATCCTTCATCTGTAGGACAATGGCAAAACATTGATGTTGACACACAACAAAACAGTTATGCCAGAAATGTTTAGTTAGTTTCGGGAAGAAAATAAATGAAACTGTGCTGAGCACATTATAGGCTAAGCAATATGCACCCGTGTAACCTAACTCAAACTCACAGTTAGCTAAAGTAAATATGACTATGCAGACATACCTACAGGAAACCCTTCAGGCCTGTGATAGTTCTCAAACTTGCTACACGACCCAGACTTGTCCAGCATGTGCATGATGGCCGGACATTGGGAAACTATTTGGCACATAAAATGTTCAATGCATTTCACTTTATTTTGAATGACAAAATAACAAAGTTTACAATAATCAAAAACAATATCAATGCAAAGCACATGCATAACATTTCCCTGAACCTTTCAAACATATTGCTCAGTCACAAAGGTCTGGAGAGTATGTTTGAATCTGGATGTTTTCCATGTAATGGGGTCATGCTCACCTGAGTATTCCCTTTTGATGTTGGGCAGGTTGGCAGGGCAGGAGTTGATGGCCAGGCCTGGATGGGGCATGCTCTGGTTACCATAAATGTCCAAGAGGTTAGTGTTGACAGCGATCTGATGAGAAAAGATAACCACAGACAATAGTAATGTTAGCAGGGTCAAATATACCTGGCACATGTGGTGCTTGACACATGAGTAGTTAACCCTTTAAAAATGTGTTTACACAATGATCTGGAAGCAAACATTTGCTGTATTCGTAGACACATCTACTATGAATTGTCACATAGGCCTCCACCGGATAGGTGCAGTGAGATGTGTTGCTCTACAGGGTCAGCCATAGTAGTACTGTGCCCCTGGAGCAAATTAGGGTTAAGTGCCTTGCTCAAGGGCACATAGACAGATTTCCCCTTGTCAGCTCAGGTATTCAAACCAGCAGCCTTTCTGTTACTGGCCTCATGCAAGCAGACAGTAAATTAAGGCAATCATACCGTATTGGCCATCTGAAGCCCTGGGTCCATTAATCCAAGGATATCGTCGTTATAACTCGATTCCAGACTAATTATGTCATCAATGACATCATCCATCTATAATAAAAAAACTAAAATTGAATTTGAGATAACATATTTTCTAACAGACAGTGATTCAGTTGAGGGTTAATCAACAGAAGATCACATTTCCTTATCAATTAATATGTATTATCCAACTCCATGGTGTTACTACCATTCATTACTCAAATACACGTTGCTTTGAAGTATAAGTAATCGAAAATTGGCAGATATTATGGTGTGAAAAGCACACTGAATTTACACACACTGCATTGTAGCTCGGCATCTATGGCCATGTTACGTTTTGCGTTACCTCTTTCTCACAGTTGATGTTGAGGGTGAGTAAGGCCATGGGGCTGTTGGGGGCACTGTTTCCCGGCCCCAGAACCATGCCCTTGTGGTCAGAGGACTGGTTGGGGCAGGGCAGGGAGCCAAGCTTGCCCAGGTAGCGCTTCACCTGCTGCTGCTGGGCCTGCTGGATGTGGTACTTGGTGGGGTTCTCCAGGTGAGTCTGCACCTGGAGGAGGTAGGGAGAGATGGAGTGAAAGAGGGAGAGACATAAGTGAGAGTCAGAATCCTCAAGCGCTGTTATGATGGGTTGATGATCATTGGTCATGTTGTAATTGTGCTGTGCACTCAAGAAACAGCTCACATATCTCACTGAATATTAATCTCACTAAATAAGCAAACAACAGCTCTCATATCTCACTGAATATTAATCTCACTAAATAAGCAAGAAACAGCCTTGAAAATGTTTCCATACATTTATAATAATAAAGAGAACCTGATTACTAATTAATATGAAAATAAAATACCCGTCAGCTCAACTAGTGATAGAGTCCTTGACTTGACCAGAGAAAGTCAAGTATGAATTGAAATGTTAGAAAGTATCGATATTACTAGCAAATCCCAAAGCAGTGCGCCGTAAGCTTATCTTTTCATTTATATTTATTTCTGTGCTATCTCTTGATAGCTAAATAATCCCTAGATATAAATACATGTATTCACAATTCATGTCACACGTTCCATCTGAATAAATGTTATGTTTATCTTACCATACCCCAAAAGAAAAAGGGGGGAAAATAAAATATATTTCAATCAGCATAATCCTGGACCTACTTGATAATGGTGGTATTCAAGCATCTCCAACATCTCCAGCACAATTTATATTCCAACTACAAATATGAGATGCTTAAAACCTAATTATATTCCCTTTCAAAGTCTATGCAAGACCAGAGAGGCTGTCTTCCTCTCTTTCATCCGCTGCTTTCAACACTGATAATACAGAGAGGAACACCTCTAGTTCAGCTTATAAAAGGCAGAAAAAAGGCATTAGTTACACATGTTAATAAGTCTAAGTGAGACACAATGAACCTTTTTAAAGATTGTGATGCTTTATGTAAAATATGAATTTATGCCTTTATGGTGCTAGTTTGACGTCAGAGTGGGAGTCTTACAAAGAGGCTCTTTCTACAACCAAGACCAGGTCACCCTGTCTACTGACACTTGCCCCAGGCCAGATAACTTCTCATCTCCTCTTTAACCACATGCATGGCTGTTGCACACTGGCTGGTTACTCTGCTATTTTTGGATGATAGGCTCACTGAGCTAAAACTATTCTTGTAAACTACATGCTTCATAATATAGTAAAATATATACTGTATTGTTTTGTTTGTCTAAACATCTTCATTGAAACAAAAAATCCATAAAATGATTATGTTGCTAAAGGGAGGCTACTTTATTTATTCTTTACTCAAACCTGAGAGAAAGCAGATTGTAGTAAGATGTTTCTAAACATGAGATTTCAGCTACCTGTAACATTATCTCTAATATGAAGTTATTCCTGAATCCTAACAGGACAGTACATCACTGCATTCAAGGGTTCCAACAAGAGCAAAGATAACCAACTGATAAATAACCAATTATAAACCAGTAATGGGAGAGAATTCCGTTTAGAATCGGTTGTACTGAAGCATGTGTTTATCCAACACGTGTGTAAATTGACTGTAGCCAAGCCTGGACAAACTCAGAATGACAGTTGATTTCACTGGTGAGGTGGTTAATGAGGTCAGGATAACCAAGTGTGGATGACAGAGTCTGGTTATTTGGAAAGGCTTGAGGCAGATGGAGCTCCTCACAACCCCATTCACCTCCTGAACTCTTGGCTCAACAACGCAGCAACAGAACCAGACGGTCCCTCCCCCGGGCCCTTATTGGCTGAGGTTATTTAACCTTGCAAATAGTATCTACAGTAACAACTGACACCACACTAGCATCAATAGAGAATATCATACACTGTTCTACTATAACATGGTAATAAGCATTTACTGGTAGGCCTATTTGTTTTATGCAACAAAAATTAAAAAGGAATTCAATAGATGTGTATTGCTCAATGTAAATTGGCATTCCCTATTTCTAGTCATTCCATAAGGAATGTATCCTAACTGGCAGGTATATTAATAGCTCTCTGAGGTATTTTGGGAATTCCCCTGGGGAGAGTTGAAAGTTATTTCAGGCATGTGTGATAACTGAAGGGGTCAAAGTTGGGAATGCATCCTGACCAATTAGGCAATAAAACCCTCTGGGCCAGCTTTAAATGCCCTTTACATGCACTGTTCGTCAACAATGAGAGGTGGAGGAATTGTGTAGAATTAGAGGCATCCTAAACAAAGCGAACCGTTCAAATAATATTTTCTAGATGTCAGAGAGGTGTGAGCAATCCCTGATTTGTATCTATATAGTGTTCATGTGCTGTAAATGGGACACCAAATAATCATCCAACAATCCATAAATATATATAAATAATTAGCCTGTATGTTTTCTTAGAAAGTGCCACATGCTGAACAATCTGATAACAAGTCTCTTAACGTCTTAATATGCAATTAACGCTACTATTACTACTAATATGACGGCCACATGCACGACCCCCGACAGTAATACTACATTTCATAATTGTACAGTACTGTGGAAAGGCAAATGTTGCTGCAAAGCTGAAAACACAAGTTAGAATCCATTGACACAATATGCGTTCTGTATATTTCAGAGTTGTACATCTGTCTACTTTCTCACACCAGTCCGACATCCATTTCCATCAGTGAATACCAAGGCATACTTCCTGCCAATTTGCCTCAGTATTTTCTTGACCTGGTCAAATTCCTTCTGCTAATATTGAACATGGAAGGTGTGTAAATACTGCTTTTGTTATGATGAATTGCTTTGAATCGATAGCGACATCTATGTACCAGGGTGTTATTGAGACAACGGAACAAGATCAGCAATTATTTGTTATTTTTTACATTGATTGAATGACATTTAAATTGAAATAATAACATGGATTATAACACTGGATTAACTCAATATAGTGAGCCAAGAAGCACACAAAAAATCTATACTACTTGTACATTATATAAAATAAGCATTAGAATTGGCCAGAATACAGAATGCAGGCTTTGTCGAATTGATTTCACTCAATACAGATTGAACTTTATGCCTCTGGTAACTGAACTAGAAGTTCTTCCAAACCACACTACATGTTCTTTGCCTTACGGTTCTCATTTGGTGTTTATAACTTCCATGAGAGAAACGTAAGTAACTAGTGTGAAGTCAGAAGATACATGGCTTGAATTTAGTCTTAGCTGAAACTATAAATAATCTGACTTCCAAAATAAGACAGGCCAACACAGTCCTGAGGCAACAAGCAACTCCTCCTTGATAAAGTCAATTACTATTGTTTTAGCTAGGTTTTTTTAGCCCATTGATTTTGTTGTAATGTTTTAGTCACTCCAATATCACATGGATACACAATACCCAATGCTGAGTAAAAAGTTTGGGAACCCCTGATCTAATCCATGAGAGTAAACCTAATGCAATTTTTCCTGATCTATTAATTTCATTATATATTATGAAATCTTACAATGTCTAATGTCTCAAAGGTTCAATAATTGTATTTGATGAATTTCTCAAGTTTAACTAAACTGTTTCTTTGTGGCTAAACCAAAGCGACCATCTGTAAACTAGTAAATATGAAAATTACAGTATGTGACACCCATGAATAATTACAGATGTAGGATCTTAAATTGATCACTCCTTTGTATCTGATCATTTTCCTGAACAGCAGGAAATGCAAACTTGTTGTGTTTGAGGTTTAAAAATGCTTCTAAAGTTTGTAGTTTCCACTTTAAAATGTCAGACTTGATTTGCCCTAACGAAAAATGTATCAATCCCTACAAAAAATGTCCATTAGAAGTATCAGAACACTAAACACTAATCCTTGACTTTGGCAATGTCATTTACAAAATAGCCTCCAACACACTACACAACAAATTGGATGCAGTCTATCACAGTGCAATCCGTTTTGTCACCAAAGCCCCATATACTACCCACCATTGCGACCTGTACGCTCTCGTTGGCTGGCCCTCGCTTCATACTCGTCGCCAAACCCACTGGCTCCATGTCATCTACAAGACCCTGCTAGGTAAAGTCCCCCCTTATCTCAGCTCGCTGGTCACCATAGCATCTCCCAACTGTAGCACGCGCTCCAGCAGGTATATCTGTTATGCAGGTGAATGAGGACCCAAAAGCGACTTGGCGAAAACAGAGTTTTTAATCCAGTAAAGTTACTTTACAAACAAAAGGCATAATACTACTCGTAATGACGAGAACAGACTGGAGACTTGATCAAGAACTGCAGGTTGCCTCGGGAAGGCACTTGAACGTAGCAGACTCAGACACCTGCTCACCACGCAGCATCTGAGGGAAACACGACACGACAGGGCAATACATAGACACAGCACGGTGAACAATAGATAAGGATCCGACAGGGCAGGAACGGAAAACAAGGAGAGAAATAGGGACTCTAATCAGGGAAAAGGATCGGGAACAGGTGTGGGAAGACTAAATGATTGATTAGGGGAATAGGAACAGCTGGGAGCAGGAACGGAACGATAGAGAGAAGAGAGAGCGAGAGAGTGAGAGAGGGAGGGGGAGAGAGAGGGATAGAAAGAGGGAAAGAACCTAATAAGACCAGCAGAGGGAAACGAATAGAAGGGGAAGCACAGGGACAAGACATGATAATCAATGACAAAACATGACAGTACCCCCCCACTCACCGAGCGCCTCCTGGCGCACTCGAGGAGGAACCCTGGCGGCAACGGAGGAAATCATCAATAAGCGAACGGTCCAGCACGTCCCGAGACGGAACCCAACTCCTCTCCTCAGGACCGTAACCCTCCCAATCCACTAAGTATTGGTGACCCCGTCCCCGAGAACGCATGTCCATGATCCTACGTACCTTGTAAATGGGTGCGCTCTCGACAAGGACGGGAGGGGGAGGGAAGACGAACGGGGGTGCGAAGAAAGGGCTTGACACAGGAGACATGGAAGACAGGATGGACGCGACGAAGATGTCGCGGAAGAAGCAGTCGCACAGCGACAGGATTGACGACCTGGGAGACACGGAACGGACCAATGAACCGCGGAGTCAACTTACGAGAAGCTGTCGTAAGAGGAAGGTTGCGAGTGGAAAGCCACACTCTCTGGCCGCAACAATACCTAGGACTCTTAATCCTGCGTTTATTGGCGGCTCTCACAGTCTGTGCCCTGTAACGGCAAAGTGCAGACCTCACCCTCCTCCAGGTGCGCTCACAACGTTGGACAAACGCTGAGCGGAGGGAACGCTGGACTCGGCAAGCTGGGAAGAGAACAGAGGAGGCTGGTAACCCAGACTACTCTGAAACGGAGATAACCCGGTAGCAGACGAAGGAAGCGAGTTGTGAGCGTATTCTGCCCAGGGGAGCTGTTCTGCCCAAGACGCAGGGTTTCTGAAAGAAAGGCTGCGTAGTATGCGACCAATCGTCTGATTGGCCCTCTCTGCTTGACCGTTAGACTGGGGATGAAACCCGGAAGAGAGACTGACGGACGCACCAATCAAACGACAGAACTCCCTCCAAAACTGTGACGTGAATTGCGGGCCTCTGTCTGAAACGGCGTCTAACGGGAGGCCATGAATTCTGAACACATTCTCGATGATGATTTGTGCCGTCTCCTTAGCGGAAGGAAGTTTCGCGAGGGGAATGAAATGTGCCGCCTTAGAGAACCTATCGACAACCGTAAGAATCACAGTCTTCCCCGCAGACAAAGGCAGACCGGTAATGAAGTCTAGGGCGATGTGAGACCATGGTCGAGAAGGAATGGGGAGCGGTCTGAGACGACCGGCAGGAGGAGAGTTACCCGACTTAGTCTGCGCGAAGTCCGAACAAGCAGCCACGAAACGGCGCGTGTCACGCTCCTGAGTCGGCCACCAAAAGCGCTGGCGAATAGACGCAAGAGTGCCTCGAACACCGGGATGACCAGCTAACTTGGCAGAGTGAGCCCACTGAAGAACAGCCAGACGAGTGGAAACAGGAACGAAAAAGGAGGTTACTAGGACAAGCGCGGCGACGCAGTGTGCGTGAGTGCTTGCTTAACCTGTCTTTCAATTCCCCAGACTGTCAACCCGACAACACGCCCATAAGGAAGAATCCCCTCGGGATCAGTAGAAGCCACAGAAGAACTAAACAGACGGGATAAGGCATCAGGCTTGGTGTTTTTGCTACCCGGACGGTAAGAAATCACAAACTCGAAACGAGCGAAAAACAACGCCCAACGAGCTTGACGGGCATTAAGTCGTTTGGCAGAACGGATGTACTCAAGGTTCTTATGGTCTGTCCAAACGACAAAAGGAACGGTCGCCCCCTCCAACCACTGTCGCCATTCGCCTAGGGCTAAGCGGATGGCGAGCAGTTCGCGGTTACCCACATCATAGTTGCGCTCAGATGGCGACAGGCGATGAGAAAAATAAGCGCAAGGATGAACCTTATCGTCAGACTGGAAGCGCTGGGATAGAATGGCTCCCACGCCTACCTCTGAAGCGTCAACCTCGACAATGAATTGTCTAGTGACGTCAGGAGTAACGAGGATAGGAGCGGACGTAAAACGTTCTTTTAGAAGATCAAAAGCTCCCTGGGCGGAACCGGACCACTTAAAACACGTCTTGACAGAAGTAAGAGCTGTGAGAGGGGCAGCAACTTGACCGAAATTACGAATGAAACGCCGATAGAAATTAGCGAAACCTAAAAAGCGCTGCAACTCGACACGTGACCTTGGAACGGGCCAATCACTGACAGCTTGGACCTTAGCGGAATCCATCTGAATGCCTTCAGCGGAAATAACGGAACCGAGAAAAGTAACGGAGGAGACATGAAAAGAGCACTTCTCAGCCTTCACGTAGAGACAATTCTCTAAAAGGCGCTGTAGAACACGTCGAACGTGCTGAACATGAATCTCGAGTGACGGTGAAAAAATCAGGATATCGTCAAGATAGACAAAAACAAAGATGTTCAGCATGTCTCTCAGAACATCATTAACTAATGCCTGAAAAACAGCTGGCGCATTGGCGAGACCAAACGGCAGAACCCGGTACTCAAAATGCCCTAACGAAGTGTTAAACGCCGTTTTCCACTCGTCCCCCTCTCTGATGCGCACGAGATGGTAAGCGTTACGATGGTCCAACTTAGTAAAGCACCTGGCTCCCTGCAGAATCTCGAAGGCTGATGACATAAGGGGAAGCGGATAACGATTCTTAACCGTTATGTCATTCAGCCCTCGATAATCCACGCAGGGGCGCAGAGTACCGTCCTTCTTCTTAACAAAAAAGAACCCCGCCCCGGCCGGAGAGGAAGAAGGCACTATGGTACCGGCGTCAAGAGACACAGATAAATAATTCCCGAGAGCCTTACGTTCGGGAGCCGACAGAGAGTATAGTCTACCCCGAGGAGGAGTGGTCCCCGGAAGGAGATCAATACTACAATCATACGACCGGTGAGGAGGAAGGGAGTTGGCTCGGGACCGACTGAAGACCGTGCGCAGATCATGATATTCCTCCGGCACTCCTGTCAAATCGCCAGGTTCCTCCTGAGAAGTGGGGACAGAAGAAATGGGAGGGATGGCAGACATTAAACACTTCACATGACAAGAAACGTTCCAGGATAGGATAGAATTACTAGACCAATTAATAGAAGGATTATGACATACTAGCCAGGGATGACCCAAAACAACAGGTGTAAAAGGTGAACGAAAAATCAAAAAAGAAATAGTCTCACTGTGGTTACCAGATACTGTGAGAGTTAAAGGTAGTGTCTCAAATCTGATACTGGGAAGATGACTACCATCTAAGGCAAACATGGGCGTAGGCTTGTCTAACTGTCTGAAAGGAATGTCATGTTTCCGAGCCCATGCTTCGTCCATGAAACAACCCTCAGCCCCAGAGTCAATCAAGGCACTGCATGTAGCACCCGAACCGGTCCAGCGTAGATGGACCGACATAGTAGTACAGGATCTAGATGAAGAGACCTGAGTAGTAGCGCTCACCAGTAGCCCTCCGCTTACTGATGAGCTCTGGCCTTTACTGGACATGAATTGACAAAATGTCCATCAAATCCGCAATAGAGGCACAGGCGGTTGGTGATCCTCCGTTCCCTCTCCTTGGTCGAGATGCGAATACCTCCCAGCTGCATGGGCTCAGTCTCTGAGCCAGAGGAGGGAGATGGTTGCGATGCGGAGCAGGAAACACCGTTGACGCGAGCTCTCTTCCACGAGCTTGGTGACGAAGATCTACCCGTCGTTCTATGCGGATGGCGAGAGCAATCAAAGAGTCCACACTGGAAGGAACCTCCCGAGAGAGAATCTCATCTTTGACCACTGCGTGGAGTCCCTCCAGAAAACGAGCGAGCAGCGCCGGCTCGTTCCAGTCACTAGAGGCAGCAAGAGTGCGAAACTCTATAGAGTAATCCGTTATGGATCGATCACCTTGGCATAAGGAAGCCAGGGCCCTAAAAGCCTCCCTACCAAAAACTGAACGGTCAAAAACCCGAATCATCTCCTCTTTAAAGTTCTGGTAATTGTTAGAACAATCAGCCCTTGCCTCCCAGATAGCTGTGCCCCACTCTCGAGCCTGGCCAGTAAGGAGTGAAATGACGTAAGCAACCCGAGCTCTCTCGCTAGAGTATGTGTTGGGTTGGAGAGAGAACACAATATCACACTGGGTGAGAAAGGAGCGGCACTCCGTGGGCTGCCCGGAGTAGCAAGGTGGGTTATTAACCCTAGGTTCCGGAGGCTCGGCAGGCCAGGAAGTAACAGGTGGCACGAGACGAAGACTCTGGAACTGTCCAGAGAGGTCGGAAACCTGAGCGGCCAGGTTCTCCACGGCATGGCGAGCAGCAGACAATTCCTGCTCGTGTCTGCCGAGCATGGCTCCTTGGATCTCGACGGCAGTGTTACGAGCATCTGTAGTCGCTGGGTCCATTCCTTGGTCGGATCCTTCTGTTATGCAGGTGAATGAGGACCCAAAAGCGACTTGGCGAAAACAGAGTTTTTAATCCAGTAAAGTTACTTTACAAACAAAAGGCATAATACTACTCGTAATGACGAGAACAGACTGGAGACTTGATCAAGAACTGCAGGTTGCCTCGGGAAGGCACTTGAACGTAGCAGACTCAGACACCTGCTCACCACGCAGCATCTGAGGGAAACACGACACGACAGGGCAATACATAGACACAGCACGGTGAACAATAGATAAGGATCCGACAGGGCAGGAACGGAAAACAAGGAGAGAAATAGGGACTCTAATCAGGGAAAAGGATCGGGAACAGGTGTGGGAAGACTAAATGATTGATTAGGGGAATAGGAACAGCTGGGAGCAGGAACGGAACGATAGAGAGAAGAGAGAGCGAGAGAGTGAGAGAGGGAGGGGGAGAGAGAGGGATAGAAAGAGGGAAAGAACCTAATAAGACCAGCAGAGGGAAACGAATAGAAGGGGAAGCACAGGGACAAGACATGATAATCAATGACAAAACATGACAATATCTCTCTAGTCACCCCCAAAACCAATTCTTTCTTTGGCCGCCTCTCCTTCCAGTTCTTTGCTGCCAATGACTGGAACGAACTACAAAAATCTCTGAAACTGGAAACATGTATCTCCCTCACTAGCTTTAAGCACCAACTGTCAGAGCAGCTCACATATTACTGCACCTGTACATAGCCCACCTATAATTTAGCCCAAACAACTACCCCTTTCCCTACTGTATTTAATTAATTGATTTATTTTGCTCCTTTGCACCCCATTATTTTTATTTCTACTTTCCACATTCTTCCATTGCAAATCTACCATTCTAGTGTTTTACTTGCTATATTGTATTTACTTTGCCACCATGGCCTTTTTTTGCCTTTACCTCCCTTATCTCACCTCATTTGCTCACATCGTATATAGACTTGTTTATACTGTATTATTGACTGTATGTTTGTTTTACTCCATGTGTAACTCTGTGTCGTTGTATGTGTCAAACTGCTTTGCTTTATCTTGGCCAGGTCGCAATTGTAAATGAGAACTTGTTCTCAACTTGCCTACCACCTAATAAAGGTGAAATAAAATAAATAAATAAATAAATAAATAAAAGGTAGTTCTAACCTTAAATATGACTGGGAGAAGTGTCAAGAATAAGAAAGCTAAATATTCCATAGTACACTAGAACACAGCAAAACATGGACAACAACAGTCTAAACATAGCTGAGGGTAAGAGAGCAAAATGTCCACTAGATGACAGCAAATGGACCCATCACGACCCTACAGGAAGAGTGAGAAATCCATATCTTTATTTAAACCAGGGTATTTAGTGGCCTGTAGTTTGTAAATCCAAAACCTTTCCCTTTGGTTTAACTGTTTAAGATGGTCCCCTTTTCTAATAGAGGCTGTAATATGATCAATACCCATAGCTTGTAGGGAGGCAGGGTTGCCATGGTGTAGGGACTTGTAGTGCCTTGCCATGGGGTAGTCTTCATTACCTACCCATATGGCGTACTTGTGTTCCACTATTATATGAAGAGTGCCTTGGTCCTCCTTTTTTTGATGACTATGCACAGTGCTTTATTCTTCTCATAATACTGTCACGACTTCCGCCGAAGTCGGTTCCTCTCCTTGTTCAGGCGGCGTTCGGCGGTCGACGTCGCCGGTCTTCTAGCCATCGCCGAACCACCTTTCATTTTCCATTTGTTTTGTCTTGTCTTCCAGCACACCTGGTTCACATCTCCTCCTAATTAACATGTGTATTTAACCCTCTGTTCCCTCCATGTCTGTGTGGGGTATTGTTTATTGTCGGGGTTGGCACGCTTCCGGCTGGTTTGCGCCGGGTTTTGTTTTACCCGTGCTTTGTGGCAGCCGGTACTTTACACTTGGGTCTGTACTTTTGCTGCCTCACTTGTTCTGTGGGCATTTGTTTTGTGACGCGGTTGCGTTCTGTATTATTATTGCCTTAGTAAAGTACTTTGTCCATTCATCTCTCCTACGCCTGACTTCCATGCACAAGCTACACCCACCGCTGACAAATACGCTAAATTCCTTTTCAATAAATCTAGAAATCATGTTGAACCCTTTTAGGAAATGATCCTAAATACATTTCAAAGCTAGTGTTTTCCCCTTATGCCATGGAATGAAAGCAGTGGGGCTAATTACGAGCATTCTTCGCTGAATTAGAGTTAGGGTGTGTGGTAAGACTGCTTGCCTTTGTCCTGATCCCCAAACTGATCCCGTACATATTCCTCCAAAGGTCAGTGGTCACTTGGTTAATTAAGGACAGAATCTGTCTTTAGACAAACTCATCTGAGCTTAATGTTTTCACCTTTAAGGTCCAGCAGCCCTGCCTGGTACCCCTAAGCTAATTTTGTGTAGCTTTGCGTGTGGACTGTGCTAATCTAGTCACAGACAGGCTAGCAGGTAAACCCTGCTCTACAGTGCTTAGTGCTAGACAGGAACAGGCCTTTCATTTGGGGGAATTTCAGTCAATGAAGAATGCTCGTAAGCTCCAAACCTGAATCACAGAAATGTCTTCCAGCTTGTCGTATTGTACTCTTTTATGGGGTTATCCTAAACCTTTCAAAGAGCTAACAATTTTACAGAGTATAGGATAAGTAATGTTTATGCTGTATGTGGAGGACAATGGTTTTAATGGTTGGACCCATGCCACACATGTTCAGTATGATGACAAGAGGGGGGCACTATTTATACTACTATCCTACTACTTTATACCATGGAATGGAATTTTACATAATGTAATTAAGACTTTAACTTAAAACATTTTTTCCACATTTTGTTACGTTACAGCCTTATTCAAAAATTGATTAAATAAAACATGTTCCTCATGAATCTACACACAATAACCAATAATGATTTTTTTTTTGCACAGGTGCATCCTGTTTCCATTAATTATCCTTGAGATGGTTCTACAACTTGATTGAAGTCCACCTGTGGTACATTTAATTGATTGGACATGATTTGGAAAGGCACACACCTGTCTATATGAGGTCCCACAGTTGACAGTGCACGTCAGAGCAAAAACCAAGACATGAGGTCAAAGGAATTGTCCACAGAGCTCCGAGACTGGATTTTGTCAAGGCACAGGTCTGGGGTACGGTATAAAAAATGTTCTGCAGCATTGAAGGTCCCCAAGAACACAGTGGCCTCCATCATTCTTAAATGGAAGAAGTTTGGAATCACCAAGACTTTTCCTAGAGCTGGCCGCCTCGCCAAACTGAGCAATCGGGGGAGAAGGGCCTTGGTCAGCAAGGTGACCATGAACCCGAAGGTCACTCTGACAGAGCTCCAGAGTTCCTCTGTGGAGATGGTTGTCCTTCTGGAAGTTTATCCCATCTCTGCAACACTCCACCAATCAGGCCTTTTTGGTAGAGTGGCCAGACGGAAGCCACTCCTCCGAAAAAGGCACATGACAGCCCGCTTGGAGTTTGCCAAAAGGCACCTAAAGACTCTCAGACCATGATAAACAAGATTCTCTGGTCTGATGAAACCAAGATTAGACTATTTGGTCTGAATGTCAAGCGTCACGTCTGGAGGAAACCTCATCATGCTGTGGAGATTATATTATTTTCAGTGGCAGGGACTGGGAGACTAGTCAGGATCAAGGGAAAGATGATGGAGCAAAGTACAGAGAGATCCTTGATGAAAACCTGCTCCAGAGCGCTCAGGACCTCAGACTGGGGCGAAGGTTTGCCTTCCAACAGGACAACGACCCTAAGCAGACAGCCGAGAGAATGCAGGAGTGGCTTCGGGACAAGTCTCTTAATGTCCTTGAGTGTGCCGATTGAACATCTCTGGAGAGACGTGAAAATAGCTGTGCAGCAATACTCCCTATCCACCTGACAGAGCTTGAGAGGATCTGCAAAGACAAATGGGAGAAACTCCCCAAATACAGGTGTGCCAAGCTTATAGCTTCATACCCAAAAATACTAGAGGTTGTCATCGCTGCCAACGGTGCTTCAATAAAGTACTGAGTAAAGGGTCTCTATACTTATGTAAATGTAAATTTTCAGTGTATTATTTGTATTAAATTTGCAACAATTTCTAAAAAAGTGTTTTTGCTTTGTCATTATGGGGTATTGGATAAGATTGATAAGGGGTTAAAAACAAAGTTTTTTTTAGAATAAGCCTGTAATGTACTGTATCAAAGTGTGGGAAAAGTAAAGGTGTCTGAATATTTCCCGAATGCACTGGAAATATATAATTTGTGTCATATTTCCACAAAAGCTATCAATCAATACAATATTAAACATATTTGCTATAATGAAATATTACATTGATATAGAACACTTGCACACATACAACCTACTTTGCCATCTGGACTACCCAGATGGCAAATTCCTACCAGCGTAAACTTCAATCACAACAATCACACAAATTGCAGTAAAACATGGACTATGGCTTTTCTACTGCTAAATTACTACAATACTTCTAGTAAATCTGCAGTGAATCTATATGTCCAGAGGGTTCAGAAATAAACAAGTCCTAAAGCAGTCATAATCAGAATTATAAATGACTCAGTCTCGCCTGATCTCCTTAAAATTAGGTTGTGCCCCAGAAAAGTGTGAAAATGTAAAAAATAATGCATACATTGTAAAACATACCCTCGCTGTTTTCTGAATGGGTGGCAGTATGCTCTTAAGAAATGCTTGTCAGGCAGTTCATGCTATGAAACTACCACATCCTGTATCATTGTGTCAGAAAACGGTATCATTGTGTTATTATCTTTATTGTTATGATTCATATTCTCATAATTTTCTTAAGAAATGAAAACATTCATTTTTTTCCAGTGATAACAATCAATTAGAATGTTGCAGTGACAATGTTGGAGACAACAGGAAAATTGTCCTATTCAAAGGAAAACGCAAAGGAGAAATATCTATCCAGTCATGCTTTAGATACAGTGAGGGGGGAAAAGTATTTGATCCCCTGTTGATTTTGTACGTTTGCCCACTGACAAAGAAATTATCAGTCTATAATTGTAATGGTAGGTTAATTTGAACAGTGAGAGACAGAATAACAACAAAAAAATCCAGAAAAACGCATGTCAAAAATGTTATCAATTGATTTGTATTTGATTTGTAAAGTATTTGACCCCCTCTCAATCAGAAAGATTTCTGGCTCCCAGGTGTCTTTTATACAGGTAATGAGCTGAGATTAAAAGCAATCAATCAATCAGATTCCAAACTCTCCACCATGGCCAAGACCAAAGAGCTCTCCAAGGATGTCAGGGACAAGATTGTAGACCTACACAAGGCTGGCATGGGCTACAAGAACATCGCCAAGCAGCTTGGCGAAAAGGTGACAACAGTTGGTGCTATTGTTCGCAAATGGAAGAAACACAAAAGAGCCGATCTCACCTTGTGGAGTTGCAATGATCATGAGAACGGTGAGGAATCAGCCCATAACTACACGGGAGGATCTTGTCAATGATCTCAAGGCAGCTGGGACCATAGTCACCAAGAAAACAATTGGTAACACACTACGCCGTGAAGCACTGAAATCCTGCAGCGCCCGCAAGGTCCCCCTGCTCAAGAAAGCACATATACATGCCCATCTGAAGTTTGCCAATGAACATCTGAATGATTCATAGGACAACTGGGTGAAAGTGTTGTTGTCAGATGAGACCAAAATGGAGCTGTGTCACGAATCCCGTTTCCTGAGTCTGTTTTTTGCCTGTGTTCTGTCCTGGAGTGTTTTTTTCCGGCGTCCTGGAACGCACCCTGTCTGGTTGCCGGGCAATGTAGCCAGTTGGGAGTTCTGATTACCCGCACCTGTATCCCATCAGCTATCTGCACACCTGGTCCTGATCATCATCTCTCGTCTTCATAAGCCCGGACCTGACATCCATTCCCTGCTGGATCGTTAGCCATGAACAGTATGTTGTGCCATAGTATCAGCCTCAAGTTTGATAGAATTTGTTTTGTTGTTTTTTACGTATTGCTTGCCTTAAACTTACCTCCGTTTGTTCTGTCTTCAGTTACTCACCAGGATCATTTACCCCATTCCCGCCTGGTCGTCGGTGGATTCCGCTACCCCATTGGATCCACTTATTTACTCCCATCAACTCACCACCGCTGCCCGCTACGCCACCTGGATATATCGCCGTGTTTGGAGGAGGAGGAATGCTGCCTATGACCCCAAGAACACCCTCCGCACTGTCAAACATGGAGGTGGAAACATTATGCTTTGGGAGTGTTTTTCTGCTAAGGGGACAGGACAACTTCACAGCATCAAAGGGATGATGGACGGGGCCATGTACCGTCAAATCTTGGGCGAGAACTTCCTTCCCTCAGCCAGGGCATTGAAAATGGGTCATGGATGGTTATGACCTAGCCAGTCTCCAGACCTTAATCCCATAGAAAATCTGTGGAGGGAGCTGAAGGTTCGAGTTGCCAAACGTCAGCCTCAAAACCTTAATGACTTGGAGAAGATCTGAAAAGAGGAATGGGACAAAATCCCTCCTAAGATGTGTGCAATCTGGTGGCCAACTACAAGAAACGTCTGACCTCTGTGAATGCCAACAAGGGTTTTGCCACCAAGTACTAAGTCCTGTTTTGCAGAGGGGTCAAATACTTATTTCCCTCATTAAAATGTAAATCAATTTATAACATTTTTGACATGCGTTTCTCTGGATTTTGTTGTTGTTATTCTGTCTCTCACTGTTCAAATAAACCTACCATTAAAATGATAGACTGATAATTTTTTTGTCAGTGGGCAAACGTACAAAATCAGCAGGGGATCAAATACTTTTTTCCCTCACTGTATGAAGTTTTGGATACACTTCAACATTTAATCTTTACCTTTTTTTAAACATTATTTTTTATATTTAGTTATACTTTTTCTAAAAAAGGACAAACAAATGTAAAGGAGTTTTTTTAAACTTACCAAATGGTCTTTGTTTTTCTGGATGTACTATAGTATAGTAGTGTGTTGTGGTAGTTATCAATCTGTCTCCCCTAGCTTTCAGAAAATTTGCAACAGTCTCTAGTCACCCAGAGCAGATTAACAATGAATCAAAGCTATGAAAAGATATGAATGTAGCTCAGCAAATAGGATTAAAGATGGCTAAATCCAAATGGATGGAAGCACAGCATGCATTACAGAGGAATTCTCAGGAAATTCTCTCGTAGGCGTTTTAAAACACTTCCCACCTCCACGTGTTTTACACCGTATCATAGTAAACCGTGCTTGCTCTACTGTCCAGAAGTTGCCAATATAGAGTCATCCAACCCACAGTAACTTCTTAAAACAACATCTGAGTGCGAATGCCTGCATCTAGAGGTGATAGTGAGACCTCTGGAATTGTGTGAGGAGTGGCATGTTTGGAAGACCACAGTGAAGCAGCCAGAGAGGGGGTGTGTCACCTGTGTCATCAGGTGTGAGAACTGTGGACAATACTTATTGCCTACCTTCAGCACCTCCATTGGCAGCTGGGATGCGGGGGGGAGGCTGGGGGGCGCGCTGACGTTGATGGCCGGGGTCTGGGTGTGGATGTGGCCGTCGGTGGTCTGGTGGTGCAGCGAGGTGGAGGAGGCCTGACGTCTCTGCTGCTCCCGCCGCTCCTGCTCCTGGAGCTGCTCTCGCATCAACTGCTGCCGCAGCAGGATTCGTGATGTCATGGCGGAAGAGCCCAACGGGGGCTTGGAAGACGAGCATTGCTGGTCTAACGGATTACTGCAGAACGGAGAGACAAACACCAGGCAGGGCATCAGGAGAGAGGAGGAGGGGAGGGGGCGGGGTTAGGGAGGTGAGAGTGAGCGTTAAGGAGTGAACGAGAGGTCAGGGAAAAGAGAGAGGCATTAGAGCATTAGGATCTACAGTACTGGAATCAGGAAGACGCCACATCACAGTGAGAAAACCTAAAGATTTCTTCTAAATGTCTCCTGCTGGTCTGCTGCAGAATACTGAACACCATCACTGAGGAGGAATCTTAACCCTAACACATCTCCTTCTAGTCTTGTCTGTATAGTGTTTAAATGTAGCCAACATCCCATACTTGGATCAAAACAATGACTCAGATAGGGGAACTTTTCTTCACTCAGTTTCAGTTCTTCCTATGGTCTCAAATGTAGACACTTGCTGTTTTCCCAGACAGAATCCTGCTGTAGGCCTAAAATATACAGGGTGTGCTGGAGCAGATGAAGCCTTCCCTGAGTGAGTGATTTGATTTTAAAAAACTCAGCAAAACGTCTTACCAATCAAGCTGTGCAGTAATCGGACTAATTAGCCAGTCTGGTCAAACGCAACCTTGGTCTACAGCCATCCCTCCGCACTGAGCTTTCCCTTTATGTTATAGAAGCTCATGTCAACCCTCTCATAAAATAAAAAAGTGATCTTACGCATCACATTTCTGACAACTGAGATGCATTAAAGATAGGCCTACCTACACACTTTATGTAACGTTTTTTATTGTAATCATACGAACACAACATTTTAGGCCCAAAAATGTTCATAAACTTGAAGAAGCCTGACACCAAATGCCATTTTCCACACTTTAACCACAATGAGAGGGGTTAATATACATCTCTGAGGTCTAGAACATGGACGAAATTCAGTCGGTGCCTTTTCCCCATTTTTGCAAACTGATTATGGCTTGTCTGGGGCAAGTGAATCATCTCTTTTGACACACATTGGTTGGGAGACCTGACTTACACAAGACCAAAATGCTTCCTGTGGTGGATCCAAAATCATTTTCATCTTCACTTTACATTTTGGAATCTCCAGATAATATCGATCTGTCGTGCTTCTGTGGCCCTTCATTAAGTTCATCTGTAGGACTTCCATCAACATGCATTCAAGAGACACAAATGTTGATTCTCAACTCTTGCACTTGTGGTATTTACAAAATGCATCCGAAAAAAGTTTCATAACCAGTATACCCTTGTGTATATGGTATACCTTTATCATCTTACATAGGAGAATAAGCAGAACTGTATTGAGGCAGACTCAAGATTACAACCATTGACCACTGTGTGTGTAGGTTCTGCCCTCACTAACACATTGACCGGCTGCCAGATGGCTTTTTGCCCAGTTGTTCCTAAGCAGAATACTGAAACCCATAAAAAGACCTTTTGTCTGGTTCAACTTTCCACTATTGTGTGTGCACACACCTCCTCTCTGTGCATATGTATCAGGAAACACAATGGCTGCACAGTCTCGCATGGCCACACCCCCTGGCCGAGAGGTTTTTAATGTAGAGAGAGAGCTCCTGGACTGAAGGTGGTTCAATGGCTTAGGAGAGGAGGCTGCAGCCCACCCTCACACACCTTAATGACCTGCTGGACAAAGAATGGCTTGGCCTAGTGGGAGAGCCATCAATCTTGCTTCACAATGAACAATGGCACAATAACAGCTCAATAACAATACTAATACCTATAAAAAAACAAATAGTGATAATGACAACACAATAAACAATACATGTTATATCATATCTATGTGCTTTGTATTCTGTCTACAAACATAATAACAATGCTTTTAGACAAAACATTTAAATAAGTATTTCTCTAGTCAACTTTTAATTTTCCTTAATTTTGGCTGAATCTCTTTCACATTTCAACATCTACATATCTGTATAATTACATATGAGTTCCAGACAAAAGGATAATGCACCAAATTACACATACATTTCTTGAAATCCAATGCACAAGCTTCTGACCTATCTGTCCAAAATCAAAACACTGCATTGGCAAGTAAAACTCTGAGCAGTAAACAAACTGCAACCTAAACTTACTGCCTAGAGAGAGTGCTATTAATAGCCATATAGATGTATTGTATTTATAGTCCAAATGCACGTTTCACTCTGCACACACATAAACCTTCTATCTCACTCTTTCTAACACACGCACATTCAACTCTCAAATATAAACACACATGCATGCACACATAGCAGCATGGAGGTGCAGCTACTCACATGTGGTTAGTGTAAAAGGAGCAGGGTCTGTGCACTTGGGCTCCTAAGGCCTCCATGTTTGTTCGTTTTTCCTGAAGGTGCATCAGACAGCTGTCCTTGGAGAGCAGTGAAAGTCATGTTGCCAATGCAGCCCTGTAAGTGTGTCACAAGGGGGAGGCTCCAGGGCCAGACTTGGGAACTCCAATCCCTACATAGAGCTACCCAGGGAGGAACAGCCCCGTCCGGTCAACACCAATCCACACACAGAGAGAGCGAGAGAGAGAGAGAGAGAGAGAGAGAGAGAGAGAGAGAGAGAGAGAGAGAGAGAGAGAGAGAGAGAGAGAGAGAGAGAGAGAGAGAGAGAGAGAGAGAGAGAGAGAGAGAGAGAGAGAGAGAGAGAGGGGGAGAGAGAGAGAGAGAGAGAGAGAGAGAGAGAGAGAGAGAGAGAGAGAGAGAGAGAGAGAGAGAGAGAGAGATAGAGAGGGGTGAGGAGAGAGAGAGAGAGAGAGAGAGAGAGAGAGAGATAGAGAGTGAGAGAGAGAGAGAGAGAGGGGAGAGAGATAGAGAGAGAGAGAGAGAGATAGAGAGAGGGGGAGAGAGATAGAGAGAGAGAGAGAGAGAGAGATAGAGAGAGGGGGAGAGAGAGAGAGAGAGAGAGAGAGAGAGAGAGAGAGAGAGAGAGAGAGAGAGAGAGAGAGAGAGAGAGAGAGAGAGAGAGAGAGAGAGAGAGAGAGAGAGAGAGAGAGAGAGAGAGAGAGAGAGAGAGAGAGAGAGAGAGAGAGAGAGAAAGCTAGAGCACGGGAGCAGTGCTGTGTTGTCTGTTCAAGACATGATCTATCAAACAGGAGGTGCTGTACACTAACTGAGCTACTTAGATTCCTTACTGCATCAACATCAAGATCCTCAGACCGGAAAGATTGACCCTGGTCAAACAATGAGTAGCCATGTGTGCAGAAGGACAGAAGTAAATACAAGGAGTTATCCTGGCCCCGCCCCTTTCCCCCACCATAAGGTACACTTCTTCCTCTGGGCTCACCTTCACAATCACCTTCTGAGACACACAGAGCCCAGTCCAGTGACTGCAGTTTGCAAGTGTCTTGGTTCCTGGTTGGATCAGGTGTTCCTGACAGCACTACACAGTCTCCCTGCTGGAGGTGGAGTTTGAGCAGCACAACTGCATCTGTTCTGCTCAGAACCTTGACCTACACAACCAACCCCCACTGCTCAGAACATTGCTGCCTGGTGCCGAGAGCATATACAGTTGAAGTCGGAAATGTACTTAGGTTGGAGTCATTAAAACTTGTTTTTCAACCACTCCACAAATTTCTTGTTAACAAACTACAGTTTTGGCAAGTCTAACCGACTTGCCAAACCTGTAGTTTGTTAACAAGAAATTTACTTTGCGCATGACACAAATAATTTTTCCAACAATTGTTTACAGACAGATTATTTCACTTATAATTCACTGTATCACAATTCCAGTGGAAGTTTACATACACTAAATTGACTGTGCCTCTAAAATTCTTGTAAAATTCCAGAAAATGATGTCATGGCTTTACAAGTTTCTGATAGCCCAATTGGAGGTGTACCTGTGGATGTATTTCAAGGCCTACCTTCAAACTCAGCGCCTCTTTGCTTGACATCATGGGAAAATCAAAAGAAATCAGCCAAGACAGAAAAAGAATTGTCGACCTCCACAAGTATGGTTCATCCTTGGGAGCAATTTCCAAACGCCTGAAGGTACCACATTCATCTGTACAAACAATAGTACGCAAGTTTAAACACTATGGGACCACACAGCCGTCATACCGCTCAGGAAGGAGACACGTTCGGTCTCCTAGAGATGAACGTACTTTGGTGCGAAAAGTGCAAATAAATCCCAGAACAACAGCAAAGGACCTTGTGAACAAGTATCTATATCCACAGTAAAATGATTCCTATATCGACATAACCTGAAAGTCCACTAAGCAAGGAAGAAGACACTGCTCAAAACCGCCATAGAAAAGCCAGACTACAGTTTGCAACTGCACATGGGGACAAAGATCGTACTTTTTGGAGAAATGACCTCTGGTCTGATGAAACAAAAATAGAACTGTTTGGCCATAATGACCATTGTTTGTTTGCAGGAAAAAGGGGGAGACTTGCAAGCCGAAGAACTCCATCCCAAACGTGAAGCACGGGCGTGGCAGCATCATGTTTTGGGGGTGCTTTGCTGCAGGTGGGTCTGGTGAACTTCACAAAATAGATGGCATCATGACATCATACTGTATGCCTTGAGATGTTGCTTCAATATATCCACCTAATTTTCCATCCTCATGATGCCATCTATTTTGTGAAGTTCACCTATATGGCTTGCAAGTCTCCCCCTTTTTCCTGCAAACATAACAATGGTCATTATGGTCAAGCAGTTCAAATGTATAAACTGGTTAAAAGGTCATGTAAACTAAAACATTGACTACAGTAAGGAAAGAGACACATTAACACAGATAAAACAGACCATGACATAACGGTGAAGAACACTCATAGTGAGGAATGGCTCTGTATACAGTGCTCTGGTTAAGTAAGACAAGTTAAGAGCGCTATGGTCACAAATAAATACAATTGATGTATACACCGAGTGCTCCAAACATTAAGAACACCTTCCTAATATTGAGTTGCACCCCTCCTTTTTCCCTCAGAACAGCCTCAATTCGTTGGGGCATGGACTCTACAAGTTATCGAAAGCATCCACAGGGATGCTGGCCCATGTTGACACCAATGCTTCCCACAATTATGTCAAGCTGGCTAGATGTCCTTTGGGTGGTGGACCATTCTTGATACACACAGGAAACTGTTGAGTGTGACACAAACCAGCGCACCTGGCACCTACTAACATACCCTGTTTAAAGGCACTTAAATATTTTGTCTTGCCCATTCACCCACTGAATGACACACAGACACAATCCATGTCTCAATTGTCCCAAGGCTTCTTTAACCTATCTCATACCCTTAATCGACACTGATTGAAGTGGATTTAACAAGTGGCGTCAATAAGGGATCGTATCTTTCACCTGGATTCAACTGGTCAGTCTATGTCATGAAAGAGCAGGTGTTCTTAATGTTTTGTATACTCAGTGTGTGTTATGCAAGGAAAACAAAACTGCAAGTTGCCAACTACCATAACAGATAATGGGGTTCTTTGTTGTCGTAGTTACGGGCAGAGAAGGTCCGGTTGGGATAATTTGAACTTGCCGGGTCCTATTTCTGTAATTAGGTTTTATGACTTTCATGAGTCTCTTCACTTGTTTACAGTAGTATGGCCTACTCCAGTCCAGCTCGCCTTCCCCTCTCTGCATGCTATGACTAGGACAGCACTCTGAAGCACATCAAAAAACAACCACACAGATGATCAATGTATTGCAGTAATATTACTGCTGCTGCATACAGAACGGTGGGTGGCTATAATGTGTGATAAGTCGCGCCCTACTACAGGCATGCTCTTCAAATGATCATTGACAGCATCAACGTGTTCTCTATTTGAAAATACACTATATATACAAAAGTATGTTGACACCCGTTCAAATGAGTGGATTCTACTATTTCAGCCACAGCCGTTGCTGACTGGTGTATCAAATTGAGCACACCACACCCACTACCGAGATCCAAACTGCATCTGGAAGTAATCGTCAGTACAATAACTGTTTGTCGGGAACTTCATAAAATGGGTTTCCATGGCCGAGCAGCCGCACACAAGCCTAAGATCACCATGCAAAATGCCAAGCATCGGCTGGAGTGGTGTAAAGCTTGGATGCCATTGACTCTGAAGCAGTGGAAACGCGTTCTCTGGAGTGATGAATCACACTTTACCAACTGGCAGTCGAACGGACGAATCTGGGTTTGACGGATGCCAGGAGAACACCACCTGCCCCAGTGCATAGGGACAACTGTGGAGTTAGATGGAAGAAGAATAATGGTCTGGATCTGTTTTTCATGGTTTGGGCTAGACCCCTTATTTTCAGTGAAGGGAAATCTTAACGCTACAGCATACAATGACATTCTAGACGATTCTGTGCTTCCAATTTTTGTGGCAACAGTTTTACTGAATGGAAGCAAGTCCCCACAGCAATGTTCCAACATCTAGAAGAAAGCCTTCCTATATGAGTGGAGGCTGTTATAGCAGCAAAGGGAGTTTCATATTAATACCCATGATTTTGGAATGAGATGTTCGACAAGCAGGTGTCCACATACTCTTGGTAATGTAGTGGCTACCATAATGTTGTTTCTTCCTAGGTTCTGGCCTTTCTAGGGAGTTTTTCCTCGCCACCGTGCTTCAACACCAGCATTGTTTGCTGTTTGGGGTTTTAGGCTGGGTTTCTGTACAGCACTTTGTGACATCGGCTAAAGTAAAAACGGCTTTATAAATACATTTGATTGATTGATAAAGAAAATCCTTTGTCAGTCTCACATCTGTTTACTCAGACTGTCAGATCTAACTGGAATTATGGAGAAATGAAATGAACACCATCATGGCCACTGTCCAGTGAATGTGTTTAGAGCCAAAGTGGGAGTAAGGATGCGGTCAGAGTGATTACGTAACCATTGGGTTGTGTAGTGTCTCACTCAACTCTAGCACCTGTATGTGTCACTCAGACCCCATCGGATCCCCATCCTGGATCGGGAGAGGAACACCCTGGTCCTGACCTCCCTCTTTGGTATATGATATGGACCCCCAGAAACAGAACAGGACAGAGCGCTCCCTGAGACTTTGAGTGTCCCTTACAGAGGCCACATTGACACCGGCACTGGATACTGGATGCTCATGTAAAAACACATATCATAATGCAATGCAGTATGTACTTTCTGTGAATACATTTTTACCATATATCTAATTCAATGCCTAGGCCAAGATGTGGCTTGGGAAGAGCATTGAACACAATAAAGACAACCTCTGCTCTTTGATATTCTTTAACTTCTAGGTCAAATGGGGCTTGTAGGGAGTCGATAAAACCAGTTCGGAGGCATGGAGTGCATGGTCACTGGAGGACAACTGGGACATCTCTGCTCCTTAAAAGCGTCATATAGCCACATACTCTACGTAGTGTTTGACTGCATGAATAGTGTATGCTTAACCGCTCAATGAGTCATCATATTACATAAACGGGAAGATCCATAGTGGAAAAAGGAACAAACATTGACTTAGACATTTTCTTTGTTATTTTTTTAATTTAACCTTTATTTATCTAGGCAAAGTCAATTAAGAACAAAATATTATTTACAATGACGGCCTACACCGGCCAAACTCGGACGACACTGGGCCAATTGTGGGTCACCCTATGGGACTCACAAACACGGCCGGTTGTGATACAGCCTGGATTCGAACCAGGGTGTCTGTAGTGACGCCTCTAGCACTGAGATGCAGCGCCAGTCGGGAGCCCATGCCACATGCTTTGACAAGGTTCATGCTACATTGACACCTCTCATTCACATCTGTGACAGATGAAAGATACAGTATGACAGGTATGTGACCATTGGGCAGTGACGTTACATCTTTTTTTAATCATAATGTCATGACATGGAATATCTCTCTAAACTGTATCTACATTTTTGCTTTTAACTATGTCATCACTATTTTCATGTAAATTTCACCATTTAGTGCTGTAGCCCTACAAATGGTGCAGCACATATTTTGACCAATCCAGACTCTGGGCCTACCAGAAGTAAAATATATGAGCTGAGACGTGAACAAATCCTGTCAAGAGACGTGCAGAATAATGACAGTCTAATTAGAATGTGAAGCTGACTCCATGGGTTACCTTGCTAAAAAGTCCCAGCAACAAACAACGCCAGGCTTGCTTTGCATTGGAGGTGACATATCCATTGCTAAATTTACAGAGCTAATTTACACCGCATAGAAGACAAGTTTCACCGTCTGTCTCACGTCTATATTAAGAACACACAGCTCAGGCTCTGACTCTGCAGGGGTTCGTTCGGCTGTCTGTGCCAAAAGCTTTCTGAGACAGCCCGAAAGCGAAGTAACCTCCATCAGTAAAAACAAGATAATTCATGATGTTATCAACATCATGATTTCAAATGAAGAAAAACTGCATTTTAGACCTATCAGGCTAGTCAATCTATGTCTTATCTTTGGCCTTGCGTTACTGTAGTAGTCCAGGTGTGTAGCATTTGTTTGTTTTTTTGCATTGTTTGGAACTTGATACCGTCTCTTATGACCGAAAAGAGCTTCTGGACATCAGAACAGCAATTACTCCGCTTGAGCTGGAAGAATCATTTTTCTTTAATGAGTCGGACGAGAAGGATTTACTCCAGACACCCGAACAGGCCCTCATCCTCGTCATTCGCAGGAGAAAGAGACAGGTTTTGCGGAAGGAGATTGGGGTGCCTTGTGAGGATCCGGTGATGAGTGACTAATCTGCCTTTGCCATCGGTACTATTGGCCAACGTACAATCACTTGATAATAAAGTGGACGAACTACAAGCATGTATATCCTACCAACGGGACATTAAAAACTGTAATATCTTATGTTTTATCGAGTCATGGCTGAACAACGACATGAATAACATACAGCTGGCGGGTTATACACTGTATCGGCAGGATAGAACAGCAGCTTCTAAGACAAGGGGTGATGATCTATGTATATTTGTAGAGAACGGCTGATAAGCTGTAGACCACACTATCTACCTACAGAGTTTTCATCTATATTCTTCGTAGCTGTCTATTTAAGAACACAAATCGATGCTGGCCATAAGCAAACAGGAAAATGTTTATTCAGAGGTAGCGCTCCTAGTGGCCGGGGACTTTAATGAAGGAAAACTTACATCCATTTTACCTCATTTCTACCAGCATGTTAAATGTGCAACCAGAAGGATAAAACTCTAGACCGCCTTTACTCCACACACAGAGACGCAGATGCTGAGCAGATGCTAAGCTACAGGACTGTTTTGCTAGCACAGACTGTTCCATGATTCTTCTGATGGCATTGAGGACTTCAGTCACTGGCTTCATCAATAAGTGCATCGATGATGTCGTCCCCACAGTGACTGTATGTGCATACCCCAACCAGAAGCCATGGATTACAGGCAACATCCGCACTGAGCTAAAGGATAGAGCTGTCACTTTCAACGAGCGGGACTCTAACCCAGAAGCTTATAAGAACCATCAAACAGGCAAAGCATCAATACAGGACTAAGATCGAATCATTCTACACCTGTTCTGACGCTCGTCTTATATGGCAGGGTTTGCAAACTATTACAGAGTACAAAGGGAAACACATCAGAGAGCTGCCCAGTGACACAAGCCCACCAGACAAGCTAAATTACTTCTATGCTCACTTCTAGGTAAGCCATCCTGAAACATGCATGGGAGCCTCAGCTGTTCTGGACGACTGTATGATCACGCTCTCCACAGCCGATGTGAGTAAGACCTTTAAACAGGTCAACATTCACAAGGCCGCAGGGCCAGACGGATGACCAGGACTTGTACTCCGAGCATGCGCTGACCAATTGGCAAGTATCTTCACTGACATTTTCAATCTCACCCTGTCTGAGTCTGTAATACCAACATGTTTCAAGCAGACCACCATAGTCTCTGTGTCCATGAAGACTAAGGTAACCTGCCTAAATAACTACCGACCCGTAACACTCACGTCCGGAACCATGAAGTGCTTTGAAAGGCTGGTCATGGCTCACATAAACACCATTATCGCAGAAACCCAAGACCCACTCAATTTGCATACCGCCCCAACAGATCCACAGATGATGCAATCTCTATTGCACACCACACTGCCCTTTCACACCTGGACAAAAGGAACACTTATGTGTGTGACGTTCTGACCTTAGTTCTTTTGTTATGTCTTTGTTTTAGTATGGTCAGGGCGTGAGTCGGGTGGGTTGTCTATGTTTGTTTTTCTATGATTTGGTATTTCTGTGTTTAGCCTGGTATGGTTCTCAATCAGAGGCAGCTGTCAATCGTTGTCCCTGATTGAGAACCATACTTAGGCAGCCTGTTTTCACCCTTGAGTTGTGGATGATTATTTTCTGTTGAGTGTTTGTATTCTGCACCAGACAGAACTGTTTCGGTTTCGTTCGTTCACTTTGTTCTTTTTGCTCAGTGTTCAATTTCTTTATTAAAAATATGGAAACTTACCATGCTGCGCATTGGTCCTCACCTTCTTCCACCAACAACGGCCGTTACAATGTGAGAATGCTATTCATTGACTACAGCTCAGCGTTCAACACCATATTGCCCTCAAAGCTCATCACTAAGCTAAGGACCCTGGGACTAAACACCTCCTTCTGCAACTGGATCCTGAACTCCCTGACGGGCCACCCCAGGTGGTAAGGGTAGGTAACAACACATCCGCCACGCTGATCCTCAGCCCGGGGGTGCGTGCACAGTCCCCTCCTGTACTCCCTGTTCACTCATGACTGCACGGCCAGGCACGACTCCAACACCATCATTAAGTTTGCAGATGACAAAACAGTGGTAGGCCTGATCACTGACAACGACGAGACAGTCTATAGAGAGGAGGTCAGAAACCTGACCATGTGGTGCAGTGCAAGGCCAACAAGTGATCAAGACAAAGGAGATGATTGTGGACTACAGGAAAAGGAGGGCCGAGAACGCCCCCATTCTCATCGACAGAGGTGTAGTGGAGGTTGAGGTTGAGAGCTTCAAGTTCCTTGGCGTCCACATCAACAACAAACTAACATGGTCCAAGCACACCAAGACAGTCGTGAAGAGGGCACGACAAAATCTATTCCCCTTTAGGAGACTGAAAAGATTTGTCATGGGTCCTCAGATCCTCAAAAGGTTTTACAGCTGCACCATCGAGAGCATCCTGACAGGTTGCATCACTGCCTGGTATGGCAACTGCTTGGCCTCCGACCGCAAGGCACTACAAAGGGTAGTGCATATGGCCCAGTACATCACTGGGGCCAAGCTTCCTGACATCCAAGACCTCTATGCCAGGCGGTGTCAAAGGAATGCCCTAAAAATTGTCAGAGACTCCAGCCACCCTAGTCATAGACTGTTCTCTCTGCTACCGCACGGCAAGAGGTACCGGAGCATCAAGTCTACGTCCAAGAGGCTTCTAAACAGCTTCTACCACCAAGCAATAAGACACCTGAACATTTAATCAAATGGCTACCCAGACTATTTGTATTGACCCCCCCTCTTTTACGCTGCTGCTACTCTCTGTTATTATCTATGCATAGTCACTTTAATAACGCTACCTACATGTACATATTACCTCAATTACCTCGACGAACCAGTGCCCCCGCACATTGACTCGGTACCGGTACACCCTGTATATAGCTTCGCTATTGTTATTTTACTGCTGCTCTTGAATTATTTGACACTTTTATTATGTTGTCTTATTTTTTTTCTTTCTTAAAACTGCATTGTTGATTAAGCGCTTCTAAGTAAGCATTTCACTGTAAGGTCTACTCCACCTGTTATATTCAGCGCATGTAAAAAATACAATTTTATTTTATTTTGATCAAACAAATGAACCACAGTGTCATAACCACAAGGGTATGTAAGGATAAGCATGGTTAAAACGACTGCACTCAATGTTTGGCTTTCTGTCGTGGTTGCAAAGCCATTAGGATGCACTGCTATTAGCAGGGCATTCTCAGGTTCAAGAGGAAAAGCAGAAAAGTGTATTAATTCATGCATGTCAGATAATTCTGGAGACACATAGAAGTCACAATAAAAAATGTAATTAAATCACAACTTCAAGCATCTGCTACAGCAAGCCCATATAGTGTTGATTTAGTATCAATGTAATGAAATGTACTAATGAAGAAAATCGTTTTAAATGATGAATTACGTTAAAGGGCTGCACAAGATGGTGATTGCTTTCTCGTTCTCTCTGACATTTCGATGAAATTTTGTGGAAAATAAAAGCAAGAAACTGCAATGTGTCATTGCAAAAAATATAAAACAAATTGCTGACAAAATCCAAAGTTCCGGAAAGGAAATACATGGCATTGGATTAATGAACCTATACACAAAATAACAATTGATGGATCCATCCGTTCTTTTCCATTTAAACTATTATATAACATTTTTGCCACAAAAAGAATGCTCAATATATGGGACCGATCCTCTGTCCAGTGTCTGTGTTCTTTTGCCCATCTTAATTTTTTCTTTTTATTAGCCAGTCTGAGATATGGCTTTCTCTATGCAACTCTGCCTAGAAGGCCAGCATCCCGGAGTCGCCGGTTCATTGTTGACGTTGAGACGAGTGTTTTGTGGGTACTATTTAATAAAGTACTATTTCTATTCTGGTTAGAGCCAGTTTGCGCTGTTCTGTAAAGGGAGTAGTACACAGCGTTGTACGAGATCTTCAGTTTCCCCTTTTACCTCCTCCTTTTCCACAGCAACCAGTGATCCGGGTCACGGCACCAATGTAACAGTACAGCTTCTGTCCCTCTCCTCGCCCCAACCTGGGCTCGAACCAGGGATCCTCTGCACACATCAGCCACAGTCACTCATGAAGCATCGTTACCCATCGCGCCACAAAAGCCGCAGCCCTTGCAGAGCAAGGGGAACAACTACTTCTAGGTCTCATAGAGAGTGACGTCACCGACTGAAACACTATTAGCGCACCACCGCTAACTAGCTAGCCATTTCACATCGGCCACACTAACATAATTGCAAAAGGGTTTTCTAATCAATTATCCGTTTAAAATTATATACTTGGATTAGCTAACACAACGTGCCATTGGAACACAGGTGTGATGGATGCTGATGATGGGCCTCTGTACGCCTATCTTCAGTTAAAAAATCAGCCATTTCCAGCTACTATAGTCATTTACAACATAAATAATGACTACACTGTATTTCTGATCAATTTGATGTAATTTTAATGGACAAAATATGTGCTTTTCTTTAAAAAAACAAGGACATTTCTAAGTGCCCCCAAACTTTTGAACGGTAGTGTATATAAAATATATATACTAAAAAAGGGGATTAGAAATGATGCAGGTAATGTTATTTGTTATACTTCAATTCTATCTGATCATTTCATAGCTGATCTAGCCCCTAAAAAAAAGAGAGGGAAAAAAGATCCAGAAAGGAAAGACTGATTGGGTCCACCACAAGTATGCTATAGGAAATCTAGACACAGAAGAGCACTGTCATGTTTAGAAAGGTCACATGTCTCCACCACTAAGCACAATAATGAAGTCATACATAATTAACAGACAAAAAGAGACAATATTGCTTTGAACTACTTCCTGGCAATGGGCATGCAGCCAAGCACACAGTATTGACAGGCATTTTAGACCATTGCTCAATGTAACGCTTGTCCCAGTCAATCAAGCTTCACAGTCGACATCCCCATGAAATACGCAATTACACAGAAGGCAATATTATGGTATAACTTAAATGTATAACAGTGGAGGCTGCTGAGGGGAGGACGGCTCATAATAATGACTGGAATGGTCAATGGAATGGTATCAAACACATGGAAAGCCCATCTTTGATGTTTTTGATACCACACCATTGACTCCATTCCAGACATTATTATGAGCCGCCCTCCCCTCAGCAGCCCCCACTGATGCATTAGTCTTTAGAATAGAAAAGTCCCAGTTATTTGTACATTCTAATCTTACACAGAGAGACATAACCAAAGTGACAATAATTCAGGGGAGGCCTGGACCCCAGGCGGCAGAGGGGTAAAAGGTCATGTCCAGCGAACAGACCTGACTCAGCTCCCTGCTCTTTATTCAGCACTAGGGACAGAGGACACAATATGGATGCAAATAGCTCTCTATTAAGTCATTTGTCAACTGTTTAGGAAAATATCTATACATTTTCCTTTATGTAGTTAAATAAACTATTTTGGAAAGTAACATGGTTCCTACAATATTTATTTACTTAATTTTATAATGTATAACGCATTTTCTTACTAGGTCTCTATTGATATAAATAATATTAAGAATTCACTGAGCACTAGGTATATCCCTACAGCAGATGCACAAACTGATGCACCAGTGAAATGTGACACACATTTGATCACATTGAACACATACATTACAACACCATTTAACATGAAATGTTTCTTGACATTGTAATGACATTTACAATGCATGAAATATATTTATTTCAAAAGAAACTGCATTTAGACTATACATGTGGAAAATAACTATGGCAACGGAATAAACTGAAGGACGTTCACCATGGAGTAGATTTTAGCTCGCTATGGTAATCACAGTGAAGAAGACATCATAGTTTACTCCCTGGTATGGCTGATCAAAATCCACAAACAAACTCTATTCTTCACAAGCTAATATTTGAGGTTGCATGTTAACAAGACAACACCCAAGTGTTGCATAACTAAATGTGCAATATAGAAGAGACATAAGGAATGGGAAGCAAACAAATCCCTCCTAGAAAGTCCTCAATAGGATAGGACATTTTGATATAGGATAACATCCCTGTGGAATCGCCTTCATTGGAAATAATATAATTATACCCACACACACAAAAACATTTCCACAATAATTAAAACTTTTGCAAACATCCCTCGAATATCAAATTCCTCTTTAAGGCATAAAATAGCAGTGCACAGTCAAAACACCGACCTGTTTTTTTTCAAGGGCTGACTCTTCAATTCGTAATACGTTTTTGGTTCCTCTTGAAACTCTTCTCCAACCTCGAAGTCGGGAACTATACCCGATTCCGCTTGCATACTTGCGGCTGTCAACTTCTTGGCAATTTCAAATGATAAAGAAACGAACGATGTTATGGCCACCTCTCTACAACACTCGCTGTAACAGCCACTGAAAACGCAAACCCGTCTTGCTCCAAGACCCAGCGCGCAAACAACGCAAAAACATATGAAGTTCTGTAGAACAAGGAATGACGCTCGTAGAAATGGGAGTTTGTGGTATGGAAAACTACAAGCACCATAAGCCACACGTTTGGTGTATTGATCGGTCAATGTCAGCAGCTTTTTCATTGGTCGCAACATCCGATGGGATTTTACCACATTTTACCTTCAAATCTGCTGAGGTAAAATACAATAGCAGGATACATTGTTTCAATGTACAAATATCAGTATTCGTTCTTAAAAAGAATAACCTTATTAACATC
This sequence comes from Oncorhynchus gorbuscha, assembly GCF_021184085.1. Classification (NCBI taxonomy): domain Eukaryota; kingdom Metazoa; phylum Chordata; class Actinopteri; order Salmoniformes; family Salmonidae; genus Oncorhynchus; species Oncorhynchus gorbuscha. The sequence continues at coordinate 81,864,161 of NC_060175.1, read as the reverse complement.
TCCTTCATTTTCACACATACCCTACTTTTCTTTCTATGAAAGGTAGGCTACAGTGTAACTACAACTATAAGCCTATTGTGCAACATTGTATACCTATAGTGTAATTACATTGTAACTACGATCCAACTACCATGTACAAGTTACATTGCAAACCATCAGATGAGTTGACTATTTCTACATTTCGTAGACTACATAGCCGTGTTAATAGCATTGACCCAAATATTGATTATGTTTGAAAATATTTGAGGAAATCTCGTGTTTTATGTTTTTTTTGATGATGGGAGAATAACATTGAGAAAATGTGATCTTAAAATGTGGGTAGGTTATGTATTATGTTTATTAATGTAGGTTATTATTATTATTATCTGAGCTTGTACCCTACTGCTCTCTAGCAATGGTACTGGAGTCTGAACATAAAGTTTAATTTACAACCAGTTAGGTATTGCGATAGCATAGTTTCACATTACATTACAGGCTGTACCGTGGAAAGGTTAAAAGCAAAAGCCAGATCACCACAGGCGACTCTCCTGTGCCTTGCAATCTGCACTGTCCCCGTTTAAATGTCCCTTATTCTCCACCGGGCGGCAGTGTAAAGCTCGGACAATCATCATCACCATTGAGTCTGCAGGTGACAAATAAAATAAAATATTATTTTATTTGTCACATGCTTTATAAACAACAGGTGTAGACGAACAGTGACATGCTTACTGAGGGGCCCTTCCCAACATTGCATACAGAAAGAAAATATATAAATAATCGAAAAGTAAAACACATAACAATAAAAGTAATAATAAATACACAATGAGTAACGATAACTTGGTTATATACAGTACTGAGTTGATTTGCAGGGGTATGAAGTAAGGTAGATACTGTATGTACATATAACTAGGAATAGAGTGACCGATAATAAACAGTAGCAGCAGCTTATGTGTTGAGACAAAACAAGTTTGTGTAAAAAGGGCCAATGCAGATACTCCGGGTAGCTATTTGATTAACCTGCCTTGACAGAGCATGCAAGACTTGCAAGTTCGAAATGTGCGTTTGTGTCATCCTGGTCAACTGGCTCACAGACCTACATTTCACCATGTGAAAAATCAACATACAAGCAAATGAATTCTAGGAATGCAAGAATCCACCGAGAACACCAGTCAAGGCAACAACATTCTTCAACTTGCAGTAGCTGCTCTCAATGACTGTGGCAGGCTACTATAAAAACATCATGCTCCAATGATTTCAGTGTACCCATCCTTTATTGATTCAACCTCTATTGATGGAATGGTTTAAGTAAATACAGTATGGTGTTGATTTTTCCTGTAGTCTTGCCTAGATTGTTACTGAAGAAGGGAATTATCTGGATAAAACCAGTGCACAATGTTAACAGAATGTTCATAGCAGATATGCCAAAAAGAACCTGAACTAAACTGCGTGTTAGCAATTTAACTTACACAATATTATGACAGCAATCCAGTTGTATAGTTTATGCATCATAAATATCTAAACCACTCAGATGGTTGGTTCCTGGCTGTGAGGAGGAGATATCCAGAGGACAGATGGTTTGGGGGAATCATAATGAGATCCTTATTCATTCATGTCTGATGAAACCCTCGAGCTGGGGGTTGGGGGGTTGGAATGGGGGGAATGAGGGGGTGGTACATTGTGTACAGTAGGCTGGGAGGCTTGACAAATTAATAGGCTACTGTCACGACCGTCGTATGGAGTAGACCAAAGCGCAGCGTGGTGTGAATGAAAAAAAAACACAAAGTACACTAAACAAACAAACTACCGTGACTGCTATAGAAACACTGTGCTAACCTATAACATAGACAATAACCCACAAACCACAATACACAACAGGCTACCTAAATATGGTTCCCAATCAGAGACAACGACAAACACCTGCCACTGATTGAGAACCATATCAGGCCAAAACACATAGAAACAGACTAACTAGACATGCAACATAGAATGCCCACTCATATCACACCCTGACCAAACAAAACATAGAAACAAAAAACTCAAATAATGGTCAGAGTGTGACAGCTACAGAAAATTTAGTTTTTAACCTTTTAAACCTTTTAAAATAAGACAACTGAAGAGTTTCAATCCAAAACGCTTTATGGGTGCTTCTACAGAAGTGGTACAAATTGCACCCCAAAAAAACAATTAAAAAAAAAGTTTAAGTCTCCATCTTAGGACATTTATTTATATTATAATATTTTCTAATTCAATGGAATGGCTATAAACATATTGTTAAATGTATATAGTACATGGGCTGGGTGGGGTACAGGGGGAGGAAACTGGAACAGAAAGGTGGAGAGTGATAAGTTTGGCTTGGGAGAGAGGGAAGGAAGGATTTATCTATGTTACAATATACTTGTATTTATTTTTGTGACTTGCAAACCTGCTGTAAAATGAATAACAGTTCTTGCAAGATTAGGAGAGGATGTCGAGTCATTATTATTCCTTGTTTGCTGCCATTATAGGTAAGATCCCATGGTGGTTATTGGCGAGAGTGGAGAGGGGCTCTTTCCAAGGGATTGGGATGGGGTGGCTGATAGGGCATCAGACTCTTCCTTGAAGTGCTGTATGTGTGGTGCCTTCACTCATCTCACTTCGGTCTTTTAACTCTCCCCAAGTAGAGCCCCAGAAGTCACTATACTTTAAAGGCACAGTGCATTAAAGTACAAATAAGTACTTTGTCCTCTGTTAAATGTTTGCTCAGCCAACATGTTCACAAGTTCTATATAAACTCAGCATAAAAAGAAATGTCCCTTTTTCAGGACCCTGTCTTTCAAAGATAATTCGTAAAAATCCAAATAACTTCACAGATCTTCATTGCAAAGGGATTAAACACTGCTTCCCATGCTTGTTCAATGAACCATAAACAATTAATAAACAAGCACCTATGGAACGGTCGTTAAGACACTAACAGTTTACAGATTGGAGGCAATTAAGGTCACGGTTATAAAAACTTAGGACACTAAAAAGGCCTTTCTACTGACCCTGAAAAACACCAAAAGAAAAAAGCCCAGGGTCCCTGCTCATCTGCGTGAGCGTGCCTTAGGCATGCTGCAAGGAGGCATGAGGACTCCAAATGTGGCCAGGGCAATAATTGCAATGCCCGTACTGTGAGACGCCAAAGACAGCGCTATAGGGAGACAGGACGGACAGCTGATTGTCCTTGCAGTGGCAGACCACGTGTAACAACATCTGCACAAGATCGGTACATCAGAACAACACACCTGCGGGACAGGTACAGGATGACAACACAACTGCCTGAGCTACACCAGGAACGCACAATCCCTCCATTAGTGCTCAGACTGTCCGCAATAGGCTGAGAGAGGCTGGACTGAGGGCTTGTAGGCCTGTTGTAAGGCAGGTCCTCACCAGACATCACCGGCAACAAATTTGCCTATAGTCACAAACCCACCGTCGCTGGACCAAACAGGACTGGCCAAAAGTGCTCTTCACTGACGAGTCACGATTGTGTTTCACAAGGGGTGTTGGTCAGATTTGCGCCCGTCCAGCGCTCTAACCTCCATGGGAATGGAGATGGGCTGAGTGGGGATGTTCAGCTCGGAAGCCAGTGTGGTGTCCAAAAAGCTCTCATCGGCCCCAGAGTCAATGAGGACCCGGAGATATTTGGACTGGTTTCACCACTGAGTTTAGAGTCTCGATGAAAACCAAGATACAGTACTTGGTACTTGTTACCACTGGTACTTTCTGTCCTACTACAATGAGTGGTGCTGGTTGTGGAGGGTCTCTTGAACACACACATTAAAAGACTGTAGAATGAATGTACTTTAAGCCACACCCCTACAAATATCACCAGCATGGTAACTGGAAAGTATGGAAAGTACCTGGATGTGCATATGCTCCTTAGCCTTTGTACATGCACTCTCCAGCATGGCCAGATGGTGAGTAGCCGGTCTGCAAACATTTTGGAGAAAATGACTGAGCAAGTTGGTAAGTCATCATGTATTTTTGAGAAGTGTCACCACCAAACAATCTAATATATCCATAAATATGTAAAGTATGGTTGTGGGACTAAAATATATGTTTGCTGGGATGTACATCTGTCAAAATGAAAGATAGCTATGGGGATTCTTTAAAGTCCAAAATATGTTCAAATTGACCAATAGTCAAAACCAAAATAATTGACTACATAGAGTTATATAGAGGTCTCATCTTTGTATCTGTGTCATTATGGTGTTTGTGGCACCACTGGTAGCATGCGTGCCATGCTCTACCAACTGAGCTGCAGAGGACCACCATATGGGTAGTGGACAAGTCCACACTTCGTGGAAAAAGTGTAGAGTATAGAGATGCATAGCCAGCTGGGGGGTTCCAACCCTCCAAGAGCCCAAACATTGACATCTATTTGGTCCAAACATAAATGTCTATAATGTGCTCTACAGTACTGTAATGTATTGTACTTTACTGTACTGTGCTCTACTGTATTGTGCTCTATTTAAAAAAATATATTTATGGGATTTAGTCATGTGAAAAAATATACATTTTATGAATATCGCTAGCTGCAACATAATACCACCATTTTTATGTCTCTGTGTCCAGTATGAAAGAAGTTAGAGGTAGTTTCACAAGCCAATGATAACCAGTTCTAGCTGTTCCTGTTCAACCGGATCTGGGGAAGTAGAGAAAAGGCTTCATTGACAAAATCTCTTACTATCCCTTAAATATAGAGGAAATTACAGTCATTGCAACTAAATACAGTTTTTTTCTTCTGCTAAACACCTTAGTCTCAATGTCAACAGTGAAGAGGTTACTCCAGGATGCTGGCCTTCGAGGCAGAGTTGCAAAGAAAAAGCCATATCTCAGACTGGTCAATAAAAAGAAAAGAATAAGATGGGCAAAAGAACACAGACACTGGACAGAGGAACTCTGCCTAGAAGGCCAGCATCCCGGAGTCGCCTCTTCACTGTTGACGTTGAGACTGGTGTTATGCGGGTGCTATTTAATGAAGCTGCCAGTTGAGGACTTGCATGGTGTCTGTTTCTCAAACTAGACACTCTAATGTACTTGTCCTCTTGCTCAGTTGTGCACCAGGGCCTCACACTCCTCTTTCTATTCTGGTTAGAGGCAGTTTGCGCTGTTCTGTGAAGGGAGTAGTACACAGCGTTGTATGAGATCTTCAGTTTCTTGGCAATTTTTCGCATGGAATAGCCTTCATTTCTCAGAACAAGAATAGACTGACGAGTTTACGAAGAACGTGCTATGTTTCTGGCCATTTTGAACCTGTAATCGAACCCACAAATGCTGATGCTCCAGATACTCAACTAGTCTAAAGAAGGCCAGTTTTATTGCTTCTTTAATCTGAACAAAAGTTTTCAGCTGTGCTAACATAATTGCAAAAGGGTTTTCTAAGGATCAGTTAGCCTTTTCTAATGATAAACTTGGGTTAGCTAACACAACGTGCCAGTAGAACACAGGAGTGATGGTTGCTAATGATGGGCCTCTGTACACCTATGTAGATATTAATAGTCATTTACAACATTAACAATGTCTATACTGTATTTCTGATCAATTTGATGTCTTTCAAAAACCAGAACATTTCTAAGTGACCCCAAACTTTTGAACGGTAGTGTATATATATTGAAACTGTCGAGCAAACATATTCATTTTAAAATGTTGAAACCCTTTGCCTCTCATTATCATTCACGTGATGACAATATGTGATTTCTTTTTTTGCTAACATATAATGGAGGGTCCCTGGGTCCCTAATGGTCTTGGTCTTGAGACCACTCAAGACCATATTCATTTGGTTTTTAAAGTGTCATGGTCTCAACTCACTGTGTCTGGATCTTGGGACCAATGTCCTGGTAGAAATATTGGTCTTGGCTCCTGGATATTATCTTTAGTCTTTGGATACAAACCATAGGCAACCCAAAAAGATGACAATGATCATTGGCTGATCACTCCCGACAATGAGATTATTTGATCTGGTTCTTCTTGGCAGCATGTTATAAACCACACATTGCCTCAGGTTGCTTTCATGAGATTTACATTTGAGATTTTCTGAAATATAGAGCAGTTTATGTCACTTTAGTTCAATCCTATTAATTGTTGATGAATAGATTTTTTTGAAGGCAATGGATGGGTAGGGTTTGTCACAGCCAACACACAGTATTTTGGACCTGCATTCATTTATACAATGGCCAAAATTGGCTACAATAATAATACTTATTTTAAAACCCTGATAGGCATGTAGATAGGTTTGCGATAATACATGGGTAGAAAACAATGGTATTCCGCATGGGTCTGCATCATGTCTAATTCTAAAACATTAACCTTTATTACCAGCAATGAGCATATTGTGACCCATTGTGTACAGTTCAGTACAGCCGCCGTAGCTGAGGACAGCGAGCGCTAAAATCTCCTTTCACGTAAATAACTGCGGGGTGAAGGCGTGGTGAGCGTGGAAGAAAGCAAAGCGTGCGCGAGTAGCCCTACGAGAGAAGGCTACTAATAGTTGACAGCGATACAGTTCACTGACTCTCTCCTCCTTTTGCTGAAAACGTAACAGGGATGCATTGAATGCGTTTCCAATATGCTGGGGGAGACCTATGTTAGATTCAAGAAACCAACCAGCTGAAATTAAAGGAAACGCCCAAAACGAAGGTAAGATTGTCCCATTACAACGTGACAATAAACGATAATGGGGAAAGTATTCTCTGAACTGTGCAGGGAACAAAGTATACCAGGTCATTCATGCATCGGAATGGGATCCCACTCGAAGGATCAATTAATTAACCGGCTTTATCATATCACTGTAGGCTTGGCTATCCTATTGTAATTGTATTATCAATATTGGCATCAGAGTTTTTTCTTTCAACAAAAGAATCATGCCAATTCATATACTTTTATTTAGCTTTTTCTGTAATCAGGGACTCATTTGACTGAAAATAACCACCAATGTACAGTAAGTAGTAACCTAGTCATTGTTCCTACCCCATTGTGAAATACGTGTTCCTGTTAGCATACAACGTTTTAATGGGTCATTAGCCTACTGTATACAATTGGTAAATCATTTTCTGGAATAAACTAAAATATGTTTTTGATGATGAGATAAGACACATAATACATTTGCATTCTGCCTGACACACCTTGCTATCCAGTCTAGTCTGCACCAAACAGCAGTGTATAGAAGGGACCGGTTAGGGACCGATGTGGACCGGGGTTTGGTCAGTGAGGAAGGATACAGTGCAGAAAGAAGGCTTCCTTACAGAAATTGGATTGGGTACATTAATATTAACGCAATGATTATGTAGCTTTATTTATCTACATAAAGTATATCTTTAGGATTAGGCAGTAAGCGGTAAGCGATTTCAATTCACATATAAGCATCAGCAACGAAGTCCAGTTGATTAATTAGCAACATAATTTTACTCTGCAAGTATACTTTCTATCCGTTTTACCGATCTGTTTTTGTTCATGCGGTGTATGTCCATGCTGTGTATGCCTACTTAGGCTACATGTGGATAGTCATAAAGAGTTGTGGATTATTTGCATCCTTTATTTTGCATTGTATGTTGTCAGTGACTGCTCTAAGGCAGCTAGCAGGCTCACTCCATAATTTTCACGAGAAACATGTCACCTGTGTAGTAGCAGCCAAAGCAAACAGCAGCATACAGTATAATGTCCTGGTACAGGTGGCAGTGCCAGCTCTGGCCTGATGTTACCGATTGACTACGTAGTGAATTCGTTAAAACTATTTGAAAAAGTAAACTCAATTCTCAAAACTTTTTTTTGTTACACTGTACAGATCTTGCAGTGAATAGAACAAAGAAAGAAGAGCAAAACCATCACTGATAGTGATGATAGTGTTGTCACTATTTGTCTACAAGTTGTCACTATTTGTCGTGTTCTCTGTGAGATTCAGGAAAAGAAAGGCTTTTGACGTAGTTTTAGGCAGCCTGCATGGTAAACAGGAATTTCTAGTTTGATGGCTGTTTTTTTTTTAAGAAATAGAAGTGGGTGAACTTTACTATCCTGAGACTTATCCCGTTGTGATGGCCCCTGCCGTTGTTGGTCAGGATATCCTGTTGAAAACAGTATGGTGACTAATGCAAAGCAGCACCACTGGAGATGGGGGTCATTGTTTAAAACCCACGACATAAAGCAATGACTGACCCCTTGAAACAAGCAACAGGGTTTATAACAAACAAGTGTTGTTTAAGTGGGTAACTAAATATACAGTAAACGGAAATAATACATTGTACCTTTAACAGTAAACATACACCATGTAGTCATATACTTCTGCTAGTTTACTGCCTCTACATATTTTCCTCTTGTGAGTGTACCTCAGTACATGAGAGATGGTTTGTGAGGCTGTTTGATGCTGGTGATGAGCAACACACCACGACACTCAGTTGGCAGTTTTCCTTTCAGGAACCTTGACGTCTCCTGAGGATTTACATGAAACACTGTCTAAAGAGAGGATTCTTTTTGGAAAGGCTGGTTATTCTGCATTTATTCATAACCTGGAAGAATTAAATATTGTTACGTTACATAAATACTGTTACAAGTCCATAGGTAGGGAAGTATACACATTCTATGAAACTGCATAAGTGTTATTATGTCAGTCTTCATCCTCAAGCAGTCATTGGTAATCACACACCTGTTCAACTCCATAACTCTACATACTCCAGATTATCGGCTCTTGCAAGTACCTATTATAACTGATGATAGTAAATGCTAATTTTCAATAAAATTAATAGTGCTACATGTTACGATAATATTGTTTTGACAGCCAATGTTATCTTTTGATGATAGCATCTATAAAATCTTTGTGATTCGTAGTTCTGTTACCCACATCAAGCGTTGCAACATCATTAATATCCCAATCTCTACTCTGCTCCTCAGTGACTGAGTGCCTCGCTCCTTCCCCAGGGCTCTGCAGAAAGTCACAACAGCTCCAGATAATACAACGTTGCAGTCCCTTTCAGTAGGCATGCACACCCCTCACTACAGCACCTGCTTCTGACACCCTAAAGACAAACAGCTGTAGTAAAGGGATAGCAACAGTTACGGGTACTACTAATACTCTACTACTAATACTACACTACTACTATTACTCCAACAACCCCAACTAGTACCACAACTACTACTACTACTACTACTACTACTGCTGCTACTATTACTACCACTACTACTACTACTACCACTACTAATACTACACTACCACTACTAATACTACTACTACTACTACTACTACTACTACTACTACTACTACTACTACTACTACTACTACTACTACTATTACTACCACCTACTACTACTACTACTAACTACTACCACTACTACTACTACTACTACTACTACTACTACTACTACTACTACCACTACTACTGCTACTACTACTATTACTACCACTACTACTACTACTAATACGACACTACTACTGTTACTCCAACAATTCCAACTAGTACTACAACTATTACTGCTACTACTATTACTACTACTAGTACTTATACTACAACTACTACTTCCACTACTACTACTACAACTACTACTACCACTACCACTACTACTACTAATACCACTCCCACTCCTACTACTGCTACTACTGCTGCTACTACTGTTACTACCACTACTACTACTGCTACTACTACTACTACCACTACTACTTATAATACAACTACTCCTACCACTACCACCTCTACTACTACTACAACTGCTACTACTGCTGCTACTACTGCTACTACTATTACTACTACTACTACTGTTTATACTACAACTACTACTACCACTACAACTACTAATACCAATAGTATTACTTCTATTACTACTACCACTCCTACTACTACTGCTTCTACCGCTCCTACTACTACTACTACTACTACTACTACTACTACTACTACTACTACTACTACTACTACCACTACTACTACTACTACTACTACTACTGCTACTACTGCTGCTACTACTTTACTTCTACTCCTACTAGCCTACTACCTCTACTGCTACCTTAACCACTACTTAGTGCTAATACTTCCACTACTTCTGAAAATACTGCTACTACAGCTGTCCTGATTAGACAACATAGACAGCATGGTTAGTGTGCAGTGCTGAGTGCTCTTTAATTGCAGTAGTTGCAAAACACCACGTCAACAGTGAAGAGGCGACTCTGGAATGCTGGCATTCTAGGCAGAGTTGCAAAGAAAAAGCCAAATCTCAGACTGGCCAATAAAAATAAAATATTAAGATGTGCAAAAGAACACAGACACTAATCAAATCAAATCAAATCAAATTTATTTATATAGCCCTTCGTACATCAGCTGATATCTCAAAGTGCTGTACAGAAACCCAGCCTAAAACCCCAAACAGCAAACAATGCAGGTGTAAAAGCACGGTGGCTAGGAAAAACTCCCTAGAAAGGCCAAAACCTAGGAAGAAACCTAGAGAGGAACCGGGCTATGTGGGGTGGCCAGTCCTCTTCTGGCTGTGCCGGGTAGATATTATAACAGAACATGACCAAGATGTTCAAATGTTCATAAATGACCAGCATGGTTAATAAGGCAGAACAGTTGAAACTGGAGCAGCAGCACAGTCAGGTGGACTGGGGACCAGCCATCATCAGGTAGTCCTCAAGGGCTCAGGTCCTCCGAGAGAGAGAAAGAAAGAGAGAATTAGAGAGAATATGTGGGGTGGCCAGGCAGAACAAGATGTTCAAATGAAAGCTGAATAATAGAGCAGAACAGCACAGTCAGGTGGACTGGGGACAGCAAGGAGCATGTCATCATGTCAGGTAGTCCTGGGGACAGCAAGGAGGCACATGGTCCTAGGGCTCAGGTCCTCCGAGAGAGAGAGAAAGAAAGAGAGAAGGAGAGAATTGAGAACAGCACACTTAGATTCACACAGGACAACTGAATAGGACAGGAGAAGTACTCCAGATAAACAAACTGACCCTAGCCCCCCGACACATAAACTACTGCAGCATAAATACTGGAGGCTGAGACAGGAGGGTCAGGGAGACTCCAGATAAACAAACTGTGGCCCCATCCTGAGAGGAGACACACTGTGGCCCCCGGACAGGGCCAAACAGGAAGGATATAACCCCACCCACTTTGCCAAAGCACAGCCCCCACACCACTAGAGGGAAATCTTCAACCACCAACTTACCATCCTGAGACAAGGCCGAGTATAGCCCACAAAGATCTCCGACACGGTACAACCCAGGGGGGGGAACCCAGACAGGCCGACCACAACAGTGAATCAACCCACCCAGGTGACGCACCCCCCCCCAGGGACGGCACGAGAGAGCCCCAGCAAGCCAGTGACTCAGCCCCCGTAACAGGGTTAGAGGCAAAGAATCCCAGTGAAAAGAGGGGAACCGGCCAGGCAGAGACAGCAAGGGCGGTTCGTTGCTCCAGAGCCTTTCCGTTCACCTTCCCACTCCTGGGCCAGACTACACTCAATCATATGACCCACTGAAGAGATGAGTCTTCAGTAAAGACTTAAAGGTTGAGACCGAGTTTGCGTCTCTGACATGGGTTGGCAGACCGTTCCATAAAAATGGAGCTCTATAGGAGAAAGCCCTGCCTCCAGCTGTTTGCTTAGAAATTCTAGGGACAATTAGGAGGCCTGCGTCTTGTGACCGTAGCGTACGTGTAGGTATGTACGGCAGGACCAAATCAGAGAGGTAGGTAGGAGCAAGCCCATGTAATGCTTTGTAGGTTAGCAGTAAAACCTTGAAATCAGCCCTTGCTTTGACAGGAAGCCAGTGTAGAGAGGCTAGCACTGGAGTAATATGATCAAATTTTTTGGTTCTAGTCAGGATTCTAGCAGCCGTATTTAGCACTAACTGAAGTTTATTTAGTGCTTTATCCGGGTAGCCGGAAAATAGAGCATTGCAGTAGTCTAACCTAGAAGTGACAAAAGCATGGATTAATTTTTCTGCATCATTTTTGGACAGAAAGTTTCTGATTTTTGCAATGTTACGTAGATGGAAAAAAGCTGTCCTCGAAATGGTCTTGATATGTTCTTCAAAAGAGAGATCAGGGTCCAGAGTAACGCCGAGGTCCTTCACAGTTTTATTTGAGACGACTGTACAACCATTAAGTTTTCCTCCATTTCCGCTCGGCTGCCCGGAGCCCTGTTCTGTGAGCTCGCAATGAGTCATCGAGCCACGGAGCGGGAGGGGGAGGACCGAGCCGGCCTGGAGGATAGGGGACATAGAGAGTCAAAGGATGCAGAGAGGGAGGAGAGGAGGGTTGAGGAGGCAGAATCAGGAGATAGGTTGGAGAAGGTTTGAGCGGAGGGAAGAGATGATAGGATGGAAGAGGAGAGAGTAGCGGGGGAGAGAGAGCGAAGGTTGGGACGGCGCGATACCATCCGAGTAGGGGCAGTGTGGGAGGTGTTGGATGAGAGCGAGAGGGAAAAGGATACAAGGTAGTGGTCGGAGACTTGGAGGGGAGTTGCAATGAGGTTAGTGGAAGAACAGCATCTAGTAAAGATGAGGTTGAGCGTATTGCCTGCCTTGTGAGTAGGGGGGGGGAAGGTGAGAGGGTGAGGTCAAAAGAGGAGAGGAGTGGAAAGAAGGAGGCAGAGAGGAATGAGTCAAAGGTAGACGTGGAGAGGTTAAAGTCGCCCAGAACTGTGATAGGTGAGCCGTCCTCAGGAAAGGAGCTTATCAAGGCATCAAGCTCATTGATGAACTCTCCGAGGGAACCTGGAGGGCGATAAATTATAAGGATGTTAAGCTTGAAAGGGCTGGTAACTGTGACAGCATGGAATTCAAAGGAGGCGATAGACAGATGGGTAAGGGGAGAAAGAGAGAATGACCACTTGGGAGAGATGAGAATCCCGGTGCCACCACCCCGCTGACAAGAAGCTCTCGGGGTGTGCGAGAACACGTGGGCGGACGAAGAGAGAGCAGTAGGAGTAGCAGTGTTGTCTGTGGTGATCCATGTTTCCGTCAGTGCCAAGAAGTCGAGGGACTGGAGGGAGGCATAGGCTGAGATGAACTCTGCCTTGTTGACCGCAGATCGGCAGTTCCAGAGGCTACCGGAGACCTGGAACTCCACGTGGGTCGTGCTCGCTGGGACCACCAGATTAGGGTGGCCGCGGCTCTGGCCGTTTTCGACTCTGTCAATCACCACATTCTTATCGGCAGACTCAACAGCCTTCGTTTCTCAAACGACTGCCTCGCCTGGTTCACCAACTACTTCTCAGACAGAGATCAGTGTGTCAAATCGGAGGGCCTGTTGTCAGGACCTCTGACAGTCTGTATGGGGGTACCACAGGGTTAAATTCTCAGGCCGACTCTTTTCTCTGTATACATCAATGATGTTGCTTTTGCTGCTGGTGATTCTCTGATCCACCTCTACGCAGACGACACCATTCTGTATACTTATGGCCCTTCTTTGGACACTGTGTGAACTAACCTCCAGACAAGCTTCAATGTCATACAACTCTCATTCAGTGGCCTCCAACTGCTCTTAAATACAAGTAAAACTAAATGCATGCTCTTCAACCGATCGCTGCCCACACCTGCCTGCCCGTCCAGCATCACTACTCTGGATGGTTCTGACATAATTTGTGGACAATTACAAATGCCTAGGTGTCTGGTTAGACTGTAAACTCTACTTCCAGACTCACATTAAGAATCTCCAATCCAAAATCAAATCTAGAATCGGCTTCCTATTTCGCAAAAAAGCATCCTTCACTCATGCTGCCAAACATACCCTCGTAAAACTGACTATCCTACCGATCCTTGACATCGGCGATGTCATTTATAAAATAGCATCCAGCACTCTACACAGCAAATTGGATGCAGTCTATCACAGTGCCATCCGTTTTGTCACCAAAGCCCCATATACTACCCACCACTGCGACTTGTATGCTCTCGTTGGCTGGCCCTCACTTCATATTCGTTGCCAAACCCATTGGCTCCAGGTCATCTATAAGTCTTTGCTAAGTAAAGTGCCGCCTTATCTCAGCTCACTGGTCACTATAGCAGCACCCACTCGTAGCACGTGCTCCCACAGGTAAACAGTGGGGCAAAAAAGTATTTAGTCAGCCACCAATTGTGCAAGTTCTCCCACTTAAAAAGATGGGAGAGGCCTGTAATTTTCATCATATGTACACTTCAACTATGACAGACAAAATGAGGGGAAAAAAATCCAGAAAATCACATTGAAGGATTTTTAAAGAGTTTATTTGCAAATTATCGTGGAAAATAAGTATTTGGTCACCTACAAACATGCAAGATTTCTGGCTCTCACAGACCTGTAACTTCTTCTTTAAGAGGCTCCTCTGTCCTTCACTCGTTACCTATATTAATGGCACCTGTTTGAACTTGTTATAAATATAAAAGACACCTGTCCACAACCTCAAACAGTCACACTCCAAACTTCACTATGGCCAAGACCAAAGAGCTGTCAAAGGACACCAGAAACAAAATTGTAGACCTGCACCAGGCTGGGAAGACTGAATCTGCAATAGGTAAGCAGCTTGGTTTGAAGAAATCAACTGGGGGAGCAATTATTAGGAAATGGAAGACATACAAGACCACTGATAATCTCCCTCGATCTGGGGCTCCATGCAAGATCTCACCCCGTGGGGTCAAAATGATCACAAGAACAGTGAGCAAAAATCCCAGAACCACACGGGGGGACCTAGTGAATGACCTGCAGAGAGCTGGGACCGAAGTAATAAAGCCTACCATCAGTAACACACTACGCCGCCGGGGACTCAAATCCTGCAGTGCCAGACGTGTCCCCCTGCTTAAGTCAGTACATGTCCAGGCCCGTCTGAAGTTTGCTAGAGAGCATTTGGATGATCCAGAAGAAGATTGGGAGAATGTCATATGGTCAGATGAAACCAAAATATAACTTTTTGGTAAAAACTCAACTTGTCGTGTTTGGAGGACAAAGAATGCTGAGTTGCATCCAAAGAACACCATACCTACTGTGAAGCATGGGGGTGGAAACATCATGCTTTGGGGCTGTTTTTCTGCAAAGGGACCAGGACGACTGATTTGTGTAAAGGAAAGAATGAATGGGGCCATGTATCGTGGGATTTTGAGTGAAAACCTCCTTCCATCAGCAAGGGCATTGAAGATGAAACGTGGCTGTCTTTCAGCATGACAATGATCCCAAACACCCGCCCGGACAAAGCATTTCAAGGTCCTGGAGTGACCTAGCCAGTCTCCAGATCTCAACCCCATAGAAAATCTTTGGAGGGAGTTGAAAGTCCGTGTTGCCCAGCAACAGCCCCAAAACATCACTGCTCTAGAGGAGATTTGCATGGAGGATTGGGCCCAAATACCAGCAACAGTGTGTGAAAACCTTGTGAAGACTTACAGAAAACGTTTGACCTCTGTCATTGCTAACAAAGGGTATATGACAAAGTATTGAGATAAACTTTTGTTTTTGACCAAATACTTATTTTCCACCATAATTTGCAAATAAATTCACTAAAAATCATACAATGTGATTTTCTGGATTGTTTTTCTCATTTTGTCTGTCATAGTTGAAGTCTACCTATGATGAAAATTACAGGCCTCTCTCATCTTTTTAAGTGGGAGAACTTGCACAATTGGTGGCTGACTACATACTTTTTTGCCCCACTGTATTTCACTGGTCACCCCCAAAGCCTATTCCTCCTTTGGCCGCCTTTCCTTCCAGGTCTCTACTGACAATGACTGGAACGAACTGCAAAAATCACCGAAGCTGGAGACTCATATCTCCCTCACTAACTTTAAGCTGTCAGAGCAGCTCACAGACCACTGCATCTGTACATAGCCCATCTGTAAATAGCCCATCCAACTACCTCATCCCCATATTGTTATTTATATTTTGCTTCTTTGCACCCCAGTATCTCTACTTTCACATGCATCTTCTGCACATCTATCACTCCAGTGTTTAATTGCTAAATTGTAATTACGCCTCCAACTCAATCATCAAGTTTGTGGACGACACAACAGTGGTAGGCTTGATTACCAACAACGACGAGACGACGAGACGGCCTACAGGGAGGAGGTGAGGGCCCTCGGAGTGTGGTGTCAGGAAAATAACCTCACACTCAACGTCAACAAAACTAAGGAGATGATTGTGGACTTCAGGAAACAACAGAGGGAACACCTCCCTATCCACATCGATGGAACAGTAGTGGAGAGGGTAGTAAGTTTTAAGTTCCTCGGCGTACACATCACAGACAAACTGAATTGGTCCACCCACACAGACAGCATCGTGAAGAAGGCGCAGCAGCGCCTCTTCAACCTCAGGAGGCTGAAGAAATTTGGCTTGTCACCAAAAGCACTCACAAACTTCTATAGATGCACAATCGAGAGCATCCTGTCGGGCTGTATCACCTCCTGGTATGGCAACTGCTCCGCCCACAACAGTAAGGCTCTCCAGAGGGTAGTGAGGTCTGCAAAACGCATCACCGGGGGCAAACTACCTGCCCTCCGGGACACCTACACCACCCGATGTCACAGGAAGGCCATAAAGATCATCAAGGACAGCAACCACCCGAGCCACTGCCTGTACATAGCCCATCTGTAAATAGCCATTTTGGTCCCTTTGCAGAGTTTCAGAAGAAAGTGCTATGTTTCTAGCCATTTTGAGCTTGTATGTCACGTTCTGACCATAGTTCTTTTGTGTTTTCCTTATTTTAGTGTTGGTCAGGATGTGAGCTGGGTGGGCATTCTATGTTGGATGTCTAGTTTGTCTTTTCTGTGTTTGGCCTGATATGGTTCTCAATCAGAGGCAGGTGTTAGTCGTTGTCTCTGCCATTCAGCCAGGATCCTCCAGAGCCGACAGTCAGCCAGGATCCTCCAGAGCCGCCATTCAGCCAGGATCCGCCAGAGCCGCCAGTCCGCTTCTTATGACGATTGTGAAACTGTAATCAAACCCACAAATGCTGATGCTCCAGATACTCAACTAGACTAAAGAAGGCCAGTTTTATTGCTTCTTTAATCAGTACAACATTTTCAGCTGCGCTAACATAATTGCAAAAGGGTTTTCTAATGATCAATTAGCCTTTTAAAATTATTAACTTGGATTAGTTAACACAATGTGCCATTGGAACACAGGAGTGATGGTTGCTGATAATGGGCCTCTGAACTCCTATGTAGATATTTCATTTAAAAAATCAGCAGTTTCCAGCTAGATGAAGGCCATGTTCATTATATTTTACCAATGACTAAATTTGGAGAAATCAGATAGTAGAATGATGGTAGAATTCCAAACACCACTCCTATCAACTCACTGCCTCAGGATCCCAGAAGGCGCTAAGCCTGGGGGAACAGGTGTCCCAGCCTCCCCTCAAATACTGCTGCTCTGTGTAGCCTTACCTAGAGGTTAGCTATGGTGCTGGAGGTCATGACCAGTCATCAGCAGAAGTCAAAGATGCAAGTTACAAGTTGCTTTTGGGTAATTTCCTTCCCAAGCAACCAACAAGTGGTCTCTTGTCACAACACCGGAGAGGTTTTGTGGTGCCCTAGCTGACAAGAGTGTTGTGACTGAATGGAAAACTACTTGATTACATTGAGGTCACCCTGGCTTGATAGAATTGGAGCTGGGTATCCTGTTTAGTAGGCTGTTTACAGACACCTGAAATCACAGGAAGACATTGTTTTGGCTGCTTAAGAGTGTTTGGTTTTCTTTTGGAGTGGGAACCCTGATGTTAACCCGTTCACATTTACATTTACATTTAAGTCATTTAGCAGACGCTCTTATCCAGAGCGACTTACAAATTGGTGCATTCACCTTATGACATCCAGTGGAACAGTCACTTTACAATAGTGCATCTAAAACTTAAGGGGGGGGTGAGAGGGATTACTTATCCTATCCTAGGTATTCCTTAAAGAGGTGGGGTTTCAGGTGTCTCCGGAAGGTGGTGATTGACTCCGCTGTCCTGGCGTCGTGAGGGAGTTTGTTCCACCATTGGGGGGCCAGGGCAGCGAACAGTTTTGACTGGGCTGAGCGGGAGCTGTACTTCCTCAGTGGTAGGGAGGCGAGCAGGCCAGAGGTGGATGAACGCAGTGCCCTTGTTTGGGTGTAGGGCCTGATCAGAGCCTGGAGGTACTGAGGTGCCGTTCCCCTCACAGCTCCGTAGGCAAGCACCATGGTCTTGTAGCGGATGCGAGCTTCAACTGGAAGCCAGTGGAGAGAACGGAGGAGCGGGGTGACGTGAGAGAACTTGGGAAGGTTGAACACCAGACGGGCTGCGGCGTTCTGGATGAGTTGAAGGGGTTTAATGGCACAGGCAGGGAGCCCAGCCAACAGCGAGTTGCAGTAATCCAGACGGGAGATGACAAGTGCCTGGATTAGGACCTGCGCCGCTTCCTGTGTGAGGCAGGGTCGTACTCTGCGGATGTTGTAGAGCATGAACCTACAGGAACGGGCCACCGCCTTGATGTTGGTTGAGAACGACAGGGTGTTGTCCAGGATCACGCCAAGGTTCTTGGCGCTCTGGGAGGAGGACACAATGGAGTTGTCAACCGTGATGGCGAGATCATGGAACGGGCAGTCCTTCCCCGGGAGGAAGAGCAGCTCCGTCTTGCCGAGGTTCAGCTTGAGGTGGTGATCCGTCATCCACACTGATATGTCTGCCAGACATGCAGAGATGCGATTCGCCACCTGGTCATCAGAAGGGGGAAAGGAGAAGATTAATTGTGTGTCGTCTGCATAGCAATGATAAGAGAGACCATGTGAGGTTATGACAGAGCCAAGTGACTTGGTGTATAGCGAGAATAGGAGAGGGCCAAGAACAGAGCCCTGGGGGACACCAGTGGTGAGAGCGCGTGGTGAGGAGACAGATTCTCGCCACGCCACCTGGTAGGAGCGACCTGTCAGGTAGGACGCAATCCAAGCGTGGGCCGCGCCGGAGATGCCCAACTCGGAGAGGGTGGAGAGGAGGATCTGATGGTTCACAGTATCGAAGGCAGCCGATAGATCTAGAAGGATGAGAGCAGAGGAGAGAGAGTTAGCTTTAGCAGTGCGGAGCGCCTCCGTGATACAGAGGAGAGCAGTCTCAGTTGAATGACTAGTCTTGAAACCTGACTGATTTGAATCAAGAAGGTCATTCAGAGAGAGATAGCGGGAGAGCTGGCCAAGGACGGCACGTTCAAGAGTTTTGGAGAGAAAAGAAAGAAGGGATACTGGTCTGTAATTGTTGACATCGGAGGGATCGAGTGTAGGTTTTTTCAGAAGGGGTGCAACTCTCGCTCTCTTGAAGACGGAAGGGACGTAGCCAGCGGTCAGGGATGAGTTGATGAGCGAGGTGAGGTAAGGGAGAAGGTCTCCGGAAATGGTCTGGAGAAGAGAGGAGGGGATAGGGTCAAGCGGGCAGGTTGTTGGGCGGCCGGCCGTCACAAGACGCGAGAGAGGGAGGAGGGGGGAGGGGGAGGAGGAGGAGGATTCAGAGAGAGGGAGGAGGGGGAGGGGGAGGAGGATTCAGGAGAGAGGAGAAGGTGGCAAAGAGCTTCCTAGGGTTAGAGGCAGATGCTTGGAATTTAGCGTGGTAGAAAGTGGCTTTAGCAGCAGAGACAGAGGAGGAAAATGTAGAGAGGAGGGAGTGAAAGGATGCCAGGTCCGCAGGGAGGCGAGTTTTCCTCCATTTCCGCTCGGCTGCCCGGAGCCCTGTTCTGTGAGCTCGCAATGAGTCATCGAGCCACGGAGCGGGAGGGGAGGACCGAGCCGGCCTGGAGGATAGGGGACATAGAGAGTCAAGGGATGCAGAGAGGGAGGAGAGGAGGGTTGAGGAGGCAGTTTCAGGAGATAGGTGGGAGAAGGTTTGAGTGGAGGGAAGAGATGATAGGATGGAAGAGGAGAGAGTAGCGGGGGAGAGAGAGCGAAGGTTGGGACGGCGCGATACCATCCGAGTAGGGGCAGTGTGGGAGGTGTTGGATGAGAGCGAGAGGGAAAAGGATACAAGGCAGTGGTCGGAGACTTGGAGGGGAGTTGCAATGAGGTTAGTGGAAGAACAGCATCTAGTAAAGATGAGGTTGAGCGTATTGCCTGCCTTGTGAGTAGGGGGGGAAGGTGAGAGGGTGAGGTCAAAAGAGGAGAGGAGTGGAAAGAAGGAGGCAGAGAGGAAAGAGTCAAAGGTAGACGTGGGGAGGTTAAAGTCGCCCAGAACTGTGAGAGGTGAGCCGTCCTCAGGAAAGGAGCTTATCAAGGCATCAAGCTCATTGATGAACTCTCCGAGGGAACCTGGAGGGCGATAAATGATAAGGATGTTAAGCTTGAAAGGGCTAGTAACTGTGACAGCATGGAATTCAAAGGAGGCGATAGACAGATGGGTAAGGGGAGAAAGAGAGAATGACCACTTGGGAGAGATGAGGATCCCGGTGCCACCACCCCGCTGACCAGACGTTCTCGGGGTGTGCGAGAACACGTGGGCGGACGAAGAGAGAGCAGTAGGAGTAGCAGTGTTGTCTGTGGTGATCCATGTTTCCGTCAGTGCCAAGAAGTCGAGGGACTGGAGGGAGGCATAGGCTGAGATGAACTCTGCCTTGTTGACCGCAGATTGGCAGTTCCAGAGGCTACCGGAGACCTGGAACTCCACGTGGGTCGTGCGCGCTGGGACCACCAGAGTAGGGTGGCCGCGGCCACGCGGTGTGGAGCGTTTGTATGGTCTGTGCAGAGAGGAGAGAACAGGGATAAACAGACACATAGTTGACAGGCTACAGAAGAGGCTACGCTAATGCAAAGGAGATTGGAATGACAAGTGGACTACACGTCTCGAATGTTCAGAAAGTTAAGCTACGTAGCAAGAATCTTATTGACTAAAATGATTAAAATGATACAGTACTGCTGAAGTAGGCCAGCTGGCAGTGGGTGCGTTGTTGACACTACACTAATCAAGTCGTTCCGTTGAGTGTAATAGTTTCTGCAGTGTTGCTATTCGGGGGCTAGCTGGCTAGCTAGCAGTGTTGTTTACGTTACGTTGCGTTAAAAGAACGACAATAGCTGGCTAGCGAACCTAGAAAATCGCTCTAGACTACACAATTATCTTTGATACAAAGACGGCTATGTAGCTAGCTATGTAGCTAGCTACGATCAAACAAATCAAACCGTTGTACTGTAATGAAATGAAGTGAAAATGTGATACTACCTATGAATGCGACCGGGTTGTTGAGTTCTATACAGAAGACGTTGGCTAGCGTTGGCTAGCTGTTGGCTAGCTAGCAGAGTCACCTACGTTAAGGACGACAAATAGCTGGCTAGCTAACCTCGGTAAATTAAGATAATCACTCTAAGACTACACACTCTAAACCTAAACAACACAATTATCTTGGATACGATGATACGAAGACAGCAAAGACAGCTATGTAGCTAGCTAACACTACACTAATCAAGTCGTTCAGTTGAGTGTAATAGTTTCTCCAGTGCAGCTAATCAGTGGACGTTAGCTAGCTGGCTAGTGAAGACTACGTTAGGACGGCGAAATACGATAATTACGCAATTATCTTTGATACAAAGACGGCTATGTAGCTAGCTGAGAAGAAATTGCTAAGATTAGACAAATCAAACCGTTGTGCTATAATGAAATATAATGAAAAAGTTATACTACCCGCGGGAGCGAAGTGCAGATGCGACCACTCGCTCCAACCGGAACCGGAAAAAAAGTTTCTAATGAGTTTTTACTGAACTAAAGTTGTCAAATCCACCCTTGACACATCAAGGCAAATTACCACAAAAACATAGACTAAGACTTATAGATTGCTTTGCAGTATGACTCCAGGAAATGTCAACCTGATCATGGAAATGTGTATAAAGGAATCAAGAGATCATTTAGCCCTGCGTCACAGTACATGTCTAAACCATGTGCAGAGGACAAGTATATAAGTCTAAAGAGCAGACGTGGGCTGGCGTGCGAGACCAGGTTTCATCAATAATGCATGAAGCCAAGAAACCAAGATAAGAGGAGGTGCAGCCAGGCCACGATGACAAAACCAGCCGTTTCATGTGATTTACTGCCGTCACACCTGGTATGTACTTCTAAAACAGGTCTAAATCAAAATGTACAAGCAACCGGAAAAATATGAATGGATTGTTTTTGACTGGAAGACACACCTCTTCCGGTCAAAAACAATCCATACCTTTTTTGGGGGGTTGCTTGTACATTTTTATTTAGACCTTTCTTGGAAGTACATGCTGGGTGTGACGGCAGTAAATGAGAATAGTTGCAGGCAGGGCAGGCATATTTGGTGTGTAAAGAACTTATTTTAACATTATAACGCTTGCAGAGCTGTCTAATGGGAAGATGAATGGAAGCTTTCTGGGCAGAGAGGAGATCTCGTCATAGTCATCGTCACTTTTGCCCAGATACTGGTTCATGCAACAATATGCCTGAATACTTAGCCTGTCATTAAACCTCATCATCATTGTCACATAGTCTATAATCATTACAAACTGCCATGTGAAAGTGCCATCGTTGATAACGTTATGTGAAGCAAGACATTTATGATGACATATATGCAAGTCAAGCATTATAAGAGGGTAATGTTTAGATCCACTTAACACAGTTGGTATTAGTGCAGAGGGCCAGTGCCAATCCGTAACAGGCCATCCATGACAAGCTCTCCATATCACCCAGGCCTCTAGGCCCTATTCCGTATAGTCCCATGCTCATTGCCTGTGGCCCACTTCTCAGACAGCAGTCCAAAAACACACAGAAAGCCTTTACACTTCTTTCATCATGTCCCGCTACATCTCTGCCACGTGGGATTAATTGCATGTCTGAAGGCAAGTGGTGTTTTCTTGAGAGCTGTTGAATGTAATGTGTTTGGATGACTAAGCAGTGTCAGTGGTCTTGGATAAACACAACACTGGAAAACTGGAATCAGTATTCCAGTCAATAAATCAATATCATTATCATCTCATGCATTAGCATAAATGGACTTTATGTGGTTATACGTGCAAATATTATTGCTACAGTATGTACAGGCTGAATCTCAACGGGACTTGATATGAGGATGGGTTGGCTATAAACATCCTTAAAGAAAAGTGAAATAGAAGTGAAATAGAATTTAGAAGTTTAGAAAAATAGATCATGTTGAGAGGATTTGACATTTCCCACTGTCCAAATGTTAAATGTGGGAATACCAATCACAAAACGCTCATTCAATTAAATTGGCTGATACTCTAAGAACACATTGGAAATGAATCCTCACATGTTCATGCACATGAGGGCCTTAAGTAAGAAACATTTTCTTGACATTTTCTGCCCCACATAGAATACTCACTGTAGTGACAAATCACCATGACACATTTTCAGAATTAGATGGAATAGCTACAACTGTCCGGCTCCTGGCAGCTGGTTCTGCAATCTGCACACATTAAAGCATGATGGCATTGTCATCACAAATACTCTAGACATCCTGCTGCTATAATACTGGCATAACAATGTCAGTGCACTGTGACAAATACTGTAGGTCTCTGTGAGAGACATGCTGTCATGCAGAATTAATTGGATCCATTGAATGTGGATATTGAACATTATATCATATTTTTTTAATTGATCACATTGTCAGTGTTACAGGGCCTTTAAATCAGACCCCTTAATTGAATGATTGTTAATTAACATAATTAACAGAGGGTGATTTGTTCATTATGACTTTCCTATCCGAACTGCTTCAACTCCCAGCCTTTTGTCCAAAGCCAAATAGAGACATTCAATCTCCATCTCTACCATCTCAATTTAAATTAGTTGGTTGTTGGTTTAGCTTTTTAGGCTCTTTGAGATTATTTTATGTAATGAAAAGCGCTATACAAAATGTATTATTAGATTTGTCTGAGACAGAGGCGGTATTACTGTCTGGTATCCAACACCTTGGTTTCCACATGCTCTATGTTTCCTAGAGCATAAATGATTTGGCTACAATAGGAGTCACCTGCACCACGTCTCCTGGCTGACCCATTTTCCCTCAGGCTTAGCAGAAGCAGTGCTCTGAAAGAAAAGTCTGTAGTCTAGCATCTGACCCAGACGTGCCTTAGCTCAATGGGTTAGCAGCACATATCAATGATATTGTTACGCAAACCAACCCAGCCAGACTTGGGTTTGGTAGGTATCAGGCGTTGCAGAGCAGGGACAGCCAAGCCAAAGCCCAGCTGGCTGTTAGCTAGCGTGCAGTATGGACAAGCTGTTGGTCAGAGGTGCTCGCTTTGTGCTGGTTGTCAGTGTGTGGATCTTGAGGAAGAAGGGCTACATGCTAGGGATGATGAGCTCTGGACAGGGATGTGTTCAGACGTGTGTCCTCCCAGGGGAACTCTACCAGGTACAGCAGCACTTTATAGATCAGTAGGACTTCATCTGTCATTTACAGTATAGGGCTGTTAAGAGGACAGGGCTGGTGGAGGTGTGTGTCTTTGCCTGCTTTAGTGTTACCTGTAATATGTGATATTGAGAATGTTTTGTGAGCCATTGCAGGTTGTATATTTTATATTTTAGCACTTCATGCCATAATTTGCTGGACACAGATTAGAGTCAGGTGTGGTGTTGATTGTTTTTGGAGTATGTGTATGTATTTTACATTTTTAAGTGCTACAAAAGGCTTTTGGGGGAAGAGTGGGGTAAGGTGAGCCAAAGGGGTAAGTTGAGCCACCCTTATTTCTATGAAACCATACAAAAAAATGTATAATTTGCTCAATATTTAGGTAGATGTCATCATTTCATGGAGTCTGTGAAGGAAGAAATCACATGAAAAAAAGTGGTAGAAAGTTAGGTCCAAAAAATAGATTTTCACCAAGTCAAATGAATTTATTGTGTTAGAGGGTTCATATCTAAACCAAAGTAGATCATTTTAAAATGGCTGTAAACCTCAGTTGGGGTTTCTATAAGCTTCAGTATGAAGTTCTAAACCTAGCATGAAAGTGCATCCTTGTAGCTGTGTGGCCTAATATAGTCAAAACGTTTAGGGATAAATTGAGACAATAGCCATGGGGTAAGTTAAGCCAACGGTTGAGCCCATGGCAAGTTGAGTGTGTTTTCTTCACAGGTGTAATGCAAGGCATTTTTCGATTGGATATGAGGCAACAACAGGGCCTGGCCTATGTAAAAAAAAGTACAGAGTGTTTGATAGTTGTTAAGCCTATGTTAAAAGATGCTTCAAATGATTAAAAGACAAAAAAGTGATGATTTAGTGATTTAGTTTAATTGTGTTTTGGAAATAAAGATAGACATGTTTTTTAAAAGGTAGTGCTAATATTTAATTCAGTACTGAAATCTGCTTAAGGATCCGTCCCTTTTTTTCAATTTTCACCTAAAATGACATACCCAAATCTAACTGCCTATAGCTCAGGACCTGAAGCAAGGATATGGTATTCTTGATATCATTTGAAAGGAAACACTTTGACGTTTCTGGAAATGTTAAATTAATGTAGGAGAATATAACACATTAGATCGAGTAAAAGATAATACAAACATATTTTTGTACCATCATCTTTGAAATGCAACAGAAAGGCCATAATGTATTATTTCAGCCCAGGCGCAATTTATATTTTGACCACTAGATAGCAGCAGTGTATGTGCAACATTTTAGACTGATCCAATGAACCATTGTATTTCTGTTCAACATTTTATACCAAGACTGCCCAAATGTGCCTAATTGGTTTATTAATACATTTTCAAGTTCATAACTGTGCACTCTCCTCAAACAATGGCATGGTATTATTTCACTGTAATAGCTACTGTAAATTGGATAGTGAAGTTAGATTAACAAGAATTCAAGCTTTCTGCCAATATCAAAAATGTCTATGTCCTTGGAAATGTTATTGTTAATTACAACCTCATGCTAATCTCATCAGCCTAGGTTAGCTCAACCGTTCCGCAGGGGAGCCACCAATCCTCTAGAGGTTTTAACTTACCTTGACCTGTGGCTCAACTTACCCAATACCCGGTGTAATTTGTGCCAAGAGACCACTTTTTTTAGATAAGCTATGTTTTCAAAACTGAAATGTACATGAATTCTGATTAGTTTTAGGGATACACAACATATTGAAATACATGTACATATCTTTGTTGGAAGGAATACTATGTTTCCCTTGATGGAGTGATGCTGAATGTAAAACATCTCAACTTACCCCACTCTCCCCTACAGAATTACTTAAAAACCTTCAGAACAACAAATCCTCTTTGGATTACTTTAGTGCTAAATCCATGAGACAATGGAGTCCTTGTAATTAAAAACAACATCAGTTATTATTTCCTGAACGTGATTAAGCTCTATCCTGTGCATTGACTTTGTTAAAAAGAAAGCCCTGTGCCTCCTGAGTGGTGCAGCAGTCTAAGGCATTGCACCGCAGTGCGTGAGGCGTCACTACAGACCCATGTTCGATCCCAGGCAGTGTCGCAGCTGGCCGCGACTGGCAGCTGGCCACGACTGGCAGCTGGCCGCGACTGGCAGGTGGCCGCGACTGGGAGACCCATGAAGCGGGGCGTACAATTGGCCCAGCGCTGTCCGGGTTAGGGGAGGGTTTGGCTGACCGGGATGTCCTTGTCCCATCACACTCTAGAGACTCCTTGTGGCAGGCAGGGTGCACGCACGCTGACTTCAGTTGCCAGCTGTGGCCAATTCCTTTGTAGATGCACTGTGGCCAATTGCTTTGTAGCTGCACTGTGGTCAATTCCTTTGTAGCTGCACTGTGGCCAATTTCTTTGTAGCCGCACATTGGTGCGGCTGGCTTCTGGGTTAAGTGAACAGTGTGTCAAGAAAGAGTGCAGCTAGGCAGGGTCATGTTTCGGAGGACGCATGGCTCTCAACCTTCGCCTCTCCCGAGTCCGTACGGGAGTTGCAGCGATGGGACAAGACTGTAACTACCAATTGGATATCATGAAATTGGGGAGAAAAGGGGTAAATATAAGGTTTTACAAAAAGAAAGAAAGCCTTGGCTGATGTTTGATTATGGTCAATTTGTATTGACTGAGACAAGATTTCTACACAACTGAAATGTCCTACAATTGGCATTAATTGCATTTGCATCTAAGCAGGGTTGGTGTTGATTGACAGTATGAACAAATCCAATACTCAGCATTTACTTCCTGTACTCCATTGTAGATGACGGAGGGGAGACTCTGCCAGGTTCATCTCCTTGACGACAGGAAACTTGATCTGCTGGTTCAGGTACAATATCTTAAATCATTTTATGAGATTATTGTAACAGTACTTTAGTTTCCATTGAATTTCAAATAATTTGGACCAAAAATGATAATGCCCTCAAATAGATAGGCCTAATGCCCTCTTCAAACAATTTCCTATTCCACAGCCCAAGCTGTTGTCCCGTGAACTGCTAGATCTGGTGTCCTCCCATTTTAACCTCAAAGAGAAGGAATATTTCGGCCTAACATTTGTTGATGACAGGTAAGACACTGCTTATTTTGTAAGTATATGGGTGTTAGAACATACTGTGTGTGTGTGTGTGTGTGTGTGTGTGTGTGTGTGTGTGTGTGTGTGTGTGTGTGTGTGTGTGTGTGTGTGTGTGTGTGTGTGTGTGTGTGTGTGTGTGTGTGTGTGTGTGTGTGTGTGTGTGTGTGTGTGTGTGTGTGTGCGAGCGCTCAGTGGTGGTCTTGGTATTTTCCCTATACACATCATGAGGTTGTTTATAACTTAGGTTGCTACAAACTAGCCTATTAAGATTAGGGAGGACAATTAAATATTTTATGAGCATATTTCTAGTACAGCATATTGGATGACTGTCATTCATATTCCATTCACAATGTAACATTGATAGGTTTAGGCTACTACATGATACCGTATTTTCCCTATACACATCATGAGGTTGCTACAAACTAGCCTATGAATGAAAGTTTATAACGTAGGTGCACAGGTCGAGAGACAAATTTGAGTAATCAAGGTGACAGACAGTGACACACCAAATACCGTCATCTAGCTGATCTAGAGTGTAATCATTAGTCCAACTATCACGGCTCAGGAAAAGACCCAGTTGCAGAGTGTTCGAATAACGGACATTTATTATTTAAACAGGGGGCAGGCAAAGGACAGGTTAAGGGCAGGCAGGGTTCGGTAGTCCAGGGCAGAGTCCAAAAGGTAAAGAGCGGCAGGCAGACTCGGTAAGGGCAGGCAGAATGATAAAAAATGGAAAACTAGAAAACGGGCTCAAGGAAACAGGAGTAAGAAAACGATAAAAACGTCCCGAGGAAACTAGGGTACTACTCTAGGGTACTACTTAAAAAAAAAAATGAGTAAGAAAAACACCCTGGTAGGCTTGACAAGACGAACTGGCAACAGACAAACATAGAACACAGGTATAAATGCACAGGGGATAATGGGGAAGATGGGCGTCACCTGGAGGGGGGTGGAGACAAGCACAAAGACAGCTGAAACTGACCAGGGTGTGACACCAACAGTTGCAAACGAGAGTTTCTATTGGACAAATTCAGGTAGGTTTATCCCCGTTTCGTTCTGTGTGCTTCCTTTTAAGAAAAGTTTTTCGATGGAATGAATCGGTGGAATGAATACACCCCTGATCACTAGAGCTAGAGCATTAAGTTAACTCATTACGATCACACAGTACTGTGTACAGCAAGCAGTTTAGCAGTTACACCGGCGGGCCCCGGTGGCAATAAATTAATACAATTAATAAAACCGAGCTTACCTTGACCTTGAGTTCTATTGTTGGATAGCCTTAGCTAGCTAACAAAAATAAATGGCATTCCTCTCTGTTTGAGCCTGGTGTTTGAGTAGGCTAAATTAGCTAGCTGCATTAGCTAGCTAAGTAAGTGAAAGTAAAAGTTTTTAAAAATACAATGAAATCTCTCACTCTCTCTCTCTGGTGCTTCTCCTGAATTTTTAAAGAAATAAATTAGTTAAAAACAGTTCAACTATTGTCTTTCTCTCTCTTTGCGTCAACTACTAACCACATTTTAGCATTGCAGTGCTAGCTAGCTGTAGATTATGCTTTCATTACTAGATTAATTCTCTGAATCTTTGATTGGGTGGAAAACACGTCAGTTCATGCTGCAAGAGCTCTGATAGGTTGGAGGATGACCTCCGGAAGTCGTCATAATTATTGTGCAAGTCTGTGGAAGGGGGTGAGAACTATGAGCCTCATAGGTTTTGTATTGAAGTCAATGCACACAGAAAATAGCTGTCCTCCGGCTACACCATTGTGCTACCCCAGAGAGTGCTGTTGAGGCTACTGTAACCTTCATTAAAAACAGTGTGTTTTAATTAAAAACAGTGTGTTTTAATCACACGTTAATATATTGCCGAGAATATATTTAGTATATGTTTTATCTATTTACATTTTGGGGAAATTCACTGAGTAGGATGGTCCTCCCCTTCCTCCCATGAGGATCCTCCACTGATAAATGTATGCTTGTATGCTTCTTACCAGTGCTGTTTGTTTACTTAACAATTTTCTTCATTGTCTCTTGTAGTGGCCAGTGTAAATACTTGCAGTTGGACCGAAGAGTTCTAGAACATGACTTTTCTAAGAGGGCTACTGGGCCTATTGCCCTCAACTTCCTGGTCAGGTAGTTATTGCACCAGGTCCATATCTGTACCACATATATCCTGTTATTGGTTTAAGATGATAATGACGGCAGTAGTTTTATTACATTAGGGAATATCTAGTAGTGGGTGATGAGATGTCTTACTGATTATGAATGGAATATGTACTTTAGAATCAAATTGAACAAATAGTCTTTGAAACTTCTTTGTACGTATCCCTGCAGGTTTTACATCGAGAGTATAACACTGCTGAAAGACAACACAACGGTGGAATTATTCTTCCTAAATGCAAAAGTTGCCGTCTACAATGTAAGCTACTTATCTTATTCTGTTGTGTGTTGAGATAAATGGTGATTCACCGTCTCATTGTCCCTCTTTATAAACCACCAAACCTCAGTCTGACTGTGGCCGTGAGACACTGTTTTGTTGGAATGAGATGAGACAGTCAGAAAGAGTAGATTGCTGTTTAGTCGAAAATAATTCTATTTTGATGAATATGTGTTAGTCATAGGAACAGAGCTCAGACACAGACATCTGCAAAGAGTCTCAGCAGCCCATAAGTACATTAACACATTTATGATGATGCTTTATTTCTTACAGGGGGATATAGAGGTGGAAAGTGAGAATGTATTCAAATTAGCAGCAAACGCCTTGCAGGTTAGTTTCTTATTTGCTTGGAATTTGTACTGTATATTAATTGGCCACTCTAAAGCATACATCTTCTGACATGCTGTTTTTATATCAATTCAGGAAGCAAAGGGGAATTACTCAAGGTAAGGACATATATTCCAATGAGTATCGAACACAACAGCTACCTAAGCAACAAGACAACATCACACATTTAGCAAAGACTTTAAATATATTGGAGCTGGTTTTCCAGACAAAACAGTAAAATCGATGACAGTGAAGGCAGTTATAAGAGGGAAGGCAGAGATGTTGTGTATTGTGAGGCCTGCCACGATGTGTTGAAACCTCACACAGGCCTTCAAATGAGTATCATACCACTGACAGCTCGGCCAAGGCTACTACAGTCTGCAGGGCTGCATTCTAACATCAAAGCTCTACCACTTTTAATAAAGCGTCTATTGCAGGAGCAGCATCCTCTTTACTGTCAGGGACCATTCAGTTGGAACCATACTGTAGACAGAGAATTATGGAACACTGTGGATCTTTGTCTGCATTCAAACCTGTCTCATTCCAAATGAACATAAATTACAGGGGTTAGATGGCCAGAGAATGGAGCTTCAGTTAGTTCATTATGAAGAACCTTCCTCTGCATGTGACCGTGCACCTGGAACATGTCTGCCAATGAGGTTTCTGCACCTGTTGGTCAGGTCAGACAGCCTGACTAAATAGGGGTGATATCCTTTAGCAGCTCATTCCAAGTTGTTTGTACTTTAGAAGACCGTATTGCACTGGTTTCTCTACATCATTTCTGTATGGTAATTTGCTTACTGTTATGTACAGAATATTATTTAAAGGCCTGGTGCAGGCAAAAACGTGATTATCCTGTGTTTTATATACATTTCCACACTATGATATTTTGGTGGGATGGAGTTTTGGCCTACCTGGTGAAATCACCAGGTGATACATTAGAAAGCTAGTTTTCAGTGTTCCCCTCCCCACAGACCACTCCCAGGCAGTCCTAGTAAAAGTCTTGCTTGAGAAATGTTCTTTGCTATGAGGCTATTTTTGTCTCTTATGGAGAGACAAAATTAGGAAAACAATCACAGTAAGGTACTTAACTGTTACACAGATACTATTTGATATTGAGATAAAAACGGCTGCATTGGGCCGACAGTATATTGTATTTCACTATCCACATTCTGTTTTATCATTATTATCAGTGATGAAACCACCAGAATGGATCTGAAGAAGCTCCCAACTCTTCCCAACAAGGTGCTAAAGGAGCACCCATCACTTACATACTGGTAAAATAAACCTTGAATATAATGTGCATCCTTAGTAACGTTTTAGTTTACAAAACTGCTAAATAAAAATTGTTGCAAAAGAAATGTTGTAGCAGACAATGATTTAGGATGTATGATGCATTCCTGAGAGGGAGGAGGGATGCAGCCCATAACTTCGAAGTTGAAGGTGTCATCATCATGCATTTTTACAATGTTTATTATAGTGAGGATCGAGTGATAGAGTACTACAAACAGCTGAAAGGAGTCTCCCGCGGACATGCCATAGTGCAGTGAGTATTGGAAAAACAATGATCCCTCATTCCCCTCACACACTCCTGTTTACCACAAGTCATAAGATTGAAAACATCAGGCCCTGGCTATCTCTCAGTCCTCTCTCTTTTTCTCTTTCTATCTCTTACTCCCTTTCTTGCTCTCTGTTTTCTCTCTCAAATACTCACTCGTTACTCTCTTCTCTCTCTTCTCCCTCTCTTTTTCTTCTCTCCCTTACTCTCTCTCTCTCTCTCTCTCTTTCTCACACTCTCCTTTCTCGCAGCCAAGGTCTGATAAAAATCAATAACCCAGTTCAGTTACTGTCTGGCCAGTGAATCATTGTGATTCACTGTAGGCACCTTTAACATATCATGCTCTCATTGTCCTGTACCATCTATAATATCCCTGGAAACCACCTTTTGGAAGTTAAAGAGTGATTCTGGGATGTTACTGTAAAAGAAAATGATTTTATTTCAGGTATTTGACTCTAGTGGAATCCTTACCCACGTATGGTGTTCATTATTATGAAGTAAAGGTAATAATACAGTATATTGCATTATGCACACAACAGCTGTGCATTGTACTTATACATCCTAATAAATACAATTATAAATCAGATTTCTGTAAGGGAATGTATGTATGCAGTTCAGTCATGAAACTATGCTTTTGCATTACAGGACAAGCAAGGTATCCCATGGTGGCTTGGGATCAGTTACAAAGGAATTGGCCAATATGATTTGCAGGATAAATTGAAACCAAGGAAGGTACATTTATTTGTTTGTTCCCATTTGTGTTCTTCTCTGCTTACAGTATGGAGGAGTACAGGATTAGTTTTGCATGAGATATTTTATTGGCAGCATACAGTGGTTGTTTTGCAGTATAGCCTTTACAGGTGAATAGGAGATTCATTTTGCAGATAAGATGTCTGCCTGCTACTGTGGCATTATACCTGACAGCTCTAGGAGCATCAGCAGGCTGTTTGAGGAAAGATGAAAATGTCAGTGATAAAGATACCTCCAGCACGTAGCACTATCATGATTCACTAACCTCTCACACACATTCATCACCTATTCATCTGATCGGGGTTAGGCCCTCAATACAGCTGAAGGAGGCCAGACTTGAATATGTAGTTTATAACAACTCTGTGGTCAATCCCTTTAAGGTAAACATTACTTTGGAGGCCTGTATTTATAATATTTATGTCTATCACTTATAACAGAGGTATGCCTGCTCAACTTCTACCAGATCAGTTGATACATGTAGATATATTCATCATTCTGAGAGTCCTACATAAAGTGTCAAGTGTGTAACCCACTCTTCTGGTTCAGTGGATGTTTTATAGCTTGCTGTTCTCCTGGACAAACACCAAGCTTTGTGGTCTGCCTCTACATGATCACGGTGTTAAGTTAATGATCTATGTCTGTATGAATTTGAACACGGAGAGAGAAGGAGATCTGGTTGGGCAGACATATTTAGTGTTGGGAGGAGGGTGTGTATGTGATGTCAAAGACAGGAAGGCAGGGCACTGGGCGTTACCCTTCAGAGTGCTGAGAGTACCTGAGGAGACATGTTGGAAGCAGAGAAAAGGAGTTGTTTGAGCTTGACAAAAAAGGATTAGAGACAGCATTACTATAGAAACAGGATTACTGGACCTCTACTGGTAAGAGATAAAGCAACAGTTTTACATATTGGATGTTGACAATAACATTTTGTTAAATGAAAAACAACTACATATATGATGATATCATGCTTTTTTATGATGTGATTTTTGATGGTAGCACAATTTGGGTTATTGTTTTTTTTCTGTCCCTGATATTATGTAATAGGTACAATAGTGTTGGTAAATGTTACAGATACGCTACAGAACTAGCTATAATAGGAGAGAGAGGGGTGGATTATAAAATCCAACCATTATTTTGGGTCTGTAACAAGGCTGTAAATGCCTGCCTCGTGTGGCGAACCTAGACATGGTGATGAGTCATGCACCTCTGTGGATTCTTCATATCTTACTGTAAACAGTCAGCACCTGGAGGGGTTACTGAGCAATGCGATGAGCCATGGAAGCTGTTACACATTGTTATTTGTCTTTGTGGTATGCCCCTTTGTAGCAAAATGCTATTTACTCTGGACTAGCACCTGTATAATGATATAATGCGATCATAGACCTGACAGCCCTTGCCTGTTTCATGGCAGTTGAAGTTATAGTTGTGATTTAACTTACTTGATTAAAGGTTGCGGTTTGCTAGTTATTAGATCATGGGATTGACTATGTGGGCATGTGTTATGACATAGCCAGGTCAGTATAAGGTCATTGTAATATATCTGTTGTGATTCATCATTACAGATGCTTATTATTTAATCATATACTTTATATGGGTACATATAAAGGTGTCATATGCAGGATTTGAGAGTTAAAGTTCAAGTAAATGTTTCACCAATCATTAATCAGTTGTTTCTCTGTGTTTACCTCCATAGCTGTATCAGTGGAAGCAACTGGAGAACTTGTATTTTCGGGAGAAGAAATTTGCTGTTGAGGTGAATGACCCTCACAGGTGAGGGCAAGTCAAACTATAAATATTTATCACAACTACATTTCCTAGACAGCTAAAGAAGCTCTTCTTCCTGAGCCTAATGTATTTCCTCTAAACAGGCGGGCAGTGACCAAGCGTACATTCGGCCAGACCAGCTTGGTCATCCACACATGGTACGCCAGCCATTCACTGATCAAAACCATCTGGGTCATGGCCATCAGTCAGCACCAGTTTTACTTGGACAGGAAGCAAAGCAAGGTACCATGTCATATTATCTCTTTTTAGTCCTGACCTAATCAGTGTACCTGTGTTCTGTACCTTCACGTGTCCCTAAATTAATACATGTATTCATGTTGGATTAAATGCTGATATTTACATGTAGACAGTGTAGGTTTGTAGTATGTATTCACCCCATAATACCCTAATCCAACAGGGTAAAATAACTGCAGCGAAAAGTCTGGGTGATATTGCCGTCGATCTAACAGAGCATGGAGGAGGAACCAAGATAACCAGACTAGGAGATAACCTAAAGCACAACCTCATTATGGCTAGCACTGGTAGCCTGGCGTCAACAGGTAGGTCAGCATTCTGGTTGCTGAAAGTCTATATTTAGCTAAGTGTTTTAAAATACCTGTATAAAGGGCTAGGAATAAATATACCCTTATTTGTATGCACTGTGTTAGAAAAAGTACAACCAAAACTAACACATAGGCCTACGGTACATTTATAGTGTAAACAATGTCACCACTACAGGGTCTGCCGATTCAGCACTGGACGAAGAGCAGAGAAAGGAGAAGATCTCTGACCTAAAGAAGAAGGAACAAGAGATCCAAGACGTCTTGACCCAGAAAACAAAGGAGCTGAAGAAAATCTGCTTGCTGGAGGCGGTGAAAGGCCCATTTTTCTCTTGGACAATTACTTACATTGATTTTTGGAGGTGCTAGGCTGATACACTTCAGCAATTAATTTCAGTCAGGCAGGGTCAGTCAGTGAAAAATCAGTCAAGCTACTGTACAAATTGCTTTAGTTTGGGCAGTTGAGACTATTGGAGTGAAACACTGTGTAAAGTCGCTCTGGATAAGAGCGTCTGCTAAATGACTTAAATGTAAATGTAAATGTAACTGTACGAGCCAGTGTGC
The DNA here is from genome assembly GCF_021184085.1 of Oncorhynchus gorbuscha. Classification (NCBI taxonomy): domain Eukaryota; kingdom Metazoa; phylum Chordata; class Actinopteri; order Salmoniformes; family Salmonidae; genus Oncorhynchus; species Oncorhynchus gorbuscha. Next base: position 81,828,865 of record NC_060175.1, on the reverse strand, counting down.
CACAGAGAGTGTCTGTTTCGTGTTTTCTCACATTGTTTTCTGTAAAGCTAACTGACCTGGATATTTTGTTATGTGTTTCCAGGAGCTCACGGGCAAACTGCCAAAAGAGTATCCCTTGTTTGCAGGCGAGAGACCTCCTCATGTCAGACGACGCGTTGGAACGACCTTCAAACTGGATGACCTCTTCCCATACAATGAGGTCTGTATTGAAACTGCACTGTTCAGTATATGACATATATTTAGCTAACTAATCTAGGAACCCAGAACCAAATCTCACGTTCATGTGTAGCACATGGGGATGTTTAAGCCGTGCGTACTGGCGGTAGAGAAGTCAGGCACAGGAGAGCAAAGACTGTGTTACAACGGCGCAGTTTAATGATAAAAATCACTGTGACAAAACAATATATACAATGGGACAAAACCCCCAGACATAACGTGCACAAGCACTCACAATGAACAATTCCGGACAAGGACATGGGGGGAAACAGAGGGTCAAGACAAAACAAATGGAAAATGAAAGGTAGATCGCCGACCGTCGAACACCGCCCGAATAAGGAGAGGGACCGACTTCGGCGGAAGTCATGACAGGATGTGTGAAATTTACTCCTCAGCCTGAAGTGCCGTCATTTGCGCTGCCAAATTATTAACTTTTCGGTGGTGCCGAACTGGTAATATACGCTTCAGGAGGGCGGTCATGCGTGCTTGCAAGGCAGAGGTCCTGTGTTCCAGTCTTTGTAGGAGCCCAATCAGGAAGCTGTACCTGCTAAGCAAGCAGTGTGATGTCCGTTGTACATGTTGGCCTTGTTAAGTTTGTAACAGGACTAATATTTTGCAGAATATGACATAACATGAATTCCTCAGGGATTTGAACTTGGGGTTTTAGGATATTACTGTAAGCAGAGAAACACATATACTGTACACTGAAGAAAATAAAAAAATTGTGTCATGAATGGAATGTGATGAAGTTAGGATCATGTCCTGTCCTGTTTCATATGGATCACGTGTTGATGAGTTGCCTGATGCTTTTCCCAATACAGGCACAAACTGCAAAATATTATGTTGTTGATATGACTACATTCTACTGTAATTTACAATTGGATATTGCATTTAAAGTGCTCAGTGGATATTGAAATGGATCTGCCATTCTCTGATGTAATAATGTCTATAATAATGTCTGTACTCTGATCTTTAGGACCCTTATCTGAGGAACCTGGAGAGCATGTTTGCTCTGCAGCAGAAGATCGTAGAAGCAGCTAAGAAGCTGGCCTCAGAGGCAGAGCTCTGTAAGACTGTGAAGAGGAAGAGGAGGAGGAACTGTCAGGATGCCATGAGGAAACTGCAGCACGTTGAAGACGAGATGAACCAGTACAGAATCAAGAAAGGCAAGAAGCCTACCCAAAGAGCCTCTGTGATTATCACAGGTACTGGGGATAAAGATCGACAAACACATGCACTCACATTCCACAATATGACTTTATACATTTGTACTTTAATCTGTAGCCTATAATATACTTTCCTTCTTCTTCCCCAGATGAATTTATCCGTTTAGAGACCAGCTCCCTGTCAGATAGTCAGATTCTGGATGACGGTGAGTGGGACACAGATTTCAGTCATACAGTAGCTCCCTGACCTTTGTCGCACAGCTGCTTTACCAATCCCATCTGATCATTAGTTTTGTATTTTGGTCCAGATGACTCTGATCGTGCTCAGAGGCCCCTGTCACGGTCTGTCCAGTGCTCCCCTCAGCTCAGCCCCGCGCACTCCCTAGATCACCACAACAACAAGAGTCTCAACAGGTTAGCGTTTGACGGCCAGGATGCTTCACACCACTACCACTCCAGAGAGGTGTCATCCGCACACAGCAGCCCCTACAAAACCTTACCCAGACCTTCACGGGACGCACGCAGCATGCCCTCCACCCCCGTTATGACCCGCAACGCCTACAGCAGCAGCCAGCTCAGGTGAGACCCTCCACCACCCCTCAGACCATGCCTAACCAAACTCTTACCCTCTCACCACGACCCTGAACATTTATCCTATACTCTCCTACCTTACCTGCATCTGTTATGCAGGTGAATGAGGACCCAAAAGCGACTTGGCGAAAACAGAGTCTTTAATCCAGTAAAGTAAATCTACAATCATAAAGCATAATTCCACTCGTAATGACGAGAACAGACTGGAGACTCGATCATGAACTGCAGGTTGCCTCGGGAAGGCACTTGAACGTAGCAGACTCAGACACCTGCTCACCACGCAGCATCTGAGGGAAACACGACACGACAGGGCGATACACAGACACAGCACGGTGAACAATAGACAAGGATCCGACAGGGCAGAAACGGAAAACAAGGGGAGAAATAGGGACTCTAATCAGGGAAAAAGATAGGGAACAGGTGTGGGAAGACTAAATGATTGATTAGGGGAATAGGAACAGCTGGGAGCAGGAACGGAACGATAGAGAGAAGAGAGAGAGGAAGGGAGAGAGAAAAAGGGGAACGAACCTAAAAAGACCAGCAGGGGGAAAACGAACAGAGGGAAAAGCAAAATGACAAGACAATCTAAGACAAAACATGACAGCATCCCACCGTTTAACAGAAAACAATTGTTTATTTTATTTTGCCGTTATTTTACCAGGTAAGTTAACTGAGAACACATTCTCATTTACAGCAACGACCTGGGGAATAGTTACAGGGGGATGAATGAGCTAATTCTAAGCTGGGGATGATTAGGTGACCATGATGGTAAGCGGGACAGCTTGGGAATTTAGCCAGGACACCGGGGTTAACAACATTACTCTTACGATAAGTGCCATGGGATCTTTAATGACCTCAGAGAGTCAGGACACCCGTTTAACGTCCCATCCGAAAGACAGCACCCTACACAGAGCAGTGTCCCCAATCACTGCCCTGGGGCATTGGAATAAAAATTTTTTTAGACCAGAGGAAAGAATGCGTCCTACTGGCCCTCCAACCACTTCCAGCAGCATCTGGTCTCCTATCCAGGGACCAACCAGGACCAACCCTGCTTAGCTTCAGAAGCAAGGCAGGGTGGAATGCAGGATGCAGAAAACAATTGTAATTTAGTGTGCTGTACATCTGGATTTCTTAACCATACTATTTGCTTCTTTTGTGTGTGTGACTTTTGCAGGTCGGATGGGAACTCTCAGTCCTTCAGGCACCGCAGTGGGAGTCTGGAGTCACAGCAACGGCTATTAAAGGATACTGACTCAGAGAAGCCAGTGTTTACCCAGTCCCCTGCCCGCAGGAACAACAGCACAGAAGCCCTGGAGGATTGCTGCTCCTACACCAGCCAGTCCAGCTTGGACTACGCAGGCAACCCCCACTACTGCACCCTGGACTCTCGGACCCGCAACCATCAGCTGCACAGGAGGGTGGAGGTCTACGGTAATACAGGCAGTATGCCCAATTTGGTCCAGAACCATATCGGCTTTAGTGATACTTACGAGCCCCAGGCACACTACGCGCCAACTGCTTACTACGTGGCAGGCTACCCCTGTCCAGACATGGAGCCCTACTCCAACGGTGCTTACGTCTATGAGAACGAGATGGAGGGCCACTACAATGTCAACCCCTCCTACCAAGTCCACAATTACGGACACGAGCGATACAGGACCTACAGTAGTGATCGGGCGGACAGTCTTGCTCAGAACCCCTACGCTACCATGAGATTGCCCCGGACCAGACATGGGCCCCGCAATGAGCCCTTAGAGAAGAACATGCAAAAGGCCATGGTGGCTGAGCACCTGAGAGGCTGGTACCACCGCAGCGGGGGCCACATAGAGGCAGGTAGAGGTCTGGCTGGGTATGACTACGATAACGGCTCTCAGCTCAGCCTTGGATACCAGACCATGCCAGCCCCCTTCAGCCACTCCAGCCGAACCACCTCCTACTCCTCAGGTAGTAGTTGATCCTGCTTCTCATCATACTGGAACAGGTCACCTCAGAAACCATACTCTGTCTGTTCACCCTCAGTAACACAGAGGGACATGTTTTTATTTTTTATTAATACAATTCATACATTCCTAACATACTGTAGGAAAATATTATTCTGTATTAATTGTTAGGATTAGGGTGTCATTCAATGAGACTCACCTTTATTTTTCTGTCTCTTTAGTGCAACTAAAAAGTGTTCTCTTTCTAGTTTCCTCATCCACCAGCACAGGAAACAGGCGCAGCCAGCTAACTGTGGGTCTTACAGACAATGATAACATGGCAGAGTCACCACAGCACCATCACCCAGGAGCCCATGGCACCTACAACCGGAGCCCCACCCATATCAGGTGAGTACCTACCACAGCCCCACACCTACATGTAGTCAACTATATATCCCACATGATTTTAGAGGAAATAGTAGCATTAATCGTGTGACCTAAACTAAGGGAAATAAATTGTTTCAATCAAGACCAGTCTTATGAGGGTTATTTAGCCAGTAGCATACCATCTTGCAGCCACTGCTGGCTTAAATATAAAGCTAAGCAGGGTTGGTCCCTGGATAGGAGACCAGATGCTGCTGGAAGTGGTGTTAGAGTGCCCGTAGGAGGCACTCTTTCCCCTGGTCAAAATAAAACATCTCAATTCCCAAGGGCAGTGATTGGAGACATTGCCCTGTGTAGGGGTGGGATGTTAAACAGGGTTCCTGACTCTCTGTGGTCCCTAAAGATCTCATGGCACCTATCATAAGAGTAGGGGTGTCTTGGATAAATTCCCAATCTGGTCCTCATACCATCATGGCCACCTAATCATCCCCAGTTTCCAATTGACTCATTCATCTCCCCTATAACTATGCCCAAGATTGAAGCTGTAAATGAGAATGTGTTCTCAGTCAACTTACCAGGTAAAAACATGCTCATATTTTTCTCCTCCCTATGCACAATAGCAGGTATTCTTGTGGATGTCATCTCTGTTGACTCTCTGTGTTTGCCTGTAATGACATTGAACCTCAGGACCATCCTAGCGTTCGTTGTCACCACTTACTGCTATCCTTCCACCTGCTCTTAATACTCCTGCATCCTCTCCTCTTCTCCACCTTCATCCCGTTCCTCATGATTGGACAGGTCATTTTGGCTGTCAGATAGACTTTAAAATGTTATCCTTATCTATGAACAGTCTTTGATAGTAAGTGACATCAGTGTGTTTGGCCTGTTGGTGTGAAAGTAAACCCCAATAACGAAGCAGTCTCTAATGAGTGTGGGTGTGTTCTTTGTGAACTGGTGATCTTTTCACTTTCTTCCTTTCTTTCTCTCCTTTCACAATCTGTCCATCCTCAATCCTCATGTACATAGATTTCCCCCAGAATGCAATGTGTTGAAGAGGTCTGATACGATGCCGGTAGATTCAGTAAAGATGTTTGGTGCTGTGGCCAATAGCGCTGAGGAAGACCATTAGGCAGCCATTCAAACACACAAGGGTGAGATGCAAATAGGCTGTGGTAGTGCTAATCCATTTCCATCAGTGCCACTGTTTTCAGTTTCCATCTGCGTCTCATCATTTGCCATATTGATCAATATAGTGTAGCTCATTTAGTGCCGTGAAAATCAAGGTGAAATCAATATGTAGACCATCCATTAAATGTACAGCCAGAGCAGTGGTAACACATTCTGCCACGGCCCAATCCAGATACTTCTATCTCTTGGATGACCATGCCTTACCCACTCGATCAAAGATTTTGGCAAATTATCTTGGTCTATTAGCAGGCTCACAAATTCAGTATGGCTGCATCCCACTGGGATAAAACAGTTTGAATCAACGTTCTTTCTATGTCATTTCAACAAAATAATTAAATGTGATGATGTTGAATCATCATGGAAAACTGATTGGATTTTCAAAATGTCATCAATGTAAGGGAATTTAGCATTTTTAACCCAACTTTTAACCTAAATCCAATGACATGATGAAATGGTTTGTTGATTTCACATTGAATTCACATTAGTGGACAACTCAACAATTTAAATCAAAACTAGACGTTGAACTAACGACGTCTGTGCCCAGTGAAATGTGAAGCAAATGGTACATTACATCCTGTAGCTAGAAACCCCACTTTCACATTGTCTACCTTCACATGCACAGTTTACACACCACATCCTGCACATACTGTACCTCATAGCACCAGTAGTAGAATGTACCTACTTTTGCTTGCCTCTCATTAGTGTAAATTGTGATCTATATTAAGTGGAAAATTCTAATTTTACATTCCTTATATTATTGCATGGCGTGCTTGACAAGACAGTAGGTCATTTGCTTTTGTTAAACATCCTTCTTTCTAATAACATATTTTTTCATGGTGTTTATCCCTGGTTTGTTCTGTTCCATTTCCATGCCTGTACAGTAGATTATAATCTCAGCTGTTGCAGCATGCAGGAGGTTTCATGCAGTAATATGCTATCCTAAAGTATGGGAGTCTTTAGTAGTGACCTTGACTCAAATGTGTATGTTTTCATCTCTTTATTACAGGAGAATATTCATGGCTGGAAATTACATGAGAATCCACTGAAGGTAAGAGGACTGGAAGGAAATCTGTCACAATGACCCTGACACTAGAAGCACAGACCTCTGGATGGATGCCAACTATCCAATCTGTATACATACTATGAAGCTTGAGAATGACTCTCCCATGTGCCTTGGATTGGATGGAGATCGATATTATTCAGGAAGACATGGATGTGGTGATGGCACAAAAGTTTTGCTGATCTGGAAAAGCAGCTTCATCATTGTGAATTTCAAACCTTGGGATATCTTTGACCCAAATATATTGAACCAATTGTATTATGCCATTATACATATTGTAAATCAACTTTAATATCTTTGTAAAACATTTTGGAGTTATTATTCACAAAATGTGATAACAAAATAATAAACTAACCCTTCTTTAGTCCCAGGTTGTCAGTCCATGGACTGACATTCTCTCCTCTCCCAAGTATGAATCTGAATGTACATGTTTATAGATTATTATTATTTGTGACTGTGTTATTGTGATGTAAATTGCTTGCATGTGGAGAACATAAACTTTTGATAAGTAGGTTTTTTGTATGATGTAAAAAGATATGACTGGATAACCCTCAAATAATATTCCTTTATTTGTTTCTCTACATATTTCTACATTGTCCATGTATTGTTTGTCTTCTCATACTCTGAGTGAATATCTCCCATTTGGATTTGGGACATTAATAAAAAACAGTGTGAGACTTGATTTGTAGTGTGACTTCTTTAGCCCTGTGTGTGATAAACAAGACTTTCTCAATTACATGCTACAGGGTGTCATACTGATAACAGGACATTCCCATTGAGTATAGCAACCCACTACATATCAGATATTCTCATTTATATCAGCTGTTCATTGTTGTGCATCACTTTAGGGAGATCTTATTACATTTTTCAGGGAACTCTGGGGGATTGGGCGGAGCCCTCTACGCAGTGGACCCTAGGATTCCTCCCCAGGCTTGTAAAAAAACAATCCACCTGTTACTGTCTATCTCCCCCTCTTCCTGTCTCACAATCAACTGCCATGCTGCATGATCATGAAGTCTGTTGACTCAAGCTGCTGAAAAAGGAATATGTTAGTATGACCCCTGACCCTCTTGCACCAAACATATTTTCCATGTGATCCTATGTGTTAATTATAGACTTTGTCTGAGGCGTGAGCAGGCCATTTACCAGCTAGAGCCAGTAGCACTGTCCACTCAGCTCTAGAACTGTTCAGTCATTGTGGATATACTTTTTACCCTTTAGGTTGATTGACAAACAGATTATTTTGTCAAACGACTTCTAGATGGATATGTCCAACCGAAGGGACCTGGGACATGGAGGACATAAATGAGGAAGACATTGATGAAGACGATATCCTGGCTAGCTTGTCTCCTGAGGAGCTGAAAGAGCTCCAGAAAGAGGTGGACGTTATAGCCCCAGATGAGAGGGTACCTGTGGGTCAGAGGCAGAAAAGCCAGACAGAGAAGGTTCGTTTGACCACAGTGGCCTGGTAGATTATCTGTACTGGGAGATGGAGTCCAAACGCATGCGGGAGGAGGAGAGGATCCCCGTCACTACTGCCCAATAAGGTAAGGGACTACATAATCAATGGTCAATATACCGTAGATATAGCCTTCAAGTAGGGTGGCTGGTAGCCTAGTGGTTAGAGCATTGGGCCAGAAATCAAAAGATTGCTGGTTTGAATATCTGAGTCGACAAGGTGAAGAATCTGTTGATGTGCCCTTGAGCAAGGCACTTAAACCTAATTTGCTTCAGGGGTGCCGTACTACTATGGCTGACCCTGTAAAACAATACATTTCACTGCACCTATCTGGTGAAACATCTTAATATATCATACTGTATACCGCTTTAATTATTATAACATTATAAACAAACAATTAACTGACTGACTGTATGTTCTACAAGGCTAAGTTTATTAAATGATTGTACTACTTGTCTTCATCAGAAAACCATGGAAGAGGATGCTGAAAAGAAAGAAAATGCCGAACACATGGAAATTGTGTATGAGGTGCAAGAAGAAGTCATTGAGGTGGAAGCCACAGATGGTGTTGAAGGAGAGGAAATTATAGTGGAGGAAGAGGATGAGGATAAAAAGGACATAAACTATGAAAGGGTCATAGGAAAACATGAACATCCAGTGAATAAACATTTAAATGAGTCATTGGATGACAATAGCACAAACCCTGTATACACTACCAGTCCCTTGCAGACCCCTCCAGAGTTCACCAACAAGAAAGAGGAGAAAGAGACTGAGAGCAGAGAGCAAAAAAAGAGCACATCACAAATATCTGAGAAAGTAGAAATGAACACCACAGACTCCTGAAGTAACAGAGATGACTCCAGAGGAGAAGAGGGCCTGTTTTGTGCTGGAGAAAGAGGTGAGAGTAATAAACAAGCAAAAAATTCCATCGCTGGCCCTTGGCGAGGGCCTAGGTGATCTTGATGGGGCCAAGAAGACATCAAGACCCTCAAGGAATGAGACAAACCTGGACACCACCTTGGGTAAGATCTGCAACAACAACCCCACTATCACAGATGTAAACCTGAACAACATAGAAAACATTCCCAAAGAAATGCTTATAGAATACGTCAATGCCTTGAAGAAGAACAAACACGTAAAAACCTTTAGCATAGCCAACACCGGTGCAGACGAAAACATTGCCTTCACCCTGCCAACATGCTGAGAGAGAACCGTTTCATCACCACACTGAACATAGTCTAACTTCGTAACAGGGAAGGGCATCATCGCCATTATCCGCTGCCTACAGTTCAACAGACGCTCACTGAGCTCCGCTTCCACAACCAGAGACACATGCTGGGCCACCACGCGGAGATGGAGGTGTCGCGCCTGCTCAAGGCCAACAATGCGCCTGAAGATGGGCTACCACTTTGAGCAGGCAGGGCCTAGGATGGTGGTGACTAACCTACTGACCAGGAACCTGGACCGCCAGAGAAAACAGAGGAACGGGGAGCAGAGCAAGCAGCAGAAGCAGGAGCATAAGGAGGTGTTTGAGAAGTCGCTCTGGATAAGAACGTCTGCTAAATGACTTAAATGTAAATGTAAATGTATGAACGGACTCTGAACCTGCCCCCAGGGCTGCTGGCGATGCTTGGCTACGTCCCTCCCGAAATCCCGCCCTCATGCCGCAGCTGCCCAAGGGTCCACAGGGTCCCATAGTACCCAAACCAGAGCCCTCCTCCCGAGTCAAGCAGTCCAACACTTCTCCACAGTATCAACACAAGCAGATTTACCACACTCCACAGCGCAACCCCATTCCACAACAACCCCCCAGCATGGACTCGTCTGGTAAATCTCTAAGAGACATCCAGCTGAAGAGGACCCCCAAAAAGCTTGACCCTTTTCTGGATCTGGACCCAAGGGACGACAGGAGAGCAGAGAGGCTGAATGTCCAGCTCAGGAAGACAACAGGAAAACAGAGGGGTACCAGCGTTGATGAGATGGTAGAACTGAAGGCCACTCCAGAAGATGTGATGAAGACATTAAAGCCTGTTCCTCGAAGGCGGCAGCCACTCAAGGTGGATGTGACACCCCGCGATGAACTGCTTAACGAGATCAAAAAGAGCAATGTGACCTATCTCAAAGCCGTGAGTTCAACTGATGATTCTCAGATTAGCACAGGGTCACTAACAGACACATTGTTATCGAACTTGATCTGCCCAGCCTTCACAGTGTTTAGTCAGACGTCAGAAGTTGTCTGATTACTGCTTAAAACATTTTTTTGTAATATAAACTCAGCAAAAAAAGAAACGTCCCTTTTTCAGGACCCTGTATTTCAAAGATAATTCGTTTAAAAAAATCAATAAATTGCAATGTCCGTACTGTGAGATGCCTAAGACAGCGCTACAGGGAGACAGGACGGACAGCTGATCGTCCTCTCAGTGGCAGACCAAGTGTAACAACACCTGCACAGGATCGGTACATCCGAACATCACACCTGCGGGATAGGTACAGGATGGCAACACCAACTGCCCTTGTTACACCAGGAACGCACAATCCCTCCATCAGTGCTCAGACTGTCCGCAGTAGGCTGAGAGAGGCTGGACTGAGGGCTTGTAGGCCTGTTGTAAGGCAGATCCTCACCAGACATCACAGTGCTCTTCACTGATGAGTCGTGGTTTTGTATCACCGGGGTGATGGTCGGATTCGCGTTTATCGTCGAAGGAATGAGCGTTACACCGAGGCCTGTACTCTGGAGCGGGATCGATTTTGAGGTGGAGGGTCCGTCATGGTCTGGGGGCGGTGTGATATCATCGGACTGAGCTTGTTGTCATTGCAGGCAATCTCAATGCTGTGCTTTACAGGGAAGACATCCTCCTCCCTCATGTGGTACCCTTCCTGCAGGCTCATCCTGACATGACCCTCCAGCATGACAATGGCACCAGCCACACTGCTCGTTCTGTGGGTTATTTCCTGCAAGACAGGAATGTCAGAGTTCTGCCATGGCCAGCAAAGAGCCCGGATCTCAATCCCATTGAGCACGTCTGGGACCTGTTGGATCAGAGGGTGAGGGCTATGGCCATTCCCCACAGAAATGTCTGGGATCTTGCAGGTGCCTTGGTGGAAGAGTGGGGTAACATCTCACAGCAAGAATTGGCAAATCTGGTGCAGTCCATGAGGAGGAGATGCACTGCAGTACTTAATGCAGCTGGTGGCCACACCAGATACTGACTGTCGCTTTTGATTTTGACACACCCTTTGTTCAGGGACACATTATTCCATTTCTGTTCATCACATGTCTGTGGAACTTGTTCAGTTTATGTCTCAGCTGTTGAATCTTATGTTCATACAAATATTTACACGTTACGTTTGCTGAAACTAAACACAGTTGACAGTGAGAGGATGTTTATTTTTTTACTGAGTTTATGTATTGTGGAACACTCTTGAACTGGAGAAACTTAGTCCAATCAAACTTGTTAGCTTTAACCCATATTAGACACACGCTAGCAAATATGTACACCAGATTTATAGTGTGAAATTCAAATGATGTGATATATCTGTGTATCCTCCACTGTCAATCAAAGCTTTCTCACAGCTGTTTCTTTGCGTAATGTATTACTCCTACAGGTGCCGCTCCCCAAAGAATTGGAATCAAGAGAAACCTGTCTCTTCAATCTCTGAGGAATTTACAACATCAGGCTGTGTTTGTTCAACATGATGTGTTTAATGTCTTCCACTTGTAACAATAGTCCGCCTCAGTTCTCATGGTCAGGCAGAACAAGTTTTGTTCTTTGAGGTTTGGAAGAACTTTTATGGTATTTGGATATGAGTCTACAGCTGGAAAATGCACCATAGAATGTGCATCATAGGTATAAGTAGACTCAATGAAGACTGTCTAAGAAAAAAATTATTATATTTGTTTGTGTAAAATTCCATGACTTTGTACAGCCCCAAAACCATAGTACATCCTCTACTGATGACTTGGATCTTTCATATATGGGTTTTTAAAACCACTATGGTGTCTTAACTGCCAACTTTTCAATATAGATACAGCTGAACACCATATACAGAATATACAGTATACGGATACGCACCATGGATTCAATCTGTATTACAAAAGATCTACGTCAAAATGTTAAGGTAATTTCCGATTGAGCCGACATATGCAGCCTTCATTGTGAATGCAGTCTCACAAGAACATTGCCTTTCTGGGCTCTCCTCAATCTGTATTGCTGAAGTTCAGCATTACAGCATGATTGAAATTTAAAGGCAATGTTCCCGCGTTAGCAGAGACTGCATTCACGGTAAACGCTGCATGTGTCAGCTCAATAGTAAATTACCTTAACATTTTGATTGCGCAATCTGTAACGCTTTAGCAATACAGATTGAATCAACCCCTAAATTTCAATGAGCTATAATGTGGATCTTCCGTGATACTTTAGCGATACGGATTGAATCCAGCCAGTCCTTTACTGTGTAAAACACTGTGGATCAGTCGTTCAGGGACTGGAATAATAACTGTATTGACATAAAAAATCTGTGTACATACAAAATGTTTCAGATGTCAATCTTTCCTTCATTAACATACATTTGTATGATCTTCGGGTTGTGTCATTCCCTATTTCTTCTAAGTTGAAATAGAAAATAACTCTCCACACCTTGTTATTGGATTTTCAACATTTCAGAACCAATTTTATTTTTGTAAAATGTTTTTAAAAAAAAAATTTTAATTCAAAAAATAAAGACAAATGGCATGGACACATTTATTGGCAACCCAGAGCTAGTACTTGGTTGCACCGCCTTTGGCCAAGATAACTGCCAACAAATGCATCTTGTAGCCATCGATGAGCTTGCTGCACCTTTCTACTGGCAATTTGTCCCACTCTTCAGCAGCAAACTGTTCTAATTCTTCAATGTTAGACGGGTTCCCTCCACCAACGGCTGTTTTCAGATCTTGCCATTGGTTATGGATGTGATTCAGATCTAGTCTCTTCGCTGGCCACCCCAGAACAGTCCAGTGTTTCTTCTTAAACCACTCTTTTGATGTGTGTTTTGGGTCGTTGTTTTTCTGGAAGACCCACAACCTTCAACAGAAACAGTTTTTGGACACTGGGTTGAACATTGGACTACAAAACACTTTGATAGCCTGGTGATTTCATGATGTCTTGCACACATTCAAGGCCCCCAGTACAGGAGGCAGCAAAGCAACCCCACAGCAGGACAACAACCCCAAACACACGTCAAAAAGCACCCAGGAATGATTCAATAAGAGATGCTGGACTGTTCTGGAGTGGCCAGCTAAGAGTACAGATCTGAATCCCATCCAAAACGCATAGCGAGATCTGAAAGCAACAGTTGGGGGGAGGGGCATGAGGGCATCCCTGAAACACACATATTTACACACGTTAAGTTTGCTGAAAATAAACATAGTTGACAGTGAGAGGACGTTTCTTTTTTTGCTGAGGTTATGTATAAAACACAGGAAATCATGTTTTTAACTGCACTGGGCCTTTCATTCTGGGATCTGAACAGCGTCTTAAATCGTTAATCGTTTTATATGAATTACCAATGGTGATCCCTGGAATTGGATAAATTGGATTGGCATTTTAATATGACTAAAAAAATATCCAAACATCTGGGAAATACAGGGAAATACAATCAGAATCCCTATTTTCAAATACACAACAGAAATACACCAAACATTCATAATGTGTGTAATATTTAATAGTACAGAGGTAACATTCTTGCACTAATATTTTTTTCTATCAATACTTTGGTGCCATACCCTGTCCTTTTTGTAATGCAAACATTTGTGTTCTGCATGCTTTATGCTGAATACACAAGTACAGAAGATTTGGCGATACATGAAAGCACAACTTTAACATATACAACATGACTTCAATTAATAAAGCTGCATTTGCCATTCATTTTCCCATATTGCATAACTATGATCTGATAATGTTCATCTCAAGCCCAACCCACAGGGTCTGAAGTAACAAGAGGGACATTATTGCTACTTGTCAATAAGCAGTCACTGGTCCAGTGAATATAAGGGGGAGCCCAGTGACACCAGTTCAGCTTAAGAGAAAATACAGCGATGACTATTCTTCTGAGGTAGCAAATAAATTGGTTCTGATTGATTAAATTCTTTGATCTAAAAAATGAAAAAAGATAATTAAAAATGCTACGCTACTGAACACAATTGGTTTAACATGCAATAGTTGCATTCTGGCATGCAGCTTTTTTTGTTGACATTGTACACGCACGCTCAAAAGTCAAATGTGCCTGGATACATATTGCAATTACATAACGACATGTGTATTGTTTGTTTATTTGAATGTGCACACAACATACACAGGAATGCTCATGCCTCATTTCATTGTGCCAAGTGCCTTCCCCCCAACATCTGATCCATACACGACAGTACAAATCTTTCTGAAATGCTCCAAAGAAAATCAGGGACTGTGTGACACAAAATGTACAAAGGTGTTTCAATATAACAAAACAAATGGAGTGAGAATGATAAATAGGGGGAATGTGACAACACTGATATTATATGGGGTACAAATCAACACACTTGATTTTTGTGTTAAAGCAAAAAGCAAACCATGTTGAATTTAATCAGAATGAGGTTGCGGGTGCCATTTTGGCTCTCTCCCCTCAATCCTTGTTTAGCTTTGACTCCAGGAAGTCCTGGATCTTGTTGATCTTCTCCTCCTGTTGGTCTAACAGATCCAGGATGATGCCCATCGGGGACTTTTTCATGCCCACTCCCTCCATCTTATTCTCCAGTCTGTTCTTCATGTTGCGCAGCCTCAGAGACGCATGAACCAGGATCACTATAGGGAAGAAAGGCAGGATTAGTTTCCTACCCATTCAGGATATGCTATCCTCAATGGAGATTCCCATGGTAACATGTTCCCATTCTGTCAGCTGGAAACATGTTGTAAAAGTGCACACGTGTGCCTTACTCTTATGCAGCTTCAACTGAGAAGGTTCATTATTTTCCAGGTATGTTATGAAAAACAATTGACTAACGGGTTAAGGAGAGGCATCTTTACTTCCCTCGCCAGATGCTGTCTGCATGATGTAAGCCAGTAAATGTAGTGGAGTCTATAGTACAGACAGTACAGAGCAACCACGTCGGCAGCCACATGACAGCCCTCTTGGGTTAGCCTGTGTTACATACTGACTGCCTCCTGTTTTTCCACCACAATGTTACAGTTGTTGCCTGTAATTTTCTCAGAACCACCAATTGCCCTAAACATTGTGTTCTGTAATGTGTATTTCAGAATGTAGCAGTTTGTCTAGGCCAGCACTTCACATCTCCAGTCTACTCCAACACCATACACTTTTGTTGTAGCTCTGGACAAACTCACCTGATTCAACTTAACAAGGTCTTGATGATTAGTTGATAAGTTGAATAAGGTGTGCTCCTCCAGGGCTACAAATAAAATGTGTACTGTTTGGGGTACTCGAGGACTGGAATTGGGAAACACTGGTTTAGGCTATTTCTTTTCAAAACAGTGGCACAAGCATTCTCCATATTAAACCCATACAATTAGAGAGTGTAGTTAAATAAAGGTTCAATAAAAAAAAAAAAAATACAATCTGTTTGCTCCATCTTCTGGGACTCATCCCCCATGTTTGCACCTACCCCATTCATAGACGCTAACTGCTTTAGACTCTATTGACGATAGTATCTAGTGACCAGGGGACTTATGTTAAGAGCCCAGAGTCTTGCTCTAAACATTAACACGCATCTTTCATATCAGCCAGAACATTTCTTACAAAAAAAAAAAATGGTTAAATTACTACACAAAAACAAACAAAAAGGTAGGGGCGTGGATCTGGTGCGACCATTTGCCTCATGCAGCGCGACACATTTCCTTCTCATAGAGTTGATCAGGCTGTTGATTGTGGACTGTGGAATGTTGTCCCACTTCTTTTCAATGGCTGTGCGAAGTTGCTGAATATTGATGGGAACTGGAAAACGCTATCGTACACTTGGATCCAGAGCATCCCAAGCATGCTCAATGGTTGACATATCTGATGAGTATGCTTGTTGCATTCATATTTTTGTCCAGTGTATATTAACTCCATGTTTTGTATGAGATATGCCTCTTGCATCTGTGTGGGCGTGTTGCATTGAAATGAATAGTTCCTGCAAAGATGCTGGGAAGTGCTAGATGTGCGGCAGCTAAGATGGTGAGGAACAAAACATGGATTTCATATTTTTGAGGGGGTTCCGTTGATTTTTGTAGAACCACCTGCAACTGGGAACTGACATGTCTAAGATACTTCTTACACCAAATCGAAAATTAAGAAAGTATCATCAAGGACAGGTTAGTTGAAAAATCTATGGTGGCAGTTTGTATGGGGCTTTCCTGTAACAGCCAGTAATGGACACCAAAAATCTTTGGTTATATCACATTATCTTGCATACAATATGTAGCTAGTTTGCACCATATTCCAATTGAGTTACCATTGGAAAAGGCCTGGAAGCTAGGATAAATCTGCATGCTAGTTACTGTGTGCATACTTGTGCATTGTGTGATTATCAGGATTCTGACCCTATGGGCTGAATTCCCAGACACAGATAAAGCCTAGTCTTGTACAAAGATCTTAATCTGTGTCCAAAAAGCTGGCCCTATGAGTGTAGAATTTGAGACTCACACAGCAAGGGAAAAGTAATTCCGAAAATGAAGACCATCACTCCACCACACAGTGACAGCAGGAAGTAGCTCGTTCCCATAACAGCGATGACAAACAAAGTGGGGTTCTTCTTCTTGAAGTTCTTGATGAAATTCTTGTTCTCTCCTGCCCACACCGAGCACATGAAGACCAGAGAGACCACCGCACCGCCCAGAAACATGCCAAGAGGGTTCAGAAACCTACACAACAGAAGGGAAACACAGATTACACAACCTCTAAATCCACTCAAATGCTATACATGGCAATGCGAAACAACAATTGGGGCTCTAAAACACAATACATGTAATGATGAGCACAACCTGGTGGCTGGAATAAGATTAACACCTTTACATGATTTATTTGTTTTTATCTGAGTCATTTTCTAAAATAATATAACTTTCAAGCTACTATTTAGTAATTAGGACGCATACAAATCTGTTCCTCAGGTATCTTATCAATTGTATTAATAGCATACTTTGACATGGACCAGTGTGTGGCTGAGATAAGGACCCAACAGCTGGGACAACTTGCAGCATCCACGTGTTGTCATTGTCAGGTCGACTCAAGAGACTATTAATAGAAAAGAAATGTGACAGGAAACTCATCTCTGTCAAATTTGACAGAGTTCAGTTTCGTACTTGAGTACCTTTTTATATTTTGAGTACCATATGTTAATTTCAAAAGAGAAAAAAGGTACTCAAGTACTCAAATTAGACTATAGAGAAATTGGTTACTATTAGCCTAAGGCCTACACTACCTTGTAATTACTATGTTCATCATGGCTCCCATGATTTAAAAAAATGTCACACAGTTGCTGGCAGCTGATTCGGGAAAAGTGGTGCAATTACATTTGTTTTAGCAGGCCAACTAAAGTAGCTAATGCCAGACTCCATTCCAATTCCATGACATGACTGGATCTCTTATTTTGTCGTTGCAGTATTATGAAAAGGTATATAGGGACTGCGCATTGCTATGAATAAATGCCCACGACTGGCGCGTGGATCGGATGGCAGGCTAATCAAAGAAACTAGTTATCTATCTAGCTAGCTATAGCAGCTGGGTAGATAATGCTAGGAAGCTCGCGCTGTTATGATGACTTACCCCACGATCAGGAAAACCACTATGGCCACGGCGAAATAATTGGTCTGATAGTATAACAAGTTGCTGATCACCCTGTTGTTCCATTTAGCTAAATCTCCGAAGTCGGGTTTTGCAAATCGATCAGCTCCTGGAAAGAAGTCATCCCATGGTCTAAGTGGTGCAAGCTCCATACTCGCCATCTCTTGAGTTTCACTGCGCGAGTATTTTGACTGATCAGCTAATCAAATCAGTTCTCGTTCTTAGCAGTTCAGCTTCTCGCGAGAGTAGGACACGCGCAGTAATGTTGACGTGAATCAAAATTAGGTTGCGTTTCACCCTATTTTTTTAAACAGTCTATGGCTTCACCTTATGCCGCGTTTAAAACAAATGGGAACTCAGAAATCTCCGACTTCCAAGCATTAACGAACTCGGTAAAAACGAAATAGTTTTTACATACAAAAGGTATATGTTCAAAATCAGAATCAAGAAGTATTCGCATAAATAACATTGTCACTGTGGTAGAACGTTACTTTTTTATTTGCGGATTTCTGTATTTATCGAAAGTTCCTTCAGTAGCTTGATTTCAGATGTGTCCATGTAAAAAGGATAATTAGGGAAATCATTCTTCTTGCAAAGCATGTCAACTTTTAAACAAACTATTATATTGCCGTGACTATCCACAATAATCGCAGTAGGCTAGGTTGGCTACAGACTACAATACATGTGTATGTCAACATACAGCAATGCTGTATTCAACTGCACCCGTGATCCATGCAGTGCAAAAAACAAAAACATGTTTTAAGTTTAAATGTTACAATTTATTGCTACGTTTTTGTTATTTAGAGTTAAGTACTTTTTTGATTAGGGTCGCAGCATATTATGCATAGCAGCAAAGGCTGTACAAATATGATTTATATTTTTTTGTTTTAATATGTAACAATTCTGTATACAGAATTATATGTACATAAGTGGACATTTTATAAAGGGACATTTTTTCCTGATAAAACAATGGCCAGTTTGCGTCCCAGTTTAACGTTTAAAAAAATGTGTTGTAAAAATAAGTAGGCTATATCTGACCCGCAAATTCGTAGTTTATTTCAATATGTCCCGTGCACTGATTGAGTTTGACACCCTTGGGCTACCGTATTTATTTAGCAAGCTAAAAACACAGGGCCCATCGTTAGTTTAGCGAGCTAGCTGCTAGGAGGATATCATGTCATTGAACGAGTGTGTCAGTGACCGACTTTTTCCCCTGGTCGTTTTTCTGTGGCTACAGCTAGAGATGCAGCTGTCATTTGGTTAGCTAGCAAGAAATGTGAATTGCTTTGCTAGCTCGCTATGCTGAACTTGAACGACTGTTAATATCTCTTAGTTGTGATCAAATGTATTTGGCATTGATCAAATGGGCGGGTAGGCAGGGAAGTTCCTATTCAGTTTGCAAAACATGGGTTGTGACAAGCATGCATTAGCAGGTAAGCTGCAGAAGGACGAGCAGGCTACTATTCCCCATCGTTTATCAGTGCAATTTTGACTGGCAAATTGCTGGAAAAGTTTGAGAGTGTTTATCTAACGTTAATATTCCTCGCCCTGGCTAGCATTAGTTGTTGATGTGCATAGGCAACTGAGGGAGTCTACCGTTTCATGGTTATTTGATCAATAGGACTGTCAAGTTCTCAAATGTTAAGAGGACTCCTGTGGTTTTTACGTATTTGCAGAAATCCATTCAGATGGATTTTTGGCGAATGCTTTCTAATGACCTACTGCCTGTTAACACACAGTCCAGTTCAAAGTGAATAATGGCAGGCCCATGTGGCAAATGGCATATTTGAAAATAGACCTACAGTAGCTCTGATTGGCTATGGCGCACTGGTCTGGACAAGACATGATTTTATTAGGTTTTATTGACTGCCGTGTCTATTAATTGTCCCGAAAGCATGGTGGCTTTCCCACTCTATATTGCTATTGAATTCTCACATGTCCCTTACTATACGTCATTCCCAAACATTCTATGCACTTATGAAAAAATCATAGCTTGTCAGAAAAAAGTAAAAGGCCTCATATTATTCCTGGGGGTGTATATGTATACAATTTCAGGTTGCTAAATGCTGTCAGTTCCACTTTAATGTTTGGTTTTGCCTTGTTCTAGGCCCTGTCAGGTTTTCGTCACATTCATGTTGTTGACATGGATACCATTGATATCTCCAATCTCAACAGGCAGTTCCTTTTCCGGTTTGGCTTGCCATTTTCCCACCTTCTCCTATGTCCATTAATCTATTACTTTATGATGGATACCAACCTTAGTGTGTTCACGGTTGATAGAAAAAAATCTACTGAATGAAAGAGTCTTAAGAGTTTACTGTTAAACACACACATCTCATCTTTATACCCTGTTTAGGACCAAAGATGTTGGGCGGCCAAAAGCAGATGTGGCTGCTGACTTTGTCAATGGTCGCATCCCTGGATGTCAAGTCGTCCCGTATCCTTTGCAACTGACGTGATGAATACCGGCATGTAGGATTACCCCATACAAATGATTGCATTACTAAGCTTGAGCATGTGAACATTTGTAGAAGTATCTTCTATGATTTATTTTTCTTAAATAGTATCCTGCTCATACATTTCAACAAAATCCAAAACTTTGATTCTTTCTACAGATGTAAGTGCAAGCTTTGTGTACATTATGGAGTTTTCAAAAAAATCTTTTGTACCTACGGTGCATTCGGAAAGTATTCAGTTTCCACATTTTGTTACTTTACAGCCCTATTCTAAAATTGATTCAATAAATACTTTCCCTCAATCTACACACAATACTTCATAATGACAAAGTGAAAACTGTTTTTTAGAAATGTTTGCAAAATTAGTAAACGGAAATACCTTGTTTAAATAGTATTCAGACGCTTTGCTATGAGACTCGGAATTGAGCTCAGCTACATCCTGTTGCCATTGATCATCCTTGAGATGTAGATGTTTCTACAACTTGATTGGGGTACAACTGTGGTAAATTCAATTGATTGGACATGATTTGAAAAGGCACACACCTGTCTATGTAAGCTCCCGCACTTAACATTGCATGTCAGAGTAAAAACCAAGCCATGAGGTCAAAGGACTTGTCTGTAGTGCTCCGCGATAGGATTGTGTCAAGGCACAGATATGGGGAAGGACACAAAAACATGTCTACAGGATTGAAGGTCCCAAAGAACACAGTGCATTCATTCTTAAATGGAAGAAGTTTGGAACCACCAAGACCTGTCCTAGAGCTGGCTTCCTGGCCAAACTGAGCAATTGGGGGAGAAGGGCCTTGCTCAGGAAGGTGACCAAGAACCCGATGGTCACTCTGAAGGAGCTCCAGAATTCCTCTGTGGAGATGGGATAATCTTCCAGAAGGACAACCATCTCTGCAGCACTCCACCAATCAGGCTTTTTCTGGTATAGTAGCCAGATGGATGCCACTCCTCAGTAAAAGGCACATGACAGCCCGCTTAGAGTTTGCCAAAAGGCACCTAAAGACTCTCAGACCAGAATAAACAAGATTCTCTGGTCTGATGAAACCAAAACCTTTTTGAGAGCCCTCAAGACTTCTGATTGGGGCGAAGGTTTACCTTCCAACAGGACAATGATACTAAGCACACAGCCAAGTTAACGTAGGAGTTGCTTCGGGACAAGTCTCTGAATGTTCTTGAGTGGCCCAGCCTGGACTTTGATCAAACATCTCCGGAGAGACCTGAAAATGGCTGTGCAGCGACGCTCCCCACCCAACATGACAGAGCTTGAGAGGATCTGCAGCGAAGAATGGGAGAAACTCCTCAAATACAGTTGTGCCAAGCTTGTAACGTCATACCCAATAAGACTTGAGGCTGTAATCGCTGGCAAAGGTACTGAGTAATGGGTCTGAATACTTATGTTATTGTGATATTTCTGCTTTTTATTTTGAATAACTTAGCAAAAATGACATTGTTTTTGCTTTGTCATTATGTGGTATTGTGTGTAGATTAATGAAAAAACAAACATTTAATCCATTTTAGAATAAGGTTGTAACATAACAAAATGTGGAAAAAGTCAAGGGGTCTGAATGCTTTCTGAAGACACTGTAAAATAATTGTTCTGACACACATTTTCTTCTCTTATTTGTAGAATTCCATATTATTGTTTGTGGATTAGATTCCATCATCGCCAGGCGTTGGATGAATGGCATGCTGGTATGTCTTAATATAAACGATATGCTATTTGGACTGTGTGTATATGTCAGGGTTTTTTCTGGATTTAAAAGGGGTTTAGGGGGTGGCCAATTTGTAAGTCGCTCTGGATAAGAGCGTCTGCTAAATGACTTAAATGTAAATGTAAATGTAAATGCATGGCAGGTGGCGTGGAATTGGGCACGGTCGGCACAGCTGGATTTGAGACATTTGTTAGAGGCCCCCAGCTTTGCGGTGTAAGCACATTTCCCGCAATTCTTCAAATTTCTCCATGGAGCTGGGAGAAATTGTTTTAAGGCAAATTTCTGCAATTCTACATATTTTGCTGACTGTCAAGATTTTATTTTGGTGATAACAGAATATATATACTGTAGGTTAGAGGTCGACCAATTAATCGGAATGGCCGATTTAATTAGGGCCAATTTCAAGTTTTCATAACAATCCGGAATCGGTATTTTTGGACACCGATTTTAATTTTATTATTATTATTTGTTTTTACACCTTTGTGAATCTTTTATTTAACTAGGCAAGTCAGTTAAGAACACATTCTTATTTTCAATGACGGCCTAGAAACGGTGGGTTAACTGCCTCGTTCAGGGGCAGAACGACAGATTTTCACCTTGTCAGCTCGGGGGATCCAATCTCGCAACCTTACAGTTAACTAGTCCAACGCAATAACGACCTGCCTCTCTCGTTGCACTCCACAGGGAGACCACCTATTACGCAAACGCAGTAAGCCAAGGTAAATTGCTAGCTAGCATTAAACGTATTTTGTATCATCTGACTGAGCATACAAGTATTTAAGTATCTGACTGAGTGGTGGTAGGCAGAAGCAGGCGCGTAAACATTCATTCAAACAGCACTTTTGTGCGTTTTGCCAGCAGCTCTTCGTTGTGCGTCAATCATTGCGACTTCAAGCATATCAACTCCCGAGATGAGGCTGGTGTAAACGAAGTGAAATGGCTGGCAAGTTATAACGCGCTAATTATGTTTCAAATGTCAATCACTCGCTCTGAGCCTTGGCGTGGTTGTTTCCCTTGCTCTGCATGGGTAACGCTGCTTCGAGGGTGGCTGTTGTCGATGTGTTCCTGGTTCAAGCCCAGGGAGGAGCGAGGAGAGGGACGGAAGCTATACTGTTACACTGTCAATACTAAAGTGCCTATAAGAACATCCAATAGTCAAAGGTTAATATAATACAAATGGTATAGAGAGAAATAGCCCTATAATTCCTATAATAACTACAACCTAAAACTTCTTACCTGGGAATATTGAAGACTCATGTTAAAAGGAACCACCAGCTTTCATATGTTCTCATGTTCTGAGCAAAGAACTTAAACGTTAGCTTTCTTACATGGCAAATATTGCACTTTTACTTTCTCCAACACTTTGTTTTTACATTATTTAAACCAAATTGAACATGTTTCATTATTTGAGGCTAAATTGATTTTATTGATGTATTATATTAAGTTAAAATAAGTGTTCATTCAGTATTTTGTAATTGTGATTATTACAAATACATTAAAAAAATAGTCAGATTAATCGGTATTGGCTTTTTTGGTCCTCCAATAATCGGTATCGGCGTTGAAAAATCCTAATCGGTCGACCGCTACTGTAGGTCCATTTATCTTTTAGACCCGATTTATCTGGTTTTATTCATTTAAGTTCAGTGTTTTTCCATCCAGATTTTAATATATTAATTTTAAAAACTGTTTGGATTTAGACGTCCCGAAAAAACGCTTAGGCAGTCCGCCCAAGGATTTCAATGGCAGAAAAATCCCTGTATGTAAAATGTCAGTTCTAACTAATTGAAGACCCCATTTACAGATATCTCTCCTGAACTATGAGTATGGTGTTCTGGACCCCAGTTCCATCATCCCCCTCAATGACGGAGGGACGGAGGGTTTCAAAGACAATGCTCGGGTCATTCTGCCTGGCATGACCGCATGCATCGACTGCAGCCTGGAGCTCTACCCACCACAGGTGCTCCAAGTTCTCTCAGACCTGCCAATTTTTTTGTGTACTACTTTAGTAGCCCACTTCTATGTTAAGTTGGACTTTGATTTGTCTTCTGCAGCCATTTTGTGTTATCAGTGATGCAAAATTAACTTGTGTGTGTTAAATTGTATGTGTGTTGTATAGCCTAATTTGATGTATTCTTTTGGTCCATAGATTAATTTCCCCATGTGCACCATTGCGTCTATGCCGCGGTTGCCAGAGCACTGTGTTGAATATGTCAGAATGCTACAGTGGCCCAAAGACAAGCCTTTTGGAGGTACAACCACGAATAACACTACTCTATTCATTGTCACATCACCTCTTGATTGCAATCAAAAAGGTCAGAAAATAATTATGCTGTATCGCCCAATATAAAACCTCCATAACACTATCATAAAGATTGTCATAGTCATAATACCTCCACAGCTGGTATAATCTTTTTTCTTTTTTGACCCTTTTATCACCCCAATTTCGTGGTGTCCAATTGGTAGTTACAGTCCTGTCTCATCGCTGCAACTCCCGTACGAACTCGGGAGAGGCGAAGGCTGAGAGCCGTGCATCTTCCGAAACACAACCCAGCCTCTTGACACAATGCCCAGTTAACCCAGAAGCCAGCCGCACCAATGTGTTGGAAGAAACACCATACACCTGGTGATTGTGTCAGCGTGCACTGCGCCCAACCCGCCACAGGAGTCGCTACTGCGCGATGTGACAAGGACATCCCTGCCGGCCAAACACTCCCCTAACCCGGACGATGCTGGGCCAATTGTGCTCCGCCTTATGGGTCTCCCGGTCACGGCCGTCTGCGACGTCATGGCCGGCTGGACTCGATCCCAGAATCTGTAGTGGCACTGCTAGCACTGCGATGCAGTGCCTTAGACCACTGTGCCACTCGAGAGACCCTGTAATATGACTATCTGACGGTACAGTTTGCAATACAGCATTGTTTTTTGGCCGTTTCTGCCCTTGCTGATTGCATTAGGAAAGAGCAGTAACAGCCAGGAATTATATTTTTTTCCCAAGGGAGTAGATCAGCTTTAATATGGCAGATATATTGTGGCTTCTACCAATGTAATTATCTGCATCATTTCCAATCCCCCATATATACTAAACAAATAAAAGATCCCAGAAATTATCCATATGCACAAAAAGCTTATTTCTCTCAAATTCTGTGCACAAATTTAGTTACATCCCTGTTCGTGAGCATTTCTCCTTTGCCAAGATAATATCTCAAGAAGCTGATTTAAACAGCATGATCATTACACAGGTGTACCTTGTGCTGGGGGACAATAAAAGGCCACTTTAAAATGTTCAGTTTTGTCACACGACACAATGCCACATGTCTCAAGTTGAGGGAGTGTGCAATTGGCATGCTGACTGCAGGAATGTCCACCAGAGCTGTTGCCAGAGAATTTCTTGTTCATTTCTCACAACCACTGACCACGTGTAACCATTCCATGACCTCATCTGGCTTCTTCACCTGCGGGATTGTCTGAGACCAGCCACCCAGATAGCTGATGAAACTGAGGAGTATTTACTTCTGTAATAAAGCCCTTATGTGGGGAAACACTCATTCTGATTGGGTGGTCCTGGCTCCCTAGTGGGTGGTCCTGGCTCCCAAGTGGGTGGACCTATGTCCCCTTAGGCCCTTAACCATAGATTAGGTCCTAATTCATGTGTTTTAATTGACTGATTTCCTTATATGAACTGTAACTCAGTAAAATCGTTAATTGTTGCATGTTGCGTTTAAGTAATAAGGCACAAGGAGGTGTGGTATATGGCCAATATACCATGGCTCTGTTCATGTGCGCAACGCAGTGTGCCTGGATACAGCCCTTAGCCATGGTATGTTGGCCATATACCACAAACACCTGAGGTGCCTTATTGCTAATATAACCTGGTTACCAACATAATTAGAGCAGTAGAAATACATGTTTTGTCATACCCGTGGTATACTGATATACCACGGCTGTCAGCGAATCAGCATTCAGGGCTCAAATTACACAATTTATAATTATATTTTGTGTGTGTAAACATACACATACACACCCACCCACCCATCCGTAAAACATCAGTCTCACACCCACCCACCCGTAAAACATCAGTCTCAATGTCAACAGTGAAGAGGCGACTCTGCGATTCTGGCCTTCTAGGCAGAGTTGCAAAAACAAGAAGCCATATTTCAGACTGGCCAATAAAAAATTAAGATGGGCAAAAGAACACAGACACTGGACAGAGGAACTGCCTAGAAGGCCAGCATCCCGGAGTCTTCTCTTCACTGTTGACGTTGAGACTGGTGTTTTGAGGGTACTATTTAATGAAGCTGATAATGGGCCTATGTAGATGTTCCATTAAAAAAACAGCCGTTTCCAGCTACAGTCATTCACAACATTAACAATGTCTACACTGTATTTCTGATCAATTTAATGTTATTTAAATAGACAACAAAAATTTGCTTTTCTTTCAAAAACAAGGACATTTCTAAGTGACTTTTGTGTGTGTGTGTATATATCTATAACCCTACCTCATTGGAGTAAACTAAATATATATTTGTTATATTGTTATTTTCCCGTAAACCTACCACCCTCCCCTAATTAGAGTAAATTAATGGACAACAATACAGCTTATACATGCTATGTACGTTTGCTGGACAGTATGTTTTACATGAGTTATATTTTTGTTTGTTTTTAGTCCCAGCCTTCAGCTACCCTCAACCTCTCCCACCCACCCCTCCCCAAACTGGTATTGCACAATGTGCCATCTGGTGGTCATAATTCCTTTATAACACTATCATAAAGATCAACATAATACCCATTTATAACAGATAATGGCAGCTAATGACAGTCCGGCTCTTGTCTGTCCCTCAGATGGTGTTGGTTTGGATGGGGATAACCCTGAGCACATCCATTGGGTGTTTCAGAGGGCCCAGGAGAGAGCTGTTGACTACAGCATCACAGGAGTCACATACAGACTCACACAAGGTGAGGAGAACCATACTGTAACACCCTGTCCTGGAGATGATAAAACTCATGGTTTACCAGCTTTCAGCCATACATTCTGTATAGGACAAACAATTTGCTATCAATTCCATTTTCAATTAGAATTTGTAATTTTTAAAAAATTGAAGTTGTATTGACACCAACTCCCCTGCTTACAAGTATTGGTTGCTGAAATCTGAACAGTGGAGTTAAAGATTTATTTTGACATTGTTTTGCCTCAGGTGTCGTGAAAAGGATCATCCCTGCTGTGGCGTCAACTAATGCTGTAATAGCTGGTAGGAAACCTTTAATGACTGTCATTGGGTTTTATCTTGAAGAATCCTAAAGTAAAGTGTAACATATTTCAACATTTGTGTTGCTTTGTAGCTGCCTGCTCCACTGAAGTTTTTAAAATAGCTTCAAGGTTAGTACCTTTGTCACATGATGGACACACTGGAGAGTAGGTCAATTCCATACTAGGTATCATTAATATTACCTTTCTTTGACTTTGCAGCACTTATATTCCACTGAATAATTATCTGGTATTTAATATTGTGGACGGACTGTACACCTACACCTTTGAGGCAGAGCGAAAGGTTAGTACTGTTTTTGATGTAACCAGATGAGTGTCCTTAATGGATATATATTTGCCCATTTTTATTTAGGAGAACTGTATTAATGTAACTGACTGTGCTATTGACACACAAGGCTATAAGGGTGTGGCGTGGTTTCAGGCTACTTGTGCCTTCATGCTCTTGTTTGGTCTGACAGGAGAACTGCTCAGCTTGTAGCCAGGTGCCCCAGGATCTACAGTTCCCACCCTCTGCCAAGCGACAGGAGGTCCTGGAGTACTTGACAGAGAACGCCTCCCTGTGAGTACATCTCCTAGTAACCAGATCGACTGATATTGATGTCTGCCATGTCTTCACACAGAAGAGGCTGTTTTTTATGGTTACTGAAGTGTAAATTTGAAGTTGTCATTGTTAACTTTAGAAAGTTATTGTTTTCCAGACAAATGAAGTCCCCAGCCATCACAGCAACCCTGGACGGGAAAAATAAGACACTGTATTTACAGACTATAGCTTCAATTGAAGAAAGAACTAGACCAAACCTTTGCAAAACCTTGAAAGGTAAGATGCGTGCATTGCGTGTGTGTGGTAGATCATATGAAGCTATGTGTTTTTTTCTGCCATCTTGTAAATGTAATGTTGTGTTGTTGCAGAACTGGGATTGTCCGATGGACAGGAACTAGCAGTGGCGGATGTCACCACACCTCAGACTGTCCTCTTCAAGTTGAAACTCACCTCTTAAAGGGCTAGTGCAGTCATAAATGTGATTTTCTTATGTTTTATCTATTTTTCCACACTGAGTTTGGAATAATTCTGTGAAATTGTGAAAATGATGATAATACCCTTTTAGTGTAAGCGTTGTTTGAAAAGAACGCCTGAAAATTCAGGTAATTTTGCATGGGTGGAGTTTTGGCCTGCCTGGCGACATTACCGGGCGGTGTTAATAGACCAATAACAGAGAGTTCCAAACTTCTGCCAATAACAGCTAGTTTTCAGGTTACATATCCCTTCCATTAATCTTCTCCAATTAGCTACCACTCCGAGACAGTCCTAATGAAATGAAGCTATTTTTGTTTCTTTTTTTTTACCATTGTTTTCAATTAAAATCACAGTAAGGTACTTAATTGAATTTAATTGTTACCCAGAAATAATTTGATATTGAGATAAAACACAACTGCATTGGACCTTTTAAAAAAATGCAGAATCTGTCGACATTTGACAACCTTTGGGGAGAAAGTAGCAAGTGATACAGGGTGGCATGGTTTTAATATATTTTAGTCTGATAATGTATATAAGATCATTTTCTCTGTCGTATTGGCCCATTGTGGGAGGTAGCTGATGGCCATCAACCTTCTATATCACTATATGTGGAATCAGTCTGTGAAATTGTTTCTTCATGTTTTACTGCTAAATGTTTGCTCCAAACGTCTGTCTTCTTTCCCTCACTCAAAAGAGCAGTAGTTTATATAGGGTACCAGTCAAAAGTTTGGACACACCTATTCATTCCAGGTTTTTTTTCCTCTTTCTTTTCTTCATTGTAGAATAACAGTGAATACATCAAAACTATGAAATAATACACATGGAATCATGTAATAACCAAAAAAGTGTTAAACACATCAAAATATATTTTAGGTTCTTCAAAGTAGCCACCCTTTGCCTTGATGACAGTTTTGCAACCAGCTTCACCTGGAATGCTTTTCCAACAGTCTTGAAGGAGTTCCAACATATGCTGAGCCCTTGTTGGCTGCTTTTCCTTCATGCTGCGGTCCAACTCATCACAAACCATCTGTTGGGTTGAGGTTGGGTGATTGTGGAGGCTATGTCATCTGATGCAGCACCCCATCACTTTCCTTCTTGGTCAAAGTGTGTTTGGGTCATTGTCCTGTTGAAAAACAAATGATAGTCTGACTAAGCGCAAACCAGATGGGATGGTGTATCGCTGTAGAATGCTTTGGTAGCCTTGCTAGCCTTGCTGGTTTCTTGGCCCAAGCTAGTCTCTTCTTATTGGTGTCCTTTAGTAGTGGATTCTTTGCAGCAATTTGACCATGAAGGCCGGATTCACACAGTCTCCTTTTAACAGTTGATGTTGAGATGTGTGAACTCTGAAGCATTTATTTGGGCTGCAATTTCTGAGGCTGGTAACTCTAATAAACTTATCCTCTGCAGCAGAGGTAACTGGGTCTTCCATTCCTGTGGTGGTCCTCATGAGAGCCAGTTTCATCTGTACTTGAAGAAACTTTTAAAGTTCTTGACATTTTTCAGATCACTGACCTACATGTCTTAATCTAATGATGGACTGTCATTTCTCTTTGCTCATTTGAGCTGTTCTTGCCATAATATGGACTTGGTCTTTTACCAAATAGGGCTGTCTTCTGTATATCACCCCTACCTTGTCACAACACAACTGATTGCCTCAAACACATCAAGAAGGAAAGAAATTACACAAATTAACATTTAACAAGGCACACCTGTTAATTGAAATGCATTCCAGATGACTACCTCATGAAGCTGGTTGAGAGAATGCCAAGAGTGTGCAAAGATTTCATCAAGGCAAAGGGTGGCTACTTTGAAGAATCTCTACATGTAGCAACTTTCACAGTGAATACTTTTGTTCATATGTTTTGTGCGAATTAATTTAATATTGTGAAATGTATCAGTAAAACATATTGTGCCGATTTAATCTAACCACCTAGTGGTTAGAACGTTGGACTAATAACGGAAAGGTTGCAAGATCGAATCCCCTAGCTGACAAGGCAAAAACCTGTCGTTCTGCCCCTGAACAAGGCACTTAACCCACTGTTCTCAAGTATAACCATTTATCTTACATCTGAAGAATGCGGACATTTAGGACATGAAATATCACACTTCCTCAATTCAAATATTATGGTGACACTATACCAAAGATAGTTTAGTATGATTTAGAAACTTGGGAACCAAACTCTGTATGTAGCAAACCTGAATGCACCATTGAAGTATTTTACAGCCACTAACCTCATGTGCAGACCATGGTACTGTGTGGATAGGGGGGTGTTCCCTCTGCTGTTTCCTGAAGTCCACAATCATCTCCTTAGTTTTGTTGACGTTGAGTGTGCGTAGAGTGCGTAGATGCGAGAAAGAATTATCCAACGATCAAAGGGATCCTGCTGTGTATGTGGCTGCTATGATTTTAGTATCAGGTAGTAGCCTAAACCTATCACTGTTACTTTGAGCTAGGTGAATGGAATATGAATGACAGTCTTCCAATATGCTGTAATAGAAATAAGGCCATGTTCATGAAAAATATCATCCTCCCCTATCTTAAATGCACTGACCGCCACTGGTTTGCTCCCATTTGATGGTGTGGGTTGGCTTGAAGCAATGAGTGATGTATTTAAAGGACAGTGGTCATGTGGTCATTCCCCAACCCATCCCCGTTTTCAACTTGTCTTTCAGGACAGCACCATTTCCGTTCAATTACTGAATGCAGCCCTGGTACAGGATTCATACCCTGCAGTGAGTGAGCTGATCAAATGTACCCACACACTATCACTGTGTTCAATCAGCATAAGCTCCTTAGTCCGTACTATCTTATTGAATGAGGTTTGGTGTGGTATGGAGACATTTGGTTTTCTTGATAAAATTATTTAATGATGAGAAAGCCTCATGGCATGCTAAACAGTCAGTATTCTCATGTGAAAACTGGTGTGTTGTGCCCTCATGTAGTCATTTAGCTCTGGGGAAGTACATCATACCCATTCACACGTTTTGCCCCAGTAGCGACTGCATGAAGATATGATACCTGTAAGTTTCCAAATTAGTCCATCAATGATGAGAGGATAGCTCTGAAGCATGGGCCAGAATATATTTCAACAGCTGTGAGAGATATTTCTCTCTAACCCTTATATTTTTCTGCCTCGGACTGTATCTTGTTCAACGTTAATAATCTGAATTGGAGTGATTTATCACGCGGTTCCGTCTCAGTTTTCAGATCAAATGTGAGGCGGCTACTGAACAAACAAACTCAAGGAAATCAATCATTATTGAGGAGGGGACTGTTTCAACCATTATTTTCCAGCATTATTTCTAGCCGATTGCGCATTGGTGTGGACAACATTTTTTCACGTAGGAACCACGGTTTTTAGGAGTTAATACGAAATTAGCTCCGTAAAAGGCAGATAAAGATACGAACAGAGTGAAGTGTAGGCATACTTTATCATGCATGAGAATGTTTTCCTCTCAATAGTGAGTGCATTCTTGGACCGATAAACTGTCTGGTTGATGGACGGCAACTTCAAGAAACAATCAGGAAAGTAGCCTAGGTGCTAGCTGTCACCACAATGATATATGGCTCTATAGGTAAGTGAGTATATCTAAATTGAATCTATTGTTTCATGAATGTGATTAAATACTATCATGATCAGAAAATGACAGACTGCTTTATCTGCAAACAAGTGTCAGTCAAATCATCTGAAGCTGCAGCATTGTTCATTAAATTCTAAACACCTTGGAAAGTATATGGTTTTATACACCCTACAGTTCAAAAGTTTGGGGTCACTTAGAAATGTCCTTGTTTTTGAAAGAAAATGTTTTTTTTTTGTCCATTAAAAAAGATCAGATTGTTCAGAAATACAGTGTAGACATTGTTAATGTTAGAAATTACTATTGTAGCTGGAAACGGCAGATTTGTAATGGAATTATAACGGCTCTAGACGAAAGGAGTGGACCAAAGCGCAGCGTGGAAAGTGTTCATGATTTTTATTTTCAAAATAACCAAAGTGAAAACGAACGCGCACAGTTCTGTCAGGTACAGACACGAAACAGAAAACAAGATCCCACAAAACCCAAAAGGAAAATAACAACTTATATGTGATCCCCATTCAGAAACAGCGATAGACAGCTGCCTCTGATTGGGAACACACTCGGCCAAAACAAAGAAATAGAGAACATAGATTGTCACACCCTGACCTAACTAAACCAAACATAGAGAATAATAAGGATCTCTAAGGTCAGGGTGTGACAGGGATATCTACAGTCGTGGCCAAAAGTTTGAGAATGACACAAATATTAATTTTCACATTCTGCTGCCTCAGTGTCTTTAGATTTTTTTGTCACATGTTACTATGGAATACTGAAGTATAATAACAAGTGTCAAAGGATTTTATTGACTATTACATGAAGTTGATGCAAAGAGTCAATATTTGAAGTGTTGACCCTTCTTTTTCAAGACCTCTGCAATACGCCCTGGCATGCTGTCAATTAACTTCTGTGCCACATCCTGACTGATGGCAGCCCATTCTTGCATAATCAATGCTTGGAGTTTGTCAGAGCCTCTTGAGGATTGAGCACAAATTCTCAATGGGATTAAGGTCTGGGGAGTTTCCTGGCCATGGACCCAAAATATCGATGTTTTGTTCCCCGGGCCACATAGTTATCACTTTTGCCTTATGGCAAGGTGCTCCATCATGCTGGAAAATGAATTGTTCGTCACCAAACTGTTCCTGGATGGTTGGGAGAAGTTGCTCTCGGAGGATGTGTTGGTACCATTCTTTATTCATGGCTATGTTCTTAGGCAAAATTGTGAGTGAGCCCACTCCTTTGGCTGAGAAGCAACCCACACATGAATGGTCTCAGGATGCTTTACTGTTGGCATGACACAGGACTGATGGTAGGGCTCACCTTGTCTTCTCCGGACAAGCTTTTTTCCGGATGCCCCAAACAATCGGAAAGATTGAAATTCTATATGATTCTGTGCGTCCAACTTTGTGGCAACAGTTTGGGGAAGGCCCTTTCCTGTTTCGTAATGACAATGTCCCCGTGCACAAAGCAAAGTCCAAATAGAAATGATTTGTCAAGATTGATGTGGAAGAACTTGACGGGCCTACACAAAGCCCTGACCTCAACCCCATTGGACACTTTTGGGATGAATTGGAATGCCGACTGCGAACCAGGCCTAATCCGCCAACATTAGTGCTCAACCTCACTAATGCTTTTGTGGCTGAATGGAAGCAGGTCCCAGCAGCAATGTTCCAACATCTAGGGGAAAGCCTTCCCCTTCCAACTCCATATTAATGCCCATGATTTTGGAATCAGATGTTTGATGAGAATATGTCCACATACTTTTGGTCATGTAGCATAACTCTATTTCCACCAGTGTTGAAGAACACACTCTTTTAGATTCTGTAGGCCTAATATCAAAGCAGATTTTCTCTTTAATATTGAGTTTGACAGGTGGCCGAGACTGTTTTTTTATACAACGGTAGCAGATACACTATGGACCAAGGGGGAAATAATTATTTGTTTTGGTTGCCATTAATCCACATGAATTCAAACACATTCTTGTCTATCTAATACTAGTCTTGTCCATCTGGTCACAGAGTGGTAATGTGATAACCTGCCTGATCACTGTGGTGTTTTTACAGAATGTGATCACCTTAGTAGTTTGCATCATTGAGGTAGGCTACCTACTGCATACAGACACAGTGATGGGTTTAAGACCTTGTTGAAGAACAGTTGCTGGTTAAAAATACAGTAGTTAATACTCCTGATATCCTTCTTCTGGGAGAATCTCTGAGCAACAGCGGTACGTTTTTCTCCCAATGGTCTGCATTATTTATCACTGTAATTAAATGTAAAAGAAGAAATCCTTGTCCTAGTTTTTCTGGGACGACTTGGTTGTGTTGGAATACTTGCGGTCATCTGGGGTATTGTTGTGGACTGGGTGAGGGGTTTTGTGAGGTAAACGTTCTCAGAGAGTTGTGAAAGGGTGGTATGGCCTAGGTTATTGGGTCAGGAAATCCTTACATACTGTATAGAGATATATATTAAAGTTTAAAACTTGTGTAACATAGGGTGTTTGAATGTGGAATCACTTTAAAATACCCTATATATCAACGAGAGAGACAACGGAATTGGCTACAGAGCAGGCCATCAGACATCAAAAGTTCAAGGACCTGCAGCGCCGAATGGGCCTATACTATGGCAGCACTGTAAACACTATACCAATTGGTGGCTCAGTCTGACCGTTGGTGGTCTCAGCAAGCTGGGTCTAACACCACTCATGGGTGTAGTCAGATAGTAGGAGGGTATGACACCATTTTCATCCACAGGCTAACTGTTGATTGAATACAAATGTTTGGTCCATGCCCCTCATGAGTTTAGCCCTTCTCAACTTTTGTCCCAAGAAATGTTTTTTTAACCACTGGGTGGCAGTAATTGTATGTCGTATTGTATGTCTTTCATCAAGCTTTCATAAAACTTCATGATGGAATGTAGACACAATATGTAGATATAAAAGTGTTAAACCCACATTTTTCTATTTTAAGAAATTACATATTTGAAGTAGCTGTACGCAAAGTATTTGAACTAATACTGAATATTCTAACAGAGGTTTCAGACCTCATCCCCCATACTGTGCGATGGCTGATGTATCATATCTTCCCACTAACTACGTATTTCTCTGTTGTTGCTAGGCTGACGGGATGAAGGTTATTAGCTGGGAGATGGCGTGGCCGGTACACTGGAGCGGCCTCCTGCTCTGCATAGTGATCCTCTACTGCCAACCAGTGTCCACCGGCAACCACAGCCCCTTGGGGCAGTCGGGTATGTACCAGAGCCAGCCCACAACAGCCCCTCCCCTGGCCCCCAAAAGACTCATTATGGCTCCTAGCCACCAGTATGCCTAGCTCTACTGGGAACTGAGCACGGCCAATACTAATGAGGTGAAAAGAGGTGTTTGGTCTGGTCTGCATGGTAGAATTTGAACACAGCATATGCTGATGCTACAATTAATGTAGTCTCTTGCCAGACTCATCAAATCAAATGTATTTATATAGCCCTTCGTACATCAGCTGATATCTCAAAGTGCTGTACAGAAACCCAGCCTAAAACCCCAAACAGCAAGCAATGCAGGTGTGGAAGCACGGTGGCTAGGAAAAACTCCCTAGAAAGGCCAAAACTCATGGTTCTCATACAGCGACTGTGGGAAAAGACTTCAAAATACTACAATAATCAGCTACACATTCATAAATAACAAACAGGTCATTGTCAGTAATTTATTATCTTCCCTTTAATGACCAAGAGTTCAAATACACTACAAGAAAATGCTCAACGACAAAAGAGTGATCAAATGAAGATCCTACATCTGTATGTGAAGGCAGGGATGTGCACAAAAAAACTTCACCTCTTTTTGGCAGATTTCATTTTTTTCATCCATGTCTATGCATGCTAGTCAGGTTACCACCTTTCCGAAACCCTTTGTCTCATGTTCCTCACAGGTAAAGACAGGTACCTGTGAAGTGGTGGATGCCCATCACTGCTGCAATAAGAACAAGATTGAGGAGCGCTCTCAAACTGTCAAGTGTTCCTGCTTCCCTGGCCAGGTCACTGGGAAAACAAGAGCAATGCCCTCTTGTGTTGAAGGTAGGATGCTTCATATAAGATGGTAGCGTTTCAGTACTTCAAGGGTTTTTATTACACCAACATATTGTCAATGTTACAGTTATCTCGCCCGTTTTTTCCAGGCGGAAATCAGTGTTTATTGAAGTGCTCTCCAAACAACACGCTGCAACTCATCTCATTTCAAGTGACTGACTGCCCACTGTGCTGTGTTCTCTCCTGTTCTTTTCAGCATCCATCATGCTTCAGAAGTGGTGGTACCAGATGCAGACCTGTCTTAAAGGGAGAGGAGTGTAAAGTACTGCCGGATCTCAATGGCTGGTCCTGTAGCTCTGGAAACAAAGTCAAGACCACCAAGGTGAGTTTATGTGAAGGGACAGCAAAGGAAATTAAATTAAGGACCTTGAATTCATGCATTATTACAGTACAGTTGGAAGGCAATGAAACCAACCTATTCAGAAAACAATCATTAAATGACAAGCAGACGATACATCTGTTTCAACTAGTATTACATCAAGGAAATGGCACCAATGATACATGCTTCAAAGTGGTCCCTGTGTAAAGATGATGATAAATAACCTAATGAAATGATTGATTGTTTTGATAAAAGTAAGAAGGAATCTAAGCTCTCTCTCTCTCTCTCTCTCTCTCTCTCTCTCTCTCTCTCTCTCTCTCTCTCCCCCTCACCCCTCCCCATGAAGCTTAATTATGTTTGCACATCTAGCTAATGCAAAGTTTGAATGACCGCATTTGTGCAGAATCATCACACGTGTTTACAGTACTTGCAATAAGCCTTGCTTTAATTATAAAATATCCCACAATCTGACATGATTACTGCTCCCAGTCAGTCACAGAGGGCTAAGCAAGCTTCATTTGGTAATTCTGTGGAAGATGGGGCCAAAAGGACAAACATGAAATGAGACCTTTTTATACATGTAAACCAGCTGATACAGAGATCTAAATGGGATGTAATTCAATCTGACAGCCTTTCATGCCAGTGGACAAACTGCTGCCTTTAGGAATGTGCAAATCTATGATGTCTTGCCTTTTATCAGCTTGAAATATATATGCAGTAGGGAAACCTATCATGAGTCAACTTGAAGAGAATAGAATAACAGCTGAACATATACTGCATAAAGTAATTAATTAATAAAAACCGAAATAAACATTCCAACATGAATCTTTCTGGATAGGTATACTATACCCATCTGTTATAGTTGCCTCAGGAAGAAACTCTGTTCTGCCATTTCCCTGTCAGTATGTCTAAGATTTGGATCAGGCAGTAGAAATAATGATTTCTAGTGAAGGCTGTTGGTACAGGGTCACCCAGCATTTAATAGACCTTTCAGAAGTTCTTGGATTGCACCCTGTTGCAGGATGTGTTGTTGTTGTTGCTTTAAGTGTATTTGAGGTTTAAAAAGGCTTCTGCAGTTTGTAAATTCCAATTAAAAATGTAAGTCTTTAATTTTTCTTATGAAAAATGTATCAACCCTTGCAAAAATGTCCACTAATTACAATCCACACAATTAACTTTTCCTGTTGCTGCAGGATTATTTTCATGCTGTAGCAAACTGGCTCTAATTAAGATTCTACATCTGTACTACTTCTACCTTTTCCAGGTAGCACGGTAGCAAAAACCCATCTCAGCCAATCGACTGAGACCCTGAATGTGCCCTGGCCTACAGTAAATCTCACTAGTTTTTTTCTTTGAACAAAGTGAAGATCTTGTTCAGTTCCTGGGATACAATTAGGAATACACATGGAAATGAGCAGCTCTACCAGATAAATAAAGTGACTGGTGTGAATGAAAAGGAGAACTCGAGGAATTCAAGGAGCCTGTGCAATAAACTATGTATCCCTACTCTGAGAGACAGAGATGGGGGGGGGCAGATAAAAAAATAAATATTGCTTCGCACATCTCTCAGTTGGATTCCATATTGTGTTCTGTCAGAGGGACATTGTCTTTCAGTGAGAGATAAATGCTGAGCTGGTGTTTGCTGTATGTATTGTCTGTTTGGATGAGTCACACCCAGAGAGACAACTGGACATTTGAAATAGATTGTGAACTTGGACCAATGACTGTATGAACAGAGGCTCTTGTCTTGAAAGTCTCAGTGAAGCAATGTACCCTGCTATTGATGAATGGAAGCACATTTTAATTTGGGCATTCTTATCGATACTTTTTGTGTAGAGACACTGTCATTTGATTTGTCCTGTCCAGCGTTTTGGAGGAAAGGGTTGGATATACCTGGGCTATTCCTCGAGCTACTCCAGATTCAGCCACACACACACACACACACACACACACACACACACACACACACACACACACACACACACACACACACACACACACACACACACACACACACACACATGCAAGGATGTGATGGCATGGAAATGAACATGGAACTCGGATGCAAAACAACGGCTGTTTGAAATGCTAATCACTAGGAGAGGAGGAGAGAGAAAAGGGGCTTCTTCAATGGCGACAGTATTTACATCACGCATTTGTTTGTCTTTCTAACTGCTGTCTCCTGTTGAGAGGACTTCTGTTATAGTAATGATGTGAAATGGTGCAGAATTGCCCGTGCCTTCAAGCAAATTGTGGCTACAAGCAAAATAGAACATTCACTCTACTGTCATTTACTTTCCTCAGTTTCTGTCCTCTCAACACATTTTGTACATCTATGCTTACTCATAATAATTGCCATTCTTTTGTTCATTCTTTTAAAGTAGTTTGAGAAAGCAGAAGAGTTTTTACAGTTTAACATGACAATGCAGAAATGTTACAGATCTTCACTGATAAAAACCTACTTATTCCCAAAACAACATCCCATCAGAACATGCCAAACAGCCATTCAAATTCAGCTTGTCAAACCTAACATAAGAGGTGTTTGCTCACCTCCGGCAAAATTATTACCCTGTAAAATGATTTGGCAATTATATCTTCTGAGCTGTCACAAAGGATCAGATGTAATGTTGTGTTTATGACATAAGTAATGCTAGTGCACATGATGCCTAACCTACAGTTTTACTCAACACAAATATTTATCTTCCTAATTTATTCAGCACAAGTTTCTCTTAATGACCTAGAGAGGACACAGCTAATTAATAAAGTGTGAACATGATAAATACAAACAATTATTAAGCTGTGTGTGTGCATGCATATGGGTGTGCGTGTTTTGCCTGGGGAGACAAGAATTAAAATCCAACTGGTTTTAAAATGCCTTCAACTTACTCAGTGCGATAGACTGAGTGTAATTTGGTTATGGCTCAAAGATATGTTCCATGTGTCTTCATGTGCTTGATGTCTAGAATTGAAATTGCATTTAACAGAATTAGAGAGTTGAACAATTATATTAATGAATATAATATTAATTGGAATAACAATGTTGGTTCATCTGCCTGTATTTAATTAATATATAGTGCGTGCATAGCCATGTGTCATAGTTGTACTGTAGGCAGATTGATGCATACTGTAGCTACTTGTAATCAAATACATGAAACCATAGTTTAGTATCTCCTTGTTTTCATTGTGCTGTGATGTTAATGGTATCATATGTTAACTATGACATTCTCTGCAGTTAACAAGGGTATAAATGATTTAATATTTAAAATGCATGATGTAAAATACACTTGGACTTATATAGCAACCGTCCTATTAGTACAGCCTAATTTCCTGAACTATTTTCAAAGTATCTTGCATGTGGAATATTGTAATTTACTGTCACACTCTTTTAAAGTAAACATGTTGAGCTCACAACAGAGGAAATAAAATAACCTCACAGCAAGACACAACAGATATGGTGAGCACACAAAGACTCAGGCACTGCCTGTTTTCATGAGTAATGTTGGTGTAACGTTGTTATGTCCTAAACATGAGCATGCTATCCACAGAAAAATGTATCTTCTCCAGAAAATCCCTCAACATGCATTTTACAGTTAATCAATTATTAACCTTTGTCTTCTGTGGGTTTACTTTACAAGGGGAAAACTGTGCGTTTAAACGTTTTACCTCCTGAACATCAGCGGGGTAATGTTGATGTAAAGTATACTGAGTTTACAAGGTAAATAAGACAGGCCCACAACATATTAGCCCCGTTAATACCTGGATCTAACATGCATCCTTTGTCTTGATTTTATCCACATTCTGAATGTGCCCACATTTTTAGACAAGTGTAGACGACCACCTCCAGAGGTTGTCAGGGACCATTTGTATCTGGATATCAATCCATTTTAAACAGATCTGGATGATCTAACCATTTAAAATAATTACTGTATACTGGTCTCTAAAATCTTTGACAGGTAGCACCATTGACTTATGGCATCAATAATTGTCTTAAAGTAAATAAATGCATATTATTTTGGAAGGATATGTGTTAAATAATCTGCATACAGTGTGGCCCCAGGAAATCTGGTCAAAATGCGGATACAGTGGACGGATAAGAGACCATTTTTTAAATGATATCTTTTAACCCCTTTTTCGTGATTACGATCTTGTCTCATTGCTGCAACTCCCCAACGGGCTAGGGAGATGAAGGTCGAGTCATGCATCCCCTGAAACATGACTCGCCAAGCGGCGTTTCTTAACACCCACTCGCTTAACCCGGAAGCCAGCTGCACCAATGTGTCAGAGGAAACACTGTTTGATTGATGACCGAAGTCAGCCTGCAGGTGCCTGGCCTGCCACAAGGAGTCACTAAAGCGTGATGAGCAATGTAAAGCCCCCCGGCCAAACCCTCCCCTAGTCCGGACGACGCTGGGCCAATTGTGACATAGCCTGGGATCGAACCTCAGGCTGTAGTGATGCCGCAACACTGCGATGCAGTGCCATAGACCACTGTGTCACTCGGGAGGCCAAGAGACACATTTTAATACCATGTGTAGATGCAACAGCTACAATGTGGGTACAATCAGAATGTGGATAAGATCAGGACAAATGACTCATGTTAGAACTAGGTATAAATGAGGTTATAGTCAGTCAGTTTCAACACATGTCAAAGCAGGTCACCACTGACACACTACTAACCCTGTAGATTTATCACTGTTTGTAAATGTGTTATTGTTTTTGTTTGCCTGATCAAGTCTTTAATCATTGATGGAGCCCAAATGGTTTGGCGGCACCGGCGTTCTCAGCATGAATGATTTAGATGAACGCTGGAGGAGCCTGGAGAGGAACCTGATGTCAACTTTAATTAGAATCGAGTTTGGTCCGCATTACCTTGACTTTGAAATCCCTGCATCCCACAGGGAGACAGTGCCTGGTTTGAGAGGATGTGATTAGACTTGGTAATATCTTGGTGGCTGGCTGCTGCCTGTTGTACTTGGGGAGAATGGCAAACACTAGAGCAGTTTGTTTTACTCTACTGTAGGCTATGTACGGGTCCATGCTTAATTTTCTTGCCAGTTGTCCATATAAACTACTGTACATTGCACAACCACCCAATGTAGTGGTGGCTGAAGTGGTGGTACACACTTATTAATTGACTCGATCTTGGTACAATCATTGACTTAATATCTGACACTACTCATCATGATATTGAGTTTGACTGACTTACAAAATGTGTAAATGGGTTGGTGCAGGTGTTGAGTGTGAGCACTGTCAGTGCCACCCAGTTTGAATATGTTTATATCTAGAATATCCCATGGGGATCCAGCACTGAGGTGTAATAAGAACTGGTGACTGCATCCAAGATGTTGAACTATTGTTTTCAAGGTAATCTACTCACGCTCGTCGACGTCGATTCATGGACCGTCTACATCCGGGTTGCATCCGGTTTATACCGACCAACATCACATGTGCACTAGCGCACATGGAGCAGCGTGAGTAGCGACGACATCATCACATCATCCAAAAACAAGGCAGACATTGGATGAATATAATTTGTTAATATCATTGGCTGTGAGTGATGTGAAAAAAAATCTGCATTTGTGCACGAAGGTGATGACTGAAGTGTCTTATTAGGAATTTTCAAATCTGACTTTTCTATGTGGCTGTTTATGGAAATTGTCTTTCTGGGGCGGGCATCAGTTAAACTGCAGTACCGAAGCAAAACTGTAGGAGTAGTCAAAACTGCTTCCAGACCAGAACCCTGGCCCCTTGGGATCCAGCAGAGAAGGGGTCCTATGGGTACCTCACTGTTGTCCCCTGATGCCTCACTTACGTCCTGAAAGAAAGTCAAGGTGGATCAACGTCAGTTGTCACGTATTTGTCACAGTTCTGCACCACAATGTGAGCCATCAGGCCCCGCGGGAGCAGCCTGGAGTGTGTCTGATTTTATGGAGCTGGTGCTTCTTCAGAATCTCCTGCAGTTAGCTAACATTAAATTATCATTAGTGTCATAGTGTTTGGTAGTGTGATGGAGGATCTGTTTTACTGTCAAACAAACGACTTTAGTTAGAAACAGAATATGGCTGAATGTCAGATTCTGGGTAAGAGGGAGAGGAGAGCTGAATGAGACAATTGCAAGCTGCGGTTGAGTAGCCATTGGTAGGATGAGCAGCCATGTTGGGAATCTATCCAGGCCAGGGCACCGAGGTTATCACCCCTGTTCTAGCCACAAGATTTTTAACGACCACTGAGTCAAGACCTCAGTTTCAACAGCTCCTCCACAGATAATTGAAGATGATAACTTTTCAGAGTGCTTCAATTTAGCCGACGATTCCCTCCATGAGGCACAATGCTGCATACTGTGGTTTCACCTTCAACTACTGTTCACCTCTGTCTCATTTATATTTTTCACAGAATCCCAGTAGCCCAGTCCCACCAGCTTAATCATTTCATCTGCAGCATGATTGTAAAGGGAGCCTTTAAAGGAAGCACCACCTCCATTAAACAGTGTTTTAGTCACTAATTTGCTTTCTTAGGCTGTGTGCTTACACTGGTACTGTATGCCCACTAGCAGTTCATCAATAGTTGTTCAGATTGGAATACACTTTAGAACACATTTCAGAATACAGTTAGGATACAGTGCCTTTACTTGCATGTTGCTTTCTGCTATCACTAGCCTTGCCTGCCACTGGTGCGATGTGATTTCACTGTGTGTTTATATGCTGCGTTTGACCCACAAGCACAGATGGAGATTCCAGACAACATGTGCCAGAGAGCAACACTCAGAAGATCCCTTCAGGGTGTCTGGTAGTTTTACATCTGCCTGCTGACTGCTTGGTTGCTGGTGCTTTGTAATATAAAAATATTTTCTATAATCCGCTTCGTGCTCCATTGGGCATCCTTTGTTGAGCGGAAGACTTCAGAGTAAATCTGTTTTTTATTGACTGTCCTTATTCGTCAAGTTAATTTCTTCTTTACAATGTGAGCAGAACACTTCAAAACCCCAGTCTGTTAGGGTAGAATTCCCAGAGTGCTGCAGTTCTGTAGCTACTGTTTTATGGATTCAACTGGTCAAGTAGGCTACCCAATAAAAAA
Organism: Oncorhynchus gorbuscha; assembly: GCF_021184085.1. Classification (NCBI taxonomy): domain Eukaryota; kingdom Metazoa; phylum Chordata; class Actinopteri; order Salmoniformes; family Salmonidae; genus Oncorhynchus; species Oncorhynchus gorbuscha. The sequence continues at coordinate 81,785,592 of NC_060175.1, read as the reverse complement.
GATGCATGTACACAGGTGAAAGTAGGCCGGTACGGTCCATTAAAGCGTTCCGGCAAAATAAATGATGGGGGTACACTATACCGGTAAAACTTGAGTCTATCACAATAATTTACACAAAATGCCAATAAAACTATAGGCTATTAAACCATTATTTAACATTACCACAGTGGTGTAGTGGAGGATAAACAATGCAGCTTACCCACATTTTTAGGGGGCTGGACAGTTTACCCACCTTTTGCAGAAAAATGCATTGAAAGTATAGGTGGTGTCATTTATTTTACTGCTACTTGGGCGGTAAGAAAATAAATATACTTTCACGTCTGAATGTACAAATTAAACATTGGCATTCTGGTCATGTGATTTCCTATACTTACTTAACCCAATTAGCAGGCTAGTTGATTGTGATCGTTGTGATTTCTGACATCTGTGCACTGTGGAGGCAATTATTATCCAGATTTCATCACTTATGATAAGCTGATTTTGTTGATACTTCAAGCAGCCAATGCTAAATAGATATTTAATTTCATAACACACCATAGTTTAATTTAATATTTATGCACAAAGCAATGGTAGACTTTTAATATGTTGTTGAAGAATTTGACACACAAGGCATCTAAAGAAGTAAAAAAACAACAAAATAGGCCTACTGTGTTTTTTGGTAAACGTTTGATGGATAAATGAACTATAAAAGGAAGCAACAGAGATGACCTAAGGAATTCAAGTACAAAAACGGTTTTGATAAAAGAAACGTCTTGTTATTGGCCAAATGATTCCAATGTACAGTTGCATCCTCACATGATCTACACCTATAGGTTATTGTATGTTTAAGAAACACTAGACCTTTGGCTGTGGTCTGGAATCTGGAACACATGGACAAGAACAGATCAGAGTTTGGAATCATTTACATCTTACCACCATCATACTGTAGACAATGTTCTTGTTCACATGAAGATACTGAAACATGGTATATACAGAATCCTGAGGCCCCACGGCAAGTTTTCCTCAAAGTAACCCAGAAATGTCTCTCTTTCGCCGAGTCTGCCTGAGTTTGCTGATACCAGAGAACGAAGAGCTGGGACAGTGGCGGCAGTAGATACTCAGACGAATATCAGACACAGTTCAGATGTGCTGTACATCCAAATGCAGTGTTCCATCAAACAACATTGTGAAATCACTGGGTTCCCCATTGCTATGCTTTAGCTGCATCATTCCTCAGTGCCCTTGAGCAGCAGTTTCTTTGAGAATTCACACCTTTCTATACAGGGATGTTCACACGTATAACTGTAAGGTAAGCTGAATGTCTGGGTCCTTGGATTGATCTGAAACAAACAAAAGGGAGTGCACTCAGATATTGTGATACAGTGTATTACAGTGCAGATATAATTGTATTGATTATTAGATGGTTTATGGTAAGATGGTATACATTAACAGCTCCATGGAAGATGGAACATGTCAAAGCTGACCTTTGCAGTTGGCCCATCTAAAGTTAGAGGAATTCTTTGCTTGCAGGTTGTTGGGTGTTCTAAAAAAGAAAAGAGACCATTTTCTCATATTCTTGAGTCAATACCTTGTGCCTTTGTCTGTCAATATAAAACTCTGTATTGGTCTGTTGGTACAAATCTCCCATGACTGTACCTATCCCTCCTCCAATATAACTCTGATTCAAATTGTAATGAGAGGTTATCTTACCCGGGTGGTTTTGATCTTGTTCCCAGTGTAACACATCCAGCCTGAGTTGTCAGGCAGCGTCTTGCACTCTTCATCCTCCAGGCAGGGCTCCATCTCGCACCACCACTTACCAATCACTATGGATGCTGCAGGCAACAAAACCATAAGGTGACCTGAGTATGTCTTACCCAGTGGAAACGGAGGCAATATGAGAGAGCAGTATATGACTTGAAGATGGATTGGTGGCTAGCACTGAAGCAACCTTAGGTGTATTTACAGTGACTTGCGAAAGTATTCACCCCCCTTTGGCATTTTTCCTATTTTATTGCCTTACAACCTGGAATAAAAAAATATTTTTGGGGGGGGTTGTATCAATTGATTTACACAACATGCCTACCACTTTGAAGATGCAAAATATTTTTGTAAACACACAAAAAAAGACAATAAAAGGAACTTGAGCATGCATAACTATTCACCCCTGCAAAGTCAATACTTTATAGAGCCACCTTTTGCCGCAATGTCACACCCTGACCACAGAGAGCCTTTTTATTCTCTATTTTGGTTAGGTCGAGGTGTGACTAGGGTGGATAATCTAGGTTGTTTTATTTCTGTGTTGGCCTGGTATGGTTTCCAATCAGAGGCAGCTGTTTATCGTTGTCTCTGATTGGGGATCATATTTAGGCAGCCTTTTCCCCACTGTGTTTTGTGGGATCTTGTTTTTGTGTTGTTGCCTTTGAGCACTTCATTTGACATGACGTTTCGTTGTTTCTTTATTTGGTCTTGTTCAAAGTTTCACGTCAATAAACATGTGGAACCCAGATCCCGCTGCGCTTTGGTCCGAGTATGCTTCCAACGACGATCATGACAAGCAATTACAGCTGTAAGTCTCTTGTGGTATGTCTCTATAAGCTTGGCACATCTAGCCACTGGGATTTTTGCCCATTCTTCAAGGCAAAACTTCTCCAGCCTCTTCAAGTTGGATGTGTCCCGCTGGTGTACAGCAATCTTTAAGTCACCACAGATTCTCAATTGGATTGAGATCTGGGCTTTGACTAGGCCATTCCAAGACATTTAAATGTTTCCCCTTAAACCACTCAAGTGTTGCTTTAGCAGGGTCATTGCCCTATGCTTAGGGTCATTGCTCTGCTGGAAGGTAAACCTCCATCCCAGTCTCAAATCTCTGGAAGACTGAAACAGGTTTCCCTCAAGAAGTTCCCTGTATTTAGTGCCATCCATCATTCCTTCAATTCTGACCAGTTTCCAGTCCCTGCCGATGAAAAACATCCCCACAGCATGATGCTGCCACCACCATGCTGGTTGGTGTTCTCAGGGTGATGAGAGGTGTTGGGTTTGCGCCAGACATTTCGTTTTTCTTGATGGCCAAAAAGCTCAATTTTAGTCTCATCTGCCCAGAGTACCTTTTTCCATATGTTTGGGGAGTCTCCCACATGCCTTTTGGCGAACACCAAACATTTTTGCTTATTATTTTCTTTAAGCATGGGCTTTTTTTCTGTCCACTCTTCCGTAAAGCGCAGCTCTGTGGAGTGTACGGCTTAAAGTGGTCCTATGGACAGATACTACAATCTCTGCTGTGGAGCTTTTTAGCTCCTTCAGGGTTATCGTTGGTCTCTGTTGCCTCTCCGATTAATGCTCTTTTTGCCTGGTCTGTGAGTTTTGGTGGGTGGCCCTCTCTTGGCAGGTTTGTTGTGGTGCCATATTCTTTCAATTTTTTAAATAATGGATTTAATGGTGCTCTGTGGGATGTTCAAGGTTTCTGATATTTTCTTATAACCCAAACCTGAGCTGTATTTCTCCACAACTTTGTCCCGGACCTGTTTGGCGGGCTCCTTGGTCTTCATGGTGACGCTTGTTTGGTGGTGCCCCTTGCTTAGTTATGTTGCAGACTCTGGGGCCTTTCAGAACAGGTGTGTGTGTGTGTATGTGTATGTGTATGTGTATGTGTATGTGTATGTGTATGTGTATGTGTATGTGTATGTGTATATATATATATATATACTGAGATTATGTGTCAGATCATGTGACACTTAGATTGCACACAGGTGGCCTTTATTTAACTAATTATGTGACTTTATAAGGTAATTGGCTGCACCAGATCTTATTTAGGGGCTTCATAGCAAAGGGGGTGAATACATACAGTGCCTTGCGAAAGTATTCGGCCCCCTTGAACTTTGCGACCTTTTGCCACATTTCAGGGTTCAAACATAAAGATATAAAACTGTTTTTTTGTGAAGAATCAACAACAAGTGGGACACAATCATGAAGTGGAATGACATTTATTGGATATTTCAAACTTTTTTAACAAATCAAAAACTGAGAAATTGGGCGTGCAAAATTATTCAGCCCCCTTAAGTTAATACTTTGTAGCGCCACCTTTTGCTGCGATTACAGCTGTAAGTCGCTTGGGGTATGTCTCTATCAGTTTTGCACATCGAGAGACTGACATTTTTCCCCATTCCTCCTTGCAAAACAGCTCGAGCTCATTGAGGTTGGATGGAGAGCATTTGTGAACAGCAGTTTTCAGTTCTTTCCACAGATTCTCGATTGGATTCAGGTCTGGACTTTGACTTGGCCATTCTAACACCTGGATATGTTTATTTTTGAACCGTTCCATTGTAGATTTTGCTTTATGTTTTGGATCATTGTCTTGTTGGAAGACAAATCTCCGTCCCAGTCTCAGGTCTTTTGCAGACTCCATCAGGTTTTCTTCCAGAATGGTCCTGTATTTGGCTCCATCCATCTTCCCATCAATTTGAACCATCTTCCCTGTCCCTGCTGAAGAAAAGCAGGCCCAAACCATGATGCTGCCACCACCATGTTTGACAGTGGGGATGGGGTGTTCAGGGTGATGAGCTATGTTGCTTTTACGCCAAACATAACATTTTGCATTGTTGCCAAAAAGTTCAATTTTGGTTTCATCTGACCAGAGCACCTTCTTCCACATGTTTGGTGTGTCTCCCAGGTGGCTTGTGGCAGACTTTAAACAACACTTTTTATGGATATCTTTAAGAAATGGCTTTTTTCTTGCCACTCTTCCATAAAGGCCAGATTTGTGCAGCATACGACTGATTCTTGTCCTATGGACAGAGTCTCCCACCTCAGCTGTAGATCTCTGCAGTTCATCCAGAGTGATCATGGGCCTCTTGGCTGCATCTCTGATCAGTCTTCTCCTTGTATGAGCTGAAAGTTTAGAGGGACGGCCAGGTCTTGGTAGATTTTCAGAGACTTGATTACACACAGGTGGATTGTATTTATCATTAGTCATTTAGGTCAACATTGGATCATTCAGAGATCCTCACTGAACTTCTGGAGAGAGTTTGCTGCACTGAAAGTAAAGGGGCTGAATAATTTTGCACGCCCAATTTTTCAGCTTTTGATTTGTTTAAAAAAGTTTGAAATATCCAATAAATGTCGTTCCACTTCACGATTGTGTCCCACTTGTTGTTGATTCTTCACAAAATATACAGTTTTATATCTTTATGTTTGAAGCCTGAAATGTGGCAAAAGGTCGCAAAGTTCAAGGGGGCCAAATACTTTCGCAAGGCACTGTATGTACAAACCACTTTTCCGTTTCACTTTTTTCTTTTCATTTCACTTCACCAATTTGGACTATTTTGTGTATGTCCATTACATGAAATCCATTTAAATTACAGGTTGTAATGCAACAAAATAGGAAAAACGCCAAGGGGGATGAATACTTTTGCAAGGCACTGTAAAGCATTTCTTACATGCATTTCAAATCAAAGAGAAAGCCAGACGTCTAGACATGTTAATTGAAAGAGGGGGCATAGCTGTAACTAATGCAGGACATATTCTTGCTCTGGAAAGAGAAAATTGCCTTAAATACAGGGTAAATGTCCAACACATCTTGGACGTCTGACAGAGAAAAATACCCTGTCAGTCCTGACAGACAAAAGAGACCTCAAATTCCCTCTGCTCGGTAATTGTGGAAACATTTCCTAATGGTTAGAATCTAAAGAAGCAGGTGAGAAGTGATGCTTGCTGTCAGGCCCGGCCCCAGGCATATGCGACATATGTGACCCCAAAAAATGTAAAACAGTGGTCAAAACATTAAGGACACCTTCCTAATATTGACTTGCCCCCCCCCCCTCCTTTGCACTCGGAACAGACTCTATGTTGGGGCATGGAGTCTACAAGGTGTCTAAAGTTTTCCGCAGGAATGCTGGCCCATGTTGACCCCAAATGCTTCCCACAGTTGTGTCAAATTGGCTACATGTCCCTTAGGCGGTGGACAATTCTTGATACACATGGGAAACTGTTGAGTGTGAAGAATCTGGGTAGAAACCTTAGATTTGTGTCGGGACTATATCTGAAATGGTATCCAAATAACGTTTTTAATTAAAATATGTCAATCATTATTTGAATATGTTGGTAACCTGTTGTATAAAAGTGATAATGCCCTTGAAGGTGGTGTTTGGAGGATATATTGGCATTGTTTGCCAGCCTGACATGAAACAACACCCCTGCCAATATATCCTCCAAAACCGGCTTCTCGGGCGTTATCACTTAACTATAGTAATTACAGCCGGTAACCGACTGGGTACTATTTTGTTAGTCACTTTCACTCAGAGATCATTAACATGGTATAAGTCATTGCAAAATGTGCAGAATTGCAGGAGATTAGCTTTAAAACTGCAAAAATCTAGCTTCACTACATGGCAAAATGAGTATACAATTTTGCATTTTCTCTCTGCCCCACAGCATAGGAAAAAATACAGTATATAGGCAGTAATATAGGCTACTACTGTCTTCTATTGGATCTTTACTAGAGATGCTAAAATTGTGTCTCATGTCAAAAAAACAATACATACAATTCATAAAGCAACAGTACATTTCCACAGTACAAAATTAGGTAGTTGAGTATGACCACAACTTCAGTAAAAGTTGTCTGAGTGTTCTTGGCTGTCCTAGTCTCAGTGGTTTTCCACTTGGACCTGTTCCTTACGGTGAAAAGTTTCACCGTGGTTTTTTGCCAAGAGTCTGATCGAACCAAGTTTATGGTGCATCTATTAAACAACAACTCCTTAGGCTGCTCTGTCTTAGACCTGGCACGAATCAATACAGGATGCATAATACACAAAGAACCATTGCAACTTCTCTAGGGAATGTACTGTATGCCATTGATGAATGCGTGTGTTCTATATACATTCTAGACATTTTCTCAGGTTAATACTTCTGCAGTGAGCTAATCAAAAGAAAGGGATGGTGCGTCTCCGTCTCTACTGGCCACCTGCTGTGAGAAATGCCATCCCAGATCTATTGGGAAAGGCTGAAGCATTATATACCATCCGAGTTGTATATTGTACTGCTTTAATGCAACCCTGATAAATTATTCAAGAACTGGTTCTATAAGAAGCATCTGTGTGTGTGTGTGTGAGTCCAATCAGTGATAGGGCACACACTTCCCTTGCACCTGCAATACCAATGGGGGTTGGGATGCTAGTCTTACTCTACTCACCATCAACACAGGAGGGTCTGTTCCTGGTGGTCCCTGCCACCTTCCCTGGTAGGCAGGAACACTTGACCGTCTGGGACCGCTCCTCAATCTTGTTCTTATTACAACATCTGTGAGCCGCAATCACTTCACACGTTCCTCCTTCTAGGAAAAGATCAACAAAAGCAAACAAGTAAAAACTGTTCAAAATAACTTCTTAGGTTAGTCAATGGCAAAGTTGGCACAATCAACAATGATTTATGTAGCTACTGTATGTTGGTAGGCCCGTTGTTGGCCTGTTAAATTCCTGTGTATGTTCTAGGCTTTATCTCAACATACTGTAGATGGTATCTCTTTATGCAAGATATCACAAGTGTATTACATGTGAGTAATGTCTGTCGGGCGTTTTGCATTGATTGAGTGAGGCCCCAGAGGTCCCTAGCTTGTGTGAGAGACTAGATAAAGACATCATCAGGATGAGAAGGCCTCCAGGGGCCCTCCTCCGTCTTAGTCTGAATAATGTCCTTTCAAGTAATTATCAGGAGGTTGGTTCACTTTGCCTACAGGACACCGTCCCCCGCCATCCCCCTCATCAGGCTGGCTGTCTTATTCTGCCTACGGAACTTCTCCCTATCAGGATGCCCCCCCCCTACAACTAACAATAACAACACAACAAGTATGACCAATCCAATAATTAGGTCTGTCTGTCGACCAAAGACAAGGAAGGTTTATATGTGAATCAGGAGGCAAATATGAAATGTTCCCCATTTGGTGGTGTTTTTAGAGAGAAATGTATATGCCATTACGTTTTCAAAATGTGTTACGACTAGAGAATGTAATTGCAGAGCAGCAGGGGATATCACCAGCTGATGAAAGTAATACCATGGAACAGATAACCCATGAGACTGGGTTGAATAATACTGCTATCACCTTACCCTGTGCAATATCCGAAGATTAGTCAAATGCAGCCAATGGACTTTTTCCCAACTAGATAGAAATGTAGATTTGTCTTCTAACATATAAGATTTCAAGTGAGACCCATATTCAGAGGCAAAACCCAGATAGACATTTAAAAGAGTTTAAATTCAGGTTGGAGAACAGGTCGGTGTCAGCTTCATGCTATAATTCAGCGATCATGTTAAAGCCTGGAGAGATGATCTAACACGACCTCTCCTGAACCCTGGATGACCTCCTGACCCCTGATTGAAAGGAGACCACACAGCCCATTCTCCTCTACCAATGACTGACTCAATCATTCCACCACCTCATCTCAATAGCAAGAGGATTTAGTTTAAACATTTTCAATACAACATGGAAAGAATTGTGGAGACTGCCAAATGTTACCATTATGTGTTAGGTTTTAATTAGGATGTTTCATATACTTCACCCACACACAGCCTTTTTGCATAACATTGTGTTTTTCAGAGTGTGCATTGTACATCACCCTGTCAGCTATCTGAAGTGTTGTTTCAGCCTAGCTTGACTGAGAAGTGACTGCAAATAACAGCAATAGAGATTGGAAGCTCCGTTGGAGACAGCCTAGAGGTTTAATTGGCAGAAATAATTGTAATAGAATAATTAAACAATGGTAATTGACTAAGTTTAATTGAATGGGAGGAAACAAATGAAAGACCTTCGCTTTCCAAATCTCTCTGTCTGACCAGATTTCTCAATAATACCGTGTGGTTTCAGTGGGATTTTCGTGACTCAAGGCTGGTGGTTGAGAACAGCCTTTGGCAGGAGTTGAGGAGAGACATAAACTTTATCTCTGAACCTGTATGACAACGGGGCATGTTTGCACAATGATAATCCTGATTTTATTTAGCAGTGGAAGCAGTAGGCCATCAGCTAAAACAACAACAGCCCACAGGGGTTTGTTCTCTTTAATGCATCTTCTTAATTGCGTAAGACAAGACCCAGATTAATCCTTTGATCCATTAAAAACCACACTACTCAACAGAATCCACTTTGTTCGTTGCTTACGTTGCTTGTTGAGAGGAGCAGCAACGTGAACAGGAGAAGTTTGAGTCTGGATATACTCTATATTTGGAAATCGTCACCTCTGAAGAATATATTAAAATCAAATAAAAATGCAAATAGGCTTGTTTATTTCCAGCTGGTAGGTGTTTTCGGTGGCTTTAAACAAAAGTAATGTGAAACTGATGAGCGATCTTTAAGCTCAGTCGGTGTGGCTCAGTTTGTGACTGCCACACTCATAATGCTCCGAGACTCCATCTCTACGCACACACGCTGCATGCTCAGAGACCACATCTCTGCATCATGAATATATCAGGGGGAGATGGAGAATAACATGGCTGGAGATGAATAGTGTCTCATCAGGTGATGGCTGCTGGAGCCATGCCAGGATATAATTGTTTTCTGTATTTCCATTCCCTCTTCCATTATCAATCACTGAGAACAAAGTCAGCTGCCCTAATGACAAATGGCTTCAGAACTTGTGTGTGCGTGTTTGTGTAGTTATGTGTCTCATGGAAGCTGTGATATTGTATAAATGTTGGGTGGGATGGTGTGCTTTCTGAAAAGCACAAAATATCCCATCTCTCCCTGAAAAGCACATTATGTTAAGCAGGTCATGAGCCAGTTCCTGATCTCTTTCTTTATTGTTTCTCCCACTATTGTGTTGACTGGCAGAGAACAGGAATCCTGCTGAGACAGTCGTTCCAGGGGGTAGAGGGGTAATGCAGGCAGGAACAGGAGGGGCTCTGTTAGTAACGCACTATTTTAGTTGCCATACCATGCCATGTTTCTGCCAGTGCCCTCTTCCTGTCTTGTACAGTAATCTAAACATTGGGTTTGTCAGAACACAGGTGCCACACAACCTGCAACCCGATAGGTCTGGGTCACATTTATTTATTTAGCTAGAGACATTGACCTTTTGAAAGCGCCTGCAAGTTTGCTGAGGTTATAAACTATTTTTCATTGCATTTTGAGGAAAGATAAGGTACTGTCCTGATATTTGACAATGTACTTTCTGTGGTATTCAGGGGAGATGGTTGTAACACTTCAAACCAGAGTAAAACGTGCTTGGGAGGCCTGGTTCGTGGGGCCTGCAGAGAAAGACATTTGTGTGAGCTCTTAATATTTTAGGAACTCATGATTTGGACAGGTCACAACACCTGGTGTCCACAATAAATCGGTTTCTAAGGAGTAAAAGAGGAGTAAATCAGTTTCTGAGGGGTAACAGGAGTAAATCAGTTTCTGAGGGGTAACAGAGGAGTAAATCCGTTTCTGAGGTGTAACAGAGGAGTAAATCCGTTTCTGAGGGGTAACAGAGGAGTAAATCAGTTTCTGAGGGGTAACAGAGGAGTAAATCAGTTTCTGAGGGGTAACAGAGGAGTAAATCAGTTTCTGAGGGGTAACAGAGGAGTAAATCAGTTTCTGAGGGGTAACAGAGGAGTAAATCAGTTTCTGAGGGGTAACAGAGGAGTAAGTCAGTTTCTGAGGGGTAACAGAGGAGTAAGTCAGTTTCTGAGGGGTAACAGAGGAGTAAATCAGTTTCTGAGGGGTAACAGAGGAGTAAATCAGTTTCTGAGGGGTAACAGAGGAGTAAATCAGTTTCTGAGGGGTAACAGAGGAGTAAATCAGTTTCTGAGGAGTAACAGAGGAGTAAATCAGTTTCTTTGGAGTCTGGAAAGCGATGAAAGCCAGGAGAAATGAGGAATTAGGACTTATTACCCCCGCAATAGAGGTTCCTACTGTAGTGTCAACCCATGTATGACAATTACACACAACATTGACATTCTACAATTGCATGGATCTAAGATTCTCTGTGCCTAATGGATGTGAACAGGGGCCATATGGGACCAATAAATGGCTATTCACCAGTGATGAAGCTGCTATTGCTCAGACGCAAATGTTCTCTACATCTCACTAGAAATGTGCCGTAAGCATGCCAAGACTTGCTGTCTACTGTAATAAACACGTGTGAAGTAGTCTCCAGAGGATCTGACCGCATGTATTCTATCTCAATGGGTAGTGGGTACACTCTTTCCCTCTCAAGCAATGTGTGTGTGCGTGCGCTGTGCTAGTCTAAAACAAAATATGAAACTGCAATTGAATGTACTGTGTTCTCTTTGCTGTGTTTCACACTGCCATCCACTTGGAAAGCCTTAGACGCTCAATTTAACAGGTAACATGGCTCTTTTCCGAGGTTCTGTGGATGCACACATACTACGTTGTGAATGGTTCTTTCCCATATACACACACATCTCCACAAGTTCTGGCAAATCATAGCCCATGTTTGGAATGGAAGTAGCCAGCCTCTCACCATTAAATAGAAGATTCGCTCAAGGTGACCTGTAATAGGCCGCGCTCACAGTTCATTCTCTGTGTCCATGCCAGCAGGCTATCACAGCCCTGTCACTGGCAGGAAATGAGACAACCAGATTAGAGAATGTCAAATTAATGCAGATGGAAAACAGTGAGAGTCACAAAACACAAGCCGGCATGGTGTCAAATTGAAAGACTAGGTTTTCCCACACAGTAAAGTCCTTGCAGGGCCGTTGTTATTCTGGTCTCAAATGCTTGGGAAAATCATGGAGAGAACTATTGCATGATAAATTGTGTGCCAATCATGACAAATTTGTTTCTGCAAAAAAGAAAAACGGATGATAACATGATATGATGCCAATCATAAGTTTGTCTTTTGCAATTCAAAAGACAAAATTACATCTAGATGAATTGAGTCATGGGAGAGAAAACAAAAACGGAATAGCTGAATGTTATGAACAATGTAAGATCAATGTTTTCTTTTCTCTCTTAGAGCAAATAACATGGCTTTGAAAAGCACTAAGAAGTCCTAATAATGCACTGATCAAGAAAGCTAAATCGGGATTTGACAGTCCCTTCTTGAGTGTGTGTGGTGTGTAAGTGCATGTGTGTGTGTGTGTTTACATTTACCCTCCCAGACCAGAAATAATTACTCTCCCCCTCTGAATTGGATTCAGCAAAGTACTTTTTCATAGCAAGCACAATTTACACATGGCTGTAGAAAAAAATAAATTGCTACTCAGAAAAAGTACGGCCCATGAGAAAATTAATATAAGCCAGGACATTTATGAAATATATGACTGGCAGCACTGTCACTTAACAGCAGTAGCATCTCCCTCCTCTTAGTAGTTATTTTGCATTTCAATAAAGTATTGTCCATTCTCAGAGGCCCGTTGCACCTGACCATATCTTTAACCCCAATGTGTTAAAGATGCATGGAACAGAGGAACCAGTGAGGTAGGGAGGAGAGGCACCAGAGAGGAAGGGAGGAGAAGAACCAGAGAGGAAGGGAGGAGAAGAACCAGAGAGAAATGGAGGAGATGAACCAGAAAGGAAGGAAGGGAGGAGAGGAACTAGAGAGGAAGGGAGGAGAGGAACCAGAGAGGAAGGCAGGAGAGGAACCAGAGAGGAAGGCAGGAGAGGAACCAGAGTAGACGGGAGGAGAGGAACCAGAGAGGAAGGGAGGAGAAGAACCAGAGAGAAAGGGAGGAGAGGAACCAGATAGGAAGGAAGGGAGGAGTGGAACCAGAGAGGAAGGGAGGAGTGGAACCAGAGAGGAAGGGAGGAGTGGAACCAGAGAGGAAGGGAGGAGTGGAACCAGAGAGGTAGGGAGGAGAGGAACCAGAGAGGTAGGGAGGAGAGGAACCAGAGAGGTAGGGAGGAGAGGAACCAGATAGGAAGGGAGAAGAGGAACCAGGGAGAAATGAAGGAGAGGAACCAGAAAGGAAGGAAGGAGAGGAACTAGCGAGAGAATGGGAGGAGAGGAACCAGAGAAAGGGAGGATAGGAACCAGAGAAAAAGGGAGGAGTGGAACCAGAGAGGAAGGGAGAAGAGGAACCGGAGAGGAAGGGAGAAGAGGAACTGGAGAGGAAGGGAGGAGAGGAACCAGGGAGAAATGGAGGAGAGGAACCAGAAAGGAAGGAAGGAGAGGAACCAGAGAGAGAATGGGAGGGGAGGAACCAGAGAAAGGGAGTATAGGAACCAGAGAAAAAGGGAGGAGTGGAACCAGAGAGGAAGGGAGAAGAGGAACCGGAGAGGAAGGGAGAAGAGGAACCGGAGAGGAAGGGAGAAGAGGAACCAGGAGAGATGGGAAGGAACCAGGAGGAGAGGAACCAGAGAGGAAGGGAGAGAGAAAGGGAAGGGAGAGGAACCGGAGAGAAAGGGAGGAGAGGAACCGGAGAGAAAGGGAGGAGAGGAACCGGAGAGAAAGGGTGGAGAGGAACCAGAGAGAAAGGGAGGTGAGGAACCAGAGAGGAAGGGATGAGAGGAAGGGAGGAGGGGGAACCAGCGAGAAATGGAGGAGAGGAACCAGAGAGGAAGGGAGGAGGGGAACCAGAGAGGAAGGGAGGAGAGGAACCAGGGAGAGAAAGGGAGGAGAGGAACCAGAGAGAGAAAGGGAGGAGAGGAACCAGATAGAGAAAGGGAGGAGAGGAACCAGAGAGAGAAAGGGAGGAGAGGAACCAGAGAGGAAGTGAGGAGGGGAACCAAAGAGAGAAAGGGAGGAGAGGAACCAGAGAGAGAGCCTCAAAACCTGTCTCCACAGCTGTCACACAGGGACGCAAAGGCTGCTGTAAAACTGGTATTGATCAAGGGCATAAAATCATATTCTCAGTCTTGAGGAGGAGGATCCTTATGTGACAAAATGCCCATGGTGATTTCATTTTGCTATGGATATACTATATGTGTTGTTGGGTGTGACAACAAACTACAGCAGAAATCATGCAATGAAACAAAAAACGTTCCATTTGGTCAAAATAGGACAAAAAAACATGGAACATGAGTCTCTATTCTTCTTGATTCTTTTTCCAAAAATGTAATGTCAATGCTTTGTCTGCCTATCTATCCATCTTTCCCTAGCTCTCGCTGCCTTCTCCATTTCCAGGTATTCAATATCAGTATATAGCCTTCCCAGATGAAACACTTCCAGTCTGCATTTAAAAAAAGACATTTAAAAAAAGAGGGAAGATGAAAGGTGGGCACTATTCAAAGAGTTGTCAGTGGAAAGCTGCTGAGCTTGTATCTGTGGCTACAATCTTAGAAAAAAAGGTCCCAAAAGGGTTCTTCTTCTGTTCCCCTTTTTGGTTGCAGGGAAATCCTTTTGGGTTCCATGTAGAACCCTCTATGGAAAGGGTTCTACATTGAACGCAAACAAGTTCTTCAAAGGGTTCTCATATAGGCACAGTCAAAGAACCATTTTAGGTTCTAGATATCACTTTTCTAGTTTGAGTGTCGGTCCTCTCCTCTCAGGGTTGAACGGACGGACGCTGCAGTAGTCTGGTACAGGGTACGAGTGTGTCTGGCTGCCCTGTAAATGCACTCTTCTGCAACATTTGCTCTGTATAAATAATGTACAGCACAATAGAATGCTTAAATGACCTGTCATACAATAAGACATGTACTCTCCTGGGTTGGGTAGTAAGGATTTACCTAAGTTTTGCAGGGTGACAGGGCTGGTAATGGGAGTTGAAGGACATGGTTAATTACTAATCCAATATGCTGGTGTTGTGCAGAGATGTCTTAGGTAATAATCACTTTCAATTATCTTTATTGTGCATTTTGAATAGACTAGATGTGTGGGTGTTGGTGACGTATGCAGCCTATTGTATGAAAGTACAATAATTGCACTCTTTATGCTTGCTATTAGTATACCACTTGGTTACTGTGAGGGGACAGTACAGCAGTTATCATCTTTATTAACATTGTGTAGGTGTTTTCTTATCACATGTCCCATGTAAGAACAACACACACTACTCATTCTCTGCCCCAATTGATGCTCTCCAGCCTAACTCCATCACTCATCCTATGGGAGGGTTCTCATTATTGCAACAGAGCAGTCATTTCTATCATACCACACCACTCTACCTCGGTGTCGTGTCTTTACTGTCATTAACTGAAGGCTGGTAGTTTTTATCAAAGATTATCTGTAATTAGTTACTATGCGATCAACTGATTAATCACGTAGCTAATTAACTAGGAAGTCAGGGCACCAAGGAAAAATATTCAGATTATAAAGTTATCATTTCCTAAAATAACTTTTCAGATATTTTATTTGATCAATTCGTCTTCGAATTAATGAATTATTTACTTTACCTCATGTTAGTCTCATTCCAAATGTCGTAAATGGTTGGTTATCTGCACGAACCCAGTCTTCACTATGAGTCATCCATACATCAATTGTCTTAAATAATGTATTTATTACCAACTAAGTAATTCACAGAAATGCATAAACAAACAAACAAACAAGGTAAATGTGGTGATAGGAGGATGTGCTCTAGTGGGCTAAACCGGCATGGCGGCTTGTTAGACAAAAGGGGAGTGGGGGTCAACTAAGAAGTCACTACAGAGTTAATAATTATAACAATTGAAATGCTAATCCTTTACACATGAACGCTCACTCATTCTGGAACAATTGCAATCAATATATATATTTACGCTCAGTGTGTCGTCTTGATCGCTGGTGAAATGTTAGTGTCTTTTGTACAATTGTCCGTCTCTCTCCCTCTCTCTCTCTCTGGGAGAGTGGGGAGAGAGGGATGAGTGTGTTAATGCAATTTTGAACTGAGCCATGCACATAAACAAAGCCATCAAAGTGTTGAAATATATAACCATTCAAAAGTCTGTGGTCGCATCGGCGCTTCGCTCCCGCAGGTAGTATAACTTTTTACATTTCATTATATTTCATTATAGCACAACGGTTTGATTTGTCTAATCTTAGCAATTTCTTCTCAGCTAGCTACATAGCAGTCTTTGTATCAAAGATAATTGCGTAATTATCGTATTTCGCCGTCCTAACGTAGTCTTCACTAGCCAGCTAGCTAACGTCCACTGATTAGCTGCACTGGGAAAACTATTACACTCAACTGAACGACTTGATTAGTGTAGTGTTAGCTAGCTACATAGCTGTCTTTGCTGTCTTCGTATCTTCGTTCAAGATAATTGTGTTGTTTAGGTTTAGAGTGTGTAGTCTTAGAGTGATTATCTTAATTTACCGAGGTTAGCTAGCCAGCTATTTGTCGTCCTTAACGTAGGAGACTCTGCTAGCTAGCCAACAGCTAGCCAACGTCTTCTGAATAGAACTCAACAACCCGGTCGCATTCACAGGTAGTATCACATTTTCATTTCATTTCATTACAGTACAACGGTTTGATTTGTTTGATCGCAGCTAGCTACATAGCTAGCTACATAGCCGTCTTTGTATCAAAGATAATTGTGTAGTCTAGAGCGATTTTCTAGGTTAGCTAGCCAGCTATTGTCGTTCTTTTAACGCAACGTAACGTAAACAACACTACTAGCTAGCCAGCTAGCCCCCGAATAGCAGCACTGTAGAAACTATTACACTCAACGGAACGACTTGATTAGTGTAGTGTCAACAACGCACCCACTGCCAGCTAGCCTACTTCAGCAGTACTGTATCATCTTAATCATTTTAGTCAATAAGATTCTTGCTACGTAGCTTAACTTTCTGAACATTCGAGACGTGTAGTCCACTTGTCATTCCAATCTCCTTTGCATTAGCGTAGCCTCTTCTGTAGCCTGTTAACTATGTGTCTGTTTATCCCTGTTCTCTCCTCTCTGCACAGACCATACAAACGCTCCACACCACGTGGCCGCGGCCACCCTAATCTGGTGGTCCCAGTGTGCACGACCCACGTGGAGTTCCAGGTCTCCGGTAGCCTCTGGAATTGCCGATCTGCGGTCAACAAGGCAGAGTTCATCTCAGCCTATGCCTCCCTCCAGTCCCTCGACTTCTTGGCACTAACGGAAACATGGATCACCACAGACAACACTGCTACTCCTACTGCTCTCTCTTTGTCCGCCCACGTGTTCTCGCACACCCCGAGAGCTTCTGGTCAGCGGGGTGGTGGCACCGGGATCCTCATCTCTCCCAAGTGGTCATTCTCTCTTTCTCCCCTTACCCATCTGTCTATCGCCTCCTTTGAATTCCATGCTGTCACAGTTACCAGCCCTTTCAAGCTTAACATCCTTATCATTTATCGCCCTCCAGGTTCCCTCGGAGAGTTCATCAATGAGCTTGATGCCTTGATAAGCTCCTTTCCTGAGGACGGCTCACCTCTCACAGTTCTGGACGACTTTAACCTCCCCACGTCTACCTTTGACTCATTCCTCTCTGCCCCCTTCTTTCCACTCCTCTCCTCTTTTGACCTCACCCTCTCACCTTCCCCCCTACTCACAAGGCAGGCAATACGCTCGACCTCATTTTTACTAGATGCTGTTCTTCCACTAACCTCCTTTCAACTCCCCTCCAAGTCTCCGACCACTACCTTGTATCCTTTTCCCTCTCGCTCTCATCCAACACCTCCCACACTGCCCCTACTCGGATGGTATCGCGCCGTCCCAACCTTCGCTCTCTCTCCCCCGCTACTCTCTCCTCTTCCATCCTATCATCTCTTCCCTCCGCTCAAACCTTCTCCAACCTATCTCCTGATTCTGCCTCCTCAACCCTCCTCTCCTCCCTCTCTGCATCCTTTGACTCTCTATGTCCCCTATCCTCCAGGCCGGCTCGGTCCTCCCCTCCCGCTCCGTGGCTCGATGACTCATTGCGAGCTCACAGAACAGGGCTCTGGGCAGCCGAGCGGAAATGGAGGAAAACTCGCCTCCCTGCGGACCTGGCATCCTTTCACTCCCTCCTCTCTACATTTTCCTCCTCTGTCTCTGCTGCTAAAGCCACTTTCTACCACGCTAAATTCCAAGCATCTGCCTCTAACCCTAGGAAGCTCTTTGCCACCTTCTCCTCCCTCCTGAATCCTCCTCCCCCTCCCTCCTCCCTCTCTGCAGACGACTTCGTCAACCATTTTGAAAAGAAGGTCGACGACATCCGATCCTCGTTTGCTAAGTCAAACGACACCGCTGGTTCTGCTCACACTGCCCTACCCTGTGCTCTGACCTCTTTCTCCCCTCTCTCTCCAGATGAAATCTCGCGTCTTGTGACGGCCGGCCGCCCAACAACCTGCCCGCTTGACCCTATCCCCTCCCCTCTTCTCCAGACCATTTCCGGAGACCTTCTCCCTTACCTCACCTCGCTCATCAACTCATCACTGACCGCTGGCTACGTCCCTTCCATCTTCAAGAGAGCGAGAGTTGCACCCCTTCTGAAAAAACCTACACTCGATCCCTCCGATGTCAACAATTACAGACCAGTATCCCTTCGTTCTTTTCTCTCC
This sequence comes from Oncorhynchus gorbuscha, assembly GCF_021184085.1. Lineage (NCBI taxonomy): Eukaryota > Metazoa > Chordata > Actinopteri > Salmoniformes > Salmonidae > Oncorhynchus > Oncorhynchus gorbuscha. Next base: position 81,767,259 of record NC_060175.1, on the reverse strand, counting down.
AAAACTCTTGAACGTGCCGTCCTTGGCCAGCTCTCCCGCTATCTCTCTCTGAATGACCTTCTTGATCCAAATCAGTCAGGTTTCAAGACTAGTCATTCAACTGAGACTGCTCTCCTCTGTATCACGGAGGCGCTCCGCACTGCTAAAGCTAACTCTCTCTCCTCTGCTCTCATCCTTCTAGATCTATCGGCTGCCTTCGATACTGTGAACCATCAGATCCTCCTCTCCACCCTCTCCGAGTTGGGCATCTCCGGCGCGGCCCACGCTTGGATTGCGTCCTACCTGACAGGTCGCTCCTACCAGGTGGCGTGGCGAGAATCTGTCTCCTCACCACGCGCTCTCACCACTGGTGTCCCCAGGGCTCTGTTCTAGGCCCTCTCCTATTCTCGCTATACACCAAGTCACTTGGCTCTGTCATAACCTCACATGGTCTCTCCTATCATTGCTATGCAGACGACACACAACTAATCTTCTCCTTTCCCCCTTCTGATGACCAGGTGGCGAATCGCATCTCTGCATGTCTGGCAGACATATCAGTGTGGATGACGGATCACCACCTCAAGCTGAACCTCGGCAAGACGGAGCTGCTCTTCCTTCCGGGGAAGGACTGCCCGTTCCATGATCTCGCCATCACGGTTGACAACTCCATTGTGTCCTCCTCCCAGAGCGCTAAGAACCTTGGTGTGATCCTGGACAACACCCTGTCGTTCTCAACCAACATCAAGGCGGTGGCCCGTTCCTGTAGGTTCATGCTCTACAACATCCGCAGAGTACGACCCTGCCTCACACAGGAAGCGGCGCAGGTCCTAATCCAGGCACTTGTCATCTCCCGTCTGGATTACTGCAACTCGCTGTTGGCTGGGCTCCCTGCCTGTGCCATTAAACCCCTTCAACTCATCCAGAACGCCGCAGCCCGTCTGGTGTTCAACCTTCCCAAGTTCTCTCACGTCACCCCGCTCCTCCGTTCTCTCCACTGGCTTCCAGTTGAAGCTCGCATCCGCTACAAGACCATGGTGCTTGCCTACGGAGCTGTGAGGGGAACTGCACCTCAGTACCTCCAGGCTCTTGATCAGGCCCTACACCCAAACAAGGGCACTGTGTTCATCCACCTCTGGCCTGCTCGCCTCCCTACCACTGAGGAAGTACAGCTCCCGCTCAGCCCAGTCAAAACTGTTCGCTGCTCTGGCCCCCCAATGGTGGAACAAACTCCCTCACGACGCCAGGACAGCGGAGTCAATCACCACCTTCCGGAGACACCTGAAACCCCACCTCTTTAAGGAATACCTAGGATAGGATAAGTATCCCCCCCCCTTTAAGATTTAGATGCACTATTGTAAAGTGACTGTTCCACTGGATGTCATAAGGTGAATGCACCAATTTGTAAGTCGCTCTGGATAAGAGCGTCTGCTAAATGACTTAAATGTAAATGTAATGTAAATGTTGTGGTTGGAGGGGATTGTTCAGAGTAAACATTCGTTATAGAATGGATGTTTCGGTGGTTGTCGTTCTTCGCGTTCAATGATACCGAATTCCTAGCTGCAGACTAGTAATTCATATCAAAGACTTGTTCTCATTCTGTCGGTATTGATAGTCTACGAGTTTAACCACGTGGTATGGTTAAAATATTCAGCAATGGTCTACAACCTTTGTACTCCCGTGATTGAGAGAAACATGGTCTGGTGATAATTTCTCAAAATTGGGTTTTATTCAGAATTGCAGAAAAGGGCTGTCCCAGGATGTCTGACCCTCACTGGGCTCAGGGGCGGTCCTCTGATTTAGTTCAAATCCAATTCCCTTTTTGACTTTTCCTTCATTAAACAGTCCAAAATCACATTGTAAAATTGTGTAAACAGTATCATACTCACTCATTCATCTTATACAACAATTAGATGTAAACCTTATATCTGGTGCTATTATATAAACAGCGTTATGGTAATGTGGCCACACCGTCTCCCATGAGCTTCCCAAGTTGTGACAAACGGACCAGTTCGTAGCTGGATTCTTCAACGATCTTTTACACTTTCTCTGGAACATGAAATTTGTTCGTACCTCAAGTTCTTTGTCCTCTATGAAAGTTTACCCTCTCTCTACTATGAGGCAGGGTCTTCTCAGGAATTTACGACCTCTGACCACAGCAGCCTAGTTGAAGGACGAAAGGGGGGGGGGTTGCTATACCCAAAGAGGCCAACGTCATGACATCGGCATGCTGCATGCTTAACACCAACTCTGAACCTGCTGTAATTGGATCTGTTGTTTAAATATGCAAAGTGATTTGTGGCAAACCAAGGAGGTATTAGAGGCATAAGAAGCTGAAATCTGCAATAGAGCCTGATACTCACAGTATTAATTACCTTGCTTATTTATAATACCAACTCTCCCCCTTGGACCCAATTAGGAATTCAAGATGCTATTTTAATAGCTAATGAGGTTTAAGTCATGATAATGAATTGAAAATCCCTGTCTGGCATTTGAAATGAGTAAGAATGAAGGGTAACAACTCGGTAAGGGATCATCCTGCAGAAATACTGTAGGTGTACTGGACATATAGTTTCCCTTATTGACAAGTCATTCCTTTTTATGTACGGGTTAGTGTTATTGGGCGCCCAAGTGGCCCAGCGCCATCCGGGTTTGGCCGGGGTAGGCCTTCATTGTAAATTACAATTTGTCCTTAACTGACTTGCCTGGTTAAATAAATAAAAATATATATTTCTAGGGTTAGGGTTGAACCAGGATGTGGACATGAAGCTAGGGTTAGGGTACAACATAACCTTCACTCCAAATCAAACCTCTAAACCCACAACCTGATTTTGGACAAAATTACTTTGAAGGATTCCTACTACCAAAGATTCTTATTTCCAAGGTCTATACAGCAAATGCTCCGGCAAACAAACAACCACTAAAAGAAGCACAAGAACCCTGAAAATACCATCCAACCTAGAACTGAGTGAGTAATGTTAGTCTGAAGCTAGTTTTAAAGTCAAGAAGAAAAAATAGCAATGATATATATATTACTTGATAAGGACAGAATGCTAAGTTAAGGACAGGACAGATCTGGCTGCAACTTTGATTAGCACTGAGGTGTGAAGTGAGAGATGTCAAAGCCCTTGAGCCCAACAATGGCAGGAGAGTTTCACAGCCTCTCCCACCCAAATGCAGAGGTCTTTGAAGCCCCCCATTGGTGCAGAGGTCGTTACAATACAGTACCCCCTGGATTCATCTCTATTTTGAACTGATATGCAGCAATGACACTTCAATTGTAAATTACCTCAATAAGAAACAATATTGTGGCTTTGATCACATCAGAAGATATACTCCTCACAAACTCCAAAATACAACAGCCACAGGACAACTTTGTTTGGATGTCGTAAAGGACCATTTGCCAAAACTGAAGAGATATAGCCAACTAATGACCTCCTTTTCCATGTGGGAAAAAATGGTGGACAGAGACTTGATAGCTACGTTAGCTAACGGGACGGTTGAGCTAATGTGATTAGCATGAGGTTGTAAGTAACAAAAAAAGATTTCAGGACATAGACATATCTGATATTGGCAGAAAGCTGAAATTCTTGTTAATCAAACTGCACTGTCCACTTTACAGTAGCTATTACAGTAAAATAATACCATGCTATTGTTTGAGGAGAGTGCACAGTTATGAACTTGGCATAATACATTAGGGCCTTTCTTTTGCATTTCAAAGATGATGGTACAATCTTTTTTAAACGCATGTTTTTTTCTTTGTATTATCTTTTTTAGATTTAATGTGTTATATTATCCTACATTAATTTACCATTTCCACAAACTTCAAAGTGTTTCCTTTCAATTGGTATCAAGAATATGCATATCCTTGCTTCAGGTCCTGAGCTACAGGCAGTTAGATTTGGGTATGACATATGACATTTAGGTGAAAATTGAAAAAAGGGACGGATCCGATACTACCCATCCCGGATCCGGGAGCGTAATCATTGACTGACACTAATTAGCATAACGCAACGGACATAAATATTACTAGAAAATATTCCTATTCATAAAAATCGCAAGTGAAATATATTGAAACACAGGTTAGCCTTTTGTTAATCACCCTGTCATCTCAGATTTTCAAAATATGCTTTACAGCCAAAGCAAGACAAGCATTTGTGTAAGTTTATCGATAGCCTAGCATAGCATTATGTCCAGCTAGCAGCAGGTAACTTGGTCACGAAAATCAGAAAAGCAATCAAATTAAATCATTTACCTTTGATGAGCTTCAGATGTTTTCACTCATGAGGCTCCCAGTTAGATAGCAAATGTTCCTTTTTTCCCAAAAATATTATTTTTGTAGGCGAAATAGCTCTGTTTGTTCTTCACGTTTGGCTGAGAAATCGACCGGCATGTTTCCTGTTTCTCCTGTTCTCATTTTTTTGTTTTCTAGTCTTCCTGGTTATAACCATTCTTCCTGCCACTTTTGTTATTTTAAATATTCTGAGAATCAAACTATCCACCTCTTGTGTCTGCATCTGAGTATTATCCTGGGGTGTGATTAAACAAACTGGCCATGACAGACCCAGCAGACTTAGACCAGCTTCATAACTCCCAATGAGCCAGCATTGGAAGACATGAGGGGCTACTTCAAAACCTTATGATAGGACTCCAGACCTTGGCGGAATGCCAAGATCACACATTCAATACATTGCTGGAGCAATTCCGCAGATTATCTAATAGGCAGCAAGTCACTACGGTAACCCCCCAGACTCTCAGTAATCTTGCTACCTGCGGCGCTTCTCCCTAGCCTACCCCCGCTTCCAGAGAACCCTGCTTAACTCCTCCGGAACGCTACGTTGGAGATCCAGGAACCTGCCTGGCGTTTCTCTCCCAATGCTCCCTCATCTTCGAGCTGCAGAGCTCATGCTCTCACATGACAACGCGGAAGAATCTACAAAGGAAAATGGCGACATCGACTGGGCAAACCAGCGCCTCACATCCCCAGCTCAACTATTGAAGCCAGCGTCACGTAAATACGATACATTATTTTCTGAATGAGCGATCGTTAGTGGCATATGTATTTACGTGAGAATAGCTTCCCAGGTCCAATAGAGACCCATGTTCCTTAGTCTTCCTTCCAAAACCCCTTTCTCTTCTCTCTGAATCTATAGTGTTATAACAAAGCTGTTTTTGTTTAGTCTACTACGGATGGTATTTACTGTATAATGTTATTATGTATTCTAGCTAATTCAATTTACATGATTAGTTTATCACGTAATAATAATTACAGATATTTGATTTGATAAAATAACAGTCTTCACATTTAATGATAAGTCAGAGACACAACACCGCCCGTCATTGAAAATAAGGGATGCCTAGGGATGTCTGGTCCAGCAGCCTTGCGAGGGTTAATACGCTTAAATGTCATACTCATAGCGGCCATGGAAAACAAGAGCTCAGAATCCTTGTGAGTGGCAGCGAACCGCATCGGAAGGCACTGTTTTCCTTGAAGCAGGCAAAGAAGGTTTTAAACTTGTCCGGGAGCAAAGCATCGGTGTCTGTGACGTGGCTGGTTTTCCCTCTGTAATCCGTGATTGTCTGGAGTCCCTGCCACATACGTCTAGTGTCTGAGCCGTTGAATTGCGGCTTTGTTTCTGTACTTACGTTTTGCCTGTTTGATTGCCTTATGGAGGATATAGCTGGACTGTTTGCACTTGTCCATGTTCCCTTATTTTTGTTGGCAAAAAACTACCTATATACTTCCATTCATTTGTATGGGTTACTTGTGTCATGGGACTCGTCTCTTGTGGGGGCCATCGAGCAAAATGGAGAACACCATGGTGTTCGTGAGAGTCTCGCCTTTCCATGGTGAGAAGGTGACAGACACACAAATGTTACAGACATGCTAACCTCTCACCATTATAGAAATGGGGGAGGTTAGCATTTGTTTTGGGGTAATGTATTTATACTTCTGTAACTTTCTCTATCATCATTATACACGATTCATTCAGGATTATCCGTAATCATGATAACATCCACATTAATGTAGAACTCTTTACAAACACATTCTATTCTTATTTACAATAAAAGTGACTCAAATGACACAATACGTTATTTTCCATGAAGTTCTATTGGGCACAAAATAATCTCAAACACAACCAAAAACAAACAGCAAATGCATCAACCAAGTTTGTAGAGTAACAAGCTTGATCTAATCATTGTGTGCTAGGAATATGGGACCAAATACTAAACTTATGACTAATTTAAAACAAATAAATGAATTTGTCCTAATACTCTTGGTCCCTTAAAATAGGGGTGACTAAGTACAAAAAGTGCTGTAATTTCTAAACGGTTCATCCGATATGGATAATCTGCACTTTAACCTAAACCAAATGTGCCTCAGTACCAATACTTTTGGAGCTTACTGTAGGTGTCCCTCTTGTCCAGGTGGGAGAGGGCAGTGTGGAGTCCAATTGAGAGTACGTCATCTGTGAATCTGTTGGGGCGGTGTGCGAGTTGGAGTGAGTCCAGGGTGTCTGGGATGATGGTGTTGATGTGAGCCATGACCAGCCTTTCATGGCTACAGATGTGAGTGCTATGGGGAAATAGTCATTTAGACAGGTAACCTTGGTGTTCTTGGATACAGGGACTATGGTGGTCTGCTTGAAACATGTACATGAAGGTATTACAGACTGGGTCAGGGAGAGGTTGAAAATGTCAGCTGGTCAACATATTTTCCGAGTATGCGTCTTGGTAATCCATCTGGCCCTGTGTCCTTGTGAATGTTAACCTGTTTAAAGGTTTTTCTCCCAATGGAGCCGGTTTAGTAGGAGTCGATCTTAGTCCTGTATTGACGCTTTGTCCGTTTGATGGTTCGTCGGAGGGCGTAGCGAGATTTCTTATACGCGTTCGGATTAGTGTCTCATCCTTGAAAGCGGCAGCTTAAGCCTTTAACTCAGTACGATTGTTGCCTGTAATCCATGGCTTCTGGTTTGGATATGTACGGACGTACGGTCAATGTGGTGACAACGTCATCGATGCACTTGGAGCCAGTGACTCCTCAATGCTATCGGATGAATCCCAGAGCATATTTCAGTCTGTTCTAGCGAAACAGTCCTGTAGCTTTTAGCATCTGCTTCATTGGACTACTTCCATATTGAGCGCGTCACTGGTACTGGAATCAGGAGGATAGAGTTGTAGTCAGATTTCCCAAATGGAGGACAAGGGAGAGCTTTATATGCCCTTCTGTGTGTGGAGTAAATGTGATATTTTCGCCTCTAGTTGCACAGGAGACATGCTGGTAGAAATGAGGCAAACTGATTTGAATTTCCCTGCATTAAAATCACCTACAACTAGGAGTGACGCCTCTGCATGAGCATTTCATTTTCTTGTCTGCTTATGGCCCTATACAGCTCATTGAGTGCTGTCTTAGTGCTAGTATCGGTTTGTGATGGTAAATAGACAACTATAAAAAAAAAATATAGCTGAAAAGTCTCTTTGTAAAATAGTTTGGTCTATAGCTTATCATTAGGTATTCTAACTCAGGCGAGCAGAAACCCAAGACTTCCTTAATATCAGAGATCGCACAACAGCTGTTGTTAACAAGAGACACACACCTCCCCCTTGAGATTACCCAACGCAGACGTTCTGTTCTGCCAATGCATAGAAAAAACACCTAGATGTATGTTATCCATGTTCTTGTTCCGCCTCTGAGAAACATAGGAGTTTACAGTTCTTCTGCTGGATTGCCTCCATTTTATTTATTTTTAATTGAACATTTATTTAACTAGGGATGTCAGTTAAGAACTAAATGTTATTTACAATGATGGCCTACACCGGCCAAACCCAGATCACACTGGGCCAATTGTGCGCCACCCTATGGGACTTCCAATCACGGGCGGTTGTGATACAGCCTGTATTCGAACACTGATGTCATAAGGTGAATGCACCAATTTGTAAGTCGCTCTGATAAGAGCGTCTGCTAAATGACTTAAATGTAAATGTAATACAGCCTGTATTCGAACCAGGGTCTCTGTAGTGACACGTCTAGCACTGAGATGCAGTGCCTTAGACCGCTGCGCCACTCAGGAGCCTGAGTGCATGGTTGGCCCTGGTCAATCCCTGGATGGGAGACTAGATGTAGCTGGAAGTGAGGGAAAAACATGTGAAGGGAAAAACGTAAAAAATGATATAACGTGAAACTTCACACGTGTCTGAAAACCACATCTGACTTGTGAAAATGTAAATATGTTTGATATAAGGTCACATGTGTTTTTTTGTGATTTTTTTGTTGGTGCAAGGGCTGCATTCTTTTTTATCCAATCACATCAACCACTGTGTACTGAATTTGCTATAGCTTGTTGTTGTTGTTGACATGTCATGTGGATGTTGTGGCTAATGGATCAGTCATTGAGGCATGATCAATTCAACGGAAGGATTATCACTTTACTCTGTTTCAGAATCAGATCTTATCCAAGGTTAGGATGAACAGTATTCTTCTGCCCGACATCCTCACAGTATGTTGTGGAGAAGAAATTGTGAAAAGTGAATAGAAAATGATCAAATTGAATGTGGGGGCTGTTTGACACATTGTTGATGGATTGCTATTCTCTGCGGCTGGTGGCCTTGACTCCAACATGCAAAACAAAACAATTCCCCTCCACTCTACACTATTTATGTGTGTGTTTGTGAATGTATGTGTGTGATTGTGTATGTGTGCAAGTGTGTGTGTATGTTCTTGGAGAACCCCTGTGCCAGCAGCCACTGAGCCTGGTGGGAGTGATGTAGCATGGTTATTAATGCACGAGGATCCTAATACAGAGTATCTAAGGCTGATAACAGCTGGCAGAGTCAGAGGAGAGTCAGTGCTGTGTAATTAATTCAGCTTTAGGCCTCCTTCATTTTGCACACACAAAACCATAGCCCATTGCACAATGCTGCTGCATGTACGTTTTCTATAAACATGCTGTATAAACCAATATCTACAAGCACTAAGTACATGTGGGTCTCGTGAATGGAATTATCAATGGAGTCCAAGAGAGAACATGTAGTATGTCGTGTTGCAAAATCCAATATCACACCAATTCTGAACATAATCAGGCATGTGCAAGGTGTTGTATCAAAATATGATTACTGCTCACACAAAATAACTGACAAAATGTGGCCCAGATCCAAAATCCAAAACTGGCACATTAGTTCTCCCCTGAAAGAGACCTCGATGTCTTGTCAGAAACCCATTATTCTTTAAAAGTGCTTTCCTCACCATGTTAAATGAGCATGCCCCATTAAAAACATTTAGAACCAGGAACAGATATAGCCCTTGGTTCACTCCAGACCTGACTGCCCTTGACCAGCACAAAAACATCCTGTGGCGTACTGCATTAGCATCGAATAGCCCCCGCGATATGCAACTTTTCAGGGAAGTTAAGAACCAATATACACAGGCAGTTAGGAAAGCAAAGGCCAGCTTTTTCAAACAGAAATTTGCATCCTGTAGCACAAACTCCAAAAAGTTATGGGACACTGTAAAGTCCATGGAGAATATTAGCACCTCCTCCCAGCTGCCCACTGCACTGAGTCTAGGAAACACTGTCACCACCGATAAATCCGTGATAATTGAGAATTTCAATAAGCATTTTCTATGGCTGGCCATGCTTTCCAGCTGGGTACCCCTACCCCGGTCAACAGCCCTGTACCCCCCACAGCAACTTGCCCAAGCCTCCCTTTGATTTACGTTTGATACTTAAGTATATTTAAAACCAAATACTTTTACTCAAGTAGTATTTTACTGGGTGACTTTCACTTTTCTCAGCCTCCAGTATTTATGCTGCAATAGTTTATGTGTCGTGGGGCTGTTATATCTGGAGTATTTCTCCTGTCTTATCTGATGTCTGTATGCTCCCTCTAATTCTCTCTTTTTCTCTTTCTTCTCTCGGAGGACCTGAGTCCTAGGACCATGCCTCAGGACTACCTGGCCTGAAGTCTCCTTGCTGTCCCCAGTCCACCTGGTCATGCTGCTGCTCCAGTTTCAACTGTTCTGCCTGCGGATATGGAACCCTGACCTGTTCACCGGACGTGTTACCTTGTCCCCGACCTGCTACTTTCGACTCTCTCTCTCTACCGCACCTGCTGTCTCTAACTCTGAATGATCGGCTATGAAAAGCCAACTGACATTTACTCCTGACATGCTGACCTGTTGCACCCTCTACAACCACTGTGATTATTATTTTTTGACCCTGCTGGTCATCTATGAACGTTTGAACATCTTGGCAATGTACTGTTATAATCTCCACCCCTCAGAGCCTGGTTCCTCTCTAGGTTTCTTCCTAGGTTCCTGACTTTCTAGGGAGTTTTTCCTAGCCACCGTGCTTCTACATCTGCATTGCTTGCTGTTTGGGGTTTTAGGCTGGGTTTCTGTATAGCACTTTGTGACATCGGCTGATGTACAAAAGGGCTTTATAAATATCCAATCAAATCAAATGTATTTATATAGCTCTTCGTACATCAGTTGATATCTCAAAGTGCTGTACAGAAACCCAGCCTAAAACCCCAAACAGCAAGCAATGCAGGTGTAGAAGCACGGTGGCTATGAAAAACTCCCTAGAAAGGCCAAAACCTAGGAAGAAACCTAGAGAGGAACCAGGCTATAAATACATTTGATTGATTTATTGATTGATTGACTTCAGTCATTTTCTATGAAGATATCTTTAATTTTACTCCAGTATGACAATTGAGTACTTTTTCCACCACTGCATAATGGAATTGTATGGAGTGTTGGTCCCCTGGGGTCACACTGGCATGTATGGAGAATATTGGGACAAAGTGGGCCTGGCAGGCACCAGATGTAGTAGGCTCAGCCTGCATGCCACTTCCCATAGACACTGCAGGTAGGCTGGGATGAGACCTAGTGAAGGCATGGCTTCCTGGCTCAGAGGCAGACCTGGGTTCAAAAATATTGGATTTTCTTTTTCAAATATTGTACCTGTGCTTGATTAACCTTTCCTGTTGGAATGCACAGTCTCAAAAGTGCAAACCTATAACACCTGGCGCTCCATGCAGACTGAATCAAACGCTCAAAGTATATGACAGATTTCAAATAGTATTTGAACCCAAGCCTCCTTTAGAGGAGGTCTGAGGGGAGGGTGAGCGACATGTAAGTCAAAAGAATGTGCCTGCAAGAGGCATTATATAAGGCTATTAAACTGTCACTGTCTAGAAGGATGCAACCTTTGTTTGCGACCGCTGAAAATCAATTTTTCATGTTTGTTTCTGGCGAGGAAGTAGCACTGTACTATGTCTCTCCTTTGTTAGAGAGCATGGGGAAATGTTTTTGCTCCTTTTTTTCTCTCGCTCTCTTTTACAGAAAGATACACAATGAAAAACATGTAGCTTGCAAGCAACATTAAAATGGAATAGCCTACGTATAACCACTGCCCCTTACCTATATATTGTGTCTGTCTGATTTCTATATCATTTGGGGTGTAATGTTTGGGTGTCTGTCAATTTAAGTACTTATTTGCACTGAGAATTCAAATGAACATACTGGGAGTCGAGAACACAAACCCAATGTTGATGTTTTTTCAGGGCAATTGGGAAAAAAACATTCAGCCGAGTGAAGTTCAATCCAGTATTGTCTGAGTTCAAACCCTGCCAGTCGTAGTGTAGATAATAATAATAATAATAAATGCCATTTAGCAGACGCTTTTATCCAAAGCGACTTACAGTCATGTGTGCATACATTAGATGAGAGGGACTAGATGAGTGAGACCACCTCAGGCTTCTGTGTCCTCCTAATTCTTATTTGTTGTCTCTCTGTGGACACCCAGTGCCGCTTCAAGCCTTTTGGGGGCCCCAAGCGAGATTTGGCCGGGGCTAGCAATTACCTAGCAATCCCCACAAAATGTAGCTGCCATGGGCTAATTGAGGGACTGACATAACAAGTGGAAAACTGCTGATGCACTACCAAATTTCGAAATTTCACCTCGTGTATTCTACTTTTCTAACTCTCAACAGTAAGTTGAGACCTTGACTGAGTTGTTTTTTTTTGTGTGGGGGGTTGGGCCCCCTTAGAGTGTGTGGGGCCCTACACGCAGCGCCTAGTCTGCTTATAGGAAGAGGCAGCTCTGTTGACACCTTCAGATGGAACTGAGATTCAGGCCAACCACTCAATAGAATTCTTACCATTTAAAAACACTTATTTCCTCCTATTTGAAGATAGTACAACATTACAATAAAATCACTGCAGATTCTTTTAAGATAGCATTATGTTTCCCTCTTCTCTATATACATTACTCTTAAGTGCACACACACACCACATGGGAAAATGGACTGTCTAACAGATAGCATTAAGCATTTAAAAGTCCCTGTCAACACACCCCTTTCATACACTTAAATACTATATAACCTTATCATTTATATAACCATATCACTACAGATTAATTGTAGGTGGCATTGCTTGTTTGTTTTGAGCAATATGGTTCAGTTTGTAAAGTAAGTTCAAACCATGGGACAAAGCCTTATGTATGAGTTAAAGTGTATGAGTTCTAGAGATAATGTGTGATCAGAAAAACACAATACAACTTTGTAACAGTGGCAAGAGTGCTTTACGTTTGAGTGCTCTAGTGTGTTTCCTGTGATCCCTGTTGGGGGTGGATGGTGGCATGTCAACTCAGGACCCTAAAAACAAAGCCGACGCCCCTTTTGCATGCACGACAACCACAATCTGTTCCTGCTGCTGTTCACGCTCATTGCACGGAATAAATACGGCACCTTGTGAATCATGCAACCCGTGGCTCGCACGTCTGAGAGTGAAGCTCCGGCTGCTGCTGCATCCTATAAGTACAGCTGAAGGGTGGAGAGGAGTACACTACCTCCTCCTGATTCACTGGACATAAATAATCATCTATTCAGGAATCCTACCTCCAGCTAGAGTTAGTGCGTGCTGGGCCTGGGACACTGGAACCCTTGGGATGCTTTGTGTTGTTTTTGCAATACATTTCAAATTGGCTCAAGGCAATTATACACATAGACCTACCTTTGTTCAAGGCTTTCAAAATCAATGTCTGTTGTTTGGAATAAGGCGTTGTTCGTGTTCATATTGGACCATGTGAGTTGCATTTAGCCGTAATCAGCATATTAAAACCTTTCATTGCACTATGCCTACCATTTATCCTGCTTAGAGAACCTGTTTACCTCTACAGCCCAACACTTATCATTGGCAAGGAAAAAAATTATCTCCAGCCCCTTGTGATCTCAATTTCCTGTGGTAGTACCAGTCACTGAGAATTTAAGACATGTCACCGGCTTCAATGATTGGCCCAACGGTCCACAGCCAATGTCCTTCCTGCCACCAATTCATGACCCGTCAACCCCAATACTGCTACCAATCCAACAGCCACACAACACACAACGCAGAACAAATGCCCTGATGTCACTGTCAATCCAGGCATCCCATTCTGCTCTCATAACACTGGCATCCCATTTATCCTGGCATGAGGACAAGACAAATTATGGTATTCAGGAATAACAAGGTTTTTACTCTTTCCCCTGATCCAGAAAATTAATGATGGTATGCTTCCTACAAGATTAACTAACCACTATTCATATTTTTGGTTGAATTTGAAATCTCTCTCAAATCCTTGTCGGAAATGTGTGTTTGTCGAGTGTATTGTCTTTACAGCTGTATGCCAACATCCCAAGTGATTGATTCTTCAGAGGGAGAATGTAATTATGGTCTGTACCATCACAAAGCTCATAGAACAGCAGCACTGATGTCTCAGAGGAGATTTCATAAGGCCATTACTCGATAGCTGGGAATCTCAAGCTCAGAAAACATGTTCCCCTTCATTGTTGTTTAGAAATGTTTATGGGACAGACACACAACTGAAACATTCAGCATTACAGTCCTATATTAGTCCCATCTAATGTGTGTATCTATTTTTAAACAATTTCTTATTTCACCTTTATTTAACCAGGTAGGCAAGTTGAGAACAAGTTCTCATTTACAATTGCGACCTGGCCAAGATAAAGCAAAGCAGTTCGACACATACAACAACACAGAGTTACACATGGAGTAAAACAAACATACAGTCAATAATACAGTAGAAAAAGAAGTATATGCATTGTGTATCTGTGTACAAGGCCATCACATTAAATTGGGGTTTGTGTAGTTTTAAATAACACTCTGTAGTTTTAAATGGCTTCTGTATAGTTTTTAATGGTGCCCTGTTTAGTTTTAAATGGTGCCCTGTGTAGGTTTAAATGGTGCCCTGTTTAGTTTTAAATGGTGCTCTGTGTAGTTTTTAATGGTGCCCTGTTTAGTTTTAAATGGCACTCTGTGTAGGTCTAAATGGCACTCTGTGTAGGTCTAAATGGCACTCTGTGTAGGTCTAAATGGCACTCTGTGTAGGTCTAAATGGTGCTCTGTGTAGGTTTAAATGGTGCTCTGTGTAGGTTTAAATGGCGCTCTGTGTAGGTTTAAATGGTGCCCTGTTTAGTTTTAAATGGTGCTCTGTGTAGTTTTTAATGATGCCCTGTTTAGTTTTAAATGGTGCTCGGTGTAGTTTTAAATGGTGCCATGTTTAGTTTTAAATGGTGCTCGGTGTAGTTTTAAATGGTGCCGTGTTTAGTTTTAAATGGCACTCTGTGTAGTTTTAAATGGTGCTCTGTGTAGGTTTAAATGGCGCTCTGTGTAGGTTTAAATGGCGCTCTGTGTAGGTTTAAATGGTGCTCTGTGTAGGTTTAAATGGTGCTCTGTATTTGTTTTAAATGGTGCAGTGATTAGTTTTATATGGCACCCTGTGTAGTTTTAAGTGGCGTTCTGTTTAGTTTTTACTCTCAAGGACTAGAGCTACAGTGCCTTGCAAAAGTATTCATCCCCCTTGGCGTTCTTCCTATTTTGTTGCATTACAACCTGTAATTTAAATGGATTTTTATTTGGATTGCATGTAATGGACATACACAAAATAGTCAAAATTGGTGAAGTGAAATGAAAAACAATAACTTAAAAAAAAAAAAATTAAAAGCTGAAAAGTGGTGCGTGCATATGTATTCACCCCCTGTTCTGAAAGGCCCCAGAATCTGCAACACCACTAAGCAAGGGGCACCATCAAGCAAGCGGCACCATGAAGACCAAGGAGCTCTCCAAACAGGTCAGGGACAAAGTTGTAGAGAGTTACAGATCAGGGTTGGGTTATAAAAAAGATCAGGAACTTTGAACATCCTATGGAGCACCATTAAATCCATTATAAAATAATCGAAAGAATATGGCACCACAACAAACCTCCCAAGAGAGGGCCAGCCACCAAAACTCATGGACCAGGCAAGGAGGGCATTAATCAGAGAGGCAACAAAGAGACCAAAGATAATCCTGAAGGCGCTGCAAAGCTCCGTAGCGGAGATTTGAGTATCTGTCCATAGGACCGTTTTAAGCAGTACACTCCACAGGGCTAGACTTTACGGAAGAGTGGCCAGAAAAAAACATTGATTAGAGAAAAAATAAGCAAACACGTTTGGTGTTAGCCAAAAGGCATGTGGGAGACTCCCCAAACGTATGGAAGAAGGTACTCTGGTCAGATGAGATTAAAATTTCACTTTTTGGCCGTCAAGGAAAACACTGGCGCAAACCCAACACCACCCATCAACACGAGAACACCATCCCCACAGTGAAGCATGGTGGTGGCAGCATCATGCTGTGGGGATGTTTCTCATCAGCAGGGACTGGGAAACTGGTCAGAATTGAGTCTTCCAGAGATTTGAGACTGGGACGGAGGTTCACCTTCCAGCAGGACAATGACCCTAAGCATACTGCTAAAGCAACACTCGAGTGGTTTAAGGGGAAACATTTAAATGTCTTGTAATGGCCTAGTCAAAGCCCAGACCGTAATCCAATTAAGAATCTGTGGTATGACTTAAAGATTGCTGTACACCAGCGGAACCCATCCAACTAGAAGGAGCTGGAGCAGTTTTGCCTTGAAGAATGGGCAAAAATCCCAGTGGCTGGATGTGCCAAGCTTATAGAGACATACCCCAAGAGACTTGCAGCTGTAATTGCTGCAAAAGACAGCTCGACAAAGTATTGACTTTGGAGTGGTGAATAGTTATGCACATTCAAGTTTTCAGTTTTTTTGTCTTATTTCTTGCTTGTTTCACAAGAAAAAATATTTTGCATCTTCAAAGTGGTAGGCATGTTGTGTAAATCAAATGATACAAACCTCCAAAAAATGCATTTTAATTCCAGGTTGTAAGGCAACAAATTAGGAAAAATACCAAAGGGGATGAATACCTTCGCAAGCAACTGTACTAACATGACATCCATGTTGGGTTACTCCTCCGTCATTGCTTTATGATTGGACCAGCTAGGCCAGTTAGCTGCTTTCAGTACCGGTGCAATCAATCTTTTCAGGAAAGCCTATGATCAGGGACGTCTAAACAACAAAGACTCACGAGAGAGCAGTAACTCCAATCAGGCTCACAGCTTTCTCCAAATAAATCTCACTAAAGTGGAGATTTGACATGGAAAAGAACAGAACCCAATAAGCATTTAGTCTACTGTATGTTGTGCTGACATTTCATTCACCAAAGAAAAACATATAATTAACACACAAAATGTACTTTTAGTAGTCTAAATATACAGTAGGAGGATGTACTGTATAAAACCTTTGAAATTGTGCATTCGAGGCTATATTGTGACAGTGTTTTTTGAACCTGTCATTATTGCTGCCTCAATAGCCTCTGTAGACATCAGGACACAAACATGGAATCTTCTAATACCCTGGCATTTGGTTGGGCTGCATTTGTCCACATGTTATAAGGCCCTGGCATTTGGTTGGGCTGCATTTGTCCACATGTTATAATACCCTGGCATTTGGTTGGGCTGCATTTGTCCACATGTTATTATACCCTGGCATTTGGTTGGGCTGCATTTGTCCACATGTTATAATACCCTGGCATTTGGTTGGGCTGCATTTGTCCACATGTTATTATACCCTGGCATTTGGTTGGGCTGCATTTGTCCACATGTTATAAGGCCCTGGCATTTGGTTGGGCTGCATTTGTCCACATGTTATTATACCCTGGCATTTGGTTGGGCTGCATTTGTCCACATGTTATAATACCCTGGCATTTGGTTGGACTGCATTTGTCCACATGTTATAAGGCCCTGGCATTTGGTTGGGCTGCATTTGTCCACATGTTATTATACCCTGGCATTTGGTTGGGCTGCATTTGTCCACATGTTATTATACCCTGGCATTTGGTTGGGCTGCATTTGTCCGCATGTTATTATACCCTGGGTTTTGGTTGGGCTGCATTTGTCCACATGTTATTATACCCTGGCATTTGGTTGGGCTGCATTTGTCCACATGTTATTATACCCTGGGTTTTGGTTGGGCTGCATTTGTCCACATGTTATTATACCCTGGCATTTGGTTGGGCTGCATTTGTCCACATGTTATTATACCCTGGCATTTGGTTGGGCTGCATTTGTCCGCATGTTATTATACCCTGGCATTTGGTTGGGCTGCATTTGTCCACATGTTATTATACCCTGGCATTTGGTTGGGCTGCATTTGTCCACATGTTATTATACCCTGGCATTTGGTTGGGCTGCATTTGTCCACATGTTATTATACCCTGGCATTTGGTTGGGCTGCATTTGTCCGCATGTTATTATACCCTGGCATTTGGTTGGGCTGCATTTGTCCACATGTTATTATACCCTGGCATTTGGTTGGGCTGCATTTGTCCGCATGTTATTATACCCTGGCATTTGGTTGGGCTGCATTTGTCCGCATGTTATTATACCCTGGCATTTGGTTGGGCTGCATTTGTCCGCATGTTATTATACCCTGGCATTTGGTTGGGCTGCATTTGTCCGCATGTTATTATACCCTGGCATTTGGTTGGGCTGCATTTGTCCACATGTTATAATACCCTGGCATTTGGTTGGGCTGCATTTGTCCACATGTTATTATACCCTGGCATTTGGTTGGGCTGCATTTGTCCACATGTTATTATACCCTGGCATTTGGTTGGGCTGCATTTGTCCACATGTTATTATACCCTGGCATTTGGTTGGGCTGCATTTGTCCACATGTTATTATACCCTGGCATTTGGTTGGGCTGCATTTGTCCACATGTTATTATACCCTGGCATTTGGTTGGGCTGCATTTGTCCACATGTTATTATACCCTGGCATTTGGTTGGGCTGCATTTGTCCACATGTTATTATACCCTGGGTTTTGGTTGGGCTGCATTTGTCCACATGTTATAATACCCTGGCATTTGGTTGGGCTGCATTTGTCCACATGTTATAATACCCTGGCATTTGGTTGGGCTGCATTTGTCCACATGTTATAATACCCTGGCATTTGGTTGGGCTGCATTTGTCCACATGTTATAATACCCTGGCATTTGGTTGGGCTGCATTTGTCCACATGTTATAATACCCTGGCATTTGGTTGGGCTGCATTTGTCCACATGTTATAAGGCCCTGGCATTTGGTTGGGCTGCATTTGTCCACATGTTATAAGGCCGCCCTGGCATTTGGTTGGGCTGCATTTGTCCACATGTTATAATACCCTGGCATTTGGTTGGGCTGCATTTGTCCACATGTTATAAGGCCCTGGCATTTGGTTGGGCTGCATTTGTCCACATGTTATTATACCCTGGCATTTGGTTGGGCTGCATTTGTCCACATGTTATAATACCCTGGCATTTGGTTGGGCTGCATTTGTCCACATGTTATAAGGCCCTGGCATTTGGTTGGGCTGCATTTGTCCACATGTTATTATACCCTGGCATTTGGTTGGGCTGCATTTGTCCACATGTTATTATACCCTGGGTTTTGGTTGGGCTGCATTTGTCCACATGTTATAAGGCCCTGGCATTTGGTTGGGCTGCATTTGTCCACATGTTATAATACCCTGGCATTTGGTTGGGCTGCATTTGTCCACATGTTATAATACCCTGGCATTTGGTTGGGCTGCATTTGTCCACATGTTATAAGGCCCTGGCATTTGGTTGGGCTGCATTTGTCCACATGTTATAAGGCCGCCCTGGCATTTGGTTGGGCTGCATTTGTCCACATGTTATAATACCCTGGCATTTGGTTAGGCTGCATTTGTCCACATGTTATAAGGCCCTGGCATTTGGTTGGGCTGCATTTGTCCACATGTTATTATACCCTGGCATTTGGTTGGGCTGCATTTGTCCACATGTTATAAGGCCCTGGCATTTGGTTGGGCTGCATTTGTCCACATGTTATTATACCCTGGCCCATTTGGTTGGGCTGCATTTGTCCACATGTTATTATACCCTGGCATTTGGTTGGGCTGCATTTGTCCACATGTTATTATACCCTGGGTTTTGGTTGGGCTGCATTTGTCCACATGTTATTATTCCCTGGGTTTTGGTTGGACTGCATTTGTCCACATGTTATTATACCCTGGGTTTTGGTTGGACTGCATTTGTCCACATGTTATTATACCCTGGCATTTGGATGGGCTGCATTTGTCCACATGTTATTATACCCTGGGTTTTGGTTGGGCTGCAGTTGTCCAAATATGATAGCACATACTATATTATACTCGCGTGTGACTGAGCGATGAAACAAAGGTGCTGTAGCGAGAATTACTGTCCTGACACTGACATGAAATGTTGAATACAAGAAGCAGTTGACCTGCTTTACCACTACTCAGGCGTTGGAAATAGAACAGCCACTGAGGAGTGCTGCACGCTCAGTTAAAAGCACTGGCACAGCTCTCTTTGCAAAGCCTTGACAAGATTCACTATGCAGCTTTTGAATGATTCTCTCCTATGTATACTTCCATTCACAATATCCATAACTTAGGCTTCCTGAAAACAAAAGTACCGCTGGTCCAATTTCAATTCAGCACAATTTCATAGAGATTGTAATCACCCGAACCAAAAGGAGGAGAATCGTTTGTTGGTAAATTAACTCATATATCAGCATGAGAGTTATTGTGGCTGAGGTGGACCCAAGAGTAAATATTTCCGCCAGATCCTGCAAACTGTAGCTCAAAATGAATAAACACAGTCTTGCCATGTTGGTTTGGAATTTTGAAGCAAACCCTCTGTACACAAAAGACAAATGTAACACAGTGCAATGTGTATGCTAGATAGCTAATGGGTGATTAGTCCTAGCTAATTAGCCTGTCATCCATTAGAAAATAATGGCTTTGTCAAAAGAAGCCCCCTGTGACACCACACACAACACACCTTTTCTAAAGTGGTTAACAGGTTGAAGTTTATTGGGATGTCTTGTCCTGGAGGCAGAACTTAGCGACTTCAGCTAGATGGGCCAGCTGCAAAGTGAAAATTGGCTAAATTGTAAGAATGTATGACAACAGAAGTTCACTTTTTGACCTTAATTTAAGGTCAGGGTTAGGTATTAGCAATGTGTTTAAGGTTAGGGTTAAGGTTAGGGTTAAAGTTAGGTTTAAAATCAGATTGTATGACTTAGTGCCTATGCTAGCGAGTGACCACTCTGCAGAGCTGTCACGACTCCTACCAAAGGTGGCTCCCCCTCCTGTTCGGGTGGAGCTCGGCAGTCGCCGTCACCGGCCTACTAGCTGCCACTGATCCTTTTTTCCTCCTTGTCTGTTTATTAGTTACACCTGTGTTTAATTAGGTTTATTGGTGGGGCTTTATTATCCAGCCGGCCCGCCTGCTGGGTGTGCGGGATTATTCTCTGTGTACTATTGTGCACGACTGTAGGTCACGGTTGTCCGTGGATGTGTTATTTTCTGGACTGTTTAGTTCCCCGTGTTTTGGGGCATTTGTTTGGGTTGGCGTCGGTTTCACCTTTGTAGTGAATTAAAAGTACTGCTACACTGAATTCTCTGTTTCCTGCGCCTGACTTCTTCCTCCACTCCACTCCGGGCATTACAAGAGCTGCCTCTAGAACAAGATTACATTAACCTGAAATACATTAACCTGCAAGAGGTTAGGGAAAGTTGGTCATTTTTTCAGTGACTATTTACAAAGAACAAAGTTCTACGTAGAATATACGTATATGAACCACGCCCTCCTCCCTATCTTGTTTTGTTCCAGTAAACAACCATTACTCTGTACCGCAATTATCCATACAAAGGCTATAAAAAGGGACAAAACCTTTTGCAATGTTCCATTGGACCTACATTTAAACAACTCAAAAGTGGAACAAAGCAGAGGTAGAAGTGGAGGAGGGTGTTGTTGATGACTCACCAATCATGTGAATGGAAGTCCTTCCAGGCCGTGTCACATGGTGCGGCTGTAGCTGTATGGTCTCATAGAAGGTGGCCTGGCAGAGCTGGATGGCTGTCCCACTGACCCAGAGGACCAGGCAAAGCAGCCAGGACATGACAGCACACATCTGCTATAGCAGGGGGGGGGGCACAGTCAAAGGTCATCATGTCACACACGCAAGCACAGATGCCTTCATGACCAAATGAAAGCACACACGTGCGCATGCACACACACAGAAGCACACAAAACCATGTCCTGGCACATTGACCCAATGAACTTCCACATAAACCTCATAATAAACAGTGTATCATTCAACGTGATAATCAACTGCTCGTTTGTGATCTTTTTATTCCTGCCCTATTTTGTCCCTGAGCCACAGTGCAGCAGCAAATGTGGAATGGTCCCTGGAGACTTATTCCATGCAGCTGAGATTTCCCCTGACAGGCTGAATCCCCCTCTTCAACCTGACTATCTCTTCTTGCTTGCCTTTAAACCAAAATTTGAAATAAAAAAGAAGATTTCTCTCCTGGTTCGCAGGCAGTTAGCTGCCATCTCTTTTCTATGGGTGTCTTTTGGATGTCACAAGGCTGTGAAAGTGATAGAACCATAATGGGAATCAACAGTCATGTAATGTATCTCACAAAGCTGTTTAGATAAGGGGTCTTCAAGACACATACAGATCCCGGGTTAAGGTTAGGGTTGGGTTGAGAATGATTCAACTTTGTAAATAATTGCCTCTAAAAAGATATTGGCATCAACAAACGTGGTGATAGCATTACATTGTGATTGTATTCAACAGATTACAAAAATGTTCATTTTTAGTGAAGCTTGTGAAAGAGAAAATAGCTTTTGGGCAGGTGCCTTTGTCATGTAGTACGATTTTTTATTAGATTCAGTTTCAGTGTTGTTTTTTTTCTCAGTTATAATCTAAATAATTACCACTGTCAACATATCTTTACATCAACAAACTAGAGGTGTTGCCTGCAAGCAGTGTTTCGGTTCAACACATTACAAAATGAGATTTTTTTTCGGGGAGCATATCAAAGTAAAATCTGCTTTTATGCAGGTGTCTTTAATAGGTAATGAGATTTTGTATTGGATTAGGTTTTAGATATTATTTTGAATGTAGCCTACTGTGTCTGTGCTTCCGCCTTGGATTGGCTTTCAATGATAGTGCTTCAGAGAAAAAAATGTTGCTGGCCTTTTGCTATTCATTCCACATATCCTACAGTATAGATATAGGATCTTCATTTGAGCCAGTTTGCTACAGCAATAAAACCTTCCAGCAGTAACAGGAAATTGAATTATTATGTGGATTATAATTAATTAACATTTTTGTTGGGGTTGATACATTTTCCGTAAGTGAAAATCAACTGACTGAAATGTCTAAATCCAAATAAAAAACTTCATAAGCCTTTTTAAAGCTTAAATACATTACAAGTGTTACATTTCCTTACATTGCAGGAGAAACAACAGGGTGATCACATTAAGATCCAATCGTAGTTCAGCCTAGATATTAAAGTCTCTGTTTTCCCTGTTTAAAGGACCTTACATCTGTAAAAAGGTGGCATAGTCTGCAAAACACATGACATGTATTTTCTTTCTAATGCACTATCGATCTTCTCATATGTGTTCATGTACAGTAAAGTACTGTAGATAACATAATTGGCCCAGAACATTTCCAAAAACTGTCAGTACATTTGATAATTCAAACATTATGTATTTCAACAGACTGGATGTAACCTTTGGAATAAATCAGCCTTGGAATAAAAGAGGAACATGAAATCCACAAGATTATGCAAACAGTAAATATTGTAAAAGTAATGTTACTACAAATTGCAAGCAAATGTATGTCATAAAAACAGAGCACAGTACTTTTAAGGAATTTTCTTAATGCATAACTACGTACAAACTCACTTAAATCTAAGTGATGCAGATTTTATGAAACGGTCTCCATATTTGTTCATGTAAAGTCCCTTGGGTACAGTTTTATTTATACTTCCATCGAAACACTAAACATCTCTCCTCCTTTATACAGTAAATCTCCTACCTGAGTAAAGATCCTCGTAATCCTGGTAGAGTAAATTATTATTCTATCACATTATCTTAAATCCATCCATCCCGAAGCTGATGTGAATCCCCCCCACAACTTTATCCTTGATTTAGGTGTCGAGACTCCCAAACTCCTCTGACACTTCACGGCTTGCCCTCCTTCACTTTGTCTGAGGACGACCAACAATGAGCACAGAGACTGAAACAGATTTAGAGCCTTGCCATTTCCTCCTTTGAAATATCACTGTATTCCCTCGAGGAGACCCTGGCACTGACACAGAATAGATTTGCCTCTTTGCGTTTACAGGCACATACAGAGTGATCCTTAATTAACTGCTGTAGAATCTCCCCTCTCACTCTCTCTTTCTCTCTTTCGCTTTCTCTCTCGCTCTGTCCGTCTGCGTCCTCCTCCCATTGACAGGCAGTCTCTGAGCACACGTTCTAGCTCTGTCCCCCTCAGCGAGCACTAAGTAATGACTGTTCCTCTACAGCCTGCCTGAGTGTAAA
Source organism: Oncorhynchus gorbuscha (assembly GCF_021184085.1). NCBI lineage: Eukaryota > Metazoa > Chordata > Actinopteri > Salmoniformes > Salmonidae > Oncorhynchus > Oncorhynchus gorbuscha. The sequence continues at coordinate 81,743,495 of NC_060175.1, read as the reverse complement.
GACTATCAGGTCTTAAAGCAAGATTTCCCCAGTATCACACTGAAACGGCAAGGTACCTTATGGTCAGTCCTGATTATCAGCCTCTTACCATTGGAAATCAACACAGGTGGTCTCACATAGGAACATCCACTTAAGAACACCTATAGACACTTACATAGATTATATTTACCTAGTACATCTTACACACATTTTTTGAAGCACTTCTCCCCACAGCATAACTGTCACGCCTTGGTCATTGTATCTTGTGTTTTGTTGTATGTTTGGGTAGGCCAGGGTGTGACATGGGTTTATATGTTGTATTTCGTATTGGGGTTGTATTAATTGGGAGTGTGTATATTAGGGGTGTGTCTAGTTAGGCTTGGCTGCCTGAGGCGATTCCTTTATTGGAGTCAGCTGATTCTCGTTGTCTCGGATTGGGAACCGTATTTAGGCAGCCTGAGTGCGCGTTGTATTTCGTGGGTGATTGTACCTGTCTCTGTGTTAGTCACCAGATAGGCTGTAATTAGTTTCACTCGTTTGTTGTTTTCGTATTTTCAGTTATTTCATGTACCGTATTTTCTTCATTAAAAGTCATGAGTAACCTACACGCTGCATTTCGGTCTGACTCTCCAAACTACAGACGAAGTTCATTACAATAACATGGTAATATGACACGCAAGTGGGTGCAAACAAACCAGGCTACATTTCATGTAGGGCAATTCCATGCAAAGAGAGTGTTGCTGAGACTCAGATGTTCACTTTAAAATGTATGTTAAAAAAAAAGTAAAACAATGATTGAAAAGTTAAACAAACAATAAAACTCTATGCACATGTGCTACTTTTGACCATTTCCACTGAATATTTTACCAAAACACATTTACTTGAAGAACGGTGCAGATGCAAGGTTGTGCTGTTGTTGTGCCGTTAATTTGTCACCAAACTTTGCATCTGCATAGTTGGCTGTTTTGTTTAACTTTGTAATCATTGGTTTTTGTTTAGCATTCATTTTGTGAAAAATCTAAATCTCAGTATCACTCTGTTACCATCTAATTGCCCTGTACATTTCATACGCTTGATCCTCTTCATGGTGACTGCAGATAATATATATTCATAACCAAATCGCCACTCATTAGTAACAAGAGGTTTAAAGAAGAGAGCTGAAATCAACCTTCTGGTGAAGGATCATTCACCCTAGGCTGTTCATAAACTGGACGGCGGAGAGGGATATTCAAATAGTCAAGTTCATCAGTCAAGTGATGGTTTAATGGCTACCATAGGAAATAAGGGAGAGGTAAGTGCCATTACAAGGAGTAATTCAGCCCTGATCAGTATGTGTGGAAGACAATAAGGCTGAGAGAGCCTGTCCTCCCTCCTCTATACCCACGGTATGACTGAAAGCCAGCTCCACTCCTCCACTGCATTGTTTCGAATCTTTATCACTGGTATACAGAACACGCCCCCGGCCCTGAAATCACACTGCTCTAAAAGTGGTGAAAACATTTTCGGCTTGATTGGAAAGGTGAGGTTCATTCCCATGGAGGCCAAGGAGTGAATAAAAACATGGAGCAAGAGGAGAAAGTGTGACACACTCCTCTCAGGGGTTATGGGCATAATGTCACTTTGAATGAGCGTCTCTGCTGCGAGGCTATGTAATAATCAACACTCTGATGGGGATGGAGGAGACACGATGTGAAGAAGAGGATAACAGAGAAACAAACAGAGACAACTTAAATATCTTGGAGCAGAATCAGAGTTAGACAATCATTCCCAGCCTCAGACATCTTCAGCATGCAGCCCACAACAGGGCTGTTTTAACATTGAATGAATGAGATTTGTCTTTGACAGCGTTAGGAGCGAGCGATATGCTTCAAAGCTCCGTTGGATTAAGATACTTTGTCAAAGCAGTGCAAAATGCAAGGATCTCATTGAAAAACAATAAGTCCTGGCATCAACCAAGCACACGTTAAGTTTCTGCAGATCTGAATGCTCAGTCTCCAGGCTAGTAAATTCTCTAGTCTCCGAGGGGCTATTATTTTTCTTTATTGTGACTATATGACTTATATGACTATATCTTTATGACACACAGGTAACTTCCAAAATAAAGGAAACACCAACATAAAATGCCAGAACAGCTTAAATGCATCTTGGCATAGATTTGACAAGGGTCTGGAACTCTATTGGAGGGATGTGACACCCCTCTTCCATAATTTGGGGGTGGTAAACAGTCTCAGGCGCCACTGCAGAATTTCTCATAAGTGTTGAATTGGGTTGAGATCTGGTGACTGAGACACACACACACACATTTTAAACCCCTATGCGCCTATGAGACCCCTCTTGCAAAGTCACTGAGATCTCTTCTTCTAGCCATGATAGCCAAAATAATGTGAAACTGGACATTTTTATACATGCCCTTAAGCATTATGGGATGTTATTGCTTAATTAACTCAGGAACCACACCTGTGTGGAAGCACCTGCTTTAATTATACTTTGTGTCCCTCATTTACTCAAGTGTTTCCATTATTTTGGCAGTTACCTCTATCTCAAAACCTCTCCATGAGATGGTGGCAGTAATGCACGTGGGTCTAAAGTGAACAGTGCATATACAGTGATGCAATTGTGAGCTGCAGGAATGTCTACTGCTGTCGTGAGTGACCAAAATTCTCAAAGGTTTTGGTGTTCCAAAAACCGCACATGACATTTAGAAATTATATTAATGCTGACATTGACATTTACTCCTGAAGGCTCATTGTTTAAAGACTTCATGGAGTGTGTCAAAATTCTTAATTATACCAGTATTGTTGTTCATTCAGAACAATACAACCTGTCGAACCTGCTACAAAGAGTTCATAGTAGGAAAGCTTGATATCTTCACACTGAAATAAACACTTTCACGATTGCAAATCTTCTCACCATTAAATGTATTGCTATTCCACATGTGTAGCTCAGTGAGGGGTATAGCCGTGACTGAACAGCTCCAGTTTCAGCACCATAGACAGGTCTACTCACTACAGCATTATCAAGATGCTCTAGTTTAGTTCCATGGACAGCTCTGTTCACTGCATCACAGTGAAGAAACCCAATTTCAGCAACCTGGACAGCTACAGCCCCAATCACTACAGCACCATGCTGGCAAAGGACAGGGCTTTGTCACTCAACATACCTGTATAGCATTAATAATCAACACACCTGCAAGGCATTCTCTAATCAACACAGTGGCATGAATGTTCCACACCAGTGGTGCAGTTGGAAGGACACAACCACAGCAGAACCACTAATTGTGTTTTAGGTCCCTCTCTGTAGGTTCCTCAGAAGGATAACTTATTTTAACACTTCCGGAGAAGCCAAGACGCTGCCTTAGTAAGGCAAGCCAAACGGGTAGGATCTTCAACCACCACTTGCCTGAGGGCTCTGTGAACTTGTTTTTTTTAGTCTTGGCTGTGTGCTTTACTCATTGTCACCTGTGTATTCGGGCACACCCAACTTTTCCCAACCTCATGGTGTGTGTTTTGTTTTTGCAACAGGAATGGGCATTCATTTCTCTGTCTTTCCCAAGACAGATGGAGGGGGTTCGATTAACCCTGCCCCGGGTACCCGTGTAGGCGCGTTTGCATCAGCTGAAAGTTGATTGCATTCGATTTGGAACCGGGCTGGCTCCCGTGTGTGAAACAGGTGCCCAAGGTGAAGTCCGCTCAAAACAGAAATGATGCAATTAAGTACGGTTAGGATTCAATGTTTTCCCATGCAAAATGCTCTGCCTTCCCAATGTAAAATATAGTTAGAACATTTTAACATTTATTTTATGGAAAAGAGATGTTTCTGGACGATGCACCATACTGCCTTGTAGACAAAATGTCAGATTGCTGTTCCATTTGAGAAGGGAGCTCCACCCTCCCTGCTTTCGCCCGATGATGTAACGGGCCATAGGCCGGTTCCCCGCGGCTTAGCATAATCAAATCTGCCCATGGAGACAGACAGATACGGATTCAGAGATGAAAACAGAGATGGTGACAGACACCGAGACAGACACAGACATGTTTGCAGTCTTGAGCTGTGAATGTGCCGGCCACCTTACCAGGCTCTGCTATTCATAATCTAATTATCATTTCCTCAACTGACATTAATAAAGAGTATCATTTAAAAGCTGTTTTAATGTTGAGAAAACACAATACTTTTTAAAGAGGGGGAAAAGCCTTTCCTTTATTGTTTGATCTAAATGCATTTTCTCAGAGGCATATCAATCACCAGTGCCAATAAACCACAAGATAGCATGAGACGATGAGTGATTCTTTTCAACTTCCAATCATTAGCATTTTCATTGAGTGATTCTGTTTTAAGCAGCAATCGTGGCTTGTTTCTTAGGTCAATGGCAAACAGTTAGGGGCTGGTCCATCTACATGAGCCCTCTTGCGGGTTCAGCCAAGTAAGAAATATGATTATCTTTAAAGGGAGACCTAGTCTGAAAGCCAAGGCCTTGTATCTTATATTGTGGTGTGCTAATGTTGGGTAGGATCCCATCAAACCACTATTAGAATAATGTTGGTCTCGATCTGAGGAAGCTGGGTATTTTTAATTGTATTGCCTTCTCGTGTTTAATGGAAATTGAGTGTGGCCACATTTTACACCTGATGATCTTAACATTTAATAGATTTTTGTTATGGATGACAGTGAGACACAGATGTAATCTTTCCCCCAGCAAACACTTCATTAACTTACCAGGCACAAACTTCACTATTCTTACCCCGACGTGATTTCAGTTGAAAACTGAGACACAGAAGTTTAAAGGGGAACTACACCTGCTGATTTGGCCTTGTTTTTTTGGCTTGCTCCTCAAGAAATGCTCGTGGCCATGACAGAAACCAAACGTGAGTTGGCTTGGAGGTGATATGATGTGGGTGTTTCTTGGGTGTGTCCTTGCCACCAGCAAGACACACCCATCTGTCAGAACTTTGCCCGCAGCTGTTTTTCCGCACTCAATCACAACAAACAAACCTCCTGCAGGTTGAGTTCAATCGCTACAGGCAGATAGATGTATGGTGAGATGCCGGAGGAAGCTTTGAATAGGTCAGTAGCCTACAGAGTAATATGAGATTGCTGAATTTATTTAGATATTCGAAACTAAGTGTTTTGATAAATGTCAAATGTAGTAACAGATCCTTATTGTAACGGCTGTTGAATGAAGAAGGAGTGGACCAAAGCGCAGCGTGGTATGTGTTCATGATGTTTATTAAAATCTGAACACTAGAACAAAAATAACAAAGTTGAACAAAACAAAACAGTTCTGCCTGGTGGAGACACACACCAGAAAACAACAGTGGGAAAAGGCTACGTAAGTATGGTTCCCAATCAGAGACAACGATAGACAGCTGTCCCTGATTGAGAACCACACCCGGCCAAAACAAAGAAATACAAAATGTAGAAAAATGAACGTAGAATGCCCACCCAAATCACACCCTGACCAAACCAAAATAGAGACATAAAAAGCTCTCTAAGGTCAGGGCGTGACACATGTAGAATAAACAACCCTTTACATAATACCATAGCATCAGTGTTCTGCTAATGTAACAATGTGCACCTTTCACCATTCATTGTCATTCCTAGCCGATACAGATACTGTGCATATCAATATTTTGTCTGGTGGTAATGGGGCTACACTGGCAAACATGTTAGAGTGGTCATACCTTCCTGTGTAGTAGGAAGGAGTTCCCTGATTCTGGTGCAGAATACACAGGGTTTCCCACTCCCCATATTGACTGGCACCATTGAATTCAATAATAAAAAAATACAATTTAAGTAAAAGTTCTGTCAAGTAAAATTGGAATGCCACGTGCTAGGTCGCTCACACATTTAGAGATATCAATGTCAAGCCTGTCAGTCTGGAGTTCATCACAGCATCTTGCAAGTCTCCAAATGCTGGCTCCATAGATGCATCTGTGAACACATACACAGTCAATGTTTAATTACCAATGGAAGTTAGGATAGGTGATATCTGACAAACAATCATATACTAGGTTTAAGTTTGAACAAGTCAGACTAAACCTACCTAATTCCGGTCTCCCTATCGACGACCTTGGTGAGAAGGCAAGAGGTGAGGCTGAAGGTAAGGTCTTTGCCAGTGCCCCATTTATGGGCAGGACAGCATAGATCAGCTCATGGCCCCTCATCAAAGATACTGGTAGATCACACACACAGAGCACTGATTACATTATCAATGATGGTTATGATTAGCATGGTGGAACCAATCTGATCGCTGTATTCACCTTTCTAGTTCAGTTCAGATATCGTGATATGTGAAGTGAAATAAAATGGTAAACGCAGAAATCAGGCTGGTTCCTCCAGGCTAGGTTATGAAGGTGAATTGGGACAAAAGTCAAAACTTTTTTGATCTTTGACTAGGTTAAATGTCACCAACCTGATTAAAGTGTCCTCCCTGCTCAATATATAGGACTGCTCACAGCGAGGGCATGTCTGTGTGATGCAGAGGGTCTTCTTGCTGGTCTTCTCTATGTTGCATGTTTGGCTGCAAACTGGACATCTCTCAAACAACTGCAGCAGGCAATCCTTATAAATAACGTATTCCCTCATCTTAAATGTTTCTGACTCATATCGATGCCATTTTCAAAGGGATTAGTTGTTTTATAGGGGGAGTCGCTCTTTAAGATGTTTACATAATATACGCTCTGGTTTTTGGTTTCTAGTAGGGCCCAGGTCTATAAAAAGACTGAGCAATATGCAAAGCCTCTCTGTATAAGTCATCTTTTTGAGATCATTGCGGGTCAATATCCCCCATTTTTACACCTTTACCCTTTTACACCTAAGTAGTTACATCAATGCATGCACATGCAATTTTGAAAGGGATTAATACAGTAGTGCAATCTTAGGCAGAAAATAAAGGACATACAGATGCATTTGTTCATAACTCACCATTCTTTTATCCCAAACTGCTGATGACAGTCTCTTGGGAGAGCAGATGCTTTGCCTTCTGGCCCAGGGCCTCAACGTTCCATCTCAGTAAGTGCCTCTGCATCTCCCCAGATCTGCTATAACAACTCTCTATTATTCTCTTCCTGCAACCAGGTGCGGAAAATATTCAATTATACAGTATATTATTTTCTTGCTTTTAACAGTAGCTTTGTTGGCCTAATTTTTTTATAGATAACTTTGACACCTTTAATAAACAGAAGATGCTCTACAGGAATGCAAAGTACATCAAAATCATCTTGACTCCTGGACCATGTCCTGCATTTCAAGGCTGCATTGAGACAATGGCTTATCAGTGACCCAAGCCCTGCTCAGTAAATCTCTACCATTGTGTTGCTGAGTTGTCGTAGTGCTGCTGCAAATGTACATTGCCCTAGGGGCGTTGGCAGTCACAATGTAAGTAACCTAATTTATGTCCCTCTAACTGCCTCTGTCGATCCTACAGCTATTGCATGTATCAGACCTCAGGATAAGACCCAGATGCAGACAGTTCGAGGTAACAAACATGTATTACAAAACAGGGGGCAGGCAAATGACAGATCAAGGTCAGTAATCCAAAGCAAAGTCCGAATGGTACAGAACGGTAGGCAGACTCAGGACAGGCAGAGGTCAATAATCCAGGGCAGTGTCACAAGGTACAGAACGGTAGGAAAGCTCAGTGCAGGCAGAATGATCAAAACTGGGGAAACAGGGACTAGACAAAAAAAACAGGAGTATGGGAAAAACACTGATAGACGAGACAAGACGAACTAGCAACAAACAGAGAACACAGGTATAAATACATAGGGGATAATGGGGCAAATGAGCGACACCTGGAGGGGGGTAGAGGTTCCTGTAGGTTCATGCTCTACAACATCCGCAGAGTACGACCCTGCGTCACACAGGAAGCGGCGCAGGTCCTAATCCAGGCACTTGTCATCTCCCGTCTGGATTACTGCAACTCGCTGTTGGCTGGGCTCCCTGCCTGTGCCATTAAACCCCTACAACTCATCCAGAACGCCGCAGCCCGTCTGCTGTTCAACCTTCCCAAGTTCTCTCACGTCACCCCGCTCCTCCGCTCTCTCCACTGGCTTCCAGTTGAAGCTCGCATCCGCTACAAGACCATGGTGCTTGCCTACGGAGCTGTGAGGGGAACGGCACCTCAGTACCTCCAGGCTCTGATCAGGCCCTACACCCAAACAAGGGCACTGCGTTCATCCACCTCTGGCCTGCTCGCCTCCCTACCACTGAGGAAGTACAGTTCCCGCTCAGCCCAGTCAAAACTGTTCGCTGCTCTGGCCCCCCAATGGTGGAACAAACTCCCTCACGATGCCAGGACAGCGGAGTCAATCACCACCTTCCGGAGACACCTGAAACCTCACCTCTTTAAGGAATACCTAGGATAGGATAAAGTAATCCTTCTCACCCCCCCCCTTAAAAGATTTAGATGCACTATTGTAAAGTGGCTGTTCCACTGGGCAGTTGGCCCTACTAGGAAGTCCACTGAGTGCAGCTCACCCTGCACTGTCAGCTCGAACATAAATATCACTGTCATGTCTTCCTCTGTCAAATGCTGTAATATGGCAACAGGTTCACTTGCCACACCTAAAGGCCATTCTTGACCGAAGCTGCTATAGACCACCAAGTGCTAACAGTGAGTATCTGGATAATATGTGTGAAATGTATAATATGGTACAGTGCCTTGCAAAAGTATTCATCCCCCTGGGCTTTCTTCCTATTTTGTTGCATTACAACCTGTAATCTGAATGGATTTTTATTTGGATTTCATGTAATGGACATACACAAAATAGTCCAAATTGGTGAAGGGAAATAAAATAAATATTCAATGAAAAAGTGGTGCGTGCATATGTATTCACCGCCTTTGCTATGAAGCCCCTAAATAAGATCCAGTGAAACCAATTACCTTCAGAATTCACATAATTATTTAAATAAATTCCACCTAGAGTGGGGCTAAAAAGTATTTAGTCAGCCACCAATTGTGCAAGTTCTCCCACTTTAAAAGATGAGAGAGGCCTGTAATTTTCATCATATGTACACTTCAACTATGACAGACAAAATGAGGAAATCACATTGAAGGATTTTTAATGAATTTACATGCAAATTATGGTGGAAAATAATGTGATTTTCTGGATTGTTTTCCCTAATTTTGTCTGTCATAGTTGAAGTGTACCTATGATGAAAATGACAGGCCTCTCATCTTTTAAAGTGGGAGAACTTGCACAATTGGTGGCTGACTAAATACTTTTTTGCCCCACTGTATGTGACATCTAAGTGTCACATGATCTCAGTATATATATATACACCTGTTCTGAAAGGCCCCAGAGTCTGCAGCACCACTAAGAAAGGGGCACCACCATGCAAGCAGCACCATGAAGACCAAGAAGCTCTCCAAACAGGTCAGGGACAAAGTTGTGGAGAAGTACAGATCAGGTTTGGGTTATAAAAAAATATCTGAATCTTTAAAACATCCCACGGAGCACCATTAAATCCATTATTTAAAAAATGGAAAGAATATGGCACCACAACAATCCTGCCAAGTGAGGTCCGCCCACCAAAACTCACAGACCAGACATGGAGGGCATTAGTCAGAGAGGCAACAAAGAGACCAAAGATAACCGTGAAGGAGCTGCAAAGCTCCACAGCTGAGATTGGAGTATCTGTCCATAGGACCACTTTAAGCCGTACACTCCACCGAGCTGGGCTTTACGGAAGAGTGGCCAGAAAAAAAGCAATTGCTTGAAGAAAAAAATAAGCAAACACGTTTGGTGTTCGCCAAAAGTCATGTGGCAGACTCTCCAAATGTTACGTTCCCCAATTCTTGTGTTGTAGTTTGTGTATTTGAATGTGTTTCAGGAGATGGCTTCCTGAAATCCCCCAGAAGCTGATTGCTCAACTCCACGGTTAATTGTAGAGCTGACCCCGTCCCTCGTCAGGACGCAGCTGTCTCCAATTTCCAATGCCTTCTGAAGCTATAAAAGCCAGTGTTCTGTTGTTGAGGGGAGAGATTGAATGTGATATAGATCATTGCTGAGAGAGAGGCGGTTGATGGCTCAGGGTTATAGCATGTTGGTCGTTGGTATGTACTGTGTTAGTTGTTGCTGGGAGCAGTTTGTATGTTCTGTGTGAGTTTGTTGCTCAGATAGAGCTTATTGGATGTCTTTGTTTCTTAGTTTGTTTGAGAAATTGTTTGTTCTCCTGTTTAATTTGTTCCCAGGGGGGAAGGGGAAGACACCTAGGGAGTGCTTAGGTAAGAGGCCTGCGGGCATACATATACCCGTAGAATATTCACTGTCTAGGCACACTAGGTAAGACCTGGGCGGACCACCCCCCTTGTATATTGGTTAGGGCACCAGGTGGTGCTAAATTAGGTAAGTAGTGGTTAGACAGGTAAGATAGGAGAGAGGGCTTTGATATTTACTTTCTTTGCTTTGGTTCCGTCCAGCCCCTTTTCTCCATATTACCGTGTGAAGGAATAAATTCCTTGTAAACGGTACCACATTCTGCCTTTTGTCATCCTTACTCGCACCTACAGTTCATAGCGCTTTCACTTCACGGGGAGTTGAGTTGTAGCAGGGTGTTACGTTCCCTCTTCGCAGAGGCATGTGTAACACCAAACATATGGAAGAAGGTACTCTGGTCAGATGAGACTAAAATGTAACTTTTTGGTCGTCAAGGAAAACACTGGCGCAAACCCAACACCACCATCATCACGAGAACACCATTCTCACAGTGAAGCATGGTGGTGGCAGCATCATGCTGTGGGGATGTTTCTCATCAGCAGGGACTGGGAAACTGGTCAGAATTTAAGGAATGATGGATGGTGCTAAATACAGAAATTCTTGAGGGAAACCTGTTTCAGTCTTCCAGAGATTTGAGACTGGGACGGAGGTTCACCTTCCAGCAGGAAAATGACCCTAAGCATACTGCTAAAGCAACACTCAAGTGGTTTAAGGAGAACATTTAAATGTCTTGGAATGGCCTTAGTCAAAGCCCAGACCGTAATCCAATTAAGAATCTGTAGTATGACTTTTTTGCTGTACACCAGCAGAACCCATCCAACTTGAAGGAGCTAGAGCAATTATGCCTTGAAGAATGGGCAAAAATCCCAGTGGCTAGATGTGCCAAGCTTATAGAGACATACTCCAAGAAACTTGCAGCTGTAATTGCTGCAAAAGGTGGCTCTACAAAGTATTGACTTTGAGGGGGGTGAATAGTCATGCACGCTCAATATTTTGCATCTTCAAAGTGGTAGGCATGTGGTGTAAATCAAATGATACAAACATCCAAAAAGTGAATTTTATTTTCAGGTTGTAAGGCAACAAAAATAAAAAATGCCAAGGGGGGTGAATACTTTCACAAGCCACTATATGTGCTATCAACAGAGACATATATTTTCTGGCTGACATAAATACTGACTGAAAGCCAGTCAGTATTTATGTCAGCCAGAAAATATTAAAAACTTCCTCAGGATCGGTGTCCTGTCCGCAGGACTGTTGAGCTAACATAGGCTAATGCGATCAGCATGAGGTTGTAAGAAACAAAAAATATTCCCAGGACATAGACATATAATGGGCAGAACGCTTAAATTCTTGTCTAACTGCACTGTCCAATTTACAGTAGCTATTAGAGTGAAAGAATGCCATGCTATTGTTTGAGGAGAGTGCACAAGTATGAACTTGAAAATGTATGAATAAACCAATTGGGCACATTTGGGCAGTCTTGATACAACATTTTGAATAGATGTGCAAGATTTCAAATACAGTTCTGCCATTAGTGGCCAATGTCTAAATTGCGCCTGGGCTAGAATAACCCATTATGGCCTTTCTCTTCCATTGTAAAGATGATGGTACAAAAAAATACGAAATAAATTTCGTTTTTTTTCTTTGTACTATCTTCTACCAGATCTAATGTGTTATATTGTCCTACATTCCTTTCAAATGTCCACAAACTTCAAAGTGTTTCCTTTTAAATGCTATTAAGAATATGCATATCCTTGTTTCAGGGCCCGAGCTACAGGCAGGTATATTTGGGTATGTCATTTTAGGCATAAATTGAAAAAAGGGACAATCTATAACTTGTGCCTGCAACCTGGTTCAGGTTATCAGTCAACCTACGAGGGTATTTGCAAACAGCACAGGAATGACATCATCCACACGTATTGATCACATGTTTACTAATGCTGCAGAAATCTCCTCTTAAGCCATATCCAAATCCATTGGATGTAGTGATCATAATATAGTAGCCATACCTAGGAAATCCAAAGTGCCAAAGGCTGTGCTTATTATAGTGTATAAGAGCTGATAGAATATGTTTTGTAGTTCGTCCTATGTTGAAGATGTAAAGAATATTTGCTGGTCTGTGGTGTGTAATGAGGAGCAACCAGATGCTGCACTTAACACATTTATTAAATTGTTTATTCCAGTTACTAATAAACATTCACCCAGTACGAAAACAACTGTAAAAACTGTTAAATCCCTGGAGATTGAGGAGGAATTTCAAAGTTATGTGGTTGAAAGGGATGAGGAAAAGGGAATGGGATATAAGTCTGGCTGAACAGCGGATTGGCAAACGTACTATAAATTGAGAAATCTTGTGACTAAACTGAACAAAATGAACTGTACTATGTACTATGAAACAAAGATGAATGATAGTAAAAAGCTTTGGAGTACCTTAAATGAAATGATTTGGCAAAAAGTCCAACTCTGAACATTGTATCAGATGGCTCCTTCATCACAAAACTCACTGATATTGCCAATTACTTTAATGCTTTTTTCATTGGCAAGATTAGCAAATGTAGGCATGACATGCCAGCAACACATTCTGAACCGACACATCCATGCATAACTGACCAAATTATGTGACATGGGGCGGCAGGGTAGCCTAGTGGTTAGAGCGTTGGACTAAAAATCAGTCGTTCTTTCAAATCAAATCACATTTTATTTGTCACATACACATGGTTGATATGTGACAAATATGTGACAAATGGTTGAAAACCTGCAAAATCGGCAGTGTATCAAATACTTGTTCTCCCCACTGTATCTCTAAAAATTAGCACTACTGGGTGACTTGAAAAGTCATAGTCAACCGATCAATAATATAATAATACTCTTAGTAAAAATGTAATCTTTCAATTACAATCCGTAGAAACTATGAGAAGAGAAAGGTTCAGAACTCTTGTGAAACATCACTGCAGAGTTGAAAAAATATAACAATTAGAAAAATAAAACTGGATGGTCTTCAGAGATAGGTGGGAAGAGTTGAGTGTAGCTGAATGATAGCTCTCTGCAGGTCATTCACTAGGTCCCCCCGTGTGGTTCTGGGATTTTTGCTCACCGTTCTTGTGATCATTTTGACCCCACGGGGTGAGATCTTGCGTGGAGCCCCAGATCGAGGGAGATTATCAGTGGTCTTGAATGACTTCCATTTCCTAATAATTGCTCCCACAGTTGATTTCTTCAAACCAAGCTGCTCACCTGTTGCAGATTCAGTCTTCCCAGCCTGGTGCAGGTCTACAATTTTGTTTCTGGTGTCCTTTGACAGCTCTTTGGTCTTGGCCATAGTGGAGTTCGGAGTGTGACTGTTTGAGGTTGTGGACAGGTGTCTTTTATACTGATAACAAGTTCAAACAGGTGCCATTAATACAGGTAACGAGTGGAGGACAGAGGAGCCACTTAAAGAAGAAGTTACAGGTCTGTGAGAGCCATAAATCTTGCTTGTTTGTAGGTGACCAAATAGTTATTTTCCACCATAATTTGCAAATAAATTCATAAAAAACCCTACAATGTGATTTTCTGGATTTGTTTTCTTCTCATTTTGTCTGTCATAGTTGAAGTGTACCTATGATGGAAATTACAGGCCTCTCTCATCTTTACAGGCCTCTCTCAGTGGGAGAACTTGCACAATTGGTGGCTGACTAAATACTTTTTTGCCCCACTGTATATAGTATGTATAAACTGGAAGTAAAAGCCTGCATATTGCTGTCCATTAATTTACTCAAATGATGGGGATTGGAAATTATGCAGACAATTACATTGATAGAACCCACAATGTATCTGCTGTAATAAAGCTGATCTACCCATAAATAACAAAATACCATTTAAAAACACACAATTAACAATATATACAAACATACACATATATGGGTATTTGTTTGCTTGAAAGAGCAGCATACATTTTTTCCTGACAGGACTAAAAAGAAAACCTTCAAAACAGCTGAAAAGGAAATTAAACAGCATGCTTTGTGTCTAGCTGGACTGCGGGAACATGTGAAGTATATGTAAAAAGAGAGACCCCTTTGGAGGGGGACCTTTCTTTTGCCGCCAATGGAGGACTGAGCAAGGTTCAATACTTTAGGAAGAGTGGTCTTTATTCCCTGTGAAGAATCATTATTAGTGTCCTGCAAATGTATTGGTGGGTCCTAGAGACACCACACTGTAATTTCTTTAGCTGTGCCATGCGTTGTTGATAGGTCTATGGTCTTATCATCCATTGTGCTCCATTGCTATAGATCGCTACTCTAGCAGCAAACAGCAGAGGGCTTTTTAGAGACACGTTTGAGTCTCTGCTCTGGTCTCTAAGACATTCCTAGACTAACTTGTCTAACTGTTAATCAAGAACTCTCAAACATACTATTAAAATTATTACGTCAAACATTTTCCTGTACTCAAAATTCATTTTGAAAAAGACACTCAACAGCAATACTAAAGGGTACATTACAGTTGTAGCCGCAGGTTGATTCTTGTTGGGATGAGTCTTGGCAGAACTGAGCGATTTCCACTAGATAGGCCAGCTCAGCTGCAAAAGTAAAAATGTGCATTAGGGTTAGCAGTGTGGTTGAGGTTAAGGTTATGGCTGTGGCACTAGTGATAACCCTGCAGAGCTGCCTCCAGAACAAGATTCATGATGAAAAACACTAACCTGTCTTGTAACTGCCATAATATTGTTATTATCCCAATTCTGGTCTTTTTACCAATTATTGGCAAATGAGCAGATCTGATTGGTCAAAAGACCAATTTGTGAAAAAATCATCAGAATTAGATTGCTTGTGTAAACGCCTATGAGCTCTGGATCATTATGTCACATATTTCATAAAATAATTATGTATCCATTTTTCCACTACAAATACTACTCCAGCCTCCAACTGTACACTTGGAGAAAGAGAGCCGTAAAGCTTTTCAACTTTGTCCTTAACCACTGTCTTACACTCCGGGTTTTGGGTTCATGTGGCTGTTAATATAACTGACAAAGAGGAATACTATAATTGGAGACAGAATGTCAGAATGAGTCGGGTGACCAATAAGAATATGAATCCATTGTAGTAACTGTATCATACACTGGGGATGAGTGATTTATTTTCTGAGCTGAACCCAATAGAGTAATAGGCTTGTTCATTATATGCCACCTCCTCCTCCTTTAAACAACACACCCACACTGAGTGTACAAAACATTAGGAACACCTGCTTTTTCCATAACAAAGACTGACCAGGTGAAACAAGGTGAAAGCTACGATCCCTTATTGATGTCACTTGTTAAATCCACTTCAATCAGTGTAGATGAAGGGGAGGAGACAGGTTAAATAAAGATTTTTAAGCCTTGAAACAATTGAGACATGGATTGTGTATGTGTGCCATTCAGAGGGTGAATGGGCAAGACAAAAGATTGAAGTGCCTGGTTTGAGTGTGTCAAAAACTGCAACGCTGCTGGGTTTTTCATGATCAACAGTTTTCCGTGTGTATCAAGGATGGTTCACCACGCAAAGGACATCCAGCCAACTTGACACAATTCTGCAAAGCATTGGAGTCAACATGGGCCAGCATCCCTGTGGAATGCTTTTGACACCTTGTGTAGTCCATGACCCGGCAAATTGAGGCTGTTCTGAGGGCAAAAAGGGGTGCAACTCAACATTAGGAAGGTGTCCCTAATGTTTGGTACACTCCGTGTATAAGACTAATATCCTTAGAAGGATTGTCATAAGTTATAATCCTAGCTTTCATCAGCTAACAGTCTGTAACAAATGCTTTGAGAAGGCAACAGCTGCATCCGCATGGCTTCATGGTAGAGCCAGCCCTGGAGGCAAAACTGAGTGGTTTCCACCCAGATAGGCCAGCTGCAAAGTCAAAATTGAAACAAACGTGCTTTTTTGTCTTAATTTAAGGTTAGGGTAAGGCATTAGGGTTAGCACTGTGGTTCTGGTTGGGTTTAAAATCAGATCGGATGACTGTGACTGTGCCAGCTAGTGACCACTCTGCAGAGCTGTCTCCAGTACATGAGCCATCTCAATAGATGTCAACTTGCGTAGAGCCATTTCCCATTCTGACAACAGCTCTTGAACAAGAGATGAAGAGTACGAGATTATGGAGCATTTGTTTTATCATCTAAGGGTGCCTCCATTACCTTGTAGAGCTATTAGTAGATGGATGGTAGTAATTTGTTCCTAATTAGCCAATTACAGTGCCTTCAGAAAGTATTCACACCCCTTGACATTTTGTTGTGTCACAGCCTGAATTTCAAATGTATTTAGATGTTTCGGTCCCTAGCTTACCCACGATACCGCATAATGTCAAATAGGATTTATGGTTTTTAGACATTTTTACAAATGAATAAATAATGAACATTTGCTTAACAAGTCGCATAATGAGTTGCATGCATGTGCAATAACAATGTTAAACATGATTTTTGAATGATTACCTCATCTCTGTACCCCACACATACAAATACCTGTAAGGTCCCTCCAGTCGAGCAGTGAATTTCAAACACAAAGACCAGGGAGGTTTTCCAATGCCTCGCAAAGAAGGCACTTATTGGTAGATGGGTAAAAAAAAAAAATCTGACATTGATTGAATATCCCAATAACACAATCACACAATCATACACCCAGTCACTACAAAGATACAGTTGTCCATCCTAACTCAGTTGCTGGAGAGGAAGGAAACTGCTCAGGGATTTCACCATCAGGCCAATTGTGACTTTAAAATAGTTACTTTAATGGCTGTGATAGGAGAAAACTGAGGATGGATCAACAACACTGTAGTTACTCCACAATACTAACTTAATGGACAGAGTGAAAAGAAGGAAGCCTGTACAGAATACAAATATTCCAAAACATGCATCCTGTAAGACTGTCACTAAAGCAAAACTGCAAAAATGTGGATACAACATAACTTTATGTCCTGAATACAAAGCGTTATGTTTGAAGCAAATCCAACACAACACATCACTGAGTACCACTTTTCATATTTTCAAGCATGATGGTGGCGCATCATGTTCTGTGTATGCTTGTCATCAGCAAGGACTAGGGAGTTTTTAGCATAAAAATAAATGGAATAAAGCTAAGCACAGGTAAAATTCTGTGCTTAGCTTTATTCTGTCTGCTTTCCAACAGGTCATGGGAGACAAATTCACCATTCAGCAGGACAATTACCTAAAACACAAGGCCAAATATACACTGAAGTTGCTTACCAAGACAATATTGAATGTTTCTGAGTGGCCTAATTATAGTTTTGACTTAAATCTGTTTGAAAATCTATGGCAAGACTTAAAATGGCTGTCTAGCAATCATCAACAACCACCTTGACAAAGCTTGAAGAATTAAAAAAATTATATTCCAGGTGTGCAAGGCTTTTAGATTTACCATAAAGGTAGTTCTTAACATATTGTCTCAGGTGGTTGAATACTTATAACACAACAAAATGTGGGGAAAAATCAAGCGGTGTGAATACTTTCTGAAGGCAGTGTATGTGAGGGGATAATTAGATTGTCAGATTGTGAAAAGCTTGATAAGTGCAAGGATGCCGATTCAAAACCATTGACGGCTACAACCATTGTACTAATGAAGTTCTCCTAGTCTCCAGACTCTCCTTACTGTGGCTTGACTATTTTCACCGGTTTACTGGAGTGAGTATATCCTCAGCTAGAACATGAACAACATCTCCAGTGTACTCCAGTGTGGGAGTGTACTCTTTTTTTACTTTGTCAGAATGAGAATGAGTAGGCAATGGAGGGTCTTCCCACCTTCATCATTATTTTGCTCCACTGCAACACTCCCCAGGCCATTGTTGCAAATGAGAATGGCTTTTCAATAAACACACTGCACTGGGTAAAATGAATAGGTAGACAGAATATATCTGAGTGGTTGGTGAATTCAACACACACACTCACACACACACACACACGCGCGCACACACATGCACAGGCACGTACACACACCCTTGCTCACTCTGTGTGTGTGTGTGTTCTGACTCACTGTCAGGTGTGGGATAAGTCCTCCCAGGCTGTTCAGGGTTGCTCACACCAGGTTCAGCCCCACCCACATGTGTGTGATAATCTGTTCTCTCTCTTACCCAAGCTTCTCGCTCTAAAGGACCTTTCAAATCTACTGTAATCATCCTATTGAGACAGCTGAACATTGTGCTTTGTGTAATAGGATTCTTTGCTAGATTTGTATTGCCAAAGCCTGCAATTATTACCTGAAATGATAAGGTGGAGTTTGCAGTTGTATGATTTGTTCTTTGAGTTGGTTTGCATCAGCTGTCTATACTTACTATCATGTATATTTTACCTAAGTCATTACTTACTACACTACCCGTATGTAACACTTACATTTCAAAGTTAGTGATGCCGTATTTCAGGAAGGACCCATGTTTTTCCTGGAAAGAATGTCTTCACAATATTGTACAACTTTATTAGAGAGATTGATCAAAACAAAGAGGAAACGAAAAAAACTAAACAGATGCCCTTTTCATGGCTCATTGGCTTCTTAGATAAGATCCTTTTCAGTCAGAATAATTTCTTTACTACTGACCCACCTTTAGAATACATTACAATAAATTACATTTGATTGGCTGTGTGGAGTCATGAAGGGATATGTGTGGTTTGTATTCAGTGCTAGTTTGTTGCATCAAGTCCCTGAGATGATTATGCATACTATTCTGTGGTAATAGGAACTTTTGCTCATTTCAAAATGGCAGCTTGAGTCTACTGCAAATGCTTGCATGAAATTCATTGATTTTAAGTGGAGTGGAAAGATAGTCTTCTCAAAAATAGTTTAAATTATGCTAAACTAAGCCCTCGAGCCGGGAATGTGAAGTTGCACATTGTTGAGTGATTAGAAAATATCCTATCACCTTGGGATTGGGAAAAGTGAGCAGGTATAAAGAGCATTATTGTACAGTAACGACATAAGTGTGCAATTCTTCATTTTGTATTATTTGTCAAGTCTTCATTATAAATGTATATCTCCATATAAATGTATAAACATAATTTATTTTAGTACATTTTTACCCACAAACCATTCCCATTCCAGTAGTATGACATAAATCTGAACGATATACAGTCCATTTTCAGGAGATGAGGATCCTCTTCTACTCAATATGGTTGACTACCACACAATGTTTGAAATAAAAATAATATATATGATAATAAACATATACCCTTTGTAGAGGCATGCCTATATAGTGAGAGTGCACACCAGAGAGTAATATTTCCTAACAAACTCTGAAGCATAACGGCCATTTGCACGAGAGAAGCTCTCCCACTACATCAGTAATACAGTCATATTTAAAGATAGCAGTGAGGTTTTTGGTTGTTGAAGCAGGCTGAAACCAAAGCTGCTGGGTCTGTGAGTACACTATTCCCTATATAATGCACTACATTTGACCAGAGCACTAGGGGCCCTGGTGAAAAGTAATGCACTCTATAGGGAATACAGGGTGCCATTTGGGACAGACAGAGGCTTTCTCCAGGGCAGGGCCTCACACCAAGACATCCCTGCTAATGATCTCCATATACCATCTACTGTATGTATGCCTCAGCCTTGCCTCCAGCTTTGATGAATCCTTTATGATGAGAGATTGTTTGTTAAATTAGGACACAAATACTTCTTCAGTGATGTACTGGATGGATACTGTATGTGGAAGGCAAGATGCATGTACTGTACCATGGCTGTACTGCTTTTCCCCCCTTTCTCCTCTCAAAATTATTTTGCTAATGTATGAATCAAAAAATACTTTTAAATGTCAAGCTAACAGAAATGCAACACTGCACCAACACACATTCCTGTGAGGGAACGCAGCTTCAAGTATCGTCGTCAAGGGCCTCGGGAACGGTCTGTAGGGACAGACCAGCCAACTTCTCCAAGAGGCGATGAATACGTTTTATTGTCTTGGCCATATGGCTTGTGTTCATGTGTTCTAGAAAATGTGTTGCTTCTCCTTGGGAGGAGAATAAGAGTCTTAATCACACATCTATATAGCAGCCAAGCCTTAAAAGGCAGCTGTCACCATTAGGAACCTCATGATGCCTGTCATAGAGAGACACACTGCCCTTGAAACTGAAAGAACCACTGAGTGTTGATCCGCTTTGAGTAACTTCACCAGACCATTGCTAGCCTACCTATATAGACACACTTTTTGTTTACATTCAGATTAGGAGTCTTGTTTTTGAACACTATGACCACGTAAACTGTACCTGAGATGTCAGTGGAAAGGACAGTTGCAACAGAGACCCATCTAGAGTATGACGTATTTACAGTGGGTACCATAAGTAGTTTTGTTGCGTTACATAGTTGGATTTAAATAGATTTAAATGTCGATTTTATTTGTCATTAACCTACACAAGATACTCCATAATGTCAAAGTATTTTTCTTAAATTAAAATTAATACAAATGAAATATCCTAGTGGCTAAAGCGTTGGACTAGTAACCGGAAGGTTGCTAGATCAAATCCCCGAGCTGACAAGGTAAAAATCTGTTTTTCTACTCCTGAACAAGGCAGTTAACCCACTCTTCCTAGGCCGTTATTGTAAATAAGAATTTGTTCTTAACTGACTTGCCTAGATAAATAAAGGTTAAAAAAAGACTAAAATATAGTGTTTGCATAAGTACAATATTCACCCCCTTTATTTAGGCAAGCTTAAATTAGTTCAGGAGTAAAATTTGACTTAACAAATCACATAATACATTTCATGGACTCATGCTGTGTGAAATAATATGGGATGAGTCCTTCCGTTAAGTATTTCAAGCACAGATTCAGGGAGTTTTTCAAAAGCCTCATAAAGAAGGTCAGTAGATGGGAAACAATAACAAATCCGACATTGAACATCTCTTTAAGCATAGTCAAGTTAATAATTATGATGTGGATGATGTACAAAACAACAAAACACATCAAAGATAGTGTACATCAGTCCTTCTAAAGTGAGCTGCAGGACAGGAAGGACATTGCTCAGGGATGTCACCATTAGGCCATTGGTGATTTGAATACAGCAAAAATGGCTGTGATAGTTCAATGGAAAGAGAAAACTGAGGATGGATCAACAACATTGTAGTTACTTCACAATAATGACCTAAATGATGAGTGAAAAGAATTTTCAAAATACAGAATAAAAATATACAGAACATGCAACAAGGCACTAAAGTAATACTGAAGAAAAACTACACGGCAAAGAAATACACTTCTTAGCATGGAATGAAAAGCCTTATGTTTGGAGCAAATTCAACACAACACATCACTGAGTAATTGCCTCCTTATTTTCAAGCATGGTGATGGCTGAATCATGGTTTTATTTGAGTGTTTTATATTAGTGTTTATTTTTCATTCATCTTTAAAAAATGTTGGAATATTTCTTCCACTTTGACATTACAGTATTTTGTACAGCTCGTTGACAAAAAAAAAAGACAATTTATTCATTTTAATCGCAGCTTGTAACAAAATAAAATGTGAATACATCTAACAGGGGTGAATACTTATAATACACACTGTATCCATCAGAATTGGGGTTTACACGTAATCTGTTTACAAAGAAATGAACTGTTATCAGCTACATTACCAGCTAAAATATTGTAATCAGATTACAGATACGTTTGAAAACTTGATGGTTACTTCTTGGATTACTTTTAAATTCAGAAAGGATGTTTTGGAAAAAATACTATTTCTGTTTTCTCAATTCTCAATTCAGCATTGAAAAAAGGAGCAAGTTTAAGTTTGTTCCACCTGAGTGAGTCTGACCACAAGTCAGAGACCACTATGATGAAACATCAAATACGTTTGACGGATCCTTTTTGTCTTCTAATGTTTCTTAAAGGGCAAGTAATCCAAAAGTAACTGAGTGTAATCAGATTACCTTACTGAGTTTGGGTAATCCAAAAGTTGTGTTACTGATTACAATTTTGGACAGGTAAATAGTAACTAACGGATTACATTTAGAAAGTAACCTACCCAACCCTGGTATCCATCATATATTTCCAAATAGTGTATCCACTGGCACGTTGACTCATCACAATGGATAAACTGGTCCACAATTCAGAGACCATGTATATGTCAGAATGGACCAGCAGCAGTCCAGACATTACAATGTTTCTTGATATGTGATGACACAGATGTTAGGTCTGAGATTGGTGTATGGAGCTCATCGTGCCTCATCCTGCTTTTCACTTTGGGGCAAGGACAAACCGTCATGCCTCAGTTGTTCTGGTAATTATTTCTGCTCCTCTCCCTTTTCCATGCCCAATCCCAACCCTCCACGTCATGTGTCCCAAACGACCCCCAATTCCCTATATAGTGCACTTCTTTTTTACTAAAGCCCTATGGCCCCTGGTGAAAAGTAGAGCACTTTAAAGGGAATAGACAATGGTAGCTCAGGCCTGCTTCTCTCCCAGAGGACATGACACTGGAACAGCTATATAGCTATATCTGTGAAAATGGGGATTGGGAACTACCGTGTATATAGGTATAATATTTCTTCTTGCATTGCAAAGAATATTTGTTTAATTTTTCATTCATCTTTAAAAAAGTAATTCCTCTTCCACTTTGACAGAGTATTTTGTGTTGATTGTTGACAAAAAAAAGACATTTAAATCAATTTGAATCGCATTTTGTAACAAAATAAAACGTAAAGTAGTACAAGAGGTCTGAATACTTATAATACCCACTGTATCCATCAAAGTTGGATTTGACATGTAATCTGATTACAAAAAAACAAACTGAAATCAGGTACACAACCAACATAGATATGGTAATCAGATTACAGATACTTTTGAATAAATTGATGATTACTTCTTGGATTACTTTTAAATCCAGAAAGAATGTTAGCGAGATGAAAAATAAATGATGAATCCTTTCCTTTTTCTCAATGACATTCAATTCAGCGTTGGAAAAAGGTGCAAGTTTAAGTTTGTTTCACCTGAGTGAGTCTGACCACAAGTAAGAGACCACTATGATTGCACACCAAATGCATTTAATGGATCTGTTTTGTCTTCTAATGCTTCTTAAGGGAAAAGTAATCTAAAAGTAACAGAGTAATCAGATTATGTTACCGAGTTTGGGTAATCCCAAAGTTACATTACTGATTACAATTGTGGACAAGTAACTAGTAACTGTAACGGATTACATTTAGAAAGTAACCTACCCAACCCTGGTATCCATCATATATTTCCAAATAGTGTATCCACTGGCACGTTGACTCATCACAACGGATAAACTGGGCCACAATTCAGAGACCATGTATATGTCAGAATGGACCAGCAGCAGTCCAGACATTACAATGTTTCTTGATATGTAATGACACAGATGTTAGGTCTGAGATTGGTGTATGGAGCTCATCGTGCCTCATCCTGCTTTTCACTTTGGGGCAAGGACAAACCGTCATGCCTCAGTTGTTCTGGTAATTATTTCTGCTCCTCTCCCTTTTCCATGCCCAATCCCAACCCTCCACGTCATGTGTCCCAAACGACCCCCAATTCCCTATATAGTGCACTTCTTTTTTACTAAAGCCCTATGGCCCCTGGTGAAAAGTAGAGCACTTTAAAGGGAATAGACAATGGTAGCTCAGGCCTGCTTCTTTCTCCCAGAGGACATTACACTGGAACAGCTATATAGCTATATCTGTGAAAATGGGGATTGGGAACTACCATCTTAGATTGGATACAATTTCTCCAAATTAAGAGTAACAAATTGAATGAAATAGTACAATGTTATCTCTCAGGTCGAATTGCCCCTCACGATTGTGTTCCCCTGATAAAGGTGATGGCGCGTCTCCTACAGTAGTTGGACCATGCTATGTTTCAGATTAGATCTCCCTCTCTCCATTATCTCTCTCTACTCTCTAGTTTGTTTGTGAGAGAGAGAAAGAGTAAGAGTGAGGGAATATAAACTCAACAAAAAATAAATGTCCTGTCACTGTCAACTGTGTTTATTTTCAGCAAACTTAACATGTGTAAATATTTGTATGAACATAACAAGATTCAACAAATGAGACATAAACTGAACAAGTTCCACAGACATGTGACTAACAGAAATTGAAAAATGTGTCCATGAACAAAGGGGGGGTCAAAATCACAAGTAACCGTCAGTATTTGGTTTGGCAATTAGCTGCATTAAGTACTGCAGTGCATCTCCTCCTCATGGACTGCACCAGATTTGCCAGTTCTTGCTGTGAAATGTTACCCCACTCTTCCACCAAGGCACCTGAATGTTCCCGGAAATTTCTGGGGTGAATGGCACTAGCCCTCACCCTCCGATCCAACAGGTCCCAGACGTGCTCGATGGGATTGGGATTTTTGCCAGTCCTGTCTGGTCCAGCGACGGTGGGTTTGTGCCCATAGGCGACGTTGTTGCCTGTGATGTCTGGTGAGGACCTGCCTACCAAAAGGCCTACAAGTCCTCAGTCCAGCCTCTCTCAGCCTATTGCAGACAGTCTGAGCACTGATGGAGTGATTGTGCGTTCCTGGTGTAACTCGGGCAGTTGTTGTTGCCATCCTGTACCTGTCCCGCAGGTGTGATGTTCTGATGTACCGATCCTGGGAAGGTGCTGTTACATGTACTCTGCCACTGCGAAGATGATCAGCTGTTCGTCCTGTCTCCCTGTATCGCTGTCTTAGGTGTCTCACAGCACGGACATTGCAATTTATCTGCAGTCCTCATGCCTCCTTCCAGCATGCCCAAGGCACGTCCACCAGATGAGCAGAGAACCTGGGCATCGTTCTTTTGGTATTTTTCAGAGTCAGTAGAAAGGCCTCTTTAGTGTCCTAAGTTTTCATAACTGTGACCTTAATTACCTACTGTCTGTAAGCTGTTAGTGCATGTTTATTAATTGTTTATGGTTCATTGAACAAGTATGGGAAACAGTGTTTAAACCCTTTACAATGAAGATCTGTGAAGTTATTTGGATTTTTACTAATTATCTTTGAAAGACAGGGTCCTGAAAAAGGGCTGTTTCTTTGTTTGTTGAGTAAATATACTGAACAAAAACATAAACGCAACATAGAAAATGTTAAGCTGAAATAAAAGATCCCAGAAATGTTCCATATGCACAAAAAGCTTATTTCTCTCAAATGTTGTGCACAAATTTGTACATCTCTGTTAGTGAGCATTTTTCTTTGGCTAAAATAATCCATCCACCTGACAGGTGTGTCATATCAAGAAGCTCATAATTTAATAGCATGATCATTACACAGGCACACTTTGTGCTGGGGACAATAAAAGGCAACTCTTATATATGCAGTTTTGTCACACAACACAGTGCCACAGATGTCTGAGCTTTTGAGGGAACGTGCAATTGGCATGGTGACTCCAGGAATGTCCACCAGAGCTGTTGCCAGAGAATTTAATGTTCATTTCTCTACCATATGCTGCCTCCAATGTAATTTTAGAGAATTCAGCAGTAAGTCCAACCAGCCTCACAATCCAACCAGCCTCACAACCGTGTGCGCGAGCGGTTTGCTGATGCCAACATTGTGAACAGAGTGCCCCATGGTGGCGGTAGGGTTATGGTATGGGCAGGCATAAGCTACGGACAATGAACACAATTGCATTTTATCGATCGCAATTTGAGTGCACAGAAATACCATGAAATACCGTGTTGAGATCCTGAGGCTCATTGTGAGGACCATTTTTTTAAGGTATCTGTGACCAACAGATGAATATCTGTATTCCCAGTCATGTGAAATCCATAGAGTAGTAGGGCCTCATGAATTCAGTTCAATTGACTGATTTCCTATGAACTGTACCTCAGTAAAATCTTCAAAATTGTTGCATGTTACGTTTCTATTTTTGTTCAGTATATTTTCAATTACATATTAGTAATGTCAGTCAGGGACCCAGCAATGTAACCTGTAAAAGGCATGGTAAATGTGAGTTTGGATGATAATTTATGTCTCAGACAAAATGGCTGGCAAAAGCATTAAAAAACATGTTGCAATGGCTTAGTTTGGAGATTTGTGTTTCACAGCATGTTGATTACAGGAAACACCATAAATTCATTTTGTCTTCTTTTGCATGGCCTCTCAACTTCTTTCATAATTGAGTAGTGTAGTGTATGAATGTTTGATGCTTTGAGTCCCTCTTTTGTCTGGGTTCAAACAAATTCCCTCTGATAGCAGAATACACAAGCTTCTGCATGACTACACCCAGGGTACTGAAGCAGGAAACAGGGATGTTCTTTCAGGAGAGAAGAGACACTCAAACACTACTATGTAGGATGCTGGGTTCAAATATGTAGCACCTCCACAAAGTTGAATTATAGGCTAAGTATTCCAGTGGTTTCTTCAACCTCGATGTTCCTTACCACCCAATATTACTTAATGCAACTATTACCACCTGGACATGCATATGGGTATTTTATTATTTTTGGAAAACTCTCCCCCCAGATGGAGAGCAAATGGCAGGAAATCTGTTGACAGAAAATATGTATTGAGTTTTGTGGTTTAGTGGTTCATTTGATTTAGTCTGCCCTCTAGGGATTTCCTTGGGTAACACACAGTCTACGCTTCCCCAGTTCACACTGAACACAGGAAATGATTAGAACCCACAGCACATGTATTTTGATATGTATGCATGTTTGATTTCATTTGTATGAAATGCAGCAGTTGCGGGTAACCATTCTACGTATCAGACAATGCTCCAGTAAATTCACAGACTGTGATCTATCAAACCACAGGCAATAACATGCCGTCGTAGATAGTGTTGTGGTCGAATCCTTGAATTGCAGCTTGGATAGACAGACCGAGACATGCCAGTGGCCACTGCTTCTCTGTGTGTTGGCAATATGACGACATGACATAAGAACTCACTAAATCCATGGTAAATGTTCTATCCATCTTCAGTGTGTCTCACAGTTGTATTAGTACAGGGTCTAGAACTAAGTAGATAAAGCCTCAGGGTGGCATTCCCATGACGTCCCCAACCTACTCTCTCCTCTTGGGATGTAAACACTGTGAAGACAGATTAGTTATACTGCAACAGTTAAAGCAGATTAGCAGAGATTATAAACAAACATGTTGGATTAGGCAGACAGCATAATTTCCTTCTTTTCACATGTCCAGCTCAAGTAATTAAAGCAGTGGTTATGGTACAGTGCTGGTTTAACCTAGATATGTTAATTTCTCCAGATTTTAGATGTGTACTGAAGCGTAGAACCACAGTAAGTCCCAACCTTGGTGTATCACTAGAGTAACTAACTACCAGTCGGTCGTAGCTTTTTTTTATGACTGCTGTTACTTTTAAGAACCATGTTCCTTGAGTATGGCTTTGGTGTGTCTTGCTGGTGCATATTTTGTATCTCATTCTTTTCTACCTCCATCTGATAATGAAGTCCTCATGGCATGACTCATAATGTCATCTTTTGATATTATAGGCAAATATCAATTAGCATCACTAGAACTGCTATAACGTCTATTCAAATTTCAAAATATTGTTTTGTCTGCATTTCTTAAAATCTCCTCTCCATCTATCTCCACCACCCAAGGTTAATATAAGCCGTGGCTGGGCTCTCAAGTCTCTAACAGCCATCACGAGGAAAGAAGGATTGACCCATCCTGAAAAGCTGCCAAGATCCAATCTTCTGGGTCTCAATTAAAGTCAGATTTACTGACATCAGTCCCAGTTCAGTGTCTGTAATTACGTACAAGCTGTTCAGTAAGGAGATAATGCAGAGGCTTATGGGAACGGCTACTAATTGGAGGCCTTCACTTTCTCGGTTTGTGCCCACGTCTTGAACTGTGGATGCCTGTCAGTGTCCTCAGGGTGATGTGGTTAACTCTGTATGTACAATACCAGTCAGAAGTTTAGACACCTACTCGTTCAAGGGTTTTTCTTTATTTTTACTATTTTCTACATTGTATAACAATAGTGAATCAAATGAAATTTTATTGGTCACATACATGTGATTAGCAGATGTTATTGCAGGTGTAGCGAAATGCTTATGCTTCTAGCTCCGACAGTGCAGTTGGGGTGGCAGGTAGCCTAGTGGTTAGAGCGTTGGGCCAGTAACAGAAAGGTTGCTAGATCCCCGAGCTGACAAGGTAAACATCTGTCATTCGGCCCCTGAACAAGGCAGTTAACCCACTCTTTCTAGGCTGTCAGCGTAAATAAGAAATTGTTCTCAACTGACTTGCCTAGTTAAATAAAGGTTAAAAAATATATCTAACAAGCCAATTACACCACATATACACACAAATCTAAGTAGGAATGAATTAAGACTATATACATATGGATGAAAGATGTCAGAGTGGAACGGACTAAGATACAGTAGAATAGTATAGAAAACAGTATATACATATGAGATGAGTAATGCAAGGAATGTAAACATTATTAAGTGACTAAGATACCATAGAATATAATAGAATAGAATACAGTATATACATATGTGATGAGTAATGCCAGGTATGTAAACATTATTAAAGTGACTAGTGTTCCATTCCTTAAAGTGGCCAGTAATTTCTAGTCTATGCCTACAGGCAGCAGCCTCTAATGTTCTAGTGATGGCTCTTTAACAGTCTGATGGCCTTGAGATTGAAGCTGTTTTTCAGTCTGTCGGTCCCTGCTTTGATCCACCTCTACTGACCTCGCCTTCTGGATGATAGCGGGGTGGCTCGGGTGGTTGATGACCCTGATGATTTTTTGGGCCTTCCTGTGACATTGTGTGCTGTAGGTCTCCTGGAGGGCGGGTAGTTTGCCCCCGGTAATGCGTTGGGCAGACCGCACTACCCTCTGGAGAGCCTTGCGGTTGCAGGCAGTACAGTTGCCGTACCAGTCGGTGATACAGCCCTACAGGATGTTTTCAATTGTGCATCTGTAAAGGTTTGTGAGGGCTTTAGGTGACAAGCCAAATTTCTTCAGACTCCTGAGGTTGAAGAGGCTCTGTTGCGCCACATGGTCTGTGTGGGTGGTCCATTCCAGTTTGTCAGTGATGTGTATGCCAAGGAACTTGAAGCTTTCCACCTTCTCCACTTCGGTTCCATTGATGTAGATGCTGTTTCCTGAAGTCTGCAAATATCTCCTTTGTTTTGTTGACGTTGAGTGAGAGGGTGTTTTCCAGGCACCACACTCCCAGAGCTCTCACCTCCTCCCTGTAGGCTGTCTCGTCATCGGTGGTAATCAAGCCTACTGTCATCTGCAAACTTGATGATTGAGTTGGAGGCATGTTTGGCCAAGCAGTCATGGGTGAACAGGGAGTACATGAGGGGGCTGAGTACGCACCCTTGTGGGGCCCCAGTGTTGAGAATCAGCAGAGTGGAGGTGATGTTTCCTACCTTCACCACCTGGGGAAGACCCGTCAGGAAGTCCAGGACCCAGTTGCACAGGGCATGATTTAGACCCAGGGCCTCGAGCTTAATGATGAGCATGGAGGGTACCATGGTGTTTAATGCTGAGCTATAGTCAATGAACAGCATTCATACATAGGTATTCCTCTTGTCCAGATGGGTTAGGGCAGTGTGCAGAGTGATGGCTATTGTATTGTCTGTGGATCTATTGGGGCGGTAAGCAAATTGAAGTGGGTCTAGGGTGGCAGGTAAGGTAGAGGTGATTTGATCCTTGACTAGTCTCTCAAAGCACTTCATGATGACAGAGGTGAGTACTACAGGGCGATAGTCATTAAGTTCAGTTACCTTTGCCTTCATGGGTACAGGAATAATTGTGGCCATCTTGAAGCATGTGGGGACAGCAGACTGGGATAGGGAGAGATTGAATATGCCCGTAAACACACCAGCCAGCTGGTCTGTGCATGCTCTGAGGATGCAGCTAGGGATGCCGTCTGGGCCGTCAGCCTTGTGAGGGTTAACACATTTAAATGTTTTACTCACGTCAGCCACGGAGAAGGTGAGCCCACAGTCCAAGTTAGCGGGCTGCGTTGGTGGCACTGTGTTATCCTCAAAGCGTGCAAAGAATGTTTTTAGCCTGTCCGGAAGCAAGATGTCAGTCTCGGCGACATGAATGATTTTCCTTTTGTAGTCCGTGATTGTCTGCAGTCCCTGCTACATACGTCTTGTGTCTGAGCCGTTGAATTGCGATTTTCTCTCTATACTGACATTTAGCTTGTTTGATTGCCTTGTGGAGTGAATAATATATTACCAGTCGCCTTGCCATGGTTAAATGCAGTGGTTCGCGCTTTCAGTTTTGTGTGAATGCTACCATCTATCCATGGTTTCTGGTTAAGGTAGGTTTTAATAGTCACAGTGGGTACTATATCTCCTATACACTTCCTTATGTGGTTCCCAGTTTGCATATAGTCCATTGAAGTTCCTTATGTGGTTCCTAGTTTGCATAAATTCCATTGAAGTTTTTGAGGGCCAACAAGGTTTTGGCTTGAGGTGGGATGTAAACGGCAATGACGATGACGGAGGAGAATTATCTTGGGAGATAATATGGTCGGCATTTAATTGTGAGGTTTTCTAGGTCGGGTGAAGAAAAGGACTTCCTATATGTTCCTAGAATTACACCATGAGTCGTTAATCATAAAACACACCCCTCTGCCCTTCTACTTCCCGGAGAGATATTTATTCCTGTCTGCGCGATGTACTGAGAATCCTGCTGGCATTACCGACTCCGACAGAGTATCCCTAGAGAGCCATGTTTCCGTGAAACAAAGTATGTTACAGGCCCCAATGTCTCTCTGGAAAGAAATCCTTGCTCTAAGCTCATCAACTTTGTTATCCAAAGACTGAACATTAGCGAGTAATATAATCGGAAGTGGTGGGTGGTGTGTGCGCCTCCTAAGTCGAACCAGCAGACCTCTTCGAGTGTCTTTCCTCCGCCGGCGATGTTTTGAGTCAGCCTCTGGAATAAGTTAAATTGCTCTGGGGAGAGTAAACAAAGGATCTGCTCCAGGGAAGTCATTTTCCTGGTCATAATGCTGGTAGTTCTGGTGAGTTACCACCGCTCTAATATCCAATAGTTCTCCCCGGCTGTATGTAATTATACAAAACATTTCCTGAGCTAATAATATAAAACATAGTACATACAAAAACAAAATACTGCAAAGTCTCCTAAGAGCTAGTCGCGATGCTGCCATCTGTTGTTAAACATATCAAAATATATTTTTCCAACAGTCTTGAAGGAGTTCCCACATATGCTGAGCACTTGTTGGCTGCTTTTCCTTCACTCTGCGGTCCAACTCATCACAAAACATCTCAATTGGGTTAAGGTTGGGTGATTATGGAGGCCAGGTCATCTGATGCAGCCCTCCATCACTCTCCTTCTTGGTTAAATAGCCCTTACACAGCCTGGAGGTGTGATGGGTCATTGTCCTGTTGAAACACAAAGGATAGTCCCACAAAGCACAAAACCAGATGGGATGGTGTATCTCTGAAGAATGCTGTGGTTGCCATGCTGGTTAAGTGTACCTTGAATTCAAAATAAGTCACAGGCAGTGTCACCAGCAAAGCACCCCCTCACCATCACACCTCCTCCTCCATGCTTCACGGTGGGAACTACACATGCGGAAATCACCCGTTCAACTACTCTGCATCTCACAAAGATACAGCGGTTGGAACCAAAAATGTCAAATTTGGACTCATCGGACCAAAGGACAGATTTCCACCGGTCTAAAGTCCATTGCTCATGTTTCTTGGCACAAGCAAGTCTCTTCTTCTTATTGGTGTCCTTTAGTAGTGGTTTCGTTGCAGCAATTTGACCACGAAGGCCTGATTCACGCAGTCTCCTCTGAACAGTTGATTTTGACATATGTCTGTTACTTGAACTCTGTGAAGCATTTATTTGGGCTGCAATTTCTGAGACTGGTAACTCTAATGAACTTATCCTCTGCAGCAGAGGTAACTCTGGGTCTTCCTTTCCTTTGGCGGTCCTCATGAGAGCCAGTTTCATCATAGCGCTTGATGGTTTTTGCGACTGCACTTGAAGAAACTTTCAAAGTACTTGAAATGATCCGAAATGACTAACCTACATGTCTTAAATTAATGATGGACTGTAATTTCTCTTCCACAGTTTTGATGTCTTCACTATTATTCTACAATGTAGAAAATAGTCAAAATAAATAAAAACCCTGGAATGAGTATGTGTGTCCAAACTTTTGTCTGGTATTGTAGGTCAATCAGTAATTTACCCATGTGAACTATGACCTACCCTATTTTCTGTATACTTAATACTGTAATAACAACATACTGAGGCATGGTGTTCTCTAGCATCTAAAAAAATGAAGCTGAAGCTGAATGCTGCAACATTGTCATTGACTATTATACAAGACCAAGACCATAGATAGATCTTTCTCTGGCAGTTACATGTGTTTCCTATCAGATTTTCAGGTTTCTCTGATGAACAATTTTCCTGCCATCTAAGAGAGGCAATTTCTGCCTTAAAATGTGATGAGGACATCTATGAGTAATGATGAGGACATCTATGTGTAATGATGAGAACATCTATGTGTAAGGATGAGAACATCTATGTGTAAGGATGAGAACATCTATGTGTAATGATGAGGAAATCTATGTGTAATGATGAGAACATCTATGTGTAAGGATGAGAACATCTATGTGTAATGATGAGGACATCTATGTGTAAGGATGAGGACATCTATGTGTAATGATCAGGACATCTATGTGTAATGAACAGGACATCTATGTGTAATGATCAGGACATCTATGTGTAATGATCAGGACATCTATGTGTAATGATCAGGACATCTATGTGTAATGATCAGGACATCTATGTGTAATGATCAGGACATCTATGTGTAATGATCAGGACATCTATGTGTAATGGTGAGCATTGATCGTTTATAATGACCACACTAGAAAGCCATGTTGATTAGGTATTTTGAACACGGTTCAATGAGGCCAGACCAGATCATTTTCAAGGCAACATTTATTTGGTCTGATGCATATAAACTAGTAACACCCGCCTACATTGAATACCATAGTTGAGGGGGATATTGAGGGATGTTCTGCATGTCAAGGTCATGTAAACATAATTTACAGTAATATAATATTATTCCGAGAAATAAAAACAATTCCCTAGCCAATCAGTGATATCCATTCATTAGGCAATGAAGTGCCAGGGAGATATGAAAACCAGCAGGACTACAACCCTCGAGGACAGGCGTACTGAACTCCTGGTGTGCTCAGAGAACCTCTTTTACTGTAGTAGGTCTGTACTGCCATCTTTTGGTCATATATATATGTGGGTTACAGCTTCCTCCACATAGTACTGATGAAGTTGTGCCATTTTATTTGCAAGAATCATATTGTACTTACATTGCCTTTGGGTAAAGACATGATTGCCTATTTGGCAAACAGAGTATGAGACAAATATTTCAACAACCTCAACACAAAAATACATATAAAAAATATAAAATGTTAAAAATATACTAGGGTTCAAATACATGTGTATTTGATCATTTTTATTTAAATACAAATAAATTACTACTATTGGAAGTATTTGAAAGTATTTTTAAATACTTAATGCAAATATTGTTTTCAAATATCTGGGTTAAAGTGTATTTGAGTCAGTGTATATGAGTAATTTTAAATACATGCCAAAACTTTCCAATTGTATTTCCAAATACATTCCAATGTTAAACTACTTATCTATCAAATAAAACATATCTGAATTCTTTGTTTGTGAAAGTCATTGAGATATTTGAAATACTATTTGAACCCAGGTCTAAATAATAAACATCAACATTAACCCATTAATAAACCCCTTAGTACCCTGTCCCTTCTGCCATTTCCTCATCCTTAGTCATTTTCATCTCCTTCTTCCTTGCTTCTGCCTCCTCCGCTACAGACTGCTTAACAGACTGCATCCCAATGGCTCCACTCTGTCTCTCCCTCACCTCCTGGTCCAGTTGTTTGTAATTGAAGTAGTTCATGATGAAGATAAAGATGCCAGGTGCCAGCATCATGGCACCACAAGCCCAATACATGTATTTGTAGTCGTCAAAGACATCCACCAAAAACCCTACAGAGAGAGTAGCAGCCATTTATTATATGATTATATATTATATATATTTTTTAAATATATTTTCCCCCTAATCAATCTACACACAATACCCCATGATGACAAAGCAAAAACAGGTTTTTATACATTTTTGCAAATGTATAAAAAAAAGAAAAAAGAAATATGACATTTACATACTGTAAGTATTCAGACGTTTTGCTCAGTACTTTATTGAAGCACCTTTGGCAGCAATTACAGCCTCGTATCTTCTTAGGCATGACGCTACAAGCTTGGCACATCTGTATTTGGAGAGTTTCTCCTCTCAAGCTCTGTCAGGTTGGATGGGGAGCATTTCTGCAGCTATTTTCAGGTCTCTCCAGAGATGTTCAATCGGGTTCAATTACGGGTTCTAGCTGGGCCACTCAAGGACATTCAGAGATTTTTCCCCAAGCCACTACTGCGTTGTCTTGGCTGTGTGCTTAGGGTCGTTGTCCTGTTGAAAGGTGAACCTTCACCCATGTCTGAGCTCCTGAGCAGGTTTTCATCAAGGATCTCTCTGTACTTTGCTCTGTTAATCTTTTCCTTGATCCTGACTAGTCTCCCAGTCCCTGCATCTGAAAAACATCCCCACAGCATGATGCTGCCACCACCATGCTACACCGTTGGGATGGTGCCAGGTTTCCTCCAGACGTGACACTTGGTATTCAGGCCAAAGAGTTCAATCTAGATTTGATCAGAACAGACAATCTTGTTTCTCATGGTCTGAGATTCTTCAGGTGACTCCAAGTGGGCTGTCATGTGCCTTTTACTGAGGAGTGGCTTCCGTCTGGCCACACTGCCATAAAGGCCTGATTGGTGGAGTGCTGCAGAGATGGTTATCCTTCTGGAAGGTTCTCCTATCTCCACAGAGGAACACTAGAGCACTGTCAGAGTGACCATCGGGTTTTTGGTCACTTCCCTGACCAAGGTCCTTCTCCCACGATTGCTCAGTTTGGCCAGGCGGCCAGCCCTTGGAATAATCTTGGTGATTCCAAAGAACACAGGCCACTGTGTTCTTGGGGACCTTCAATGCTGCATAAATGTTTTGGTACCCTTCCCCTGATCTGTGCCTCGACACAATCCTGTCTCGGAGCTCTTCGGACAATTCCTTCCACCTCATGGCTTGGTTTTTGCTCTGACATGCACTGTCAACCGTGGGACCTAATATAGACCGTGGGACCTTATATAGCCTTTCCAAATCATGTCCAATCTATTGAATTTACCACAGGTGGACTCCAATCAAGTTGTATAAATATCTCAAGGATGATCAATGGAAACGCTGCCAACAACTGCTCAGCATATGTGGGAACTCCTTCAAGACTGTTGGTCTGAATACTTATGTAAATAAGGTATTTCTGTTTTTATTTTTAATACATTTACAAACATTTCTAAAAACCTGTTTTCGGTTTTAATTTTTAAATCCATTATAGAATAAGGCTGTAATATAACAACATTTGGAAAAAGTCAAGGAGTCTGAATACTTTCCGAAGGCACTGTATATACACAAGCATCTTTAAAATGTATGAATACTCACTAAAGACACTGGCTGTATCACAACCAGCAGTGATCAAAATCTAATCTAATCAAATCAAATGTATTTGTCACATACACATGGTTAGCAGATGTTAATGCGAGTGTAGCGAAATGCTTGTGCTTCTAGTTCTGACAATGCAGTAATAACCAACAAGTAATCTAACCTAACAATTCCACAACTACTACCTTATACACACAAGTGTAAAGGGATAAAAAATATGTACATAAAGATATATGAATGAGTGATGGTACAGAACGGCATAGGCAAGATGCAGTAGATGGTTTCGAGTACAGTATATACATATGAGATGATATATACATATGAGATCATCGGGAGTCCCATAGGGAGGCACACAATTGGACCAACATCATCTGGGTTAGGGGAGGGTTTAGCCGGGAGCCTTTACTTGGCTCATCGCGCTCTACCGACTCCCTGTGGAGGGCCGGGCACCTGCAAGCTGACATTGGTTGTCAGGTGAACAGTGTTTCCTCCGACACATTGGTGCGGCTGGCTTCTGGGTTAAGTGGGTGGGTGTTAAGAAGCGTGGTTTAGCTGGTCATGTTACGGAGGACGCATGACTCGACCTTAGCCTCCTGAGCCCATTGTGGAGTTGTAGAGATGAGACAAGATCGAAATTAGGGGGGAAAAAAATATTTTAAATTATGAATACATTTCCTTCAGTCACCTGAAATTGGGGGACCCAGAAGCACAGGGCCACACTCGAGGATGGTGACCAGTCCTACAGCGCTTGAGAACCACTGTGCTCCCACCAAATCCATCAGGACCTCAAAGAGCAGAGCACACACCATCCCAAACGCCACACCAAAGAATACAGCATAAACCACCAGGCCTGCGTACCCCAGGTATACCGCAAGAAACGGGCAGAGGAGGTGACACACACCGTTGTACGCCACAGAGAAACTGAAAAAGTACTGGATCCTGGGTCGAATCCATTTGGTGTTGGCGATGAGGCCGGTCCCTGGCCTGGCAAACATGTCCACGAAGGCAAAGATGGAGAGAAGGAAAGCGGCCTGGTAGTTATCAATCCCAATACCTTTGGCATATGAGGGGAGAAAGACCACTGGAGCAAAGAAGCCAAAAAAAACATGACCACATTGCCTATGAGGTAGATGATGAATCCTCTGTGTTTAAAGTGAGAGATATCCATTAATTTGTCTGCACAGCCACCTATCTTCTGCTTCTGCTCTGTTTCAGTTAGAAGGTCCCCTGCCTCAGGGTTAGCGTTGTTCTTAGTGGACCCAGCCTTCTTGGCAGTTGTTCTTTTGGAGGCTGTGACAGGATGTTTTTGGACTGTTTTCATGTTAACGGGTCTCATCAGGGCCCCAGCAACGCAGCAGTTCATCACTATGGCTCCCAGGATGATAAAGGCTCCCCTCCATCCAAAGTTATCAAACAGGAACTGATTGAGTGGAGCCAGAGTGGAGAGGAATACTGGACTTCCTGCCATGGCCAGGCCGTTTGCCTTTGGCCTTTTCACCTGGAAGTACTTTCCTATGATTGTAAGGGAAGGCTGTAGGTTGAAAGAGAGGCCAAAACCTGTAGAGAAGAAAGGTTGCTTTATCAATCCATCATCTATGAATTAATGAATTCCATTTACATTGGCCGTATGACAGTGACGGTGTCACCCTGAACCTCTTGAAGATTTAAGCTATCCTCTGCCAATCTGTCAGATAACATGCCACTCAAACTTCACTACTATCAGTCCGAGTACAAATTGTCTGAAGCTGAGCTTACATTCAGGTTGCTGTGGTTTCTCTTTAGAGCTCTCTTCCTCTCCATTTAGTTTTTCCAGCATAGCAGTTTATTGACATTTCAACCATCCTTACCCTATCTGAGAATACTTCACTAAAGCATTGTTTGCTGGTATGATAGATTTCCAAATACCATGCATGTAAAATGATTGACTCATCAGAGTTGGGGAAGAATATCCCAAAGCAACCTTTGTGATAAAATGGTCTAACAGACAGGCAGGCCCCATAGTGAAGGTCCTTGAAATGAAAGAGGGAGAGAGTGTAGAGGCTCCCTAGCGCATTGACCCTGAGTGATCAAAGACTATTCCTCCCTACGAGTGACACGGCCTTCTGACATACATGACATATCTACTCGGAAACCAACCACTCAGTTCCCTCCCTACCCAGTCAGAACTAGAGAGAGAAACATTTATTAAAACATTACACAACACATGCCTGATATTGATTGAGATTTGTGGTTTTCGTGGCTTTAAGCCCATAACAAAGAAAAATTGTGATTATAAATACATTCTACACATTTTCATAATAATGACAACATTTTAAGAAAACATTCAAATAAATACCTCCAATGACTCCAACTAATAAATACAGATGTATAATCGTAGTGCCAAAGGAAGCAGCAACCATAGACGCCCCAACCATGAGCCCACCAATGATAACCACAGTTCGGCAACCATAGCGGTTGACCAGTATACTGCTCACTGGACCTGCAAAGATAATGAGAGGAAAAGCGCTATTTAAGCAATAAGGTACGAAGGGGTGTGGTATATGGCCAATATACCACGGCTAAGGGCTGTTCTTATGCACGACGTAAAGGAGAGTGCCTAGATACAGCCCTTAGCCATGGTATATTGGCCATATACCACAAACCCTCAAGGTACTTTATTGTTATTATAAACTCGTTACCAACGTAATTAGAACTGTAAAATAACATGTTTTGTCATACCCGTGTTATGCAATCTGATATACCATGGCTGTCAGCCAATCAGCATGTAGGACACGAACAACCCAGTTTATAATCATATATAATTACCTTTCAGTGGCTGTTGCCTTTATTTCCACAATGGGACTGTTTCACAGACATAGAACCTAGCCTTGGACTAAAAATAATGCTAAATGGAGAATCTCTGGGAAATCAGCCCAAAGTGTGTGTTGGACAAATAACATTCCTATTGACACATCGTGATACCCCATAAGCCATGACATGCACACACAGTATACACTTACCTCCTGCGTACATGGCAGCCAGCATGATTGAGGACACCCATGCAATCTCACTGTAGGAGACACTGAAGTACATCTGAATCTCCTTGAAGTAGATGGTGAGAGATTTGGGAAAGGCATAGGAGAACCCAATGGAAATGAAGGCACCAAAGACCACAGCCCAGCCCCAGCCTCCATCTGGTGGGGTGTACCCCAGGTTAGTTGTGGCCGCAGGGGGCATGGTGAGTTAGTGACGGCTGTGGAAACAGGATATCTTAGTCTAAAATAACCAGTTGCAACTTGGTTCAAAAGAAGTGAACTGAATAATAGATCACTATCACAGTGATTTTAACATTTAACAAAAGCAGAGAAAATGTACACTGCTTCCTACCTCCTGTCATTACATGTATTGTTAGACTTGACTTCTCCTTAATCTTATGGCATTGCATTCATTACTATGTATCAAGTTTTGGTCATGTCATATGTGTTTTGTGCTTTACCTCATTATCATCAAAATAAAATATATATTCATCAGATAGTTTAAGTGTCAGCTTACCTCTTTCAGTGCAATAGAATTCAGATGTGTTACCTCCGTTTTTCTCCTTTGACAATCTTTCATGGGTATCCCTCGTAGCGAAAGTTGTGTCTTCATCACGTTGGTGCTGCTCATTCCAAATATTGATCATCATCTTATCAGGGGTTTTGTCATGGTAGGAGGGAGGAGGGATCATTTCAGGCCAGTCAGAATCAAATTGACACACAGGGACCACTTTTGTGGCACTTTTATACAACAATAATACTTGGGAACAACTTTGCATACTCTTGGCATTCACTCAAACAGCTTCACCTGGAATGCTTCTCCAACAGTCTTGAAGGAGTTCCCACATATGCTGAGCATTTGTTGGCAGCTTTTCCTTCACTCTGCTGTCCAACTCATCCCAAACCATCTCGATTGGGTTGAGGTCAGGTGATTGTGGAGGCCAGGTCATCTGATGCAGCACTCCTGTTGTCCTGTTGAAAAACAAATCATAGTTCCATTAAGCGCAAACCAGATGGGATGATGTATCCTTGCAGAATTTGGGCCAAGTCTTTTGCTCTTGTTTCTTGACCCAAGCAAGTCTCTTCTTCTTATTGGTGTCCTTTAGTAGTGGTTTCTTTGCAGCAATTCAACTATGAAGGCCTGACTCAAGCAGTCTTCTCTGAACAGTTGAAATGAAATGTGTCTGTTACATGAACTCTGTGAAGCATTTATTAGGGCTGCAATTTCTGAAGCTGGTAACTCTAATGAACTTAATTGAAATGCATCACACCTCATGAAGCTGGTTGAGACAATGCCAAGAGTGTGCAAAGCTGTCATCAAGGCAAAGGTTGGCTACTTCGAAGAATCTCAAATATAAAATATGTTTTGATTTGTTTAACACTTTTTTGGTTATTACATGATTCCATATGTGTTATTTTATAGTTTTGATGTCTTCACCAGTATTCTACAATGTAGAAAATAGTACAAATCAAGAATAACCTTTGAATGAGTAGGTCTCTCCTTTCGACAGGTACTGTAGCTAAAATGAAATGCAACACATATGGGCTCATCTGAAGTCACCTTTCAGTGAGATGGAAGCATTTCCTTTCTATTCTAAGATTTGAAATCTCCAAAATGTGCTTTCCTTGGTTGCTTTCCACAGCTACTTTATTTGGTTTTTACCAAAAAGGCAGACCCAGCTTTACTTCAAAGACACCCACTTAATGAATCATCCCAGATTCCATTAGGATTTTGGTGTCAAAAGGACATATTTGATTAGTCAACACAGGTCCATCTTTTGTCAATTGCCAAACATGCCAGATGCTTACTCAGATAAATCTGTGGTTTCAGTGTAAATTAGTTCCAAACTTTAAATAATCTACATTTTCACAATTGATCATCCAACTCATTAAATAAGCAGATTTCTCTTAGATTCCTTATTGAAGTATTTGGTCAGGACAGACATTCAAATTATAATTTCCTCCTTTACTGACCACAATCTGCTTGGTGGTCGTGTAGGCCTATAATTGCACAATCAAAGAATGAAGGTTAGGAAGGATTTCCCTGTAACTTGACAGTGAAGCTGACCTTTTAGTAATAATGCAATTTTATCAAGACGATACAGGCGGCAGCCTGGTTCCTTGCCTGGGGATCAAGTGGACCAAATTTCTAAATACTCCGTCTCGAAGATGACAGTGTTTGATCCTGGAAAGGGTCCTCTCAGGTCCTCTACAAGCCAGAATGTTGAATAAAATGATATTTGAAATCACTCTGGTGTTGGTCCTTCAGCTGCTCGAAATTTAGGACAAAATATCCTCAGGAAAGTATTGTTTCGCCGACCTTTTAAGGCACTGGGACTGAAGTTCACATTTCTATCACCTGGCTCAAAACTGTAAACACCGACAAGCATTCGGTTAGTATGCATGGCTCGCGTGCTTGTACTCCATCTCGTGCGAGTGCATTTTGAAGTCGGTTTAATAATACTTTCCTGTCAATATTTTCTCTAACATTTCAACAAGTTGAGGGACAAACACCTAGGATAAGTTTAAATATACACTGAACAAAACTATGAATGCAACATGTAAAGTGTGGGTCCCATGTTTCACGAGCTGAAAGATCCCAGAAATGTTCTATACGCACAAAAATCGTATTTCTCTCATATTTTATGCACAAATTAGTTTACATACCTGTATTTCTCCTTTGCCAAGATAATCCATCCACCTGACAGGTGTGGTATATCAAGAAGCACATTAATCAGCATGATCATTACAGAGGTGCACCTTGTGCTGGGGACAATGGGCGATGGCCACTCTCTAAAATGTGCCGTTTTGTCACACAACACAATGCCACAGATGTTTTGAGGGAGCTGCAATTGGCATGGTGACTCCAGGAATGTCCAACAGAGCTGTTGCCAGAGAATTGAATGCTAATTTCTCTGCCTCCAACGTCGTTTTAGAGAAATCCAAATGGCCTCAGAACCGCAGACCACGTGTATGGCTTTGTATGGGCATGCGGTTTGCTGATGTTGTGAACAGAGGAAAAGTTACAGTGCATTTCCACATAACATGTTGGGGGCGATGAAACAACAGAGCCACATATATTTTCAATGGAGGGAAGTGAAGTGGGCGGGGACCGTTGGGCCATGCAAGAATGGGCGATGGAGCGTGAACAGGGTGGGACCAAAGTCGGGGCAAGCATAGAGAATTATAGAGACTTCTAGTGGCCAAAAGGCTGTTTTAGCATGGACAGCACCATTGAGGGCTTCCACCATTTTAATGTAGTCAACTGGTTGGGACATCAAACTTTATTGGCTTATCCCTCCTGATGACCCTGTTGGAGTCATGTCAAACTGGGTCATCAGGAGGGATCAGCCAATCGTGAAGAAGAAAATTGACTACTTCACAATTGAGATTGCCTTAATGGTGCTGCCGTGCTCTCACAGAAGCCATAATAGGAACTATATAGGGATGTTTTCTCTATCATTCTCATTGTGAAAAACTTTATGCAAATACTCAGTCATATGGCTATGCTATTGACCAATCGAAGCTCACTAGCTTCCAGATCCTACTGGATTGGCTGTTGAGACCTAGCACCACCTATTCTGCTTGCTAGCACCCACATGAGGGTGAGGCTAGAGTGGCTATCCGAATGATCATGTTATATGGAAATTCCCTCTTCTTACACAGACATTTCAGTGTGTATGACCACCAGAAAGGAATAGGCGAAGTGAGAGGGTCGACTCCCCCCAAAATCTGTCCTCTCAGATTAAGCAGACTTGGTCTGTTTAAATGGATACTTTGAGATTTTGGCAATGATGACTTTTTTTACTTCCCCAGAGTCAGGTGAACTTGTGGATACCATTTGTCAGGTTACAGGAGACCACAACCCTACAGATTCTCTCTCAACCCCAACAGAGGAGGAGAGATCTAGGGGTCTGAAGATGTGGGGTTTTTATGACCCCTCACACCCATGGTAAATCTTAGGCCACAGACAAATTCCTTTTGTCCTGTTACTATGGAGAACCAGCCTCAGAACATTAAACATGAAATAAAGAGATTTGGATCAATGGTTTCCATCAGCCACAATGGTGGTCATGACGATTGACGGAATATGAAAATGTATGTCATTTTTGTTTTGTTATTAAAGGTTAATAGATTACGTTATTACAAAAACATTGTAACGTCAACAGTTTACCTAGTATATGTTTGATGTTTATACATTGTACGTTGTACGGAAAATGTCCAAATCAAAGAGAATGATTTGGTAAAATGAAATGTGAAATTAGTTGTCTAAAATTGGATTTGAGTCAAATCTAGACCTTGCCCATAACTTACTACGCCCAGAGAATTGCCCTAAAGGCGGTTACGCCCACTTCTGACACGAGGGTATAAAACCTGTGAGTGAAGAATTTACAGATAAGACTATGTGACCCAAGCTGCAGCCGAGGTCTAAAAAGTCAACGAACCCAAAACGCAACACAAGTTTGAAGACAAATAAATATTTTTCTACTCAAGCTAAGGATGAGTAACTGTGTCTAAGCGGGTGAATTCAAGTCGAACCACCTAGCCTCCACTCCCCCTCGAATTGTGGTATCTACACTGTTTCATTCCTAAGCTTTGAGCTCTGAGCTACAGAGCTGTCGGTCCTCAGAAGAGCCTTTCCAGAGCAAGGGCGAGGAAATTGACTCCTCAGCCAAAATGACACTGACATCGTGAGGGCGACCAGAGAGTTGCGCCGGAGAAGTGCGTCATTGAGCAGCCTGAGCGGTCCACGCGGAGAATCCACAGAGACCTTCCCCACGTAATCACATCATTATATTCTAACCTATAAGAGCGGCAGTTTGGGGCAAAGCTAGGGTTAGAATAAACATAGCTGACAAATTCACCCAAATGTATATTTCTCTCGTGTACTCTTTTTCTCTCTCTTAAACCCCATTTTGGGGTTTTCTAATCAATAGCTTATAATTTGTTTTGTGTATGTATATCTTTTACCATCATTTTAGCGTTCCAGTAAATAAATGCTCAACTAAGATTGGTGTGGTACGAACTCATTGGTGAGACCCGGGTCCGTGCAGATTCCCGGATTATGCGATGTTCAGAACGAGACTGTAGAGGTAACTGATTCGTTAGCGGCTGTTGTAAAATCGATATTCTGGTATTCTTTGAGTTAATTTGGGAAATAGAAACTCAATAAAACAAATTTTCCCATGGTGCCCCAGGTTAATGAGTTAATAATTGCTTGATTCAGTTAATCAAGCAATTACAAACCTTTAATCATTCGATGAGCAACAGTCGTCACATTAACTAATACAATGTCACGACACATTTGTGTGTCTCTGTGTCCAGTATGAAGGAAATTAGATGTAGTTTTGTGAGACAAAACGATGATGCAGCCAGTCAAGATGCTGTAAATTTTGTAGCTGTAGAACATTTTGAGGATCTGAGGGCCTATGCCGAATCTTTTCAGCCTCCTGAGGGGGAGGAGGCGTTATCGTGCCTTCTTCACAACTATGTTGCTGTGTGTGGACCATGTAAATTACAGAAGTGATGTGGACAGCAAGGAACCTGAAGCTCTTGACCTGCTCCACTACAGCCCCGTCGATGTGGATGGGGGCGTGCTTGGCCCTCTGTTTCCTGTCATCCACGATCAGCTCCTTTGTCATGCTGATGTTGAGGGAGAG
Organism: Oncorhynchus gorbuscha; assembly: GCF_021184085.1. Taxonomy (NCBI): domain Eukaryota; kingdom Metazoa; phylum Chordata; class Actinopteri; order Salmoniformes; family Salmonidae; genus Oncorhynchus; species Oncorhynchus gorbuscha. Next base: position 81,699,129 of record NC_060175.1, on the reverse strand, counting down.
GTTGTTGTCCTGGCACAAGTGTATTGATATGTTTTCTACAAAAGATCATTGGCTAGAATGTTGCCACCTGATCTTACCTCGTCCCATCCGCCTTCCGCCTTTACGAACATGTCTTTCCATTGTAGAGAGGTCAGTCGACCATCCAACCTGGTCTCCGGCATTTGTTATTATTCTGTACGTAAATCTGAGATGCTCCATTTAGTGTGATATGTTACATTTCATATGTTATCTATTCATTTATGGATGTCCATCATCCATTTCTTAGGATATGTTACGAATTACAATTCATATGACACGTTCATTGCAATTTGTTGTGACTAACCTTAGCTAGGTGGCCAAAGGAACATAACAGAAATATGATGCCAAGTTTTTGATCTACCAGTAGTTTCTTTGCAAAGATATATAAAGCGATCTGTGCATTTGAACAACAGCAGAAATACACCTATTTCACTTTTGCATTTCAAAAATCGAATGACTCCTTCTGCCTGCCCACTGTTTTGAACAGATTAGATAATACTATCTAGAACAAGCAGCCAGCTCATGAACAAACAAGTGCACCAGGGAGAACAGTCGTCACTAGTTACCACAGCTACAAATTGTTTTTATGGGTATCTGTACTTTACTTAACTATTTATAGTTTTAACATATTTTACTTCACTACATTTATAAAGAAAATAATGTACTTTTTACTCCATACATTTTCCCTGACACGCAAAAGTACTTGCTACATTTTGAATGCTTAGCAGGACAGGAAAATGGTCCAATTCACCCACTTATCAAGAGAACATCCCCGCTCATCCCTACTGCCTCTGATCTGACAGACTTTCTAAACAAAAATTATTAGCTTGTAAATTATGTGTTGTGTTGGAGTGTGCCCCTGGCTATCCGTAAATTAAATAAACAAGAAAATGATGCCATCTGGTTTGCTTAATATACGGAATTGAAATTATTTATACTTTTACTTTTGATACTTAAGTATATTTTAGCAATTACATTTACATTTACCCTAACATTAACCACACTGCTAACCTTATACCTTACCCTAACCTTATTAAACCAAGACAAAAAAACTAATGTAAGTTTTCATACATTTTTACAATATAGCCAATTTTGACTTTGTGGCTGTGATAACTAATGGAAACCCGGGCAAATGCAACAAGCATAGTATATGCAATAAGTGAAAACACATTATGTAACTGGGGATAGCTAGCTAACATAATGTCACAAAACATAATGTGTTAGCCAGGTAACATTCATTCTGAAATAACTTCATATTTCCCAAATTAAGTTAGATATTAGTTTAGAAATACTTGAAATTGATATGGGAGATAACTAGCTAGTGAGTTATCATATAGTTCTAGCTAGCTAACTAGTTAGCTGCTTATTTGACCTGAACATCTACCAAACTATTTCTAATTGTTTATTTAAATTACTGTAGTTGGCTAATTAATTTGATCCTGCTTTGTGATACACCAGGTTTAATGCTGTTTGAGTCCACACAACATGATGCCCTGTCACCATAAAACCTCATGAACAACATTTACATACATTACATTTAAGTCATTTAGCAGACGCTCTTATCCAGAGCGACTTACAAATTGGTGCATTCACCAACATGGGAGGAATGAAATTGGCCATGCTTTTTTGTCCTACCAGAGCCAAGATGAGAAGGTTCCTAGTTAGTGTATCCCTCTGTACTTTGAGTCTTGTTGGATGTACTGTAGTTTTCCAGTTTATCAGGTCCCAGGCTTCCATGACTGTTGTGATTATTTATTTACAAGTAAATTACAATGAGCTTTTTGCTTTACCGCCATATGTACCTGATAGAGCAGTTCTAGTCTCATGTGCGGAAGTAAGCCAGCTGTCTGGCGTGAGAGACTCATTGGGAGGAGACTAGAGCAGATCCAGAAGTTCTGACTGGTCGCACATTTGAACACACCAGGACAGCCCATTTACTTTGTGCTGTTATAAATTATGCTATGAAATCCTACGATTTCGTTGGGGCAGTTCCCCCTCATAGAAAATAGCTGGCAAGACAATCCAAGCAAGCAAAATCATGGGCATTGATATGGAGTTGGTCCCCCCTTTGCTGCTTTAACAGCCTCCACTCTTCTGGGAAGGCTTTCCACTAAGATATTGGAACATTGCTGCGGGGACTTGCTTCCATTCAGCCACAAGAGCATTAGTGAGGTTGGTCCCAGATGTTGCGCGATTAGGCCTGGCTCGCAGTCGGCATACCAATTCATCCCAAAGGTGTTTGATGGAGTTCAGGTCAAGGCTCTGTGCAGGCCAGTCAAGTTCTTCTACACCGATCTCGACAAACCATTTCTGGATTGACCTTGCTTTGTGCACGGGGGCTTTGTCATGCTGAAACAGGAAAAGGCATTCCCCAAAATGTTGTCACTAATTTGGAAGCACAGAATCGTCTAAAATGTCATTGTGTGCTGTAGCATTAAGATTTTCCTTCACTGGAACTAAGGGGCCTAGCCCGAACCATGAAAAACAGCCCCAGACTATTATTCCTCTTCCACCAAATTTTACAGTTGGCGCTATGCATTGGAGCAGGTAGCATTCTCCTGGCATCTGCCAAATCCAGATTTGTCTGTCGGACTACCAGTTGGGGAAGCATGATTTATCACTCCAGAGAACTGCTTTACATCACTCAAGCATTGCGCATGGTGATCTTAGGTTTTTGTGCGGCTGCTCGAAACCCATTTCATGAAGCTCCCGACTAACCGTTATTGTGCTGATGATACTTCCAGAGGCAGCATGGAACGCGGTAGTGAGTACTGCAACCAAGGTCAGATTATTTTTACGTGTTACGAGCTTCAGGAGTCAGCGGTCCCGTTCTGTAAACTTGTGTGGCCAAACCACTTTGCGGCTGAGCCGTTGTTGCTCCTAGACATTTCCACTTCACAATAACAGCACTTACAATTGACCGGTGCAGCTATAGCAGTTCAGGAATTTGACGAACTGACTTGTTGGAAATGTGAGATACACAGGTGTTGGTGGTTTGGATTTCATCAGAGATCTGTATATATTGACGAGATGCTTATGCCTCCACCCTAATAGTGGGAGTTGTTGTCCCAAGGCAGGAAGATAGGTGACAAGCTTAAATAAGAAATGCATTGGGCTTATTTTGGACAGATTTGGGTGAGTGTGAAACCTTTCGCTTCACCTCTCCTTCTTTGGTTTCAATCAACAGGTGATTTGGCATTCACTCATTTCACCTGGGTTACAGATGTAACCTTGGTTCTCTGAGTAAAGTAACGGGTCGCCAAACGACCTATAGGAACTCCTTCCCCTTCATCCGATGTTATTGAGATGCTTATTATATAATATGTTTGCCCTCCCTAGAATCCTGTGTTTCAGACATAAGGAAGTGGATGGCGGCAAATGTTTAACTTTTAAACTCAGACAAAACAGAGATGCTTGTTCTAGGTCCCAAGAAACAAAGAGATCTTCTGTTGGATCTGACAAATAATCTTGATGGTTGTACAGTCATCTCAAATAAAACTGTAAAGGACCTCGGTGTTACTCTGGACCCTGATCTCTCTTTTGACGAACATATCAAGAATATTTCAATTACTACTTTTTTCCATCTTCATAACATTGCAAAAATCAGAAACTTTCTGTCCAAAAATGATGCAGAAAAATGTATCCATGCTTTTGTCACTTCTAGATTAGACTATTGCAATGCTCTACTTTCCGGCTCCCCCGGATGAAGCACTAAAAAAAATTCAGTTAGTGCTAAACATTGCTGCTAGAATCTTGACTAGAACCAAAAAATGTGATCATATTACTCCAGTGCTATCCTCTCTACCCTGGTTTCCTGTTAAGGCTAGGACTGATTTCAAGGTTTTACTGCTAACCTACAAAGAATTAAATGGGCATGCTCCTGCCTATCTTTCCGATTTGGTCCTGCCGTACATACCTACACGTATGCTACGGTCACAAGACAAAGGCCTCCTTACTGTCCCTAGAATTTCTAAGCAAACAGCTGGAGGCAGGGCCTTCTCCTAAAGAGCTCAAATTTTATGGAATGGTCGGCCTATCCATGTGAGAGACACAGACTCTCAGACACTCGACCTTTAAGTCTATATTGAAAACTTGTCTCTTCAGTAGGTCCTATGATTGAGTGTAGTCTGGCCCAGGGTTGTGAAGGTGAACGGAAAGGCACTGGAGCGACAAACCACCCTTTCTTTCTCTGCCTGCCCGGTTCCCCTCTTTCCACTGGGATTCTCTGCCTCTAACCCTATTACGGGGGCTGCGTCACCAGGCTTACTGGTGCTCTTCCAGGCCGTCCCTAGGAGGGGTACGTCACTTGAGTGGGTTGAGCCATTTTCTAATCAATAGCTTATAATTTGTTTTGTGTATGTATATCTTTTACCATCATTTTAGCGTTCCAGTAAATAAATGCTCAACTAAGATTGGTGTGGTACGAACTCATTGGTGAGACCCGGGTCCGTGCAGATTCCCGGATTATGCGATGTTCAGAACGAGACTGTAGAGGTAACTGATTCGTTAGCGGCTATTGTAAAATCGATATTCTGGTATTCTTTGAGTTAATTTGGGAAATAGAAACTCAATAAAACAAATTTTCCCATGGTGCCCCAGGTTAATGAGTTAATAATTGCTTGATTCAGTTAATCAAGCAATTACAAACCTTTAATCATTCGATGAGCAACTGTCGTCACATTAACTAATACAATGTCACGACACATTTGTGTGTCTCTGTGTCCAGTATGAAGGAAATTAGATGTAGTTTTGTGAGACAAAACGATGATGCAGCCAGTCAAGATGCTGTAAATTTTGTAGCTGTAGAACATTTTGAGGATCTGAGGGCCCATGCCGAATCTTTTCAGCCTCCTGAGGGGGAGGAGGCGTTATCGTGCCTTCTTCACAACTATGTTGCTGTGTGTGGACCATGTAAATTACAGAAGTGATGTGGACAGCAAGGAACCTGAAGCTCTTGACCTGCTCCACTACAGCCCCGTCGATGTGGATGGGGGCGTGCTTGGCCCTCTGTTTCCTGTCATCCACGATCAGCTCCTTTGTCATGCTGATGTTGAGGGAGAGGTTGTTGTCCTGGCACAAGTGTATTGATATGTTTTCTACAAAAGATCATTGGCTAGAATGTTGCCACCTGATCTTACCTCGTCCCATCCGCCTTCCGCCTTTACGAACATGTCTTTCCATTGTAGAGAGGTCAGTCGACCATCCAACCTGGTCTCCGGCATTTGTTATTATTCTGTACGTAAATCTGAGATGCTCCATTTAGTGTGATATGTTACATTTCATATGTTATCTATTCATTTATGGATGTCCATCATCCATTTCTTAGGATATGTTACGAATTACAATTCATATGACACGTTCATTGCAATTTGTTGTGACTAACCTTAGCTAGGTGGCCAAAGGAACATAACAGAAATATGATGCCAAGTTTTTGATCTACCAGTAGTTTCTTTGCAAAGATATATAAAGCTATCTGTTACGATCTGTCTAACCCTATTACGGGGGCTGCGTCACCAGGCTTACTGGTGCTCTTCCAGGCCGTCCCTAGGAGGGGTACGTCACATGAGTGGGTTGAGCCATTGACGTGATCTTCCTGTTTCCGGGTTGGCGCCCGCGTTGGATTCATAACATGGGGGAGATCTTTGTGGGCTTTACTCGGCCTTGTCTCTGGGTAGTAGGTTGGTGGTTGAAGGTATCCCTCTAGTGGTGTTGGGGCTCTGCTTTGGAAAAGTGGGTGGGCTTATATCCTGCCTGTTTGGCCCTGTCCGGGGTTATTGTCAGACAGGGCCACAGTGTCTCCCGACCACTCCTGTCTCAGCCTCCAGTGTTTATGCTGTAGTAGTTTGTGTCGGGGGGCTAGGGTCAGTCTGTTATATCTGGAGTATTTCTCCCATCTTATCCGGTGTCCTGTGTGAATGTAAGTATGCTCCCTCTAATTGTCTCTCTCTTTTTCTCGGAGGACCTGAGCCCTAGGACCATGCCTCAGGACTACCTGGCCTGATGACTTCTTGCTGTCCCCAGTCCACCTGGGCATGCTGCTGCTCCAGTTTCAACTGTTCTGCCTGCGGCTATGAAACCCTGACCTGTTCACTGGACGTGCTACCTTGTCCCAGACCTGCTGTTTTGGAACCTCTCTCTACCGCTCCTGCTGTCTCTAACTGTGAATGATCAGCTATGAAATGCCTACTGACATTTACTCCTGAGGTGTTGACCTGTTGCACCCTCTACAACCACTGTGATTATTATTATCTGACCCTGCTGGTCATCTATGAACATTTGAACATGTTGGCCATCTACTGTTATAATCTCCACCCAGCACAGCTAGAAGAGGACTGGCCACTCCTCAGAGCCTGGTTCTTCTCTAGGTTTCTTCCTAGGTTCCAGCCTTTCCAATTGAGTTTTTCTAGCCACCGTGATTCTACATCTGCATTGCTTGCTGTTTGGGGTCTTAGGCTGGGTTTCTGTACAACACTTTTTTTTAACCTTTATTTAATTGGCAAGTCAGTTAAGAACAAATTCTTATTTTCACGGCCTAGGAACAGTGGGTTAACTGCCTGTTCAGGGGCAGAATGACAGATTTGTACCTTTTCAGCTCGGGGATTTGAACATGTAACCTTCTGGTTAGTAGTCCAACACTCTAACCACTAGGCTACCCTGCCGCCCCACCCTGAGGCATCGGCTGATGTAAAAAGCTCTTCATAAATACATTTTATTTGATTGAACTCCAAGGGAGTGATAATTCTGGATGAATAGGCTGGTGTGGCAGTCAAGGGGGGACTGGCATGACACCGCGGGTCGACAAGCGCCAACAACAGGTACGACAAGCTAATTAGGTACAGTAGCTATGTGTAGCTATGAGCTAACCTCTGAGGCAACGGGATAGACCCGAAGCTAACACACGAGGATGAAAATGCCCGGCAAAAGCAATAACAGTTAGCTAGTATGGGCAGCACAATTAAGAGAGAGAGGGGGAGTAGAGTCGTTGAATAATCGTAATTCCGTAAAACAGTAATTCAAAGGGGATTAATAGCAATCTTGTAATGTAAAATACATAAACATGAGAGTAAAGAAAAAGACAGTATGTCACAGCACACCACACTGCCTTTTATAGTGACAGGTCACGTGGGTACAGTAACGGGTGTGGCGTGACTGTAAACATCTTTGATATTATTAAGCATCTCAATCACATCGCCTAAAGGGGAAGGAGTTCCCATAGGTCATTTGGCGACCTGTTATGAAAACGAAAGACGATAGTATCTTCTGGCCGGGAGAGTTTTGACGACGCTCGTTCTGAACGTTAAAACGCTTGTGGTACGTTTTTTTGGAAACATAAGGAACAAATCTTTCATTTCAGCTAGAAATCTTTTTTACATTTTGTATTACTACACATTACTACACACCTTTAAAGGGGTAGTGTTGCCACACAACCATGTCTCCATGTTACAGCCCTTGCTAACATTTTAACGACAGATTGTGGTCCTTCTGTAGCTCAGTTGGTAGAGCATGGCGCTTGTAACGCCAGGGTAGTGGGTTCAATCCCCGGGACCACCCATACTTAGAATGTATGCACACATGACTGTAAGTCGCTTTGGATAAAAGCGTCTGCTAAATGGCATACATTATTATTATATATTATTATATATATTATTATTATATATTTATTATTATAAGACAGAAGCGAGTACCTGTGCTAATTAGCTATCTAGCGTGCTTTGAACACCTGTGTGTAAGCATAACTGGGAAGGAAGTGTAGTTAGTCAACTGGAGGCACACACAAGCGTATGAATCTGTGCACATCTGCTACAGTAAGTGTATCTATTTTATTTGGAAGATTCTTTCTCGTTGATATGTTAAGAGTATTAAGCCAGTAACCAAAAGGTTGCTGCTTCGAATCCCTGAGCCAACTAGGTGAAAAATCTGTAGATTTCCCCTTTAGCAAAGCAATTAATCTTCATTTCTCCTGCAAGTCACTCTGGATGAGAGTGTCTACAAAATGACTAAAATGTCAAATGTAATATATGAAAGATAAGGACATATATCTATCTGGCTAGAATAGCCAGTAATGTGAATTCAAGGGCTGTGATTAGTTTGACACGACCTCTTTGCAGCCATCAGACCTATTCCACCAACACTGTTGGTGTCATGGTAAGACAACTATACATACCATAGGCTCCAAACAAGTCTCATGTGAATAATGTAGCTGCATGTATGTGTTTTACATTCATAGTATACATGACTGTCAACTGAACAGGAACATTTTGAGCTCACTTGGCTAGGTAGCTGTAGATCAATAATGAAGGAAATAACTATTCTTCCTCTTTTCTGCTCAATCACAGAGTGCCCAATATGTTTTGCCCATGACCAGGGAAAGTAAACTTTGTGGACATCTCCCTGCAAGGATACGATGAAGAGAAGCATGAAGAGAGCAGCTATAGGATGGCCATGGGCGAGATGCACGGGATTGATGAGAAGAACGAGGTTAACAACTTGAGTTGGAATGACACAGCAAATATGCATAGATAGTCAGCATTAAGCATGGCAATCATGTCTATATTTGATTTTCTTTCTTCTGTTTGCTTTATTAGGTATTTACACCCACAGTATATATCTCCCTTAACTTCTTTCACTGACTCTACAACCTCTTACCTCCCTCCAGGTTCACTGTGGAGTCCCAGCCTTTACAGTCATGTACAGTGTATTGGGTTTAGGCTGGCTGGGCTGCTTCATGTCATACGTTAGACCAGTCATCGACAAAGCCTACTCAACTTTGCCAAAAACTGCCTGAAATGGACCGGACCAGAAGACTGTACTACAGGACGCTGTCTAAAGAAACAACCTTGACCAGGCAGTGCGTTTAAGAATTTAACCATACACAGACGAGACTGTGACAGCATCTCTTTACAGGTGTGGCACCACTTTACTTTAATATAAACTATATTTCCTCTCCATTTCTGGTGCTCTTGACTGGAACTTAATTATAGAGCTTCCGCTCCTTTAGCTGGAACACATGCAAGAAATGTACATTACATAAATGCCCTTTGAAGCCCTATCTCTTTGCAATACAGACATATTTTCCATTTGAAAGCATTGGGCTGATAAGGCATACCTACTTAAAGCTACCACTAGATGGTATCCTTATCTGAGACAATAATATTGAATAGATCCCAATACATTTTAAGTTATTGTTTGTAATTCACTCATGCACAAATTATTTGCTGAAGTTAATTTTGATTCCTCGACTGTATCCCTTCAGAGAGGCACGTCAACTCTTTCTAATCTTCAGAGTCCTTGCCACCTGTTTCCTCAGCAAGGAGTCACTGTACATCATGTGTCTGACAAAGATTGAGATGCATATTGATTATCTATGTTGTTTGTCGAAAATGGACCTGGGATGTGACAGGGTTGGTTCTAGGTTCTTGGGCTTTGGCCATTGTACCTGTTGACCTACTGTGTATTGCCTTATGCTTAAGGCTAATGTACATACTGCAAATATTTGGAACGTAAATTAACAATGCTAGTGGGATGAGAAATATACACTGTAAATGTGTAAACGTTAGATCTGAGAAGCATAACAAATAATCACTTGACTCCCACATCTGTCTAAAACACAGTATGTACTGGGTAGAACATAATTGGACAAAAGCTGAAGAACATTCGCACATCCAGGTACTTTCCGCAGGTGCTGGAGTTGTAGGCAAACTAAAAAAAATGTATAACATAGTTTCACAATATTAACACTCAATGTATGAAAGTATATGATCATACACAGGGAATATTCAATTAGGTTAAAAACATTTTTTTTAGACATATTGAGACTATAATAACGGTTTTAAAGTCGAACTCCTCATTAAGGCCAAGAAGTGTACTGCCCCTATATATAGGACCTTCCATCCCCACCTGGGATTACGGATGCCTGATAAAGACCTAAGAGTCGAAACATTGTTTTAAATCAATAGAACATAATTGTGTCATGCAAAGTGTGACTGACATCCATGACAACTTCCTTAACTCACTTTTAAATCCCTATCACCCCTTCTCTAATTCTAGACATCTACTCCATGTACTCCACAGCCTGTAGTCAGTCAGTGCTGACAGACAGGATAGAGCGCAAAATATTAAGGAAGAAAGGAGGACAACAGGAGGAGATTGACTCTCCAAGTCTGACTCATGTCATATTTGCTGAGAATGTAGTTTCAGAGGTGAAAATACTTTGTTACTCAGTGCCTGTAGTTTAATATCCTTTTGGATTTTTTTAAGCTTTGAAAAAAACTGTTCCTTCGTCCCAAATGCACATACAGTGGCAAGAAAAAGTATGTGAACCCTTTAGAATGACCTGGATTTCTGCATATTAATTGGTAATCAAATTTGATCTGATCTTCATCTAAGTCACAACAGACAAACAGTTTGCTTAAACTAATAAAACATACATTATTGTATTTTTCTTGTCTATATTGAATACATAATTTAAACATTCACAGCGTAGGTTGGAAAAAGTCTCCAATCAATGAGACAAGATTGGAAATGTTGCCTGGCCCTATAAAAAACAATTGCAAAATTTGTGTTTGCTATTCACAGGAAGCATTGCCTGATGTGAACATTGCCTCGTACAAAATAGATCTCAGAATACCTAAGATTAAGAATTGTTGACTTGCATAAAGCTGGAAAGGGTTATAAAAGTAATTTTAAAAGCCTTGATGTTCATCAGTCCATGGTAAGAGACATTGTCTATAAATGGAGAAAGTTCATCACTGTTGCTACTCTCCCTAGGACTGGCCATCCTGCAAAGATGACTGCAAGAGCACAGCGCATAATGCTCAATGAGGTTAAGAAGAATCCTAAAGACTTACAGAAGTCTCTGGAACATGCTAACATCTCTGTTGATGATTCTATGATACGTAAAACACTAAACAAGAATGGTGTTCATGGGAGGACACCACAGAAGAAGCTACTGCTGTTCAGAAAACACATTGCTGCATGTCTGAAGTTTGCAAAAGTGCATCTGGATGTTCCACAGCGCTACTGGCAAAATATTCTGTGGACAGAATTGTTTGGAAGGAACCCACAATACTATGTGTGGAGAAAAAAGGCACAGCACACCAACATCAGAACCTCATCCCAACTGCAATGTATGGTGGAGGGAGCATGATGATTTGGGACTGCTTTGCTTTCTCAGGGCCTGGACAGCTTGATATCATTGACGGAAAAATAAGTTCCCAAGTTTATCAAGACATGTTAGGAGAATGTTAGGCTATCTGTCCACCAATTGAAGCTCAACAGAAGTTGGGTGATCCACAGGACAACGGCCCAAAACACAGAAGTAAATCAAAAACAGAATGACCCGATTGAAATGCTGTGGCATGACCTCAAGAGAGCAGTTCACACCCGACATCCCAACAATATTGCTGAACTGAAACAGTTTTGTAAAGAGGAATGGTCCAAAATTCCTCCTGACTGTTCTGCAGGTCTGATCTGCAACTACAGAAAATGTTTGGTTGAGGTTATTGCTGCCAAAGGAGGTTCAACCGATTACTTTTTCCACCCTGCACTGTGAATGTTTACACAGTGTGTTCGATAAAGACATGAAAATGTATAATTGTTTGTGTGTTATTAGTTTAAGCTGACTGTGTTTGTCTATTGTTGTGACCTAGATGAAGATCAGATCAAATTTTTTGACCAATTTATGCAGGAATCCAGGTATTTCCAAAGGGTTCACATACTTTTTCTTGCCACTGTACATATACACCTTTCTGTTTTAATTACTGTGTATGTACGCAACCTGGTCTCAGAGAATTTTGCATTATTCTGTATGTAAATCCGAGACACTCCATTTATACTGAACAAAAATATAAACGCAACATGCAACAGTCTCAAAGATGTTTCAGCTCATATAAGGAAATCAGTTATTGGAAATCAATTAATTCGGCCCTAATCTATGGATTTCACATTACTGGGAATACAGATATGCATCTGTTGGTCACAGACGCCTTAAAAAAGAAAAGTAGGGGAGTGGATCAGAAAACCAGTCCGTATCTGGCGTGACCACCATTTGCCTCATGCAGCACGACACATCTCCTTCGCATATAGTTTATTAAGTTGTTGATAGGGGCCTGTGGAAGGGTTGACGTACTCCTTTTCAATGGCTGTGCGAAGTTTCTGGATATTGGGGAGAACTGGAACACGTTACCGCACACTTCAATCCAGAGCATCCCAAACCTGCTCAATTGGTGACATGTCTGGAGAGTTCAGGCCATGGAAAAACCGGGACACTTTCAGCATCCAGGAATTGTGTACAGATCCTTGCGACTTGGGGCCATGCATTATCATGTTGAAGCATGAGGTGATGGCGGCGGATGAATGGCATAACAATGGGCCTGAGGATTTCTTCACCGTATAAAATGCAATTGTGTTCGTTATGCCTGCCCATACCATAACTCCACCGCCAACATAGGGCACTCTGTTCAAACTTTGACATCAGCAAACCGCACAACTCCGTGCACGCTGTCTGCCATCTGCCCAGTACAGTTGAAATAAAGATTAATCAGTGAAGAGCACATTTCACCAGCGTTCTAGTGGCCATTGAAGGTGAGCATTTGCCCATAGCAGCAGGAAGTAGGGGTGCTGAGGGTGCTGCAGCACCGCCTGAATTTTTTTTTATTATAAAAAATTGCACAAAGTAGTGCACTGGGCCTTTACTAGTCCTGTATTAGCGGACCAATATAGCCTTCTGTAGCAGAGCCCCCAAAAACATGTATAGCACCGCAATATACTGTATCTCAGTTTATTGCATAAATCGGCATCCATTAGATTGCAATGCTGGTGCAGTAAAATAATCCAGTCCAGTTTAATGAAATACAGTGTAGGCTAATCCAAGTGTAGGCTATGACACAATGTAAATGGAGAACAACGCTAAAACGTGGCCAGTGGCATATCGAAATAGTGTTGTGAAGACTCTGGGTGAACAGAGGCGTTGTCCATGGTGCTGTCATTCAAGGGCCTTTATTTGCCCTGTTCTTATTGAGCACTGGACGGTTGCATTTTGGCTGCTGCGCAGATGGATGAAGCCGGTGGTGTGTACATGCAGCATACAGACACCACCGCCTACAGTCCTACCACAGATTTTGCTTGCAGTGGTGTAGTGCTATTTTTTTTAGATGAGGGTGCGCAAAAAAATATGTAAATGACGTCATAATTTCTTCAATCAACTTTGGTACAGACAGATGTAGCCTATTGAATAGCCTATCATTGCTCTCTAACCCTGTTTCCGGAGTGCTACTGTCCTGTAGAGTTATTCGGGTTATGTTATATTTAATCCAATTAATCGTTATGTGATCTTGCAAGACATTGATTCAGCTTTGATCTAACTTTACTAAACAAGCGCCATTGTGAGAAGTGATGATCTTCTATTTGTAGAAATACTAACAATATAATAAGTAAAAGAAAACAGAGGGCAGAACTATCAATTCATATCATTTATTTTCATAGATTTTAATCATCAAATCAGTTGACCAAGTAGTAAATATAAATCATTACTACTTAGAACTGCAGCATATTCATTTTAATAGAGTCATAATATCATGGGGTATTCATGAATCTACCTACATTTATCATTACCTCCAATTCACAGTCATCATAGCCTAACGATCCCAAGCAGGGCTACAGCAACTTCCAGAGAGGGTCAGGCTTTTGGGCTTTAAGGTGGCCAATCTGGTTTGGGTGTCCTCAGTAGAATGGTGTCGCTGTAACCAAGTGGTCACATATCGTTCTGGGTTCCATTGCGCAAGAGCAGGTCGGTGGAGTTTTATGAACATCAAGGCAGACCGGTACATTTTTTTGACATTATGAAGTTGTCAATGGGCCTCTACAGTGCTCATATGTAGCCTACAGTTCTTCATCATTCACCAGAGCGAAGACAGGGAAGAAACCACTATTTACCTACCACTAGGCTGTTGTAGCCTACATATTTATTTGGTTTGTCACTATCATATTTCATAGAATTTGTGTGGTAATTAAATATAATTTATTTCAAATTTATCCTGCAGGTGAAGAAGCCGGATGTGGAGGTCCTGAGCTGGCGTGGCTATACATGATCTGCAATTGTGAGGCTGGTTGGATGTACTCCCAAATTCTCTAAAATAGCATATGGTAGTGAAATTAACATTCAGTTATCTGTTAACAGCTCTTGTGGACATTCCTGCAGTCAGCACGCCAATTGCACGCTCCCTCAAAACTTGAGACATCTGTGGCATTGTGTTGTGCGATTAAAATGCACATTTAGAGTGGCCTTGTATTGTCCCCAGTACAAATCAAATCAAATCAAATTTATTTATATAGCCCTTCGTACATCAGCTGATATCTCAAAGTGCTGTACAGAAACCCAGCCTAAAACCCCAAACAGCAAACAATGCAGGTGTAAAAGCACGGTGGCTAGGAAAAACTCCCTAGAAAGGCCAAAACCTAGGAAGAAACCTAGAGAGGAACCGGGCTATGTGGGGTGGCCAGTCCTCTTCTGGCTGTGCCGGGTAGAGATTATAACAGAAAATGACCAAGATGTTCAAATGTTCATAAATGACCAGCATGGTCAAATAATAATAAGGCAGAACAGTTGAAACTGGAGCAGCAGCACAGTCAGGTGGACTGGGGACAGCAAGGAGCCATCATGTCAGGTAGTCCTGGGGCACGGTCCTAGGGCTCAGGTCCTCCGAGAGAGAGAAAGAAAGAGAGAATTAGAGAGAGCATATGTGGGGTGGCCAGTCCTCTTCTGGCTGTGCCGGGTGGAGATTATAACAGAACGTGGCCAAGATGTTCAAATGTTCATAAATGACCAGCATGGTTGAATAATAGTAAGGCAGAACAGTTGAAACTGGAGCAGGAGCATGGCCAGGTGGACTGGGGACAGCAAGGAGTCCTCATGTCAGGTAGTCCTGGGACATGGTCCTAGGGCCCAGGCCAGTTGAAACTGGAGCAGCAGCATGGCCAGGTGGACTGGGGACAGCAAGGAGTCATCATGTCAGGTAGTCCTGGGGCATGGTTCTAGGGCTCAGGTCCTCCGAGAGAGAGAAAGAAGGAGAGAAGGAGAGAATTAGAGAACGCACACTTAGATTTACACAGGACACCGAATAGGACAGGAGAAGTACTCCAGATAAACAAACTGACCCCAGCCCCCCGACACATAAACTACTGCAGCATAAATACTGGAGGCTGAGACAGGAGGGGTCAGGAGACACTGTGGCCCCATCCGAGGACACCCCCGGACAGGGCCAAACAGGAAGGATATAACCCCACCCACTTTGCCAAAGCACAGCCCCCACACCACTAGAGGGAAATCTACAACCACCAACTTACCATCCTGAGACAAGGCCGAGTATAGCCCACAAAGATCTCCGACACGGTACAACCCAAAGGGGGAAACCCAGACAGGCCGACCACAACAGTGAATCAACCCACCCAGGTGACGCACCCCCAGGGACGGCACGAGAGAGCCCCAGCAAGCCAGTGACTCAGCCCCGTAACAGGGTTAGAGGCAGAGAATCCCAGTGGAAAAAGGGGAACCGGCCAGGCAGAGACAGCAAGGGCGGTTCGTTGCTCCAGAGCCTTTCCGTTCACCTTCCCACTCCTGGGCCAGACTACACTCAATCATATGACCCACTGAAGAGATGAGTCTTCAGTAAAGACTTAAAGGTTGAGACCGAGTTTGCGTCTCTGACATGGGTAGGCAGACCGTTCCATAAAAATGGAGCTCTATAGGAGAAAGCCCTGCCTCCAGCTGTTTGCTTAGAAATTCTAGGGACAATTAGGAGGCCTGCGTCTTGTGACCGTAGCGTACGTATAGGTATGTACGGCAGGACCAAATCAGAGAGGTAGGTAGGAGCAAGCCCATGTAATGCTTTGTAGGTTAGCAGTAAAACCTTGAAATCAGCCCTTGCTTTGACAGGAAGCCAGTGTAGAGAGGCTAGCACTGGAGTAATATGATCAAATTTTTTGGTTCTAGTCAGGATTCTAGCAGCCGTATTTAGCACTAACTGAAGTTTATTTAGTGCTTTATCCGGGTAGCCGGAAAATAGAGCATTGCAGTAGTCTAACCTAGAAGTGACAAAAGCATGGATTAATTTTTCTGCATCATTTTTGGACAGAAAGTTTCTGATTTTTGCAATGTTATGTAGATGGAAAAAAGCTGTCCTCGAAATGGTCTTGATATGTTCTTCAAAAGAGAGATCAGGGTCCAGAGTAACGCCGAGGTCCTTCACAGTTTTATTTGAGACGACTGTACAACCATTAAGATTAATTGTCAGATTCAACAGAAGATCTCTTTGTTTCTTGGGACCTAGAACAAGCATCTCTGTTTTGTCCGAGTTTAATAGTAGAAAGTTTGCAGCCATCCACTTCCTTATGTCTGAAACACATGCTTCTAGCGAGGGCAATTTTGGTGCTTCACCGTGTTTCATTGAAATGTACAGCTGTGTGTCATCCGCATAGCAGTGAAAGTTTACATTATGTTTTCGAATAACATCCCCAAGAGGTAAAATATATAGTGAAAACAATAGTGGTCCTAAAACAGAACCTTGAGGAACACCGAAATGTACAGTTGATTTGTCAGAGGACAAACCATTCACAGAGACAAACTGATATCTTTCCGACAGATAAGACCTAAACCAGGCCAGAACATGTCCGTGTAGACCAATTTGGGTTTCCAATCTCTCCAAAAGAATGTGGTGATCGATGGTATCAAAAGCAGCACTAAGGTCTAGGAGCACGAGGACAGATGCAGAGCCTCGGTCCGATGCCATCAAAATGTCATTTACCACCTTCACAAGTGCCGTCTCAGTGCTATGATGGGGTCTAAAACCAGACTGAAGCATTTCGTATACATTGTTTGTCTTCAGGAAGGCAGTGAGTTGCTGCGCAACAGCCTTCTCTAAAATCTTTGAGAGGAATGGAAGATTTGATATAGGCCGATAGTTTTTTATATTTTCTGGGTCAAGGTTTGGCTTTTTCAAGAGAGGCTTTATTACTGCCACTTTTAGTGAGTTTGGTACACATCCAGTGGATAGAGAGCCGTTTATTATGTTCAACATAGGAGGGCCAAGCACAGGAAGCAGCTCTTTCAGTAGTTTAGTTGGAATAGGGTCCAGTATACAGCTTGAAGGTTTAGAGGCCATGATTATTTTCATCATTGTGTCAAGAGATATAGTACTAAAACACTTGAGCGTCTCTCTTGATCCTAGGTCCTGGCAGAGTTGTGCAGACTCAGGACAACTGAGGTTTGGAGGAATACGCAGGTTTAAAGAGGAGTCCGTAATTTGCTTTCTAATAATCATAATCTTTTCCTCAAAGAAGTTCATGAATTTATCACTGCTAAAGTGCAAGTCATCCTCTCTTGGGGAATGCTGCTTTTTAGTTAGCTTTGCCACAGTATCAAAAAGGAATTTCGGATTGTTCTTATTTTCCTCAATTAAGTTAGAAAAATAGGACGATCGAGCAGCAGTAAGGGCTCTTCGGTACTGCACGGTACCATCCTTCCAAGCTAGTCGGAAGACTTCCAGTTTGGTGTGGCGCCATTTCCGTTCCAATTTTCTGGAAGCTTGCTTCAGAGCTCGGGTATTTTCTGTGTACCATGGAGCTAGTTTCTTATGAGACATTTTTTTAGTTTTTAGGGGTGCAACTGCATCTAGGGTATTGCGCAAGGTTAAATTGAGATCCTCAGTTAGGTGGTTAACGGATTTTTGTCCTCTGGCGTCCTTGGGTAGGCAGAGGGAGTCTGGAAGGGCATCAAGGAATCTTTGTGTTGTCTGTGAATTTATAGCACGACTTTTGATGTTCCTTGGTTGGGGTCTGAGCAGATTATTTGTTGCAATTGCAAACGTAATAAAATGGTGGTCTGATAGTCCAGGATTATGAGGAAAACATTAAGATCCACAACATTTATTCCATGGGACAAAACTAGGTCCAGCGTATGACTGTGAGAGTGAGTGGGTCCAGAGACATGTTGGACAAAACCCACTGAGTCGATGATGGCTCCAAAAGCCTTTTGGAGTGGGTCTGTGGACTTTTCCATGTGAATATTAAAGTCACCAAAGATTAGAATATTATCTGCAATGACTACAAGGTCTGATAGGAATTCAGGGAACTCAGTGAGAAACGCTGTATATGGCCCAGGAGGCCTGTAAACAGTAGCTATAAAAAGTGATTGAGTAGGCTGCATAGATTTCATGACTAGAAGCTCAAAAGACGAAAACGTCATTTTCTTTTTTTGTAAATTGAAATTTGCTATCGTAAATGTTAGCAACACCTCCGCCTTTGCGGGATGCACGGGGGATATGGTCACTAGTGTAGCCAGGAGGTGAGGCCTCATTTAACACAGTAAATTCATCAGGCTTAAGCCATGTTTCAGTCAGGCCAATCACATCAAGATTATGATCAGTGATTAGTTCATTGACTATAATTGCCTTTGAAGTAAGGGATCTAACATTAAGTAGCCCTATTTTGAGATGTGAGGTATCATGATCTCTTTCAGTAATGACAGGAATGGAGGTGGTCTTTATCCTAGTGAGATTGCTAAGGCGAACACCGCCATGTTTAGTTTTGCCCAACCCAGGTCGAGGCACAGACACGGTCTCAATGGTGATAGCTAAGCTGACTACACTAACTATGCTAGTGGCAGACTCCACTATGCTGGCAGGCTGGCTAATAGCCTGCTGCCTGGCCTGCACCCTATTTCATTGTGGAGCTAGAGGAGTTAGAGCCCTGTCTATGTTGGCAGATAAGATGAGAGCACCCTCCAGCTAGGATGGAGTCCGTCACTCCTCAGCAGGTCAGGCTTGGTCCTGTTTGTGGGCGAGTCCCAGAAAGAGGGCCAATTATCTACAAATTCTATCTTTTGGGAGGGGCAGAAAACAGTTTTCAACCAGCGATTGAGTTGTGAGACTCTGCTGTAGAGCTCATCACTCCCCCTAACTGGGAGGGGGCCAGAGACAATTACTCGATGCCGACACATCTTTCTAGCTGATATGCACGCAGAAGCTATGTTGCGCTTGGTGATCTCTGACTGTTTCATCCTAACATCGTTGGTGCCGACGTGGATAACAATATCTCTATACTCTCTACACTCGCCAGTTTTAGCTTTAGCCAGCACCATCTTCAGATTAGCCTTAACGTCGGTAGCCCTGCCCCGGGTAAACAGTGTATGATCGCTGGATGATTCGCTTTAAGTCTAATACTGCGGGTAATGGAGTCGCCAATGACTAGAGTTTTCAATTTGTCAGAGCTAATGGTGGGAAGCTTCGGCGTCTCAGACCCCGTAACGGGAGGAGTAGAGACCAGAGAAGACTCGGCCTCTGACACCGACCCGCTGCTTAATGGGGAGAACCGGTTGAAAGTTTCTGTCTGCTGAATGAGCGACACCGGTTGAGCGTTCCTACAGCATTTCCTACCAGAAACCGTGAGAAAGTTGTCCGGCTGCGGGGACTGTGCCAGGGGATTTATACTACTATCTGTACTTACTGGTGGCACAGACGCTGTTTCATCCTTTCCTACACTGAAATTACCCTTGCCTAACGATTGCGTCTGAAGCTGGGCTTGCAGTACAGCTATCCTCGCCGTAAGGCGAGCACAGCGGCTGCAATTAGAAGGCATCATGTTAATGTTACTACTTAGCTTCGGCTGTTGGAGGTCCTGACGAATCGTGTCCAGATAAAGCGTCCGGAGTGAAAAAGTCGAGGAAAAAATAAATATATGAACGGTAATTAAAAAGTGAAACCCGTAAAGTTGTCAGGTAGCAAAATAGGTTGGCAACAAAACGCACCTTTGTATCGATCATGCTGTTTAATCAGCTTCTTGATATGCCACACCTGTCAGGTGGATGGATTACCTTGGCAAAGAAAAAATGCTCACTAACAGAGATGGAAACAAATTTGTGAGAAATAATATTTATGTGCATTTCAGCTTATGAAACATTGAACCAGCACTTTACATGTTGAGTTTATATATTTGGTCAGTGTAGATTCTCCCTCTTTCTAAATTTCTAACTGAGATTTTAATCTCTGTCACAACTGCTGGCATTAGGTTTGCTGTTTATAACTGTGTTTTCCGTTAATTGTATTTTGGCAAATTAAGAAAATTGTGTTTTATTAGCTACTTCATTACAGGAGTTGCATGTTCTATAATAGTCTCTATATAGCCTTTTGACTGTAAGATAATAGGCTTGCTATTGTTGCATGTTTCCATTAAGCTCATAGTGAAAAATGTCAGATCCTCGTGTGCATGCATAGTATCAGAGAGGAAGAAGTTAAGCAAGAGGTTTCACACTCGCAAAAATCTGTCCAAAATACGCTTATTTTGGGCCTAAGCTTGCCGCCTGCCTGCCTTCTCGCCTTGGGATGACTACCATTGTTAGGGCGGAAACATAAGCATCTCGTCATTATGTACAGATCTCTGATAGTCTTGTCTGTTGGTCACGTCACTTTAGTGTTTGGAAAAAATGTAACAGTTTGTTGACCGGTTAATGAAGGTCAGTTAGTCGGCAGCAAAATTTACAGAAATTAGCATCCCTATTACAAATTTGCAAAACGCATGAATTCTAGCTAGGTGGATAACGTTAGCTAGCTCACGAACGTTAGCTAGGATAGGGGTTAGGGTTAAGTTTAGGAGTTAGGTTAAATAGTTAAGGTTCGTGTTAGGGTTGGAGTTAGGGGAAGGGTTAGGGTTATTATTTATTTTAAAATTATATAATGTGTTTTTTTGTTATGATATTTCTGTCAACGTGCAATTAGCTTCAGCCTCTCAAAGCTATGAATCACTCTGATGTATACAACAACTTGTCTCGCACATAATTGTGAAATGTCTGGCCTCTGTTGGTCTGTTGTGCTCAGCTGAAGCCTTTACATTCAAGTAGTAACTTATCTCACTTCTCTCAGACCCAGTCATTCCCATCCCAGACTTGGATTGGTGTTGGTGATGCAACAACTGAGCAATTAAAAGCAGTAAGTCATGTATAGTTTTGACTGTGTTCTGCTGGAGTGTGAGGGGTTAACGGCAGCCTGCCTGCATCTAGAGGCTGTACCCTCCCTGGTCAGTGGTCAGTCAGTGTAAGAGACACTTTGTTTGGGACAGAAAGGCCTTGTGAGAGAGGGAATGAGTGTGTCCGTGCCAGCCAGAGAGAAGACACAAGGTCAGTAATCCCCCGCCTTTCACTCTGAAATAGCACAGATAACAAAAGGCATGAAATTACTTTTATCCAATTGACATTTTTCCCCTAAAGTTAATGTATAAATAAATGACATGTTATGACCTTTGTTTCCATTCTATTGACTTGTGAAGTCACTTTTGCTATCACAATGGACGGAGATGACGTTATCTTTGTATCCCTATTACACAAAGGACACATTATGGTGCCCATTTGACATGTCGTGTGACCAGAGAGTTTGACCTAATTTTGTCCCGCATGTGGTTGGAAATAATGCAAACTAAAATTCACAACACTCACACTAACTTTCAGAAGCTTGATTGTAGACTGATGTTAAGACCAGCTCTGAGTTCACGGAGCGAGCAGCAGAGGAGAAGCACAGTAGCTGCAACTGTAGGTGGAAAGAGACTGAACAAATACAGCAACCTAATTCTCCAGATAACTTTTGTTTTATTTTCTTGTATTGCATGACTTTTGGCAAGTATGAATGCCTTTCTTGGTGCATGTGATTTTCTGCTGCTCATTAGTGACTTCAACTAATAGAGGTTACCCTGTGATTGTTGAAGAATATGACTCTTACCTTCACCGTTGTTGATATTTTAGTTGTCTCTGAAGACTTACATTTTTTTTTTTTTTTTTTCATGACATTTATTTGTATTTTATAGACCTGAAACGAGAGTTGTGCACATCGTACGCACTGTACCTTTAAGTCATGGATAGATGTTGAGATCTTATTCCATGACAAGTGTCTTTGTTTTACTGTGTATGACTGAGTACTCTTCTAGCTGTTCGTCAGAAGGAATCAGAGGCAGGGTCAAGCTTTAAAAGAGGGATGTTCTTTCACTGAATCAGCAGTTTTGTAATGAGACAGCCAGTGAATAGTGTATATAGAATATATATTATAATATATATACAGTGTCTTCAGAAAGTATTCATACCCTTTGACTTATTCCAAATGTTGTTGTGTTAGAGCCTGAATTCAAATGGATTAAATATATTTTTATCACACTCATCTACGCACAATACCCCACAATGACTAAGTGAAAACATGTTTTTAGAAATGAAATACAGAAATATCTCATTTAAATAAGTATTCACACCCCGGAGTCAATACATGTTAGAATCCCCTTTGGCAGTGATTATAGCTGTGAGTCTTTCTGGGTTAGTCTCTAAGAGCATTGCACACCTGGATTGTAAAATATTCACACATTATTCTTCTTTAAATTCTTCAAGCTCTGTCAAGCTGGTTATTGATCATTGCTAGACAGCAATTTTCAAGTCTTGCCATAGATTTTCAAGACGATTTAAGTCAAAACTGTAACTAGGAACATTCAATGTTGTCTTGGTAAGCAACTCCAGTGTATATTTGGCCTTATGTTTGAGGTTATTGTCTTGCTGAAAGGTGAATTTGTCTCCCAGTATCTGTTGGAAAGCATACTGAACCAGGTTTTCCTCTAGGATTTTACCTGTTCTTAGCTCTATTCCGTTTCTTTTTATCATAAAAAAACTTCCTAGGCACTTGAAACAGAGCATCCTAGTCCTTGCGGCGACATGCATACCCATAACATGACGCAGCCACCACCATGCTTGAAAATATGAAGAGTGGTACTCAGTGATGTGTTGTGTTGGTTTTGCCCCAAACATAACGCTTTGTATTCAGGTCAAATGTTAATTGCTTTGCCATTTTTTGCAGTTTTACCTTAGTGCCTTATTGCAAACAGGATGCATGTTTTGGAATATTTGTATTCTGTACAGGCTTCCTCATATTCACTCTGTAACTTGTGGAGTAACTGGAATGTTGTTTTCTATCACAGCCGTTCACCTCTGTAACGGTGTTAAAGTCACCCTTGGCACCATGGTGCCCTTTGTGAGGTATTGGAAAACCTCCCTCGTCTTTGTGGTTCAATCTGTTTTTGAAATTCACTGCTGGACTGAGCGACCTTACAGATAATTGTATGTGTGGGGTACAGAGATGAGGTAGTCATTCAAAAATTATTGCACAAAGAGTGAGTCCGTTCAACATATTATATGACTTGTAAAGCACATTTTCACTCCTGAACTTAGTTAGGATTGTCATAACAAACAGGTTGAATACCTATTGACTAAAGACATTTCAGCTCTTCATTGTTTATTAATTTGTAAACATTTCAAAAAAAAATAATTCCACTTTGACATTATGGAGTATTGTTTGTAGGCCAGTGACACATGCTCTCAATTTAATCCATTTTAAATTCAGTCTGTGACACAACAAAATGTGGAAATTTATATATTTTTATTTTATTTTTTGGTTCCCATGATTGCACATAGAAGCTGTTGGCATGCATTTAGATGCATTCACTGTTTTGGTATTGACCATATTTTAGCTGTCTCTTTTGCGGACATACAGTATTTGCTTTTGATTGAAGATCACAGTTATAATGACAGTCTTGGTAGCCTGATTGTTTATACTTGTCCATGTTAATTTCATTTTCATGGCACTTGAAATGGTCCAGGCTCAAACCAGGCTTAAAATTCTAACTACCGGTAACAGTCAGGAGAAACAGAGCATTAGAGGGGCAACAGAGCATAAGCACTCCAGATCAGTCCAAATGAAGATGATGCTTAGTATTGCACCTGCCACCTGATGTTACCTCAAGAATACTCCTTTGTAATCTGGTAACTGCCACCCCTCCTCCTCACTGGTGTAGGCCTAGTGACACTGCTTGTACATTGAGTGATGGATTGTCTCTGACTCCGTTCCTGAACAGGCAGCTTGTGTAGAGATGGAGAAATCCTCCCACATGCCATCTGCTCCTAGCCAAGCCCTAGCCTCACGTGCCAAAGGGGACCCACGGGACATAGAGACATTGTTGTCCTCACAGAGCTGCCTCCACCCGCCTCTCGAGCCCTTCACACTGTGCAATCTGGTGCATGGCACTGGTCAGACTGAAACCCTGCTGAAGTCAAATGCATGGGAAGAAAGAGGCCATGCCAAGAGCCAAGCTGAACATACTTTTTGCTTTTGTTTCCTTTGTGAGGGGACTCAAGTTCTGTTTCAATCAAGATGACGTGGAGGGAAAAGCCCAGATCAGTACAAGTGGATGAGCCATGCTCAAGTTCTATTCTCATTCCTGTGACACTGTTATATGTCTGTTATTGCAGGGGCCTCAGTGGTTGACATCATGGTCATGGTCAAAACTGGTAGTGATCTGTGACTCCAAGCCCCGATTGCAATGGCTCGCCTATCACGACTCAGGATATTTTTATTTAACCTTTATTTAACTAGGCAAGTCAGTTTAAGAACACAATCTTATTTTACATTAAGAACACACTCTTATTTTACAATGATGGCCTACCCCGGCCAAACCCTCTCCTAAACCTGATGACGCTGGGCCAATTATACTCCATCGTATGGGACTCCCGATCACGGCCGGTTGTGATACAGCCCGGGATCGAACCAGGGTCTGTAGTGACACTTCTAGCACTGAGATGCAGTGCGCTGCACCACTCGGGAGCCCTATGGCCCAGATGCAGACACAGGAGGCTGGAGAAACGGAAAACACGCTGGTGGTGCACCAAAAGAACTGGCAACAGACAGACAGAAAACACAGTTATAAATACACAGAGGATAATGGGAAAAATCGGAGACACCTAGTGGAGGGTGGAAACCATCACAAGGCAGATGAAACAGATCAGGGTGTGACAGAATCCCCCCCCCACCCAGCGATGAGGGTGTTCCTACCCAGGCCCATACCTGGTTGATTGGGGTGTTGGTGTCGGAACACAGCGATGAGGGCTGGGTACAGGATGTTTCTAGTGGAAACCCAGCACCTCTCCTCTGGGCAATAACCCTCCCAGTCAACCAGGTACTGGGGCAACAGAAGACGAACAGCAGTGAAGATTTTAGAGATGGGGAAAGGGCAGATAAAGCAGGGGGAAAGTTTACGGGACTCCACCCTGAAGGGCAGATCCCAAGGGAAGAGCCATACCCTCTGCCTGAGATGATAGCGGGGAGCTGGCATCCGGTGGCGGTCCACCTGTCACAGATACCTGGAGTTGGTCTTAAATAGAACAGACCGGGCTCTCTTCCAGCGGTGGAGGGTTTGCTGACTTTTTCCTCTTGCTCAGGGAAGAGCGAAGGCTAGTAACTGAAGGAACACTCAAAGTGTGAGAGACCAGTGGCTGAGCAGGGAAGGGTGTTGTGGACGTACACCACCCACACAAGTTGCTGGCTCCAGGTGGTGGGGTTGGCAGAGACGAGGCAACAAAGAGTCATCTCCAGGTCCTGATTGGCTCATTCCGACTGGCTTTGGATTGGGGATTAAACCCAGAAAACTGTCTGGTTGATGCAAAATGGGTGCAAAATGCCTTCCAGAACCTGGACGAGAAGTGAGGACCACGATCGGAGACCATGTCGACCGGAAGTCCATGGATCCAGAAGATGTGCTGCACCATAAGCTGGGCCGTCACATTTCGTGTGCCGAAATGTGTGGCTTTGGAAAACCTATCCACAACCGTAAGGATGGTGGTGTTGCCATCTGATGGGGGGAGACCAGTGACAAATTCCAGGGATATATAGGACCAGGGTCAGTGAGGAACAGGGAATGGTTGAAGGCCAACTGGAGCTTGCCGCTGAGTCTTGTTCTGTGCGCACATAGTGCAGGCGACGATGAATGCGGAGATGTCAGGAACCATGGTGGGCCACCAAAAACATTTTTGGATGAATGCCAGGGTCCAACAGGAGCCGGGATAACTGGTAAGTTTAGAGGAATGAACCCATTCCAGGACCGGGAACCGGGCCGAATCATGGACAAACATCCGGTTAGCCAGGGGCCCCACCCCCTGGTTCTGGCTGTGAACGTTGCACCTTGTGGACCAGGCTCCCGATACCCCAGACAAGTGTAGCTGCAAGACAGGAGATAGGGAGGATGTTTTGTGGGTCAGAGGGTGTAGCCGTAGAACTAGACAGGCTTAACAGTCTTGGACCCAGGGCGGTAGGAGATGGTAAAATGGAACCGAGTAAATAACAGTGCCCAACAAGCCTGCTTTGAGTTGAGGCATTTTGCGGTGCCAAGATATTCTAGATTATTATGGTTGGTCTACACCAAGAATGGGTGTTCGTTCCCCTTCAAGGAAGTGCCTCCACATCTCCAGGGCCATCTTGACTGCGAGAAGTTCCCAATTAACAACGTCATAATTCCTCTCAGAGGGATTAGGGTGATGGGACAGGAAAGCGCACGGATGCAACTTTTGGTTCTGGGCAGAACGTTGGGACAGAACGGCCCCCACTCTAACGTCCGAGGCGTCGACCCCCACCACGAACTGACAGGACGGGTCCGGATGGATTAGGATGGGGGCAGTGATGAAATTATGCTTAGGATCCAAAAACAGCAGCTGGGGACCATGTGAACGGAACCTTGGGAGAGGTGAGTGCAGAAAGGGGGGAAGCCAGGGTGCTGTAGCCCCAAATGAAGCTGTGGTAGAAATGTGCAAATCCCAGGAAACGTTACATCTGCACTCTGGATGTGGGTTGGGGCCAATCCACTACTGCTCTCACCTTGTCAGGATCCATCTGAATGTTCCCTGCAGCGATGACATGTCCCAACAAGGAGATAATGGAGCAATGGAATTCACATTTCTCTGCATTGACAAACAGCTGGTTCTCCAGGTGGCGCTGGAGGACTTGTCGGATGAGGAGGACATGCTCTTGAGCCGAACAGGAAAAGACAAGGATGTCGTTGAGGTAGACAAACACAAACCAGTTTAACATGTCACAAAACACATCGCTGACCAGAGCCTGGAACACGGCGGGAGGGTAGGTCAGTCCGAACGGCTTAACCAGGTAGTCGTAGTGTGTGCTAGACGTGTTGAAGGCTGTCTTCCACTCGTCTCCTTCCCGTATCCGAACTAGGTGGTAGGCGTTCCGAAGGTCCAACTCTGAAAATATTATCGCCCCCTGGAGACGCTCAACTGCTGAGGAGAGGAGTGGTAGAGGGTAACAAATTTTTACTTTGTCATTGAGGCCCCAGTAGTAGATACACGGGCGCAGGGTTTTGTCCTTTCTGCCACAAAGAAGAACCCTGCGCCTGCAGGGGAGGCAGAAGGATGAATGCTCCCTGCAACCAGAGAGTTCTCAATGTACTCCTCCATGGCCTTGGTCTCTGGGCCAGACATTGAATAAAACCGCCCCTGAGGTGGTGTGGTGGCCGGAAGGAGATCAATGGCGCAATCGTAGGGTTGATGCGGTGGAATGTGCATGGCAATGTGCATGGCAGAACGAGCTCCAATCTAGGATAGACCCAGTAGCCCAGTCGATCAGGGGGTTGTGCCTCTGAAGCCATGTAAATCCCAAAACCACAGGAACATGAGGTGATTCAATTAGTAGAAACTGTATGGACTGTGATTGCCCGGCACTCCCAGGTTAATGGGAACAGTACTGTGAGTGGCCCTTTCAATGGAGCATCCGTCCAATGGATCGTCCGTCCAATGGTCTGGCATCCATAGGAATAGAGAGGGATTGTGTGGAGAAACCCAGCTCAGATACCAGGATAGCATCCATAAAGCTCTCGTCAGCCCCAGAGTCAATGTTGACCAGGAGAGATTTAGACCGGTCACCCCACAGCAGGATAGCATGGAGAGGTATACAAGTAATAGGAGTTTGGAGACTTCCAGTAAGGCCCACCAGCGTATTCGTACCTACTGATGAGCCTGATCTTTTACTGGACAGGTGGATATATAATGTCCTGTAGTACCACAATACAGGCAACTGTTGGAGCTCAGCCTGCGTAAACAGTCATTAGGAGACCGTCTAGCCCTGCCCAGCATCATGGGCTCTGGAGGAGACGAGTCGCCAGTCCCCGATGATTCCCGAGGGAACTTGGGTGACTTCAGATTCTCTCCGGAATCAAATCAAATCAAATCAAATTTATTTATATAGCCCTTCGTACATCAGCTGATATCTCAAAGTGCTGTACAGAAACCCAGCCTAAAACCCCAAACAGCAAACAATGCAGGTGTAAAAGCACGGTGGCTAGGAAAAACTCCCTAGAAAGGCCAAAACCTAGGAAGAAACCTAGAGAGGAACCGGGCTATGTGGGGTGGCCAGTCCTCTTCTGGCTGTGCCGGGTAGAGATTATAACAGAAAATGACCAAGATGTTCAAATGTTCATAAATGACCAGCATGGTCAAATAATAATAAGGCAGAACAGTTGAAACTGGAGCAGCAGCACAGTCAGGTGGACTGGGGACAGCAAGGAGCCATCATGTCAGGTAGTCCTGGGGCACGGTCCTAGGGCTCAGGTCCTCCGAGAGAGAGAAAGAAAGAGAGAATTAGAGAGAGCATATGTGGGGTGGCCAGTCCTCTTCTGGCTGTGCCGGGTGGAGATTATAACAGAACGTGGCCAAGATGTTCAAATGTTCATAAATGACCAGCATGGTTGAATAATAATACAGGCACTGGGGACTTCCGGGGTTCTTCGGAGGTGAGGCAGAAACCATTGAGGAACGAGTGTGGCCAAGAACAGACCTCCTCTCTCTCCTGCATTCCCGTAGGCGCCCATCAATCCTTATAGTCAACTCTATGAGGGAGTCAAGGTCCATGGGTAACTCCCAAGCTGCGAGAACATCTTTCATTTCCTCCGATAATCCATGAAGGAAGGTGTCAACGAGGGACTCCGGGTTCCAGGGACTCTCGGCGGCCAACATGGTATAGTCTACCGCATAGTCTGCCACACTATGGGAGTGTTGATGTAGCTGAAGTAGCTTCCGAGCCGACTCTCTCCCGGACACCGGAGAATCGAACCCCTTCCTCAACTCTACTACAAAATCCTCCAGACGAAGGTAAACGGCGGATTGTTGCTCCCACACCACTGTAGCCCAGGCGAGCACCCTTCCAGACATGAGCGTTATGAGAGACGCTATCATCGAACGATCTGAAGGAAACGAAGAGGGCTGCAGCTCAAAGATGGGAGAGGAATGCCCGGCAGGCTCCAGGATCCCCAACATAGCGCTCCGGAGGAGGTAAGTGGCTTCTCGGGAAGCCGGGGTAGGCTGGGGAAAAGCACCCCTGGTATTAGAGTTACTGAGCTTCTGGGAGGTTTCCGTTATGGCTTGCTGCCTGATAGATAGTCAGCGGAATTGCTCCAGTAATGAGTTGAAACCCTGGTCATGGCATTCCACCAAGGTATGGAGTCCTTCCATAAGGTTCAAAAGTAGCTCCTTGTGTCTTCTTGCAGGCAGACAGCGTTGTGAAGCTGGTCCGAGTCTGCTGGGTCAGTCATGGCCAGTTCGTAGTATCTCGACTCAGGATATGTTCTGTTATGTTCTCCGAATATTTATTATAACAAAGAGGCAGGCAAAGGGGCAGGTTGGGGGCAGGCAGGCGGAGGTTCGTAATCCAAGGCAGGGTCAAAAAGGGACAGAATGGCAGGCAGGCTCAGGGTCAGGGCAGGCAGAACGTTTGGAACAGGGTAAACTAGAAAACAAGAACTAGAGAACTGGAGAAACGGGAATCCGGAGACACCTGCTGCGGGGTGGAGACAAGCACAAGGCAGGTGAAACAGATCAGGGTGTGACATCTCCAAACAATTGCTTACAGTGAAACCCTTTGGATTCTTTAGAAAAAAATAGGCAGAGATAATTAATTGGTTTGGTTTTCATCTTACCCTCACCAGTCATGTTTGTCCATTTTAGCATAGAGTATAGTACATATGCATGAATTAGTGCTGTGGCTGCATTCCTAGGCCCCTAGCCTATTGGGTCAGAACTATGTAGAGGCTTAAGACTGCCACAGAGACAGAGGCCTCTTCTAGAGTTCTGTGCTGTTTCTAGAAAAAAAAGCATTTTATTCTCCTGAAGAGTCCTCTGCTGAACGGCTTTGACCAGTGCCCTTTCTGAGGATGTCAGTCAGCATGATTGATTGTTCTTGCTTAGGTGTACCACAGAAGGCTGGAATGGAGTGTTATCAAAGGCATGGAAACCATATGTTTGATGTGTTTGATTCCATTACATTAATTTCTGTTCCAGCCAGAATAGAATGGGAATAGAAAATGCTGATGAGCTACACATTGGAAGGAGACAATAGAGGGAAGGTGGCCAGAGTGCCAACAAGTGAAGTGTTTCTTTTTGTTTTCATACAAAAGGAAGTTAATTTGGCCAGAGGGTTAGACACCATAAAATCGCTTTCAACACAATTCACAAACAGACACAACAGACATTGCTTGCTACAAATATGCCTCTGTTTTGCCGATAAAACAGTCATTCCTTCTAACAGCCTTTGTGATGAGTTCATTTGCCAGGGTTTTTTCTTGCATATAAAATTCATTTGAGACAAACATTGCACTCATACTCTGTTCCCTGGTTGTCAGCAGCCAACAATAAGGCCCACATCATTGATGTCATCAAAACCAATAAAAATGCTAACCATGTGCAGACTATGGGATGGCTTGTGTTTCCACTGAGTACACAGAGTATTTCTGTGAAATTATTTTAGGCACTGAAATTGCTCAATATGAATAAGCTCATAAGCAGAGTGTGGGAATGCAATAGAGATAAAGCTTTGTTGTTACACAGCTTTGATGTAAATACAAACAATTCTGTCTGGCTTCCCTCATAAGTTTCCCCAGATGGGCATCATCAAATGAGTCAGCATACAAGGTTGTGACCACAAACCATGTATCAAAGCTCTATATCTATGGTTGTGACAACCATCTTTCTTTCCATGCAAATGATGTCATGTCCAAACCTCAACAATGCCAATCATTCCAATTCCAAGCAGTGCTCAATCATTCCACTCAAACCACATTTTATCATCTCATTGTTAAAACTATCCATGATACTTATTCACAAATTTCTTTGAACGAATATGTGCGTGTACACGAGAGAGCGAGAGAGAGGGAGCTTGGCAGGCACAGAGATGTGGGTGGTGAGGGGGGGGGGGGGGCTCATTCATTATTCATGAGATGGGTGGGCAGAGTGCAGAACGGCCATGGCACAGACCGAAACTCTATTACTGAGATGTTCACTCTGCTCTGCCTCTCCAGATTCCTGCTATTTGATTGACCAAGGAAACAAAATTGACTGATTGACCACCAAGGATTTTATCTGTTTACGGCACTAACTGGACATTGGAATTGTGGAGAAACTCAATGCATTGGAGTGTCATGGAGATGATGGGGAAGAGGGGAACCTCATGATATTCCACTTGAAGGATAGTACTTATGAAAGGTAATGCAGATGTAATGAGCTAATGTGTTCTAACAAGAGGAAGAAAAGTTCTGATAATTGTTGTAGATGAGTTGATCAATGAGTCTGATCAATGATCTGTTTTGTTACACTTTGTATCATATATATATATATATATATATATATATATATATATATATATATATATATATATATATATATATATATATATATATATATATATATATATATATATATATATATATATATATATATATATATATATAACTAACAGGGTAATATAGTAGTGACATATTAATTACATTATAACAATGTATTTTTTTAGGATTCAAGTACTTCCTACACAGCAACTAACAAAAGCTTTATTAATGTAGTCCTGTGGAGGAGGTAAGTTTTTCATAATGGCTTGAGACTGGAGTTAAGTGCTGGGCATGTGTTGCGTTGGTGGATCTATTGTTTGGAAACAGTGACAAAGAGACTCTGTCAGAGAATGTGACAGCGCAGACTGTTGAGTGGGACAGAGATTAAATACTGCTGTTTGGATACTAAATGGCATTTCATTTTATTTTGTTGTTTTGAGTTAGAAAATATTGTCTTACAAAGCAATTGGTCCCTTATATGTCATGACATTTAATTTAATTTGATTTCATGTAACATTTTAATTGCTTAATCGATCACTAATAAAACAGTTCCTAGATAAAGGCGTCCGGCAGTTCAACAGGATCAGTGAAGGTCATTCACTGTAGAGATGGGGATGCTGGCCAGATCCACTCTATTACTACTGTTATGGCAAGGACTGTCTGCCATTGACGTCCCACTGGAAAGTAAGTCAATACAACCTATTGTGTCCCTGCAATATGGTGATAATAGTGTACAGTGCTGTATATTGTCAAATGCAGTATGTAAATGAATGTACAATCCTAATGCAATCAGGTCTTTCATTTTGACTTGTCAACCTAAAGTCAGACAGCCCCCCACCATTATAAAACAGTCGTTGAAGGATCATATCGTGGACCCCAGAGACAACATGGTCGTTGAGTGTGAAGCCAAAGGCACCCCCCACCCAATGTAAGAACTGACAAATCAAAAACACTTTCTTTATAGTTCAAAACCATATAAAAATGGTGAGTAGCTATAGTACAACTCTTTTAACTACTTTAACCAAATGACTTGCCTTTATCCCTAAGTTTCTCATGGAGGCGTAATGGGAAGTATTTCAATGTGGCACGGGACCCTCAGGCCTCGATGAGGAGACGTTCGGGGACGCTGGACATCTATGCCTGGGCTGACCCGGAGGCTTATGAGGGGGAGTACCAGTGTGTTGCCACCAATGAGTATGGCACTGCATACTCAAACAAGATCAACCTACGCATCTCTAGTAAGCTGCCACTCCATTCAGGCTTTTGAGTCCATTGTCACAGAGTACATTCGAAAGCTAGGGCCTCAAACCGTGAAAATGCTCACCTTTGGTGGCAGAACCAAGCAAAGCTTAAAGGGACACATTTTGTCAGCCATTTTCAGACCTCAAAAGTGGTCTTGTGTTAAGATAAGTCCATATCCCGGCAAGATTCTGCTCTCTGTGTTAAATGCCACTAACCACATCTTCGTAACCCTATGTTTTCATGTCAGGGGCCCCTCTGTGGCCCAGAGAGGTTTTGGAACCGGTAACGGTGAGTGTTGGTCTTCCTCTGGTCCTGGACTGCAGCCCTCCTCCAGGCCCTCCCAAACCTGAGACCTATTGGATGAGCAAGTGTGAGTAGGCCTACCTCCTATTCTCAAATCAGAAGTACATCATGTCTAGGAATGGCATTGATATTCTATAATTAATGACAACCACTTGTCTCTCGTTCGGAACTGACAAGCTTATTTTGCTCATGTTTTTGTAATATGGCACTTATCCCAAACATTATCTGTATTTATCCTATCAACTCCAGATGACCTTAACAGGAAATGCATAAATAACTTATAGAAATAACTGTATTTATTTCAGGTTCATCAGGGAGACCTTTCAACTGGCCTCACCAGCCCCACCCCCCAGTCATGCTGCCTATCAAACAAGACCGTAGAGTGTCTATGGGGGTGAATGGAGATCTCTACTTCTCTAATGTCTACGTCAATGACTCTGCCACCGACTACTGTTGCAACGCGCGCTTCCCCTACAAAAACATCATTCAACAGAAGATGCCTATTACCGTTAGAGTCCTTACAAGTAAGTATTGGTATGTAGCACAAGGGATGTTGCATCATTTACTTAACTTACCATGTCCTAACTGGCCTTCCTTATTAAACTGTTGCTTTGGTTTGCCCCACATTGTTTTATTTCAGACTATCCCTAATACGACTCACCATAGCTCTTCTCCGATCTTACTGACCTAGTGCAGTGGTGAGTGTGTGCTCTGCTTCTTTTGTTGTGTTTAATTTTTACCAAGTATACTGTCAAGAATGAACAACCTCGTCTTAACAACCTGACCCTTCTTTAACATTGGTCTGCCTTGACACAGTCTTCAGGCCCAGGATGAGTTAGGCACCACTGTTTTCCGTACCCAGTGTAAAGTACCATGCGTAGTCAAAGCACAGTCGTAGTCCATGCTGTCAGGATATTTAAGTGAGAAAAGTTCTAACCATAGACATTGCATCATTGTATCTGTCCCATTATGATGTCTCTGAGAACACGGGCAGCGCCATTGAGGCCAATTTTCTTCTTCTACTACTTCTATGAGTTGGCAAACAAACTGAAAGAGTGCACACTGCCACCTAGAGTGTGTTGTTGGATCTGGTATAAAGCCAAGGTTGCCTATTTACTGCCATCTGCAGTTATGGAATATTTCCTCACAAGTATAATTCATTGGCTGATCCCTCCTGGTGACTTGGATGGAATTATATGATCCTTCCTTTAAGGTGCAATATGCCGAAATCGCTCCGCCATTTCCTGGTTGCTAAAATTCTTGTACATATGATAGGTAACGCAGATGTAATTTGTCCCAAATTTCAGTTTGTGACAAAACAAGCACTCAGGGGTTAGAGAATCATTGTATCATCTAAACCTCTGTGAAATGTATTTCCAATAACCAAAAATATTGTATTTTCAGCTGTTTGAAGCTGGTGTACAAAACCGGAATCATATAATTAGGGGAGAACATATTTACTGCTTATTAGACTTGCTTTCAATGAGAATGATAGAGCTATAACTCACATTTCTATGTGAATTGGGGCAGGTCGCCCAAAAAGTTACAAATTGCAGCGTTAACCCATAGGAAGTCCCACCCAGTTGACGACTTCAAAATGGTGAAAGTCCATAATGGTGCTTCCCATTCTAAAACGGACTTTTGTGGTAAAGAGTCCTTTATCTATCTCTGTGGTTCTAACTTTGTGTGGTGTGTTGTGTTTCCTCCACAGCTCGCATGGTGTCAGAGGCCGCTCCCACCTTCCTGTCTCCAGCCGGGAGGTCCAGCTCCCAGACTGTCCTGCAGGGGGAGGAGCTGCTCCTCGAGTGCATCGCTGCTGGAGTGTGAGTGATCCTCGGTCATCACTAGTTACCACAGGCACAAAGTCATAATTATGGCTAAACCCTGCCTATTTAAAAAATGTATTATTAAAATCAGATTTTTCCACCTGACCTTAAATCAAGACCAAAATGCAAATAGTTGTTTTCATGAATATTTACGATATAGCCTCTCAACCACAAACTTTTTGGGACATTCTTTCCCTCTGCAAGTCAGTTGAGAACCACTTCTTATTTACAACCACGACTTGACCAAAAGGCCAGCACAATAACACAGTAAAAACAGGAACATGGGACAACACAATAGTTCAAATATAGGAGTACCAGCAGTGCTCCAATTGAGGGTTTAGAAAAAAGGGAAAAAAGCGCACCCCTTTTTAATTTAAACATTTGAAGGGGGTAAAATGGATCCCGATTATAGGCCTAAACGATCTATAACAATGCTTTTCTCCATGAGGCTAGGAAAATAGATCATGCTGCAGACAGTATAGGGAAGGAAAATACATGTTTAGAACTGAACATTGATTGCATGGTGCTAAAAAGAATGCATGAACATAGCTTTATAGAACCAAAACCTACACTCAAAAACAAAATGAACTCGAGAACAAATCATTGCTAATCTCCCCCGCGGCAGTCAAGCAATTGAATTCCGCCAAGAATCGTTCACAATCTATGCCGGTTATGGCCGCAACTAGACCTCGTTTCAAAATTAAAATGTATCAAGAAATAATCTAAAAATGTATACCTAGCAATCACAATTGTACTGTACATTGTTTGAAGCAGTCATCAATGGCAGCTCCAATAAGCCCCTTGTGGTGAACAAGAGGCTTGTACAGTATAATGATGCTTTCGAGTTATTGTTTTTAGGGCCCTGAATTTAACAAAACCAACTGTTGGTGGTATATTTAACGTACTGTATCTCAATGAACAATAATTAAAATAGGACCAAATGTAGGCTCCGGTCATATTCCACACATATCTGTTTACTTTATTTGGTCTTTCACAATAGCTAATCAAGTCAGTGGAACAATTCTGATTGCTTATAATGGGCAAAACATATATGGTAATTAATGTGCTTATTCTCCATACTTCTTCTACTATTCCACTTCCCAGTTTTGCCGGTGCTAAAACTGTACTTGTTTTAAGCTATGTCCTGGACAGTGTTGTAAGTCATAAAAGGCTACATTGAAATGCCTCAAGTATCTTGTTTTCTACTATTACTTCTTCAGACCAAAGTCGTCAAGTTTTGAATGTTCATTCAACATTCAAAGCATTCTGAATACACCTGACGTGTGATTTTATTTGGTTTGAATTATAATTACCATATAATAGTCCAACCCCTGTCATCACATGGACCAAAGATGGACAGGAACTGGACACGACCAACATGAAGGTGAAGAACTACAACAAGTTACTGCAAATCCCCAAGGCCTCTTTTGAGGACTCTGGTGAATACACGTGCAGTGCCACAAACAAGATTGGATACTTGGAACACACCATCACTGTCCGGATCAAAGGTCAGCCAATCATCTACATCACGTCATCCTTCATCACACCAACACACAGATACTGGGACATGTTCAGCATATTTACTCTCACAAGGATTTTGATTTGAACTTTACATTTCACTGTTTGATTTCCCGTGGAAGGAAATAGCCCATTAGTTTGATATTCAGTAGTTTGATATAGCCTGGACAATGTTACTTGTCCTTGTATGGGGTTTGATATTACGGAAATATTTCAGATTTATGAAGTTTTATGTGATATGATATGTTTGTCTTTTTCTGCTGACCTGATCCCCATGACAGCTGCTCCGTTCTGGTTGGAAAAGCCCAGTAACCTGGTGCTGGCCCCAGAGGAGAATGCACGCTTAGTGTGCCGCTCGGACGGCATCCCCCGGCCCAGTATCCGTTGGTTCATCAACGGAGATACAATGGAGGGTAAGCAGCTAACCTAAGCACAATTATAGATGCCACTCACATTTTTCAATAATGATATGAATAATATCAGCCATTTTGTCACTTAATTGAAAAGGTTATATGATAAAGTAAGTTGAACTACTAGGAAATAATAGTTTACTTCTTCTTCTCCTATCCTTTCCAGATGCTACTCCAGTCCCAAACAGGGAGGTGTCCGGAGACACAATTACCTTCCGTTCTGTGACTGTGGCGAACACTGGTGTTTACCAGTGCAATGCCTCTAACCAGTATGGCTACCTGTTTGCCAATGCTTACATCAACGTACTGCGTAAGATATCACATTTGTTTGCAGAAAATAACCCTAAACCTCTTTATCAATTGGCATATGTGTAAATGCAGATATCAGGTCACCAGTGCAAGATTCTAGTGTGATACAGTTTATTTTTCTGTTCCTCAAGATGCAACACCAAGTATGTAGAGATTTCAGTGCCAACAGAAATGTTATTTCAATGTAGAATATTAGGATATTGAATTTGAATGTAATATTTTTGCATTTGTAGTGCACAAATTGAATCATTGAATTCATAAATCGAACTTGTATTTCATGATTTGAAACTAAATTGAATGAATATTGCATTCAGTTTCAAAGTTCAATTTCAATTTAATAGAATATTCAAATGCAATATTTATACTGTAAATATGGTGGATGATAGATATTGCATTCATTGTATGTGTATCAAGTTTACAAACCATAATTTCAAGTAAATCAAAGTTTCATATATTCAGTGGATTCAGATTCCGTTTTCAAATGCAGTTCTCTAAAACCAGAGACAGCATCCTGGTACTTTCCCAGCCAGGAAAGGTAGAGGAGAACAAATAGAATCAAACTCTCTGTGGTAAAGCGAAACCTCTGGCCGTTTCTGAAGCCAATTTGTCATGTTGAATTTATTTTCTACCTATGAACATAGAGAGTTGGATTCTATCTGTTCTCCTTTACCTTTCCTGGCTGGCAAAGTACCAGGATGCTGTCTTTGGTTTTAAATCTGAATTTAGAGAACTGCATTTTAAAATGGAATCTGAATGCGTTTGAGAAGTTGAATATATGAAACTTAGATAAACTTGAAATGATAGTTTGTAAACTGGATATTCAGACAACTAAATGTATAAATATTGAATTTAAATGTCAATTTGTCATTCATTAAATTCAGTTTCAAATCATGAAACAAAAGATCAATTTATACATTTTGTGATTTAATTTGTGCAAAATTCAAAATTATACAATTTCTGTTGGCACTAAAATCGCTCCACAGCCAGGAATGAAGATAAAAAGTATATGTGAGTTGTCTAATGTCTCATCTTCTTCTCTGCAGATGCAACGCCACGTATCCTTAGGCCTAGGACTGACCTGGTGAAGGTCATTGAGGGCAGACGCGCCTGGCTAGACTGCCGCTATTTTGGCTCGCCCGTGCCTGATCTGCGCTGGTGAGAACATGTTTATGATGCTCTTCTCTCGTGTGTGTATGCATGTGTATAACTGACTACCTGTTTTTTCACAGGTCTAAGTATGGACTGGGCAACCTGGAGGGGAATCGCTTTAAAGTGCACAGCAACGGGACACTACAGATCAAAGGCACCCGTATGGATGACCAGGGGACATATCTGTGTATTGTCAGCAACGTAGCAGGACGAGATGAAAACCAGGTCAAACTAGAAGTCAAAGGTGAAAGCCTTATAATAGATTTACTGTAACACTTTGCTTCTGCATGTCATCCAATCCAGAGTTACACTGTTCATGGATCACATTGCAGGTGTTCTCATGATCCTTATCCTCTCTTTTTCAGAGTCCACCAAAATTCTCAAACGCCCAGATAATATGAGAGTCCTCCGGGGGACTGATGTCCGGTTGGAGTGTAAGGCCCAACATGACCCCACGGTCGCCGTCACCACCACCTGGCTGAAGAACAAACAGTTCCTCATCATAGGCTGGAGGTGAGCCTGAATATGACTACTTGTCCTTGTAACCATTGTAACAATGGGGTTATAGTTATAGCTAACCAGTGGTGTAAAGTACTTAAGTAAAAATACTTTAAAGTACAACTTAAGTAGTTTTCTTTAGGTACTTTACTATTTATATGTTTGACTACTTTTACTTTTACTTCACTACATTCCTAAAGAAAACAATGTACTTTTTACTTCATACATTTTCCCTTACACCCAAAAGTACTCGTTCATTTTCAATGCTTAGCAGGTCAGGAAAGTGGTCCAATTCACTCACTTATCAAGAGAACATCTCTGGTCATCCCTACTGCCTACTACTTACTACTTAGCTTCGGCTGTTGGAGGTCCTGACGAACAACGTCCAGAAAAAGCACCCTGAGTGAAAAAGTTGAATGAAAAAAAGTTGAGTGAGGGAAAAAACTAAGATATAAACGGTAATTAAAAAGTAAAAACCGTAAAGTTGTCAGGTAGCAAAGTAAAGTTGGCAACAAAACGCACAAAACGCACAGCAAAACGTAAACAAGTCCTGCAAGTTGTGACCGGAAATGGCTTCACACTGATTGAAGTGGATTTCGATGACTGTAGCTAACATCAAATTAACAGAGTTATAGTCTATATCTGAGTATAACTAAAGGCTAAATGGTGAATAGTTCAACTGAATTTGTCAAGATGACTTCGTAATAATAACAGTATTGTGTCCTTTTAATTATGTCCAGGCTGTCGCTGGATGAATCAACTCTGGTCATCACAAATGTCAATAGAGGAGACGAGGGCAATTACACCTGCATCATCAAGACTGAGATGGACAAGAACACTGCCTCCGCCCGCCTGGTGGTGATGGGTAAGGACTATAACTTGACACTTAGTTAACATACATAGCTACAGTACATACACTGTGTTTCGGCAATCGCATTACATGTTATGTAATGTTAATTACATTGCATTATGTAAGAGTAGCAGATAAATACTTCATAAGCATGCTGTATGTTTTTGGAATTTGCATCAAAAGTTTCCTTACCTTCCTCCCAGATCGTCCAGACCCCCCTACAAACTTGCAGTTGTCGGACCCCTTTGAGCGCAGCGTCAGGCTTACCTGGACCCCTGGAGATAGCAATCACAGTCCTATCAAAGGTAACAGCTCTACCCTACTGTCTACACCTCAGGAGCAGGACATCCAGAGTAAACATAGGCCTGGATTCAGGCCACGTATACGTCATATTTTCATTGAAATAGTCAGTTAGCTACCATCAACTGAAGGAATCAGTGTGTTCTTCTGGGCTTTTCCTCCAGAAAACCTGGTGCAGTATGATGATGACGACTGGTTACCTTTCAAGTGGAGAAACCTTTCCACGTACCCTGGAAACCTGAACTCTGTCATTCTGCAACTGTCACCATTCATTATCTATGAGTTTAGGGTCATTGCTATCAATGACATTGGTATGAGTAAACCCAGTCGCTCGTCAGCCAACTTCCAGACTGGTGGAGCACGTGAGTATTTCATGCTTGATGAGTTTGATAATGTGATATGAATAATGGATTTCCCATTGGCTTCATTAATTGTATTAAACAGGAACACAGGTGACAATTATCTTTCATATTAAAAAAATTGGACCATGAGCTTTCCCAAAATAATCTGTGTACTTGCTATGATTCTCAGCTCCAGACGCCATCCCTAAAAACATCCAGGGAGTGGGAACATGGAGAAACAACATGATGATCAGCTGGGAGGTGATACATTCAAAGTGTTTTCAAAAGCTAATTCTCCATTCATTCGTTTGTAACTCAATGTTTATTCAATGAAGAATAACAACTTTTATTCCGTACAATTGAACTTCCGTGTCTGGTATGGGAAAAAGGCATTAAACAACAGAGAGTGGAACGGTCCCCACCTAAAGTACTTGGTGTGGTGGAAACGGAGGGATTCCAGGGAGGAGTGGAAGAACGCTACCACTTGGTGGTGTAAATACTACATCTACGACACAGACACCTTCACACCATACGAGATAAAGGTCCAGGCTGTCAATGACTTTGGGATGGGCCCAGAGTCCCCTGTCATCATAGGCTACTCTGGAGAAGACCGTGAGTATGACCTCCCATCCCTTCCTGCAGATACAGAGACACTTTTTTATATACATTTACAGGTAGCTATAGACCTAGATCGATCCATATCATATTTAGCCATACCGTAGTGAATTACAACTTCCTCCTGGTGTCTCTCAGGTCCCACTGCTGCCCCCCTCAACCTGCGTGTGTCCAGGATAGAGGCCACTAAGGTCACCGTGCACTGGGACCCCGTGGCTCGCAGCAGCATCATGGGAGAATTGAAGGAATACAAGGTTAGACTAATGGGAATAGGTGGCCTGTTTAGTTTCTGGTTTTCAATTCCAAGTGTGACAATCTGTTCTGACAAGTAGAGATCCAGGCGAAATTGTTATTCATTAGGAGAGAGGTGGAGGAAGAGCCCTTCACACACTGGCTGCATGAATGAATAAATGGATGAATGAGGGAATAAACGACAGATCAAAATAGAGAACGAATGCATGTGTTGTGTCCCCCCTATCCCAGGTCTACTTCTGGCGAGACAGTAGCCAGCTGAGGTGGCTGAGTGTGAGCAGGGCCATGAAGTCGAAAGCCTTTCCAGCCAGCGGGCCGCGTCTCTCTGGTGTCCTGCCGGGACTCATCCCTTACAGCAACTACAAGATGTACATAGTGGTGGCCAACAACCGATACGAGGGACATCCCAGTAACACCATAGAGTTCTCCACTCCAGAGGGAAGTAAGGAAGAGGACTGCGGTGCTGTATTAGATGTGGCAGACACTTTTTCTGTCAGGGTTATTTTCCTAATCATGTATTTACCAGTGTTTATTCTCAGACTTGACCTCTGATCTATGTCTGTAGCACCCTCTGC
The DNA here is from genome assembly GCF_021184085.1 of Oncorhynchus gorbuscha. NCBI lineage: Eukaryota > Metazoa > Chordata > Actinopteri > Salmoniformes > Salmonidae > Oncorhynchus > Oncorhynchus gorbuscha. The sequence goes on along the minus strand of NC_060175.1, from coordinate 81,657,423 downwards.
TCCAAGATCCTTCAGAATCCAGCAGAGACATTTGGACATGATCTGGGTGGACTGGGACACTCCTGCAGAGCCCAATGGCATCGTCACCGGATACATACTCAAATATCAGACAGGTAGGATGACTTACTCATAAGCCAGGTGAGCAAATAAGGTACAGTATCTACAGTAAGTACAGTAGCTGCATGTCTCTTAACCATACGTTCTCATGGCTCACTACTGTGCACTCTCTCTACAGTGAACGCAACTCAGGGGGAAGAATTGCACGTTGAGGGATTTCCCCCAAACACCACCAGTTTTGCTGTTCGCAGATATGATCGCTACACCCGCTATAGATTCACCATAGCAGCACAGACTAGAATCGGGGTAGGAGAGTGGTACACAGAGGAATCACCCCATTATACAACTGAAGGTATAACACTGCAGGTCAACCACAGCACACAATTACAAGCCATTAAACATCCACACATCTGCATTTGATCATGACAATTAATCATATGTGTGTGTTTACATACAGCTTATGCTCGGGAGCAGGTGGACCTCTCCACTCAGGGCTGGGTAATTGGTGTGATGTGTGCTGTGGCTCTCTTCGTGCTCATCCTGCTGGTCGTCTGCTTTATCAAAAGGAGCCGAGGGGGCAAATACCCAGGTACTGTAGCAATACTGTAGTCCACAAGACTTCTCCATTAAAGGACTAACATTCTTAGATGGAGAGACAGACCTAATACTCAGTGGCATGTCCAGGGGGTGCCCTGAAATTCAGATCCGATAGGTTGTCTCAGAATATATTTATAATTTTTACCTAGAAAAATAACCAAACAGCAAGATCCATCGGTCTCACCGGAGAAAGCATTTGAGCAAAACAGTGCCCTTTTTTCTTAGTATGTGTAGCCCATATATCTGATGCTGTCTGGACAAAAAGAGTTCAACTCAATGCTTTCAACTAAAATGTGTATTCCGCATTGAATCCAACCCCTCTGAATGAGAGAGGTGCAGGGGGTTGCTTTAACTGACATCATCAGCGCCCGGGGAGCAACTGCCTTGCTCAAGGACAGAACGGCAGATTTTTTCCACCTTGCCGGCTCAGGGATTCAAAACCTCAACCTTTCAGTTACCGGCCCAACAATCTTAACCACTAGACTGGGCTACAGATACTACAACAGAGGGTTGTTGTTTGCCTCACTCAGATGCTTTCTATAGTGAAATAGATTCAGCCTCTTACGAATTGACTGGAAAAGTATGAAACACGGATCGTCATGAATAAGAAATCATTGTACGTTTCGTTTCTTTTTTATTGTACATTTTTTGAGGGAGGCTGGCCTAGTTTTTTAAAGTGATTTGTTTGACAATCAGATGACAACATCATAACTAGTTGTGTTCATGACTCATTAAAAGGTAATACATTGTTACAGTTAAATTACATGTCTTTACTCTAAAGAGGGGGTCCCCAATTACATTAAGCCGTGGGTCAATTTTTGTCTTTGAGCGCATGGTTGTGGGGCTGGAACATACAGTGGATTTGAAAAGTATTCAGATCCGTTTTTTCACATTTTGTTAGGTTACAGCCTTATTCTAAAATGTATTAAATAGTTGTTCTCATCAATCTACACACAATACCCCATAATGACAAAGCAAAAACCGTTTTTTTAAATATATTTTTGCAAATTTACAATAAAAAAAATCTACTTTAATATCACATTTACACAAGTATTCAGACCCTTTACTCAGTATTTTGTTGAAGCACCTCTGGCAGCAATTGCAGCCTTGAGTCTTCTTGGGTATGACGCTATAAGTTTGGCACACCTGTATTTGGGGAGTTTCTCCCATTGTTCTCTGCAGATTCTCTCAAGCTCTGTCAGGTTGGATGGGGTGCTTCGCTGCACAGCTATTTTCAGGTCTCTCCAGAGATGTTTGATCGGGTTCAAGTCGGGGCTAAGGCTGGGCCATTCAAGGACATTAAGAGACTTGTCCCGAAGCCCTTCCTGCATTGTCTTGGCTGTGTGCTTAGGGTTGCTGTTCTGTTGGAAGGTGAACCTTCGCCACAGTCTGAGGTCCTGAGCACTCTGGAGCAAGTTTTCATCAAGGATCTCTCTGTACTTTGCTCTGTTCATCTTTCCCTCGATCCTGACTGGTCACTCTAACAGAGCTCCAGAGTCTCCTAGTCTCTGCCGCTTGAAAAACATCCCCACAACATGATGCTGCCACCACCATAATTCACCATAGGGATGGTGCCAGGTTGCCTCCATGATGCTTGACAAAGTTTATTTGTCACGTGCGCCGAATACAACAGGTGTAGAACTTACAGTGAAATGCTTACTTACAGGCTCTAACCAATAGTGCAAAAAAGGTGTTAGGTGAACAATAGGTACGTAATGAAATAAAACAACGGTAAAAAGACAGGCTATATACAGTAGCAAGGCTATAAAAGCAGCGAGGCTGCATACAGACACCAGTCAGGCTGATTGAGGTAGTATGTACATGTAGATATGGTGACTATGCATATATGATGAACAAAGAGTAGCAGTAGCGTAAAAGAGGTTGGCAGGTGGTGGGTGGCACGACACAATGCAGATGGCCTGGTTAGCCAATGTGCGGGAGCACTCGTTGGTCGGCCCAATTGAGGTAGTATGTACATGAATGGTTTGTCGCAGCGCATAACAGGATTTCTTGTAAGCTTCCGGGTTAGAGTCCCGCACCTTGAAAGCGGCAGCTCTACCCTTTAGCTCAGTGTGAATTTTGCCTGTAATCCATGACTTCTGGTTGGGGTATGTAAGTACAATCACTGTGGGGACGACGTCCTCAATGCACTTATTGATAAAGCCAGTGACGGATGTGGGGTACTCCTCAAAGCCATCGGAAGAATCCTGGAACATGTTCCAGTCTGTGATAGCAAAACAGTCCTGTAGTTTAGCATCTGCTTCATCTGACCACTTTTTTAAATACAGAGTCACTGGTGCTTCGTGCTTTAATTTTTGCTTGTAAGCAGGAATCAGGATAGAGTTGTGGTCGGATTTACCAAATGGAGGGCGAGGGAGAGCTTTGTACGGGTCTCTGTGTGTGGAGTACAGGTGATCTAGAATTTTTTTCCCCCTGGTTGCACATTTAACATGTTGATAGAAATTTGGTAGAACTGATTTAAGTTTCCCTGCATTAAAAAGTTTCCCTGCATCTCCGGCCACTAGGAGTGCTGCCTCTGGGTGAGTGGTTTCCTGTTTGCTTATTTCCTTATACAGCTGACTGAGTACGGTCTTAGTGCCAGCATCTGTCTGTGGTGGTAAATAAACAGCCACGAAAAGTGTAGCTGAAAACTCTCTCGGCATGTAGTGTGGCCTGCAATTTATCACAATAAACTCTACTTCAGGTGAGCAAATTCTAGAGACTTCCTTAGATTTCGTGCACCAGCTGTTGTTTACAAATATGCACAGACCTCCCCCTCGTGTGCTGTTCTATCTTGCCGGTGCAGCATATATCCCACTATCTGAATATCCATGTCGTAATTCAGCCACGATTCCTTGAAACATAGAATATTACAGTTTGTGATGTCCAGTTGGTAGGATATTCGTGATCGTACCTCGTCTAATTTATTGTCCAATGATTGCACGTTGGCAAGTAGTATTGACGGTAACAGCAGCTTTCCCAGTCACCTTCTCTGGGTTCTGACCAGGCATCCGGCTCTTTGTCCTCTGTACCTGCATCGCTTCTTCTTGCAAAGAGTTCAATCTTGGTTTCATCAGAATAAATAATCTTGTTTATCATGGTCTGAAAGTCCTTTAGGTGCATTTTGGCAAACTCCAAGCGGGCTGTCATGTGCCTTTTACTGAGGAGTGGCTTCCGTCTGGCCAGTCTACCATAAAGGCCTGATTGGTGGAATGCTGCAGAGATGGTTGTCCCTCTGGAAGTTTCTCCCATCTCCACAGAGAAACTCTGGAGTTCTGTCAGAGTGACCATCGGGTTCTTGGCCACCTCCCTGATCAAGGCTCTTCTCCCTGATCAAGGGAAATGCGCCAAACCTAAGCTGAAGCATTCACCCATCACAATTGCTTATATTATATTTGGTCAAAGTAACAAGACAGAGAATTTTATTTTCAGTACGGGACAAGAAAGAAGTGACATTGGAGCCAGTGGATGACAAAGATCAGGAGGGATCATTTGACTATCGGTAAGCAATATAACAGAACTGTCTGAAAATCAACTGAGAAAACCTTGACTTGAGATAGGTATCAGTGGTACCAATGCAAGATTTGTGTAGGTCAAAGTAAACCACATATACCATGTATAATAATTTTGTGAAGTATTCCTCATCATGTCAGTTTCCCTTTAAGACAGATATGGTATCTAAATAATTCCACATGAACAGCGATCTACAGTCATATAAACATGTATTCATACGGTAATATGTCATGGTAATAATATTCAACATTGGGGGAAAAAATCATTTAATTCCCTAACAATATTGTACCATTTGGTGTTGTCATTATTTCAGAATAATGTATTTTTCCTGTTAACTCCACAATACTCCCCAATTGATCTCTCTATTCTGACTACTAATGTGTTCAAATTTTCATCCTTGTTCTTTTCGCCTTTGGACTACTGAAGGTCTCTGGAAAGGTATGATAAGACTAACACTGACAAGTTTACACCATTTTTACTCTATTATTTTGTATTATTTTACTTATATATTGACTTTATTTCATATTCATAACCAATAATCAGAAATCTGAACAACAACAATAAACAACATAAAAAAGGTCTGTCTACGATTCAACTTGTTGTCATTGTTGAAACAAATGAATGGTTTAAAGTGATTTGATTGAATGATCAACCATTTTAGGACATTTTATAGCAAAGTTCTTCAACACTCTCTCTCAACATAATTCCTTAACAATCTATTTTAATGTTTCAGGATAAGTCGTGTCACCACCATTCCCTACTCTGCCCGACGGTAAATATTATAACCAGTTAGTCTAGAACTGTATGCAGAAAGCTGTGAAGCCATAACCACAGCTGCTGAAGCATATCCTCTGATATTGTCCTTTTTCTTCCAGGGAGGAAGAGACTAAAGTTGGCAGGGGCCAGACGACAGTAGACACCATGATGAAACGGACAGATAGTGACGACAGTCTGGTGGACTATGGTGATGGACAGGAGATTGAGTTCAACGAGGACGGCTCCTTCATTGGCCAGTACACTGGACACAAGGAGAGGGATGACAGAGATACAGAGTTCAGTGAGAGCAGGAGCCAGGAAGCCCACTCCCCGATGGCTAACTCCCCCATGAGCCCCATCTATTCATTTGCATAAGGAAACAAGACGTACAATGGGTGTTACACTCAGACTGGGTCCGGAATGAACATTGCCCACTAGCGCCTCTATAAACAGTTGTATATGCGGATCAGACTGGGTCTGGAATGCCCACTGCCCACTAACTGGGGGACACAGGTGCTCCCAAACAAATCCACCATCTTCTTCAATCCAGGCACACAAGATGATGTGGTTGGAGCCTGGTAGTGTTCCTCTATTCTCATGCTCTGCATTGACACTGGGTTGGTGCTGTAAATGCAATACAGCAGCAATTTAACAAAAATATGAAGGTTACAGTTACAGTCTGGTTACAGTTACAGTTATGAAGTTGTAAAAAGTACATGCTTTTCAGGTGTATTTTGTGGGTGTGGAAGTGCATGCGTACATGTTGATGTGCGTGTGTAATATTCCTACTAATGGAGAGATATTGACTGAACATTAGGCAGAGGGATACATTGATAAGTTTATCATGTTGATAAAAGCAGTGACACCTGGTAGAGAAACTATTTATATGATAAATATTATTTATATGATGATTTATATGACAGTGGGAGAAAAATATTAATTAACGATTCACTGCTAAGTCACTGGTTTAGGCCTGGCAGGATTGCTAAGGATCCTTTTAAGTTAATCTCCACCTGATGGCAGTAAATATAGTACCACCTTTAGGGCTCTGTGCCCTTGACTTGTTTGTCTGTTGCTTTGTCTAAACATTGTTCTGTGATTCTTGGCTGATGTTGTTATCGGTATGATGACACATTGTCATTGTGTACACACATTTCAGGACTGTGGGCTGTTTCAACATCTTTCATAGCTAGACAGATGTCATCTGTAGCCTTGAAAATGTCTGGACAGCAAATGGTCTACTTTTGGGTGTGAGCAGAAAGTGTAAACACAGACATATCCGTAATATCCCTAAACATATCCCTAATCAATGTCTATAGGACCATACCGTACCTTTTTGTCCCCTGTGCACTTTAATTTTTACGAGGAATTTGTGTAATTGTAATGTGGTGAGCTACAGTATTTAGAAGTTGTAAATGCTATGATATTATTTAATCATTTATTTACTTTCTGCTTATTATTAATATTCCTTGTAATTTTGACAATATTAACTGATAGAGATTTACCTTGTACTCATGGTACTCTAATTAATACACAAATAGATTAAAACACTGTTCTAATGACATGAAATGCTCAAGGCCAGCTGCATTTTTCCATCATGAGTAATAGTGTTGAAAGTACAATATGGAGGAGCAGCGGTACAGTATCATCATGTTCTCAAATGATATGATGCACACGACATACTGTATATTAACCTTCCAGTCAGGGACTATGAATCTGCAACATCGTCAGTAACATTAGTGGGGGAAAGCTGACAGGTGATTCAGAGCTGTATTTCAGACATAGTTTAGTTTTTTTAACTGTAAATTGTCTCTCCCCTTAATAACCCAGCACTTGTGCAGTGCCTTCAGAAAGTATTCACACCCCTTGACTTTTCCACATTTTGTTGTTACAGCCTGAATGTTAAATGGATTAAACTGAGATGTCGTGTCACTGGCCTACACACAACACCCCATAATGTCAGTGGAAATGTTTCTTCAACAAATTAATTAAAAATGAAAATGTTGAAATGTCTTGAGTCAATAAGTGTTCAACCTCATTGCTATGGTAAGCCTAAATACGTTCAGGAGTACAATTTTGCTTAACAAGTCACATAATGAGTTGCATGGACTCTGTGCAATAGTGTTTAACAGGATTATTTAATGACTTCTAAATCTCTGTACGCCACGCAAACAATTGCCTATAACGTCCCTCAGTCGTGCGTTTCAGTGAATTTCAAACACAGATTCAACCACAAAGACCAGGGAGGTTTTCCAATGCCTTGCAAAGAATGGCAAATATTGGTTGATGAGTAAAACATGTAAAAGCAGACATTGCATATCTGTTTGAGCATGTGAAGTTATTCATTACACTTCAGATGGTGTATCAATACACCCAGTCACTACAAAGATACAGGCGTCCTTCCTAACTCAGTTGCTGGAGAGGAAGGAAACCACTCAGGGATTTCACCATGAGGTCAATTGTGACTTTAAAACAGTTAGAGTTCAATGGCCGTGATAGGAGAAAACTGAGGATAGGGATCAACATTGTCATTTCTACACAATACTAACCTAAATGACAGAGTGAAAAGAAGGAATTATATTCCAAAACATACATCCTGTTTGCAATAATGCACTAAAGTAAAGCTGGAAAAAATGAGGCAAAGAAATCAACTTTATGTCTTGAATACAAAAGTGTTATGTTTAGGGAAAATACAACACAACACATCACTAAGTACCACTATTCATATTTTCAAGCATAGTGGTGGCTGCATCATGTTATGGGTATGCTTGTCATCGGCAAGGAGTGGAAGGTTTTTAGGATAAAAAATAATTAGAATAGACCTAAGCACAGACAAAATCCTAGAGAAAAACCTGGTTCAGTCTGCTTTCCAACAGACACTGGGAGACAAATTCAATTTTTCTGCAGGATAATAATCTAAAACACAAGGCCAAATATACACTGGAGTTGCTTACAAAGACGACATTGAATGTTAGGCCTAGTTACAGTTTTGACTTAAATCAGCTTAAATCTATTGCAAAACTTGAAAATGGCTGTCTAGCAATGATAAACAACCAACTGGACAGAGCTTGAAGAATTTGTCAAGAATAATGTGCAAATATTGTACAATACAGCTATGCAAAGCTCTTAGAGACTTACCCAAAAAGGCTCACAGCTGTAATCACTCCCAAAGGTGATTCTAACATGTATTGACTAAGGGGTTTGAATACTTTCTAATCAAGAGATATTAGTATTTTATTTAATTGTTTTACAAATGTTACAATTTTTCTTACACTTTGACATTACAGTTTTTTGTGATGATAATATAAAAGACAAATACATTTGAATTCCCCCTTGTAACACAACAAAATGTGGGAAATGTCAAGGGGTGTAAATACTTTCTGAAGGCACTGTTGATATCTAATTGATTGTCTATTTAGTTCATAGAGCTCTTATTATGTTGTGTCATGCTATCACAAGTGTTGCTACATGAATAAAGTGCTTATTTTTCAATCTCAAGTATTGTAGTACATTTAGTATACATTGTTTACATTTAATTTATTAAAATATAGTTTCAGATTTGCATTCATGTGTGGCATGATGACAACAAAATAGTTGGCAGAGGCAGACTGACTTCCAGGTTGAACCAGAGTGAATGGTTGTAAGTGATTTTGAAATGTAGTCAACTTCCTGTCTTTAAAGGTCGAGCAAACAGGTCACACTCAGTAGAATCCTCACACAGTAGACACCCAACTGACAGTAGACTCGCCAGGCATTGTCATGTGTTGCATTTACGGTGTTGTTCTGTTTTCTTGAACTCAATGAATCAGTACACCCCTGTACAAGATAACATTGAGTGTATTATCATATTGTGTTAATCCAAGGACAAACTTTTACAGTTTCAACAAAAGAAGAAAATAAAATCTTAAATCCAATACTGGCATTTGTATGACTAGTTTATCTTGTCATGTGTCATGACTGTCCTGTGAGGATCTGAATGGGTCAGATCAGCTTGGCAATGGATGACTGTAACCAGGCCCTCTCTCACCCATAGAGGGGGGAGGGAGCTGCTGGCGGGGTTGACAGTTCACACCCTGTTGTAAATTACAGGAGAAGGATACTTTCTCTTCCCCTCCTGTATCTAACCCAAGGAATATTCTTTGCTTCACAGAGGTTTTCCAGCCGAAACTCGTAACACGTCAAAAGTGAATACTGGAACAATAATTCTAACGTAAGAATGTGGTGAATAGTTAGTGGGGAGCTACAGGAAACTAATGTCATATTGGCTTTCATTTTGTCATGTCATTATAAACTGTATGGATGAAATACTGTAACTTGGAAAGGATATCCCCTTTATATGTCAAGTTTCCATCCAATGCGTTGTGCATATGATATGAACAATTATGAAAGCATTTTTGTTAAGATATGAATGTGGTTTTAGAAGGCATAAGAGATAACATCCCATCATATCCTTTGCACATTAAGTAGCCACGCCAGGAGTGAGGTCAGAAGATCGTGTCAGCGTGATGGAACCGTCCTTTTTGACCAGAGTGCTTAAAAGGACTGGCTAAGAATGAACATTTCAGACCAGGAAAGATGGGCAGTTGCAGCCCACATCTAAAGTGGTTTAAACGCTGAATCTCAGAGACCAGGAAATGGGAGGCGGGAGCTACACATTTGAAATGGTTGGAACTTTGAAACTCAACACGAGGTGAAGAAATAAACTCACCATCCTTTAGACCAGAACATTGCCAGGTTGCAGCTGTGTGTGTAAAGTGGTCTGAATCCTGAACCCTGAATAATCCACATGAGGTGTAGGCGAGAAGCTCACCTCCCAGCCAATCACTGGTATGGATGATTAGCTGTCCTAAGTCAGATATCGAGAAAAGTGAATCTAAGTGAGACTATCCTACTACACGCATCACCAATGGCTGGCTATCTTCCAGAGTGAACAACAGTAGAAGAGACGGTGCGGACCCTTCCAGACAATCAGAGCCTTACAAGCGTGCCGCTGAAAGGCCAACCCACATCCTTCCTAAGAAGGCCTGGTTCCAACAGAGATAAATGGTGAACAAAGGCACTCACATGTAAATACATTGATGATTTCTTATTCCAAATGGGTGGCGGTTCGTGTGCAAAGTATATGATAAATGAGAGAATAGTTTCGAAAATGTACCCAAGTGTCACGACTTCCACCTAAGTCGGCCCCTCTCCTTGTTTGGGTGGTGTTCGGCAGTCGACGTCACTGACCTTCTAGCCATCATTGATCCATTTTTTCATTTTCCATTGGTTTTGTCTTGTCTTCCTTCATACCTGTTTCCAATCTTATCAATTACATGTTGTGTATTTAACCCTCTGTTTCCCCTCATGTTTTGTCAATTATTGTTTTATTGTATGTTTGTGCAAGTCAGGTGTCGGTGTGCGACGGGTTTTGTACCCACTTATGTTATTTTTGTATATTTTGGTTTTTGGAGTTGAATGAGCACTTATTAAATGACTCTGTTTATACCAAGTTCTTTTTCCTGCGTTTGACTTCCCTGCCACCGACACGCACCCATTACAGAATCTCCAACCTCTACTATGGAGTCAGCAGGAGAGGGTACCCCAGCCATTGAGGTTGAGGAGCGTGTCCAGGAGCATGCAGTTTTATTTTACCATCTTGGTGCCGCCATGGACTGCGTTGTCCAGACAATGGACCGCTGGGAGAGACAGGGAGTTCTTCCAGCGCCTCCACCAGCACAACCGTGGTCTCCCCTGAGCACCCCTTTCCCACCTGAACCCAGTGGGATCTGTCTCTCCTTGCCACAGGAGTACGACGGGAGGGCTGCCAACTGTCAGGGGTTCCTCTTTCAATTAAACCTCTATCTGGCCACGGTCCACCCAGCTCCATCGGACTGTGAGAGGGTGTCCGCCCTCGTCTCGTGCTTCACCGGGAGAGCCCTGGAGTGGGCCAACGCCGTGTGAGAGAGGAAGATGCGGCGTTGGACCAGTTTGAGGAGTTCACCCTTCGTTTCTGGGCAGTCTTTGACCACTCGCCCGAGGATAGAGCGGCGGGTAAGCGCCTCTACCATCAGAGGCAGGAGACGAGGAGCGCCCGGGAGTTCGCCCTGGAGTTTAGGACCCTGGCTGCCGGCGCGGGGTGGAAAAACAGGGCCCTGATCGACCATTATCGTTGCATTCTGCGCGCGGATGTCCGTCGGGAGCAGGCCTGCAGAGACACCTCCCTCACATTTGACCAGCTGGTGGACCTGTCCATCCGGCAGGACAACCTGCTGGCCACTCGTGGACATTCAGATTGGGGTCTGGTGGTTCCATCTTCCCACGCTCCCTCTCTAATACCCATTGAGCTGGGAGGGGCGGTGCCTAAGGAGACCCGAGGGGGTTCCCACTCGTGCACCATCTGTGGCCGCAGAGGTCACACTGCCGGTCGGTGCCGGGTTGGTTCCTCTGGGAATCGAGGCAGCAGGCAGGGAGCTCTGGCGTCACCCCAGGTGAGCCGGCACCATTCTCACCCAGGGCCCTCTGTTGTACATATGTTTGTGTCTGTTATGTTCCCTGAATATTCCCTGCATAAGGCGCTTGATATAGTTTAGGGATCCCTATTGTTCCCGTAGATGTGCCCTTCCCTGTTCACATCTTAGATAGCCGACCATTAGGGTCAGGGTTAATTAGGGAGGTCACCGCGCCATTGGGCATGGTGATGCAGGGGGGTCATCCAGAGAGAATTAGTCTCTTCATTATTGACTAACCTGCATTTCCTGTGGTGCTGGTTCTACACTGGTTAGCTTGTCATAACCCCACTGTTTCTTGGCCACAGAGGGCTCTCATGGGGTGGTCGCGAGTGTGCTCATGTAGGTGTTTAGGGGCTTCCGTTAGTGCTACTATGGTGGAAAGTCCAGACCAGGTCTCCACCGTGCGCATTCCCCCTGAATATGCCGGTTTGGCTCTCGCCTTCTCCAAAAAGAAGGCGACTCAATTACCACCTCATCTACGGGGCGATTGTGCGATAGATCTCCTGGTAGACGCTGCACTTTCCAGGAGTCACGTGTATCCACTCTCACAGGCGGAGACGGAGGCTATGGAAACATATGTCTCCGAATCCCTGCGTCAGGGGTACATTCGGTCCTCCACTTTACCCGCCTCCTGTAGTTTATTTTTTTTGAAGAAGGAGGGAGGTCTACGTCCGTGTATTGACTATCTGAATCAGATCTGAATCAGGGTCTGAATCAGATCACTGTGAGGAATAGCTACCCACTACCGCTCATAGCCACAATGATAGAGTCAATGAACGGGGAACGCTTCTTCACCAAACTAGATCTCAGGAGCACTTACAACCTGGTGCGTATTCGAGAGGGAGACGAGTGGAAGACGGCTTTCAGTACCACCTCTGGGCACTATGAGTACCTCGTCATGCCGTACGGGTTGATGAATCAAATCAAATCAAACTCCATAGAAAGGCCAAAACCTAGGAAGAAACATAGAGAGGAACCAGGCTATGAGGGGTGGCCAGTCCTCTTCTGGCTGTGCCAAGTGGAGATTATAACAGAACATGGCCAAGATGTTCAAATGTTCATAAATGACCAAGATGGTCAAATAATGATAATCACAGTAGTTGTCGAGGGTGCAGCAAGTCAGCACCTCAGGAGTAAAGGTCAGTTGGCTTTTCATAGCCGATCATTAAGAGTATCTCCACCGCTCCTGCTGTCTCTAGAGAGTTAAAAAACATTAGGTCTGGGACAGGTAGCACGTCCGGTGAACAGGTCAGGGTTCCATAGCCGCAGGCAGAACAGTTGAAACTGGAGCAGCAGCACGGCCAGGTGGACTGGGGACAGCAAGGAGTCATCATGCCAGGTAGTCCTGAGGCATGGTCCTAGGGCTCAGGTCCTCCGAGAGAGAGAAAGAGAGAATTAGAGAGAGCATACTTATATTCACACAGAACACCGGATAAGACAGGAGAAGTACTCCAGATATAACAAACTGACCCTAGCCCCCGACACATAAACTACTGCAGCATAAATACTGGAGGCTGAGACAGGAGGGGTCAGGAGACACTGTGGCCCCATCCGATGACACCACCGGACAGGGCCAAACAGGCAGGATATATCCCCACCCACTTTGCCAAAGCACAGCCCCCAAACCACTAGAGGGATATCTTAAACCACAAACTTACCATCCTGAGAGAAGGCCGAGTATAGTCCACAAAGATCTCTGCCACGGCACAACCCAAAGGGGGTCGCCAACCCAGACAGGAAGATCACGTCAGTGACTCAACCCACTCAAGTGACGCACCCTTCCTAGGACGGCATGGAAGACCACCACTCAGCCCCTGTAATAGGGTTAGAGGCAGAGAATCCCAGTGGAGTGAGGGGAACCGGCCGAGACAGCTAGGATCGTTGCTCCAGAGCCTTTCCGTTCACCTTGACACTCCTGGGCCAGACTATACACAATCATATGACCGACTGAAGAGATGAGTCTTCAGTAAAGACTTAAAGGTTGAGACCAAGTCTGCGTCTCTCACATTAGTAGGCAGACCATTCCATAAAAATTGAGCTCTATAGGAGAAAGCCCTGCCTCCAACTGTTTGCTTAGAAATTCTAAGCAAACAGTTCTAAACAATTAGGAGGCCTCCATCTTGTGACCGTAGCGTATGTGTAGGTATTTACGACAGGACCAAATCGGAAAGATAGGTAGGAGCAAGCCCATGTAATGCTTTGTAGGTTAGCAGTAAAACCTTGAAATCAGCCCTTGCCTTAACAGGAAGCCAGTGTAGGGAGGCTAGCACTGGAGTAATATGATAACATTTTTTGGTTCTAGTCAGGATTATAGCAGCCATATTTAGTACTAACTGAAGTTTATTTAGTGCTTTATCTGGTTGGCCGGAAAGTAGAGCATTGCAGTAGTCTAACCTAGAAGTAACAAAAGCATGGATACATTTTTCTGCATCATTTTTGGACAGAAAGTTTCTGATTTTTTGCAATGTTACATAGATGGAAAAAAAGCTGTCTTTGAAACAGTCTTGATATGTTCGTCAAAAGAGAGATCGGGGTCCAGAGTAATGCCGAGGTCCTTCACAGTTGTTTTTGAGACGACTGTACAACCATAAAGATGAATTGTCAGATTCAACAGAAGGTCTCTTTGTTTCTTGGGACCTAGAACAAGCATCTATGTTTTGTCCGAGTTTAAAAGTAGAAAGTTTGCAGCCATCCACTTCCTTATGTCTGAAACACAGGCTTCTAGCAGGGGCAATTTTGGGGCTTCACCATGTTTCATTGAAATGTACAGCTGTGTGTCATCCGCATAGCAGTGAAAGTTAACATTATGTTTTCAAATGACATCCCCAAGAGGTAAAATATATAGTAAAAACTATAGTGGTCCTAAAACGGAATCTTGAGGAACACCAACATTTACAGTTGATTTGTCAGCGGACAAACCTTTCACAGAGACAAACTGATATCTTTCCGACAGATAAGATCTAAACCAGGCCAGAACTTGTTTGGGTTTCCAATCTCTCCAAAAGAATGTGGTGATCGATGGTATCAAAAGCAGTACTAAGGTCTAGGAGCACGAGGACAGATGCAGAGCCTCGGTCTGACGCCAATAAAAGGTCATTTACCACCTTCACAAGTGCAGTCTCAGTGCTATGATGGGGTCTAAAACCAGACTGAAGCATTTCGTATACATTGTTTGTCTTCAGGAAGGCAGTGAGTTGCTGCGCAACAGCTTTTTCAAATTTTTTGAGAGGAATGGAAGATTCGATATAAGCCGATAGTTTTTTATATTTTCTGGGTCAAGGTTTGGCTTTTTCAAGAGGGGCTTGATTACTGCCACTTTTAGTGAGTTTGGTACACATCCGGTGGATAGAGAGACGTTTATTATGCTCAACATAGGAGGAGAGTTGTGCAGACTCAGGACAACTGAGCTTTGGAGGAATACGCAGATTTAAAGAGGAGTCCGTAATTTGTTTTCTAATGATCATGATCTTTTCCTCAAAGAAGTTCATGAGGTTACTGCTGAAGTGAAAGCCATCCTCTCTTGGGGAATGCTGCTTTTAGTTAGCTTTGCGACAGTACCAAAAAGACATTTCAGATTGTTCTTATTTTCCTCAATTAAGTTGGAAAAATAGGATGATCGAGCAGCAGTAAGGGCTCTTCGATACTGCACGGTACTGTCTTTCCAAGCTGGTCGGAAGACTTCCAGTTTGGTGTGGCGCCATTTCCCTTCCAATTTTCTGGAAGCTTGCTTCAGAGCTTGGGTATTTTCTGTATGCCAGGGAGCTAGTTTATTATGACAAATGTTTTTAATTTTTAGGGTTGCAACTGCATCTCGGGTAATGAGCTAGGTTAAATTGAGTTCCTCAGCTAGGTGGTTAACTGTTTTTTGTCTGGAAGGGCATCAAGGAATCTTTGGGTTGTCTGAGAATTTATAGCACGACTTTTGATGCTCCTTGGTTGGGGTCTGAGCAGATTATTTGTTGCTATTGCAAACGTAATGAAATGGTGGTCCGATAGTCCAGGATTATGAGGAAAAACATTAAGATCCACAACATTTATTCCACGGGACAAAACTAGGTCCAGAGTATGACTGTGACAGTGAGTAGGTCCAGAGACGTGTTGGACAAAACCCACTGAGTCGATGATGGCTCCGAAAGCCTTTTGGAGTGCGTCTGTGGACTTTTCCATGTGAAATATTAAAATCACCATAAATTAGAATATTATCTGCTATGACTACAAGGTCCGATAGGAATTCAGGGAACTCAGTGAGGAATGCTGTATATGGCCCAGGAGGCCTGTAAACAGTAGCTATAAAAAGTGATTGAGTAGGCTGCATAGATTTCATGACTAGAAGCTCAAAAGTGCTTTTGGGGGGTAAATTGACATTTGCTATCGTAAATGTTAGCAACACCTCCACCTTTGCGGGATGCATGGGGGATATGGTCACTAGTGTAACCAGGAGGTGAGGCCTCATTTAACACAGTACATCCATCAGGCTAAAGCCATGTTTCAGTCAGGCCAATCACATCAAGATTATGAGTGATTAATTCATTGACTATAACTGCCTTTGAAGTGAGGGATCGAACATTATTTTTTTTATCCTAGTGAGATTGCTAAGGCGAACAACGCTATGTTTAGTTTTGCCCAACCTAGGTCGAGACACAGTCACAGTCTCAATGGGGATAGCTGAGCTGACTACACTGACTGTGCTATGGCAGACTCCCCTAAGCTGGCAGGCTGGCTAACAGCCTGCTGCCTGGCCTGCACCCTATTTCATTGTGGAGCTAGAGAAGTTAGAGCCCTGTCTATGTTGGTAGATAAGATGAGAGCACCCCTCCAGCTAGGATGGAGTCCGTCACTCCTCAGCAGGCCAGGCTTGGTCCTGTTTGTGGGTGAGTCCCAGAGACAATTACTCGATGCCGACACATCTTTCTAGCTGATTTACACGCTGAAGCTATGTTGTGCTTGGTGACCTCTGACTGTTTCATCCTAACATTGTTGGTGCCGACGTGGATAACAATATCTCTATACTCTCTACACTCGCCAGTTTTAGCTTTAGCCAGCACCATCTTCAGATTAGACTTAATGTCGGTAGCCCTGCCCCCTGGTAAACAGTGTATGATCTCTGGATGATTCGTTTAAGCCTAATACTGCGGGTAATGGAGTCGCCAATGACTAGGGTTTTCAATTTGTCAGAGCTAATGGTGGGAGCCTTCGGCATCTCAGACCCCGTAATGGGAGGAGTAGAGACCAGAGAAGGCTCAGCCTCAGACTCTGACTTGCTGCTTAATGGGGAAAACCGGTTGTTAGTTTCTGTCGGCTGAATGAGCGACACCGGTTGAGCATTCCTACAGCATTTCCCTCCAGAAGCCATGAGAAGATTGTCCGGCTGCGGGGTCCGTGGGAGGGGATTTATACTAATGTTACTATCTGTACTTACATCCTCACCATTTGCCTCGTGCAGTGCGACACATCTCCTTCTCATAGAGTTGATCAGGCTGTTGATTGTAGCCTGTAGAATGTTGTCCCACTCCACTTTAATGGCTGTGCAAAGTTGCTGTAACTGCGTCAATCCAGAGCATCCCAAACATGCTCACCAGGTGATATGTCTGGTGAGTATGCAGACCATGGAAGAACTGGGATATTTTTAGCGACATGAGGTAGTGCATTATTATGCTGAAACATGAGGTAGATGAATGACACAACAATGGGCCTCAGGATCTCATGTTGTCCGTAGTTTATGCCTGCACTCTGTACACAACGTTGACATCAGCACACCGCTTGCCCACACGACTCCATGCATGCTGTCTGCCATCTGCTCAGTACAGTTGAAACTGGGATTCATCTGTGAAGAGCACACTTCTCCAGCGTGCCAGTGGCCATCAAAGGTGAGCATTTGCCCACTGTAGTCTGTTACGATGCCGGACTGCAGTCAGGTCAAGACCCTTGTTATGCAGGTGAATGAGGACCCAAAAGCGACTTGGCGAAAACAGAGTCTTTAATCCAGTATAAGGAAATAGCAACACTCCTAGACAAATTGGAGCGGTAAATAAAGCATAAAAAACAATTCCACTCGTAATCACGAGAACTGACTGGAGACTCGATAATAAACTGCAGGTTGCCTCGGGAAGGCACTTGACCGTAGCAGACTCAGACACCTGCTCACCACGCAGCATCTGAGGGAAACACGACACGACAGGGCGATACAAAGACACAGCACGGTGAACAATATACAAGGATCCGACAGAACAGAAACGGAAAACAAGGGGAGAAATAGGGACTCTAATCAGGGGAAAAGATAGGGAACAGGTGTGGGAAGACTAAATGATTGATTAGGGGAATAGGAACAGCTGGGAGCAGGAACGGAACGATAGAGAGAAGAGAGAGAGGGAGGGAGAGAGAAAAAGGGAACGAACCTAAAAAGACCAGCAGGGGAAAACGAACAGAAGGAAAAGCAAAATGACAAGACAATATAAGACAAAACATGACAGTACCCCCCCCACTCACCGAGCGCCTCCTGGCGCACTCGAGGAGGAATCCTGGCGGCAACGGAGGAAATCATCAATCAGCGAACGGTCCAGCACGTCCCGAGACGGAACCCAACTCCTCTCCTCAGGACCGTAACCCTCCCAATCCACTAAGTATTGGTGACCCCGTCCCCGAGAACGCATGTCCATGATCCTACGTACCTTGTAAATAGGTGCGCTCTCGACAAGGACGGGGGGGGAGGGAAGACGAACGGGGGTGCGAAGAAAGGGCTTGACACAGGAGACATGGAAGACAGGATGGACGCGACGAAGATGTCGCGGAAGAAGCAGTCGCACAGCGACAGGATTGACGACCTGGGAGACACGGAACGGACCAATGAACCGCGGAGTCAACTTACGAGAAGCTGTCGTAAGAGGAAGGTTGCGAGTGGAAAGCCACACTCTCTGGCCGCAACAATACCTTGGACTCTTAATCCTACGTTTATTGGCGGCTCTCACAGTCTGTGCCCTGTAACGGCAAAGTGCAGACCTCACCCTCCTCCAGGTGCGCTCACAACGTTGGACAAACGCTTGAGCGGAGGGAACGCTGGACTCGGCAAGCTGGGATGAGAACAGAGGAGGCTGGTAACCCAGACTACTCTGAAACGGAGATAACCCGGTAGCAGACGAAGGAAGCGAGTTGTGAGCGTATTCTGCCCAGGGGAGCTGTTCTGCCCAAGACGCAGGGTTTCTGAAAGAAAGGCTGCGTAGTATGCGACCAATCGTCTGATTGGCCCTCTCTGCTTGCTTGACCGTTAGACTGGGGATGAAACCCGGAAGAGAGACTGACGGACGCACCAATCAAACGACAGAACTCCCTCCAAAACTGTGACGTGAATTGCGGACCTCTGTCTGAAACGGCGTCTAACGGGAGGCCATGAATTCTGAACACATTCTCGATGATGATTTGTGCCGTCTCCTTAGCGGAAGGAAGTTTAGCGAGAGGAATGAAATGTGCCGCCTTAGAGAACCTATCGACAACCGTAAGAATCACAGTCTTCCCCGCAGACAAAGGCAGACCGGTAATGAAGTCTAGGGCGATGTGAGACCATGGTCGAGAAGGAATGGGGAGCGGTCTGAGACGACCGGCAGGAGGAGAGTTACCTGACTTAGTCTGCGCGCGGTCCGAACAAGCAGCCACGAAACGGCGCGTGTCACGCTCCTGAGTCGGCCACCAAAAGCGCTGGCGAATAGAAGCAAGAGTGCCTCGAACACCGGGATGACCAGCTAACTTGGCAGAGTGAGCCCAATGAAGAACAGCCAGACGAGTGGAAACAGGAACGAAAAGAATGTTACTAGGACAAGCGCGCGGCGACGCAGTGTGCATGAGTGCTTGCTTAACCTGTCTTTCAATTCCCCAGACTGTCAACCCGACAACACGCCCATAAGGAAGAATCCCCTCGGGATCAGTAGAAGCCACAGAAGAACTAAAAAGACGGGATAAGGCATCAGGCTTGGTGTTCTTGCTACCCGGACGGTAAGAAATCACAAACTCGAAACGAGCGAAAAATAACGCCCAACGAGCTTGACGAGCATTAAGTCGTTTGGCAGAACGGATGTACTCAAGGTTCTTATGGTCTGTCCAAACGACAAAAGGAACGGTCGCCCCCTCCAACCACTGTCGCCATTCGCCTAGGGCTAAGCGGATGGCGAGCAGTTCGCGGTTACCCACATCATAGTTGCGTTCAGATGGCGACAGGCGATGAGAAAAATAAGCGCAAGGATGAACCTTATCGTCAGACTGGAAGCGCTGGGATAGAATGGCTCCCACGCCTACCTCTGAAGCGTCAACCTCGACAATGAATTGTCTAGTGACGTCAGGAGTAACGAGGATAGGAGCGGACGTAAAATGTTCTTTTAGAAGATCAAAAGCTCCCTGGGCGGAACCGGACCACTTAAAACACGTCTTGACAGAAGTAAGAGCTGTGAGAGGGGCAGCAACTTGACCGAAATTACGAATGAAACGCCGATAGAAATGAGCGAAACCTAGAAAGCGCTGCAACTCGACACGTGACCTTGGAACGGGCCACTCACTGACAGCTTGGATCTTAGCGGAATCCATCTGAATGCCTTCAGCGGAAATAACGGAACCGAGAAAAGTAACGGAGGAGACATGAAAAGAGCACTTCTCAGCCTTCACGTAGAGACAATTCTCTAAAAGGCGCTGGAGAACACGTCGAACGTGCTGAACATGAATCTCGAGTGACGGTGAAAAAATCAGGATATCGTCAAGGTAGACAAAAACAAAGATGTTCAGCATGTCTCTCAGAACATCATTAACTAATGCCTGAAAAACAGCTGGCGCATTGGCGAGACCAAACGGCAGAACTCGGTACTCAAAATGCCCTAACGGAGTGTTAAACGCCGTTTTCCACTCGTCCCCCTCTCTGATGCGCACGAGATGGTAAGCGTTACGAAGGTCCAACTTAGTAAAGCACCTGGCTCCCTGCAGAATCTCGAAGGCTGATGACATAAGGGGAAGCGGATAACGATTCTTAACCGTTATGTCATTCAGCCCTCGATAATCACGCAGGGGCGCAGAGTACCGTCCTTTTTCTTAACAAAAAAAAACCCCGCCCCGGCCGGAGGAGAGGAAGAAGGCACTATGGTACCGGCGTCAAGAGACACAGACAAATAATCCTCGAGAGCCTTACGTTCGGGAGCCGACAGAGAGTATAGTCTACCCCGAGGAGGAGTGGTCCCCGGAAGGAGATCAATACTACAATCATACGACCGGTGAGGAGGAAGGGAGTTGGCTCGGGACCGACTGAAGACCGTGCGCAGATCATGATATTCCTCCGGCACTCCTGTCAAATCGCCAGGT
Organism: Oncorhynchus gorbuscha; assembly: GCF_021184085.1. Classification (NCBI taxonomy): domain Eukaryota; kingdom Metazoa; phylum Chordata; class Actinopteri; order Salmoniformes; family Salmonidae; genus Oncorhynchus; species Oncorhynchus gorbuscha. The sequence goes on along the minus strand of NC_060175.1, from coordinate 81,636,679 downwards.
TCCTCCTGAGAAGTAGGGACAGAAGAAATGGGAGGGATGGCAGACATTAAACACTTCACATGACAAGAAACGTTCCAGGATAGGATAGAATTACTAGACCAATTAATAGAAGGATTATGACATACTAGCCAGGGATGACCCAAAACAACAGGTGTAAAAGGTGAACGAAAAATCAAAAAAGAAATAGTCTCACTGTGGTTACCAGATACTGTGAGGGTTAAAGGTAGTGTCTCAAATCTGATACTGGGAAGATGACTACCATCTAAGGCGAACATGGGCGTAGGCTTGTCTAACTGTCTGAAAGGAATGTCATGTTTCCGAGCCCATGCTTCGTCCATGAAACAACCCTCAGCCCCAGAGTCTATCAAGGCACTGCATGTAGCACCCGAACCGGTCCAGCGTAGATGGACCGACATAGTAGTACAGGATCTAGATGGAGAGACCTGAGTAGTAGCGCTCACCAGTAGCCCTCCGCTTACTGATGAGCTCTGGCTTTTACTGGACATGAATTGACAAAATGTCCATCAAATCCGCAATAGAGGCACAGGCGGTTGGTGATCCTCCATTCCCTCTCCTTAGTCGAGATGCGAATACCTCCCAGCTGCATGGGCTCAGTCTCTGAGCCAGAGGAGGGAGATGGTTGCGATGCGGAGCAGGGAAACACCGTTGACGCGAGCTCTCTTCCACGAGCTTGGTGACGAAGATCTACCCGTCGTTCTATGCGGATGGCGAGAGCAATCAAAGAGTCCACACTGGAAGGAACCTCCCGGGAGGGAATCTCATCTTTAACCACTGCGTGGAGTCCCTCCAGAAAACGAGCGAGCAGCGCCGGCTCGTTCCAGTCACTAGAGGCAGCAAGAGTGCGAAACTCTATAGAGTAATCCGTTATGGATCGATCACCTTGGCATAGGGAAGCCAGGGCCCTAGAAGCCTCCCTACCAAAAACTGAACGGTCAAAAACCCGAATCATCTCCTCTTTAAAGTTCTGGTAATTGTTTGAACAATCAGCCCTTGCCTCCCAGATAGCTGTGCCCCACTCTCGAGCCCGGCCAGTAAGGAGTGAAATGACGTAAGCAACCCGAACTCTCTCTCTAGAGTATGTGTTGGGTTGGAGAGAGAACACAATATCACACTGGGTGAGAAAGGAGCGGCACTCCTTGGGCTGCCCGGAGTAGCAAGGTGGGTTATTAACCCTAGGTTCCAGAGGCTCGGCAGACCAGGAAGTAACAGGTGGCACGAGACGAAGACTCTGGAACTGTCCAGAGAGGTCGGAAACCTGAGCGGCCAGGTTCTCCATGGCATGACGAGCAGCAGACAATTTCTGCTCGTGTCTGCCGAGCATGGCTCCTTGGATCTCGACGGCAGTGTTACGAGCGTCTGTAGTCGCTGGGTCCATTCTTTGGTCGGATCCTTCTGTTATGCAGGTGAATGAGGACCCAAAAGCGACTTGGCGAAAACAGTCTTTAATCCAGTATAAGGAAATAGCAACACTCCTAGACAAATCGGAGCGGTAAATAAAGCATAAAAAACAATTCCACTCGTAATCACGAGAACTGACTGGAGACTCGATAATAAACTGCAGGTTGCCTCGGGAAGGCACTTGACCGTAGCAGACTCAGACACCTGCTCACCACGCAGCATCTGAGGGAAACACGACACGACAGGGCGATACAAAGACACAGCACGGTGAACAATATACAAGGATCCGACAGAACAGAAACGGAAAACAAGGGGAGAAATAGGGACTCTAATCAGGGGAAAAGATAGGGAACAGGTGTGGGAAGACTAAATGATTGATTAGGGGAATAGGAACAGCTGGGAGCAGGAACGGAACGATAGAGAGAAGAGAGAGAGGGAGGGAGAAAAAGGGGAACGAACCTAAAAAGACCAGCAGGGGGAAAACGAACAGAAGGAAAAGCAAAATGACAAGACAATATAAGACAAAACATGACAACCCTGGTGAGGACAACGAGCACACAGATGAGCGTGAACTTGAAACATCTGTGGCATTGTGTTGTGTGACTAAACTGCACATTTTAGAGTGGCATTGTAATGTCCCAAGCTCAAGGTGCACCTTTGTATCAATCACGCTGTTTAATCAGCTTCTTGATATGCCACACCTGTCAGGTAGATGGATTACCTTGGCCAAGGAAAAATGCTCACTAACAGGGATGTAAACACATTTGTGCACAAAATTTGAGATAGATTCGATTTTTGTGTGTGTATATATATATACACTGCTAAAAAAAATAAAGGGAACACTTAAACACAATGTACCTCCAAGTCAATCACACTTCTGTGAAATCAAACTGTCCACTTAGGTAGCAATACTGATTGACAATAATTTTCACATGCTGTTGTGCAAATGGAATAGACAACAGGTGGAAATTATAGGCAATTAGCAAGACTCCCCCAATAAAGGAGTGGTTCGGCAGGTGGTAACTACAGACCACTTCTCAGTTCCTATGCTTCCTGGCTGATGACTCCATGAGGGTGGTATGAGGGCCTGACGTCCACAGGTGGGGGTTGTGCTTACAGCCCAACACCGTACAGGACGTTTGGCATTTGCCAGAGAACACCAAGATTGGCAAATTCGCCACTGGTGCCATGTGCTCTCCACAGATGAAAGCAGGTTCACACTGAGCACATGTGACAGACATGACAGTCTGGAGACACCGTGGAGAACGTTCTGCTGTCTGCAACATCCTCCAGCATGACCGGTTTGGCGGTGGGTCAGTCATGGTGTTTCTTTGGGGGGCCACACAGCCCTCCATGTGCTCGCCAGAGGTAGCCTGACTGCCATTAGGTACCGAGATGAGATCCTCAGACCCCTTGTGAGACCATATGCTGATGTGGTTGGCCCTGGGTTCCTCCTAATGCAAGACAATGCTAGACCTCATGTGGCTGGAGTGTGTCAGCAGTTCCTGCAAGAGCAAGGCATTGATGCTATGGACTGGCCCGCCCGTTCCCCAGACCTGAATCCAATTGATCACATCTGGGACATCATGTCTCGGTCCATCCACCAACGACACATTGCACCACAGACTGTCCAGGAGTTGGCGGATGCTTTAGTCCCGGTCTGGGAGGAGATCCCTCAGGAGACCATCCGCCATCTCATCAGGAGCATGCCCAGGCGTGTAGGGAGGTCATACAGGCACGTGGAGGCCACATACACTACTGAGCCTCATTTTGACTTGTTTTAAGGACATTACATCAAAGTTGGATCAGCCTGTAGTGTGGTTTTCCACTTTAATTTTGAGTGTGACTCCAAATCCAGAACTCCATGGGTTGATAAATTTGATTTTTGTGTGATTTTGTTGTCAGCACATTCAACTATGTAAAGAAAAAAGTATTTAATAAGAATATTTCATTAATTCAGATCTAGGATGTGTTATTTTAGTGTTCCCTTTATTTTTTTGAGCAGTGTATATATATCATTGGAGGCTGCTGAGGGGAGGATGGCTCATAATAATGGCTGGAACAGAGTGAATGGAGTGGCATCAAACACATGGAAATACGCTCCAGCCATTACCACGAGTCCGTCCTCCCCAATTAAGGTGCCACCAACCTCCTGTGATATATATACTGTATATACAAATCACTTCAAAAAGTAGACTACCTGCTGTGCATGTACATCCACTCCAAAATAATTCCAATGTCCAAACATGACATTTGACGAATATAACGGGGAAGCCATGCTTCCCCAAAAATGTGAACAATAAAAAAAGATAATTTTCCATCATTTCACAAGAGGCTGAATCTATCTCACCGTAGTAAGCATCCGCATCGCTCAGAGTTATCGCTGAAAGATTTCTCTGGTGAGATTGATGCGTATTGCTGTTGGCGTCTCTGTCAAATTATCAATATTGAGACCCCACCAAAGTTGGACTTTTGTTGCCTTTAGCGGAGCTCATGTCTCATGGGTCTCACGGCTTACTGGCGCACTCTGGGCCTATAGTAGCTGTTATGCGTGAATGAATGATGAATACTACAAGGGTCCAGATCCTGGACAAATTGTATTTCTTAACTAGTTCAAGGCCGGCTCTAGCCTTTTGGGGGCCCCCCAAATTCTGCACATTTTGACATCGGGTGAAGAGAAAATGTAGCACTTTCAAAGCACCTTTTCTGCAGTTCTACATATTTTTCCATAGAGTGTAGCGAACACTTAGCAATTTTTCCATGGGGCCGAGAATTTTTGTGTGTGTGCAATTTCTCAGCTAATTCCCTGCCGTTCTACCCATTTTGCCATGGAGTGGAGAGAAAAGTTTTCAGTTTCACAGCCTGCAATTGCCTGCAATTCTAAAAATGTTGCCATGACTTACGTTAAGGATATCTGAGTGACTAACAAAATTAATGGGGGCCCCTGTTGGTCAGGGCCCTGTGCACGTGCCCTGCATGTCCAGTCAGTATTCAGCCATGATTACTACAAGTTTAGATTGCTGGCTAGACTAACTTCCCAATCTGAAAATGTTTAGCTGACATGGAAAAGGAATACCTAGTTGTCACTCCCTGACCTTAGAGAGTCTTTTTATTTCTCTATTTGGTTAGGTCAGGGTGTGATTTGGGTGGGCATTCTAGTTTGTCTATTTCTTTGTTGGCCGGGTATGGTTCCAATCAGAGGCAGCTGTCTATCGTTGTCTCTGATTGGGGATCATACATACTTGGGCAGCCCTTTGTCCCACCTTCAGTTGTGGGATCTTGTTTGTGTGTAGTTGCTTTCTGCACTGCATATAGCGTTCCATTTGTTTTGCATTTTGTTGGTGTCATTTAAAATAAAAGTATAATGTACGCCTACCACTCTGCACCTTGGTCTCCTAACAACGGATGTAACACTAGTCAGTTGAACAACTGACGTGTCTTAATTGATTGACATAACAGAAAAATTGCGGATTCAAAACCAAATTTCCAACCTGGTGTATTCAACTATTCTAACTCTCAACAGTAAATTGACACAATGACTGAGTTCAGGGGCTCCCTAACAGCCTGGGATCCTAAGCGACCGCATATGCCTGGAGCTGGCCTTGCGACTGTTGTACAATATTTGAACAACTGAAAGTCCCAATTCTACATGGCTGATACAAAGGGTAGAGACGGTTTATTTTAGATACTAATCATCCAAGGTAGGTAGACCATAAAGATGTGTCTCAATCTCTGGTACAGTTCAGACATTTCACTTAAGGCTATGACCTGACAAAAATTGTATTTAGCCTTTGGCCCAGGCTTATCAGAGCGGTATAAAGGGGGAGATGTGTTCTCCTCCAGACACGGATCTAGCTTCTCACAGAGGAAGAGGTAGGACTTGGGCTCTATGTTTTTATCATTACAATATAGTTATATTATTACCATTCATTCAGCTAGGTTTACAATTCTAAACTATAACCTTTTTGGTACTGTCAAAGCAAAATATATATTGCCTATGCTCCACTGATTTGAAGTGCAATCAGAAAAACTTTAGCCACAATATAAAAACACATTTTTACCACCATGCTTTGTTTAATGAAAAAAATATACATTTTTCCATGTTCAACTTTGATTTTGAAAGGAGAGGCCGTGCAACTCATCGTCAAACTAACACTGATTTGATTTTGAAAGGAGGCCGTGCAACTCATCGTCAAACTAACACTGATTTGATTTTGAAAGGAGAGGCCGTGCAACTCATCGTCAAACTAACACTGATTTGATTTTGAAAGGAGAGGCCGTGCAACTCATCGTCAAACTAACACTGATTTGATTTGACTAACACTCCTTGCTGGTAAGTCAAATTCTGACAATGAAATATTGTGATCAATTTAACATAATTGTGTATGGTGTTACTATGACACCATAGTGTAGATTCCTCAATGACTGCATACAATGAAGCTTGTTTGGTTTTTCTAGTGAACAAATGTTTTGTTCCTGTTTTAGGCCTGTCTCTCTTGATGTACCTTCAAATGGGTAAGAATTGTGCTTATTCTACTATTGAATGTCAATTCAACCTTGTCTGTACAATAGCTGTACCAAAAATGTGCTGTTTGTTGGTTACATTCATAGTTTGAATAACATGGCCCAGTACAATCATACATGTATTCTTTAATCTTGTTCTGACAGAACGCCCGATACCAGTATTTTAATTCCTCAACAGTGTCATCAACAAAACTGGTGTGCAATTTCCCAGTGCCTGGTCTCAGTACAGACCAGGCTCTGGGAAATACCTGCCTGCCAACGTGGACCCCAACCTCTGCACTCATCTGATCTACGTCTTCTCAATCCTCAGCCACAACAACCAGCTGTTCACCTATGAGTGGAAAAATAATGTTCTCTACACATCTTTCAATGGGCTCAAGACCCAGGGAGTTTTACATGCTAAGCTATATGTCTATTATCTCTTAGGGCCTCCAACAGCAATCCTTGCATTTACAATAAGTGTTACATACAGTCACATTTCTCTTTAATTTATTTAAATGCATGACATTGGGTGTGCAAATGAATTAATCTCTCGTCTTGGACAGAAATCCTGCTCTGAATACATTATTGGCAGTTGGAACTACCCAGTAAGTATTGTTGTCAGAAAGCAATGATTAAGTTTGTCATGTTTCAGGAGATGTTACAGCAGTAGGAAAGAAAGAGAACATTTCTTAATAATCTACTGTTATACCCTGGAGCAGGAGGGAGCCACCCAGAGGACAAGTATAGGTTCACATTGCTGTGCGGGGTCAGTTTGGCATTCACAGCAACAGTAGTAATAATCACAAATATCTGGAAAGCATGATATCTGTATTTAATGGGTCCTCCATAATGATTACGTTCAACCTTAACTGATCCAGCACAACATTGTCATGGTATTATTTCATGGATTAAAAAAACATGAGCTGGCACACACCCAGAATAATAGTTTGTATGGAGGTGCTGACTAACGGTGAATAAACTATCAAAAGAAAGTCACACACTCCATGTATAGTCTCACAGCAATTTCATGGGTATTTACCAATATTTCAGCATCACTGTGCCTTCCTCTGGGTAATGTCACGAATGCTTGAACCAGGTTATGTAGACACACAGTGCAATTAGTGTAATCAATGACAGTAGTGAGGGGTGTGTCATAATGATTAAGTTCATTAAAATGTATTAGTGAAACTGTTAAAAAATAGTATATGGCATATTAAATATATTACGCTATTGTTGTCATATAGATACATAATGGAATATTGTACATCATATTAGCATCAACATACATTATTGTTTCATTCAATTTCACAATTTCGTATTTCATTTTTGTAACATGTAATCTTTTGGTTCAACCTTAATATATAATGAACATCATCAGAGGGAACATATTAGGTGTACGCTAATAAGCTGTCAAAATATTTTTTCAATTTATAAGACTTGTTCATAAAGGAAAATGTGTTCATAAGAAGGGCCAGAGATCAAAATCAATATTCAGACCACTAGGGGTCAATGTTTTTAGATCGGATATCCAGCCTCCCTTTGTAGTAGTAGGATCTCGATGTTACCTCCTCTCCTTGGTAGAGCAACATGCTCATTGCCTGTGTAGTTGAGGGAGGAGATGGGAGGATTAGCTTCAACAAAGTGAACTGCTACTGGATAATCAAAGTTCTTACACCTGATTGAGCTGCGGTGTTCAGCTATGCGTTGTTTTAATTGTCTTTTTTCAATTGTCCTACATAAGCTTTTCCACACGAACAGTCTTGCATGAGATGATACCCCTAACAGGGATCTTTCCACCTGTATGTGGGTGTCTGAAGAAAGACGTTTTTATAGTACTATTGCACTGTGCACATGAGCCACATTTGTAGTTTCCATTTGGGATAGGTGTCAAGAGTGTCTGAGTGGGCTCAGTTTGGTGAGATCTGACATGCCTCCTATCTCCAATATTGCGACCACGCTTATAGACCACAAGTGGGTGTTCCTTGAAGATTATTATTATTATTTTTGTCTGAATGCAGAATATGCCAGTGCTTTTTTCAGGATTGCTTTAATTTTCTCTGAAACTTTGGTGTAAAAGACAGTTGCGTTGTTTTTTTCTTTGATTTGAGTTTTTAGTAATTTCGCTCTTGGTTTTTGAGATATTTTCATCATTGCAGCATCAAGAGTTTTGTCCTTGTAGCCTCTCATTTTGAATTTCTGTCATTTTTTTAGCGTTGCTGTCAAAATCTGACTGGTGGGCAGATTTGATTTAACCCTGCATAACTGGCTATATGATAGTATGCATCCCCTTCCCCTCAAGAATGATCTATCAGCACATAGCAAGGTATTGAGATCTGTGGGCTTTGTGTATAAGTCTGTGTGCAATGCATAATTCTCTTTGATAATCCATAAATCCAGGTAATTTATTTTTCTCTCATCAGTCTGCATGGTGAATTGGAGGTATTCAGAGCTCTCGGTTAGTAGAGTTTGGAATTAATTTAGTTTCTGCTGACTTCCTTCCCAGACCACAAAAACATAATCTATGTATCTCTTCAATAGAAATACTTTAGAAAGTAAGGGTTCTGTCTTGGTTTTAAAAAGGAATGCTTCTTTAAATTGTCCCACATACAGGTTTGGATAGTTGGGGAGCACATGGCTACACCACGAATTTGATGGAAAAAGTCTGACTCAAAGACAAAGTAGTTATGGGATAATACCAGTTCAGTAAGTTGTAAGATGCAATCATTGGATGGAGCAAGGGTAGAGTCTCTCTGCTGAAGGAAGTATTGTAGCGCCTGCAAGCCTCCAGTGTGTGGGATGTTAGTGTACAAGCTCTCCACATTAAAAGTGGCCAGCAGGGTGCCCTCTGGTATCCTTCTTAAGCCCTCTATCAATGTGATCATATGACTATAGTCTTTGACATAAGATGGGAGATTCTCAACCATCGGTTTAATGTGGTAATCCACAAATGTAGAAATGTTGGCTGTCAGAGTCAATTGCTACTACAATGGGTCTACCTGGAGGAGGAGACACTGGGTCTACCTGGAGGAGGAGACACTGGGTCTACCTGGAGAAGGAGACACTGGGTCTACCTGGAGAAGGAGACACTGGGTCTACCTGGAGAAGGAGACACTGGGTCTACCTGGAGAAGGAGACACTGGGTCTACCTGGAGAAGGAGACACAGGGTCTACCTGGAGAAGGAGACAATGGGTCTACCTGGAGAAGGAGACAATGGGTCTACCTGGAGAAGGAGACACTGGGTCTACCTGGAGGAGTCAATGGGTCTACCTGGAGGAGGAGACAATGGGTCTACCTGGAGGAGGAGACAATGGGTCTACCTGGAGGAGGAGACAATGGGTCTACCTGGAGGAGGAGACAATGGGTCTACCTGGAGGAGGAGACAATGGGTCTACCTGGAGAAGGAGACAATGGGTCTACCTGGAGAAGGAGACAATGGGTCTACCTGGAGAAGGAGACAATGGGTCTACCTGGAGGAGGAGACACTGGGTCTACCTGGAGGAGGAGACACTGGGTCTACCTGGAGGAGGAGGAGACACTGGGTCTACCTGGAGGAGGAGGAGACACTGGGTCTACCTGGAGGAGGAGACAATGGGTCTACCTGGAGGAGGAGACAATGGGTCTACCTGGAGGAGGAGACAATGGGTCTACCTGGAGGAGGAGACACTGGGTCTACCTGGAGGAGGAGACAATGGGTCTACCTGGAGGAGGAGACACTGGGTCTACCTGGAGGAGGAGACACTGGGTCTACTTGGAGGAGGAGACACTGAGTCTACCTGGAGGAGGAGACACTGGGTCTACCTGGAGGAGGACACAATGGGTCTACCTGGAGGAGGAGACAATGGGTCTACTTGGAGGAGGAGACAATGGGTCTACCTGGAGGAGGAGACACTGGGTCTACCTGGAGAAGGAGACACTGGGTCTACCTGGAGGAGGAGACAATGGGTCTACCTGGAGGAGGAGACAATGGGTCTACCTGGAGGAGGAGACACTGGGTCTACTTGGAGGAGGAGACAATGGGTCTACTTGGAGGAGGAGACAATGGGTCTACTTGGAGACACTGGGTCTACTTGGAGGAGGAGACAATGGGTCTACTTGGAGGAGGAGACAATGGGTCTACTTGGAGGAGGAGACAATGGGTCTACTTGGAGGAGGAGACACTGGGTCTACCTGGAGGAGGAGACAATGGGTCTACCTGGAGGAGGAGACAATGGGTCTACCTGGAGGAGGAGACAATGGGTCTACTTGGAGGAGGAGACAATGGGTCTACCTGGAGGAGGAGACACTGGGTCTACCTGGAGGAGGAGACACTGGGTCTACCTGGAGGAGGAGACACTGGGTCTACCTGGAGGAGGAGACACTGGGTCTACCTGGAGGAGGAGACACTGGGTCTACCTGGAGGAGGAGACAATGGGTCTACCTGGAGGAGGAGACACTGGGTCTACCTGGAGGAGGAGGAGACAATGGGTCTACCTGGAGGAGACAATGGGTCTACCTGGAGGAGACAATGGGTCTACCTGGAAGAGGAGACACTGGGTCTACCTGGAAGAGGAGACACTGGGTCTACCTGGAGGAGGAGACACTGGGTCTACCTGGAGGAGGAGACACTGGGTCTACCTGGAGGAGGAGGAGACACTGGGTCTACCTGGAGGAGACAATGGGTCTACCTGGAGGAGACAATGGGTCTACCTGGAAGAGGAGACACTGGGTCTACCTGGAAGAGGAGACACTGGGTCTACCTGGAAGAGGAGACACTGGGTCTACCTGGAAGAGGAGACACTGGGTCTACCTGGAAGAGGAGACACTGGGTCTACCTGGAGGAGGAGACACTGGGTCTATCTGGAGGAGGAGGAGACACTGGGTCTACCTGGAGGAGGAGACAATGGGTCTACCTGGAGGAGGAGACACTTGTTTGTGTAATTTAGTGACTGTATAGGAAGCTGGTATCTTGGGAAATTTCACACACAGAAATTCAACTTCTTTTTTAGTGATTTGTCCTGATTCCAAACATCTTTCCACTGTGGATGATATATTATGCTGGAATTCCAGGGTAGGGTAACAATTCAGATTGTGATAGAAGTCACCTTTAGATAGTTGTCAGCGACATTCATTCACATAGTCACATTTGTTTTGTATACAAATTCCTCCTCCTTTGTCACATTTTTTATGATAATCGAAGGATCTGACTTTAAGTCCTTAAGAGCCATTCTCTCATCTCTCCTCAGGGGGGAGGTGCAGCTATGACAGCCAAAAGTCAGACACTGGTTTTCGAACAGCAAGGCTCAAATTAACATGGCCGTGTTTCCATTGTTTCTAAAAGTTTTTTTTCTTTCTAATATCAAAATAAACATGGCTCCAACCCCCAAATCACACACACTCACAAACTGAAATCATGTGTGTTCATTGTACAAGAAATTACTGAGAGCCTCGTACCACCAAGACTGGTCTACGTAATTCCATCCGCTGTGTCCTCAACCGGCCGTTGCAGGACGTCGGAGCAGACGCTTCTACTTATCCCAGCCTGCTAACTTTATACACCGTGTCTACTACGTGCTAGCATAGTAACGACTACCCTGCGGCTTCCCTGTTCCATCGATTGCTGTTCACTGGACCCTATGATCACTTGGCGACATAGCTGATGCCTGCTGGACTGTTCATTTATCATGGAACTCCATTTTGTTTATTTTTTGCTTGTTTGTGTCGGTCCTAGCCCCAAACTCAGGCCCTGTGTGGAGTTAACCGACCCTCTCTGCCCATTCATCGTCATTTTACCTGTTGTTGTAGTCTTAGCTGATTAGCTAGCTCTCCCAATCAACACCTGATTGCTTTATGTCTCGCTTTATGTCTCTCTCAAATGTAAATATGCCTTGTATACTGTTTGGGATAGTTATCATTGTTTTAGTTTACCGCGGAGCCCCTAGTCCCACTCTACATGCCTTAGAGTCCTCCTTTGTCACACCCCCAGTATAACCGGCACTTCTAATTTAAAAAATTAATCTCCCCAGAAATAAGTCTCACTGTTGCCACCTGTTATAGACCCCCCTCAGCTCCCAGCTGTGCCCTGGACACCATGGACGAGGGGCAATCAATTCACATATCTTCAGAGTTGGTTCTGTTGGGTGACCTAAACTGGGATATGCTTAACACCCCGGCAGTCCTACAATCTAAGCTAGATGCCCTCAATCTCACAAATCATCAAGGAACCCACCAGGTACAACCCTAAATTCGGAAACATGGGCACCCTCATAGATATTATCCTGACCAACTTGCCCTCCAAATACACATCTGCTGTTTTCAATCAGGATCTCAGCGATCACTGCCTTATTGACTGCATCCACTATGGGTCTGCGGTCAAACAAGCACCGCTCATCACTGTCAAATGCTCCCCTATAACACTTCTGCGAGCAGGCCTTTCTAATCGACCTGGCCCGGGTATCCTGGAAGGATATTGACCTCATCCCGTCAGTCGAGGATGCCTGGTCGTTCTTTAAAAGTAATTTCCTCACCATCTTAAATAAGCATGCCCCTTTTAAAAAATGTGGAACTAAGTACAGATATGGCCCTTGGCTCACTCCAGAACTGACGGCCCTTGGCTCACTCCAGAACTGACCGCCCTTGACCAACACAAAAACATCCTGTGGTGGACTGTAATAGCGTCGGATAGTCCCTGCGATATGCAACTATTCAGGGAAGTCGGGAACCAATACACGGTCAGTCAGGAGAGCAAAGGCAGGCATTATCAAACAGAAATTTGCATCCTGTAGCTCTAACTCCAAAAGCCTTTGGGACACTGTAAAGTCCATGGAGAACAAGAGCACCTCCTCTCTACAGCTAGCCATGCTTTCCTCCTGGCTACCCCAACCCCGGCCCTTCTTTGGACACTGTGTAAACTAACATCCAAACGAGCTTCAATGCCATACAACACTCCTTCCATGGCCTCCAACTGCTCTTAAATGCTAGTAAAACCAAATGCATGCTTTTCAACCGTTCGCTGCCCGCCCGACTATCATCACTACCCTGGATGGTTCGGACCTAGAATATGTGGACAACTACAAATACCTAGGTGTCTGGCTAGACTGTAAACTCTCCTTCCAGACTCATATTAAACATATCCAATCCAAAATAAAATCTAGAATCGGCTTTCTATTTCGCAACAAAGCCTTCTTCACTCACGCCGCCAAACTTATCCTAATAAAACTGATTATCCTACAGATCCGACTTCGTCCATGTCATCTACAAAATAGCTTCCAATACTCTACTCAGCAAACTGGATGCAGTTTACAGTGCCATCTGTTTTGTTACCAAAGCCCCTTATACCACCCACCACTGCAACCTGTGTGCAGCCTGTGTGCAGGTCAAACAAAAACACCCTAATTACTTGACAAAAGTAATCCACTCAAACGCACCCATTGTATCATTCCATGCTTGACAATAACACATTGTGTACGACAAATTTGCCACCCCTTCCTCCCACGACCACTCCACCACCGTGCCTACATTAGTTTAGATTCTAATGTCAATATGTACACCAATTACAACGGAATACCAATTGTGATATCATTCAATAGTGAGCCAAAAATAAAGTACTTGTACAATGTTTGTATGTAATATTTGTTGATGCTGCGGATTGTGATTTGCCTTTCAGTTGAAATGTTTGAAACCTTTGTTGATACACATTAACTCCAACTGTAAAGTAGGCTACTACTTAGTAGTAAGTATAGTCTACAATAGGTAAATAAGAAAACAATATTGTGAGGCTACTTGTTAATGTGGCATGGATCTAGACCTGTCTGAACACGGTTCGCTAACCGGGATTCCTTGGGACATCACCACCCCAGGGTTTCCCAAACTCAGTCCTCAAGACCCCAAGGGGTACACGTTTTATTTTTTGCCCTAGCACTACACAAATGATTAAAATAATCACCAAGCATTGACCATTTGAATAAGTTGTGTAGTGTTAGAGCAATAACCAAAACATGCTTCCCTTGGGACCCCGAGGACAGAGTTTCAGAAACGCTGCAACCCCTACCCTAACCATTTTGAATGTCAACTTCAGTTGGGTAGAGATGTCCCAAGGATCCCAGATAGCAAGGACTGTCTGAACACTTAAAATCATGTCTGACTACATTGTTTGGACACACCAACTGGAAACAAAGATGGCCGTCACCACAGTGCATTTAGTTTATTATCCATTATGTTCACTACACCCCCACATCAATGAAATCTTTAGCGTCATTAGCACAGAACCTCCGACACTAGGCAGCAGTATTTCAAGAAAAATAGATACTTTCACAGTTATCATCTGAAACAGAGGATTAAGTATTGCATCTCAATTAACCTGTGTGTTTAATATTCACAATTAAAAAATGCTCTCAAATACCTCAGAAATCAGCAAGTAAAATAGCATGCAAAATTCTCCTTTTAAAAGCTTGCGATTTCAATCTTCATACCATTAATGTGCATTAATTGTTTTACATAATATCTTTAATTTAATATTAATTTACAGGTGCCATTCCACAGGGAGGAAATTTGGCCAGCAAATATCAGATGATCGCTCTCACATGCATGCTGCATACACTTCATCAATCACCTACTTCAAGCTTCATGTTGCCAATGACCAGTAACAAAATAAAAGTAACATATCAAATTGATGTTGTACCAATCAAAACGGCTTTTCTATGGCCATACCAACATCTAACTCCATATCTCTAATGCAATACTGTCACCAGGTGGGGGGGGGGGTATTTTCTTTTTAAAAATGTAACCCAGATCAAATTCTCTGTTGTATTATTTCTGTTCCTCGTAAGACTTTGCAACATTGAATTGCTGTACTCATTGATAATACAATCCGATTGTCTTCATTCAAACTATAGCATTGATCCTAGTGTGCACATGGTTTGTTGCTTATCACCACGAGACAACTGTGCTTCTTCCAAAATATTGGAGGGACCAAACCTGACAGGGTAAACAGAATATAAAAGTGTAATCTGGATTATGAATGTAAGAGGCTGCATTTACACAGGCAGCCCAATTCTGAGATTCTAATTGGTCTTTTGACTAATCACATCAACACTTTTCAGATCTGATTGTCAAAAGACCAATTAGTTAAACAGATATTAGAATTGGGCTGCCTGTGTACACACAGCCGGAGTGGCATACACTTGCAGCAATGGATAAGTGAACCACTAAAGCACAACCACCGCCCACAGTACCCATAATGCCCTACAACTTTAGAGCTCATGACCTACAACTTTAGAGCTCATGACCAGCACTGTGAGGAGAAGGGAGGTCCTTGATGTCACAGTTCTGGATTAGATTGAAGTAAAAGACCACCAGTTCCTCGTAGTTCTTCTTAGAAATCCTCTCGTTAATACCATGGAACCTGAAAATGCAGAGGGAAAAGATAGAAAGATAGTGGCCAAACTACATTAAGTTGAGGTGTTCTCGTTTGTCGAATGCAGTACAGAGCATTGTTTAACCACCCTTGTCGGCACACTGTGTGTATAGGGCTGATTTACATTTTATGGTTCAACCGTGGCACATGGCTAGATCATAAGACTGGAGTATTAGTCTCATGATCAACAAAAGAACAGGGCCTTGTGTTCAAACAATCTTATGACTAGATCATTATGACTACATTCAAAACCTTGCTTCTGGACAAACTAAACACCTTCTTCCCCCGCTTTGAGGACAACACAGTGCCACCGACGCGGCCCGCTACCAAGGACTGTGTGCTCTCCTTCTCCGTGGCAGATGTGAATAAGACATTTATGCGTGTTAACCCTCGCAAGGATGCAGAGCAAGACGGCATCCCTAGCAGCATCCTCAGAGGATGCGCAGACCAGCTGGCTGGAGTGTTTACAGACATATCCAATCTCTCCCTATCCGTCTGCTGTCCCCACTTGCTTCAAGATGTCCACCATTGTTTCTGTACCCAAGAAAGTAAAAAGGTAATTGAACTAAATGACTATTGTGCCATAGCAATCACTTCTGTCATCATGAAGTGCTTTGAGAGGTTAGTTAAGGATCATATCACCGCTACCTTACCTGACACCCTAGACTCACTTCAATTTGCTTAATGCCACAATAGATCCACAGGCGATGAAATCGCCATCACACTGCCCTATCTCATCTGGACAAGAGTAATCCCCATGTAAGAATGCTGTTCATTGACTATAGCTCAGCATTCAACACCATAGTACCCTCCACGCTCATCATTAAGCTCGAGGCCCTGGGTCTGAACCCCGCCCGGTGCAACTGGGTCCTGGACTTCCTGACGGGCTGCCCCCCAGGTGGTGAAGGTAGGAAACAACACCTCTACTATGCTGATCCTCAACACAAGGGCACCAACAAGGGTGCTTGCTCAGCCCCCTCCTGTAGTCTCTGTTCACCCATGACTGCATAGCCACTCATACCTCCAACTCAATCATCAAGTTTGCAGACGAAACAACAGTAGTAGGCCTGATTACCAACAATGCTGAGACAGCCCACAGGGAGGTGAGGGCCCTGGGAGAGTGGTGCCAGGAAAATAACCTCTCACTCAACGTCAACAAAACAAAAGAAGCCGATTGGGGGCTTCAGGGAACAGCAGAGGGAGCATGCCCCTATCCACAGACGGGACCGCAGTGGGGAAGTTCCTCGGTGTACACGTCACTGACAAACTGAAATGATCCACCCACACAGACAGTGTGGTGAATAAGGCGCAACAACGCCTCTTCAACCTCAGGAAGCTGAAGAAATTTGGCTTGGCCCTTAACTTTTACAGATGCACAATTGAGAGCATCCCGTCAGGCTATATCACCTCCGGGTACAGCAACTGCACCACCCACAACTGCAGGGCTCTCCAGAGGGTGGTGCAGTCTGCCCAACACATCATAGAGGGCAAACTACCTGCCCTCCAGGACACCTACAGCACCTGATGTCACAGGAAAGCAAAATAAAAATCAAGGACATCAACCACCCGAGCCACTGCCTGTTCATCCCGCTATCATCCAGAAGGCAAGGTCAGTACAGGTGCATCAAAGCTGGGACTGAGAGACAAAAAAACAGACTAAAACAGACTTAAATAGCCATCATTAGCCAGCTTCGACCCGGTTACGCAAACCCTGCACCTTAAAGGCTGCTGCCCTAGAAACAGACTTGGAATCACTGGCCACTTGAATAAATGGAACACTAGTCACTTTAATAATGTTTAAATACTGCTTTACTCATTTCATGTGTACACTATTCTATTCTACTGTATTTTAGTCAATTCTGACATTGCTCGATCTAATATTTATATATTTCTTAATTCCATTCTTTTAGATGTATGTGTATTGTTGTGGATCGTTGTTAGATACTACTGCACTATTGGAGCTGAATACATTTTGATTTGAACACAAGCATTTCGCTACACCCGCTAAATATGTGTATGTGACCAATAAAATGTGATTTGATTAGAGCTGGAGAGAGCTCTTCTACACAGAATATTTCCTTGTGGGTGTTATGGCTCACAGTTCTTGTTACAGTGTGTGTCCTACCTCTGGGCGTCCCCTGGTCTGAACCATGTAGGAGCAAAGCGATAGATGTCCTTGGCCAGGTCAGTGTAGTGACGGCTGTCTGTGTTTCCGATGCAGATACCTGCACATTGGAATATGATAGTAGGTCTCGACATAAAAATGCTAAAACATTGCCTGAACAACCCATTTCATTAGCAGAAAACATTTTCAACATCATGGTGGGCAAACCAACCTAATACCATTCCCTCTCCACGTACCCCCCATTTCTTACCAGGGGCAACAGTAACTTGTGGGAACTGGTCCAGCACAGTCTTCTTGATGATCTGGAACCCAAAGGATGTTTCATCGTAGGAGCTGACAGGCAACGGGTCAAAGCCATCCACTAGCTCCATCTTAACCCTCTCATCTCCCACGGTGGACTGGATCAACTCCAAAACCTGAAGGGAGGACAAATACACTATCATTGTGAAAACTGAACAGTTTTCTTCAACTGTACTTCAAAGTTGCCAGCATGACTAAATTAAATACATTTTCAATGTTTTACTTTTGTGAGAGGGCCATATGATTCTAGCTAATATAATAGAGAAGTAACATGAGTTTTTAATATAGCATGTGGTTGAACCATATAGATAGCAGTAGATTTGCAATGTCGCAGCACCATTCATTAGACCAGGGATCACCAAATAAATTCAGCCGTGGGACAATTTTCCTTGAGCAGATGGTCAGGAACATAATTACAAATCATTTGTAGACTACAAATTGCCCGCAAACATATATAATATTTGACTAAAACAATAATTTAAAATATTTATTGCTCAAAAAACTTGGGGTGCCAAATAAAAATCACCCATGGGCCAATTTGGTCCGTGGGTCACCAGTTGGGGAACCTGGCTTTAGACAGAGCTTGCAGTAAATACTAATCCCCACCTCTTGTAGTGACTGTGCGGAATGTATTCGCAGATTCACATAGGCCTCGGCTTGGGAAGGAAGAATGTTAACCTGTGAAGAAAGAAAATAAATGTATGTCATTAAAAAGGACTCCCCAGAGGAAGTTGCCACCACTATTTCAATGTAATTTCCTGTCCTACAGATGTAATACACATTTAGGTTCCACAACTAAAGTATGACAAAGGCTACTTATACATATTCACGAATTGGGTGTGGGAATTTCCACTTGGACTTGATAAACATCAACCAACAGGACACCGACAGCAGTACAGTTAGCATGCTAACCTTATCTAGCTAGTTAATGTTATCCGTTGTTGCCATTTGTTTTTTTACTACAGACTATTCAAAAGATTAGCTAGCTGGCTCTATGGCTGGTTCTGGAACTGGATTTGTCATAAGCACTGATTTACGGAAAGCAGATGGAAACCACTGGACGCAAATCCACCATAGAAATAGAAAAGAATATGATGAAGCTCCGGTAATACGGATAACTATTGAGAGATAGCTGATATGCATTTTTCTATATTTGGAATGGAAACGATGCAACCTCTGGTAGGCTGCTGACAGGCTTTGGCTGTGGTACAGAAAAGCAAAGCCAGTCAGTGTTCAGGGTTCTCACAGGGGAAATGATAGGCTACAATGACTTAGCTCATGATCATACACGCCGAAAATGACATGTAACTGCAGGTGCCTTTTCATTATCTGGACAGACACTTGTGGTTTCTGGCCATTGTCTTTCAGCTCAGAAAAGTGATTTATACTAGTGCGGGCATTTAGCAGACAACTTTATGCACGATATGTAATTTATCATGACTAGATATTGTACCTTAACTCCTGAGTTGAACATAGTGATTGCAGTTGTGGTTCTCACAAAAGCATTTGTATCAGGTCTTCTTTCCATTACTCTGTAGCGCAAATAAAAGCTGTTAATTAGGTTTCATAATTAAATCAACACCATAAATTCCCACAACATGAGGTATGTTTATTTTATAGGAGTATAAATCTGCATGTAATTCAAATAATCAAAGATGGAACAAGCCAGTGAAATTCAGAGTGGAAAATTACCTTCCAAGGAGTGGGGAGAACAGCCACATATTCGACATGACAAATTTGAGTGGGAGCCTAAACTGTGAGAAAGAAAGTGATAAAAACATTTTTACTGACAAATAGATGTTGTAATTTGATGGAACTTTCCCTTTAACACTCTATAGCACTTATGGGATGTCTGAGGCTAGAAACACAGCATTACCTTGTGAGCCAGGTGTTCAAAGGTCCCACGTTCAGGGCCTTCACCAAACAACCTAGGCATTGGGTTATCCTCCAATCTGACGAAACAGATCACGTGTGCTTAGACTTAGAGAATGTGGGCTTAGGTTCACAAAGATTCCTCCCTTTACTGAGTTTCCTAATATTATTAACTGAAAAGGTCCTAAGAGGGAACTTGGACCCTGTAAAATGTCTCATGCTCTTTATACTGAGTATATAGAGTTGTGTGAAGTTGGCTGGTGGACCATTCTTGATACATACAGGAAATTGTTGAGTGTGAAAAACCGAACAGTTATTGACACAAACCGATGCACATGGCACCTACTACCATAACCCGTTCAAAGGGACTTAAATATTTCTTTAACATGATATCAATAAGGGATAAAAGGTTTAACCTGGATTTGCCTGGTCAGTCTATGTCATGGAAAGAGCAGTTCTTAACTGTTTTGTATACTCCGTGTATGTTCATGGCTGACCATGCAAGGAAAATGGAATTCCCTTTGATTGCACAGTACCTGTAGTTGTTAAGCAATGGCTACACACAATAGACCCATCTAGCCTGTGATTAGTAATGGAATAAAATATATATATACAAAAATAAATCAATAGTTATATATCACCATATTATAAAACCGATACTTTGACCCCAAGGAACAATTTGTACAAATTTAGAAAAATACAAATCTAGGTAGCGCTAGTGGGCTGTAGTTTTCACCAAAACAGTGGTATTTTTCATTCTATAGCTTGTTCTCCATCTTCTTTTGAATAGCAAGCCAACCTCGGCAGCTATGTATTGTGAAAATGTATCTGGAGGTCCCTGACAATTCCCAGCAATACCTGTGATGATTCACTAATCCCCTCTTACCTTTTGACTGCTCCTGCCAGGATGCCTATGCTGCTCTCTCTGGGAGGCATGGAGGAGTGACCCGGGGCCTTGGAAACGCTCAGCTTCACCGTAGCTAGCCCCTTCTCACTGATCCCAATCCTGACATATACACACACATGCAAATCAAATAAAAATCTAATATTTGTCACATTATTTGTTACAGTGAAATGCTTACTTACAGTTGAAGTCGGAAGTTCACATACACTTAGGTTGGAGTCACTAAAACTAGTTTTTCCAACCACTCCATAAAACTACAGTTTTGACAAGTCGGTTAAGACATCTACTTTGTACATGACACAAGTAATTTTCCAACAATGGTTTACAAATATATTATTTCACTGTATCACAATTCCAGTGGGTCAGTAGTTTACATGAAATAAAGTTAGTCAACTTTAGTGTAAGGCCTACCTTCAATCTCAGTGCCTCTTTGCTTGACATCATTGGAAAATCAAAAGAAATCAGCCAAGACCTCAGAAAACAAGTCTGGTTCATCCTTGGGAGCAATGTCTAAATGCCTGAAGGTACCACGTTCATCTGTACAAACAATAGTACGCAAGTTTAAACACCATGGGTGTCATACCGCAGTCATACCGCTCAGGAAGAAGACACGTTCTGTCTCCTAGATATGAATTTACTTTGGTTCGAAAAGTGCAAATCAACCCCAGAACAGCGAAGGACCTTGTGAAGATGCTGGAGGAAACAGGTACAAAAGTATCTATATCCACAGTAAAACGAGTCCTATAGACATAACCTGAAAGGCTGCTCAGCAAGGAAGAAGCCACCGCTCCAAAATCGCCATAAAAAGGCGAGACTACGGTTTGCAACTGCACGTGGGGAAAAATATCATACTTTTTGGAGAAATGTCCTCTGGTCTGATGAAACAATAATAGAACTGTTTGGCCATCGTCATGTTTGGAGGAAAAAGTGGGAGGCTTGCAAGCCAAAGAACACCATCCCAACCGTGAAGCACGGGGGTGGCAGCATCATGTTGTGGGCGTGCTTTGCTGCAGGAGGGACTGGTGCACTTCACAAAATAGATGGCATCATGAGAGAAGGAAAATTATGTGGATATATTGACGCAACATCTTAAGACATCAAGTCAGGAAGTTAAAGCTTGGTCGCAAGTGGGTCTTCCAAATGGGCAATAACCCCAGGCATACTTCCAAAGTTGTGGCAAAATTGCTTAAGGACAACAAAGTCCAGGTATTGGAGTGGCCATCACAAAGCCCTGACCTCAATCCCATTGAAAATTTGTCAGCAAAACTGAAAAAGCGTGTGCGAGCAAGGAGGCCTAAAAACCTGACTCAGTTACACCAGCTCTGTCGGGAGGAATGACCTAAAATTCACCCAACTTATTGTGGGAAGCTTGTGGAAGGCTACCTGAAACGTTTGACCCAAGTCAAACAATTTAAAGGCAATGCTACCAAATACTAATTGAGTGTATGTAAACTTCTGACTCACTGAAGAATGTCATTAAAGCTGAAATAAATCACTGCTTTTATTCTGACATTTCACATTCTTAAAATAAAGTGGTGATCCTAACTGACCTAAGACAGGGACATTTTACTTGGATTAAATGTCAGGAATTGTGAAAAACTGAGTTTAAAAATATTTGGCCAAGGTGTATGTAAACTTCCGAATTCAACTGTACAAGCATTTGAAAAAGGAACACAAAGTAACAATAACGAGGCTATATACAGGGGGTACCGGTACCGAGTCAATGTGTAGGGGCACAAGTTGGTCGAGGCAATGTGTACATGTAGGTAGGGGTAACGTGACTATGCATAGATAATAAACAGCAAGGGGGGGGGGGGGATCAATGCAAACAGTCTGGGTGGCCATTTGATTAATCGTTCAGCAGTCCTATGGCTTGGGGGCAGAAGCTGTTGAGGAGCATTTTGGACCCAGACTTGGCGCTCCAATACCGCTTGCCGTGCAGTAGCAGAGAGAACAGTCTATGACTTGGGTGACTGGAGACTGAGAATTTTTAGGGTCTTCCTCTATAGGTCCTGGATGACAGGAAGCTTGGCCCCGGTGATGTAATGGGCCGTACACACTACACTCTGTAGAGCCGTGCGGTCAGATGCCGAGCAGTTGTCATACCGGGTGGTATGACTTGCCTAGTTAAATAAAAAGGTTTTAAAAAATAAAAAAAGCACTTCATGACTGCCCGACATGAGTGCTACGGAGCAGTAGTCATTTAGGCAGGCAACCTTTGCTTTCTTGGGCACAGGGACTATGGCGGTCTGCTAGAAACATGTAGGTATTACAGACTTCATCAGGGAGAGGTTGAAAATGTCACTTGCCAGTTGGTCCGGCACATGCCCTGAGTACACGTCCTGGTAATTCTTCTGGCCTTGTGAATGTTGACCTGTTTAAAGGTCACACAGGGATCACACAGTCGTCCGGAACAGCTGGTGCTCTCATGCATGCCTCAGTGTTGCTGGCCTCGAAGCAAGCATAAAAAGGCATTTAGCCCATCTGGTACGCTGGTGTCACTGGGCAGCTCGCGGCTGGTTTTCCCTTTGTAGTCTAATAGTTTGCAAGCCTGGCCACATCCGTAGAGCGTCAAAGCCGGTATAGTAGGATTACGTCTTAGTCCTGTATTGACACTTCGCCTATTTGATGGTTCATCTGAGGGCATAGCGAGATTTCTTATAAGCATCCGGATTAGTGTCCCGCTCCTTGAAAGCGGCAGCTCTATATGTTGCCTGTAATCCATGGCTTCTGGTTGGAATATGTATGTATGGTCACTGTATGGACGTTGTAGTCGATGCAATTAAGCCTGTGACTGAAGTGGTATACTCCTCAATGCCATTGGGTGAATCTCAGAACATATTCCAGTCTATGCTAGCAAAACAGTCCTGTAGCATAGCATTCACATCATCTGACCACTTCCTAATTGAGTGAGTCATTGGTACGTCCTGCTTGAATTCTTGCTTGTTAGCAGGAATCAGGAATATAGAATTATGGTCGGGTTTTCCAAATGGAGGGTGAGGGAGAGCTTTGTATGCATCTCTTTGTGTGGAGTAAAAGTGGCCTAGAATTTCCCCCCCCCTATGGTTGCACATGTAACATGCTGGTAGAAATTAGGTGAAACAGATTTAAGTTTGCCTGCATTAAAGTCCCATGGCCACTAGGAGAGCCGTTTCTGGATGGCTAGAGTGGTCACATTTGCTATTATAAACACAACAATTTTGGTGACGAAACTATCAGTAGTTGAAAATGCGACAGAGACCCATTTAACTTGTTTATTTTTATTTGGGAATTTAACCGCGAAAGTTGTTCTCACACAGCCTTTTATCCACAATAAGTCCAGTTGATGGAAACATCTCTGGTGGGAAAATGTGCATATTGTCGTACTCACATTTTTAAATAGTCGCATGAAGATCTGTCACCAATTGGATAGAAACCAAGCTAATATGTGAGTTTCTTGTTGAAAATATATTTTACGCAGGACCTTGTAGTCAGCCATTTTTGCATGGGTGGAGTTTTGGCTTGCCTGTTGACATCACCAGGCAGTATAGGTTAATAGACCAATAAAGAGAGAGTTCCAAACCTCTCTGCCAATAACAGATAGTTTTTTCAGGTTACTAATCCCTCCCATTAGGCCCTTCCAATTACACCCCTCACTCAGACCACTCCTAGACAGTACTAACTAAATTATTTTTTGCTAAAAATCTATTTGGATTTGACATTTTTAATGGAAAACTATTATAATGGTACTTAATTATTACCCAGAAATGAGTTCATATTGAGATTTTAAAAAATGGCTACATTGGGCCTGTGGTTATAATCACTTAGAAAGACACTAAATATGAGACAAGAGTGAATGAATGCTTACAGAGCAGCAGGCCCCTGCAGACCACTGATGACTCCATCCAGCACAGCCAGACCCTCATCCAGTACAAACGCCAGCTGTACCCCTTTCTTCTTCAGCACCCTCACTATGTTCATTGCCCCCTGGAAGCCACTCACCTACAGTAGACCGACAAAATCCTGTTAATGATTTCTGTTCCTTTTCAGTTAGTGAAATACAGTTGAAGTCGGAAATTCACATACACCTTAGCCAAATACATTTAAACTCGGTTTTTCACAATTCCTGACATTTAATCCAAGTAAATATTCCCTGTTTTAGGTCAGTTAGGATTACCACTTTATTTTAAGAATGTGAAATATCAGAATAATAGTAGAGAGAATGATTTATTTCAGCTGTTATTTCTTTCATCACATTCCCGGTGGATCAGAAGTTTACATACACTCAGTATTTGGTTGCACTTCATTTAAATAGTTTAACTTGGGTCAAACATTTTGGGTAGCCTTCCATAAGCTTCCCTCAATAAATTGGGTGAATTTTGGCCCATTCCTCCTAACAGAGCTGGTATAACTGAGTCAGGTTTGTAGGCCTCCTTGCTTGAACACGCTTTTTCAGTTCTGCCCACAAATTTTCAATAGGATTGAGGTCAGGGCTTTGTGATGGCTACTCCAATACCTTGACTTTGTTGTCCTTAAGCCATTTTGACACAACTTTGGAAGTATGCTTGGGGTCATTGTCCATTTCGAAGACCCATTTGCGACCAAGGTTTAACTGACTGTTATATTGAAGCAACATCAAGACGTCGACATAATTTTCCTTCCCTCGTGATGCCATCTATTTTGTGAAGTGCACCAGTCCCTCCTGCAGCAAAGCACCCCCACAACATGATGCTGCCACCCCGTGCTTCATGGTTGGGATGGTGTTCTTCGGCTTGCAAGCCTCCCCCTTTTAATCCAATCATAATGATGTTCATTATGGCCAGTTATATTTTTGTTTCATCGGACCAGAGGACATTTCTCCAAAAAGTACAATCTTTTTCCCCATGTGCAGTTGCAAACCGTAGTCTGGCTTTTTTATGGCGGTTTTGGAGCAGTGGCTTCTTCCTTGCTGCGTGGCCTTTCAGGTTGCGTCGATATAGTTCTTGTTTTACTGTGGATATAGATACTTTTGTAACCGTTTCCTCCTGCATCTTCACAAGGTCCTTTGCTGTTGTTCTGGGATTGACTTTCACATTTCGCAACAAAGTACGTTCATCTCAAGTAGACAGAACGCGTCTCCTTCCTGAGCGGTATGACGGCTGCGTGGTCCCATGGTGTTTATACTTACGTACTATTGTTTGTACAGATGAACATGGTACCTTCAGGCATTTGGAAATTACTCCCAAGGATGAACCAGACTTTTTTTCTGAAGTCTTGGCTGATTTCCCTATGATGTCAAGCAAAGAGGCACCGAGTTTGAAGGTAGGCCTTGAAATTCATCCACAGGTACACCTCCAATTGACTCAAATGATGTCAATTAGCCTATGATCATTTTCTAGATTTTTCCAAGCTGTTTAAAGGCACAGTCAACTTAGTGTATGTAAACTTCTGACCCACTGGAATTGTGATACAGTGAGTT
This sequence comes from Oncorhynchus gorbuscha, assembly GCF_021184085.1. Classification (NCBI taxonomy): domain Eukaryota; kingdom Metazoa; phylum Chordata; class Actinopteri; order Salmoniformes; family Salmonidae; genus Oncorhynchus; species Oncorhynchus gorbuscha. The sequence goes on along the minus strand of NC_060175.1, from coordinate 81,610,724 downwards.
ATAAGTGAAATAATCTGTCGGCAAACAATTGTCGGAAAAATTACTTGTGTCATGTACAAAGTAGATGTCCTAACCGACTTTCCAAAATTATAGTTTGTTAACAAGACATTTGTGGAGTGGTTGAAAAACGAGTTTTAATGACTCCAACCTAAATGTATGTAAACTCCCGACTTCAACTGTAAATACCTCTACCAACTTCACAAACCTCCTCATCATGTCCCAAACCAATGAAGAATCCCCTTCGCGGTGAATAACCTCTTATCAACAGGTACTCCAGAGCCTGGAGAATTCCCTACAGTGAAAGATTTGTCTGGTTAAATTCTCACCATGTGAAATCGTATTATTGGGTGAGAAAATCAGCAACCACATCGTTGATTACGCAATGCTCTTAGCTCAAAGATAATATATATCATAGATTTAGCTCTACAAACTGGTCCTTGTAACACCCAGGTTCCATAAACATCTACCCACTGTCAACCCTCAGTCTCACCATGACAGACTGCTTGTTATCGATGGTCCCTCTCCCGTAGATGAATCCATCTATCTCCTTTGCAGAGAATGGTGGGGCCTCCCATCCGTCTCTCTCCTCAGCAGGCACCACATCTATGTGGGCCAGCAGCATGTAGGGGACGAGGGCCAGGTCAGAGCCCGGCACCCAGAACAGGTGGCTGTAATTGGCCACAACCTCATGCTGGACCAGGTGGGAAGAAAACACTGTCGGGAAAGCTGGCAGACGAAAAAAAAATCTGTTAAGTGTTAGGAAATGCAGGATACCACCCGTAAGAAAAAAACTGCACTCAGAGTGTTGCATTATTCTGCATCCAAAATACCACAGTCGACTGCACTTTTACTGCAGTTTCAAAACTGAAATCTTTTTTTGGAAGGGCATTTCTATTAAGCTTTTAAAATAGTGGATTTGAAGTAAACACAGATGCATTACTGCTTGAGTATCAGAAAGCAGTGTCGAAATGCTAATTGGTAACTTTATATGCTCAAAGCCCGGCATTTGGCGATATTGAGTCGTTTCATCTTATGGTCTTAAGGGAATGCATGCAGCAGGCTACTAGTATCCCGCGTGGAGTTTTTTTGTTGTGTGTACATTCTCCATTCAGGCTGCAAAGACATCAATTTCCTCCTTAACTCAATTTAATAGTGAGAAGGCAGAATTTCTTTGGGAAAGTATGCATACTTTCTTGATGAAACAACATTTCCCACCCCCATGGTGGTGGCTAATGCTACTTCCTGATGTTTAGCCAGGGTCATGTCTAGATGGGACACAGCTTGTCAAAATTGAGGTCAAAAGTGATTTTTTACATTTTAGCTAACCGTACTATTTTCCTAACCGTAAACTGAATTATCCTAACCTGGGGGGTTATGAAGGAACCAATGGGATGCTCAAGGTGGGGCATTCCTGCAGGGAACCCTTAAAATATTATCGTGCAGTTGCATACATGGATTTATCAGGCTTCGCTAAGGGGCTGTAAAATTAAAGTTGTAACAAAGTTGACATTTGGGCATAGCATCCATTTTTTTCACGACCCCCAACACCCTACCATAATACTTCACCTAACAGTATATGGCCTGTGCGCATTTTAGCACTTCACTGAGCTGGCAAGCCTCCAGCTACACAGCACTCACGTAGAAGCAGTAATAGTTAGTTCAGAGTATTTCTGAGTCAACTTTTTAGACGACATGCGTCCCATTATGCCTGATGTAAGCCAAACACTGCATTCCACAGTAAGAACCTCATACCAACAGTCAAGCGTGGTGGTGTGATGGTTTGGGGATGCTTTGCTGCCTCAGGACATAAAGGCTTGGCAACAATGATTTGAAAGTCGCAAAATTAATCAAATGCTGTTTCTTGCCTTAAGCTGGGCATAATTCACAAGTGATAATATCATTCACAGGTAAAAGGCTAATATTGTCACCCATCAAACTATTCCTGATTTAATCTTATTGTTGCATATACTAAATAATATATGTGAAATTTGTTTTGATTTAGGTGCATGATAATGGTCCATTCTCTCTCGAAACATGGGGCAGCAGAAGAAATACATGTCATCTATGCACTTAAATAGCAAATGGAGGACGCTTTTCCCGTGGTTCATTATCATGTCAGCCAGGTAGGCTATACTCCTGTTGTAAGGAGAAGCAATATGCTTAATATTAATAAATATATATAGTAGGCCTAGCCTATAGAACGCTGGATGGGAACCTCTTCTTTTAATAGAGGCCATCACTCTGTTCTCTCACGCAACAGCATAGCCTATAGAATTGTTGCGCACTGTTTGATTAGATGTTTGAATATATTTGCATTGATGTCAGAGTGATTAGAGGGACAATAGAGTGCTGAGTACCAGGCAGTTAACAAGTCTGGTAGGCTACTAATGACCATCAGCAGCATCAGAGCTTTTTAATTTAATCTTTATTTAACTAGGCAAGTCAGTTAAGAAATACATTCTTATTTACAATGACCGGCCTACCCCGGCCAAACCGGACGACACTGGGCCAATTGTGCACCGCCCTATGGGACTCCCAATCACGACCAGTTGTGATATAGCCTGGAATCGAACTAGGGTCTGTAATGACGCTTCTTGCACTGAGATGCAGTGCCTTAGACCGCTGCGCCACTCGGGAGCCTAATTACCATGACTTAGCGGTCACGTGGAATTAGAGTGCCTTCATGACTCGTCACCGCCAGTGTGACGGTAATATGGTCACCGTAACAGCCCTAGTCCACATACACATATCTGTCATGCTGCTGCTCCAGTTTCAACTGTTCTGCCTGTGGCTATGGAACCCTAACCGATTCAACAGACATGTTACCTTGTCCCAGACCTGCTGTTTTGGACCCTCTTTCCCCCTCCCTCTACCACACATGCTGTCTCAACCTCTTAATGCTCAGCTATGAAAAGCCAACTGACATTTACTCCTGAGGTGTTGACTTATTGCACCCTCTACAACTGTGATTATTATTTGACCCTGCTGATCATCTATGAATGTTTGAACATCTTGAAGAACAATCTGGCCTTAATGGCCATGTACTCTCAATCTCCACCCAGCACAGCCAGAAGAGGACTGGCCACCCCTCAGAGCCTGGTTCCTCTCTAGGTTTCTTCCTAAGTTCCTACCTTTCTAAGGAGTTTTTCCAAGCCACCATGTTTCTACATCTGCATTGCTTTCTATTTTAGGCTGGGTTTGTCTATAAGCACTTTCTGACATCTGCTGATGTAACAATGGCTTCATAAATACATTTGATTGTTTTATAATGTTAGCTGAATGTAGTAATAAATAAAGGCTACATTTCTTTAAATGGACAATTCTGTGAACTGTCTTGTGCAAGTTTTAAATTGACATAATACCCATTAGTAAAGGTATCAGCTAGAGATGACATGCAGGAACGTACAGAGATTTGTAGTTTTGACATGTCTAAATTGATTCCATTTAGCATTTTTGAACCTGAAAGTAAATAGAGCCAAATATATTGAGATGAGAGAGATGTACATGGTTATCAAAACCTCAAGCCAAGGTAAGCATACACAGCCCTTATTTTAAATGTTTCTAAAATCCCTTATGGGAAAATGGGGTAAAAATGATTGGAACCATTTCCCTGTTTGACTACTAGGTTATGACACCTTCAATGTGGGATTCTACTCAGAGATGTGGTGAGGCTACACCTCAAATTACATACTAGTCATGAAAAACATGCAGTTACTTGCTGTATATAACTGATGATAGAGCTAAATGTGCGCAATTGTTTTGCATGGAATAAACATACATTTGTAGTTATGACTATGTTCTTCAAGGGGTGATGACATTCCAAGTAGTTAACATGTATTTCATATTTCCTTGAAAACGACACGCAGTTGTCAATGCGTTCTGCGGAGCTGAGGGACTACATGCACCCAGCAGGCAAATCGAATGCTCCATCTTATTGTGACGTTTCATTGAAAACGACCAGCGCCATGCATTCCTTTTGGACGGTAAAATGAAACGAATTCTTATCGCCATTTGCCGGCCTTGTGCTCAGTGGGCTAATGGGCCTTGTGTTCAGTGGGCTAGTGTACTCAGTGAAAACATGTGTCCTACAGTAACCGGTTATAATATAACCGCCTATGCAACATGTACCTGCTCCTAAACCAAGTATATCAGTAGATATCCGGTAGTTTACCTTTCCTCAAGAGGCCGTCGAACTCGCGCAATGCGGTGGTGTTGAGCTGCGTCTCCGTGGTTGACACGGTGGGAATCCGGATTGCGTCTGCGTACAAAAAAGCAGGCGGCGTTGAGCAAATTTGGTGTGCACATTATAGCGATTAATCATTCACACAGCATGGGTTGACAAACCTCAGCTTGATGATCGAATTAGTCTGGATCTCACCTCTGAAATTCGATAGAAGCTCCTCTCTCTGGTGCTGGTTTATGTCAGACGCAATATTGTTTGTCTTCTCCCAGTGTGCAAGTTGAAGTCCTGCATTCACATCAAACGTTAGTGTCCTTACAGTGGCTGCAACGAAAAAGGCTAATATAACTAATAACAAGCTAAACGACACAATTTTCACAAACTTGAGAATGTTCAATTTTGCACTGCGTTCGGTCATTTTTTAAATTCGACAGTGCACAGCGTGTTGTTGTGAAGAGTGCAAGCTGCTCGTGACGTGTTCTGCTAATTTGATCTATGAATGATCGTTTGAGCGCCACCTTTTGGGCTGGAAATAGGTCACCAGATAATCATTTACCTTATTCACCTTCATGCACTTCCAATCAAATTGCCATGTAGCACTTGTTTTATTAGACAGAACATGTCAAATGCTCTTTATTCAAATTAACTCAGACAACTACACAATAAGCAACTCTTGAAAAAACAAAAAACAACTTGCATGTTTCATATTACACTGAAGTCCCTGACATTTTGTCTTGACCACATCTTTGGTGAACTCCACATAACACTTTACTTGTTTTTGATAACAAGGCCACAAACAAAACCAACAGTGTAGCTTATACTGTAACTCCATGAATTTGTCATTGAGACATATTTAATAGAAGTACAAAAACTCAAGTTACAAATTTCATACATGTTTTTATTATTTAAAAAAATGTAGGCCTAGTCATTTGTTTTCTGCACTTGCACTGATCCTGTATGCATTTGAACAGCACAGTAGGTTTCACCGTAACATTTTCGAACCAACAGGATTGTCCAAAGGAGAATGACACCAGAGCCATATATATATATGTAGATTTTTTTTTAAAGGCTTTGAATGATGGTAACAAAATGATGTTCCGCACAACAACTGTAAACCAATGTGTAGAGTATTGAGGAGGAGCAGGGGAATTATGCCTCCCTAGAGAACGAGCAGAGGAATATCCTAGGGTTCAGCCTGGAGGGACAGCCCCTCAGTCTCCGTCCCCGTCTCCATGCTGAGGTTGTCCAGCAAAGTCACAAAGGGATTGGCCAAGCTATCCTCCATGGCAGCATAGATGAGGTAGAGGAGACAGGCCAGGATGAAGAAGACCAGGATCTGGACCCACAGAGGAACCAGGCGATGCTCCACTGCCCATCGCTGTAGGGTCATGGGACTAGCAGGGAGGTCTGGGTATTTAAACTGGACCGGTCGCCCCGCTGCACCCTTGATAGGCCTCCGACGGGTGGCACTGGAATAAAGGGGGGAATTAGCAACATCGTAGTACCCAAATACTTATATTCCATGTACCTATAGTAGACTTAGGTAAACCAGAATTCTCCAACTCTGGTCCTAAAGAGTTGCTGGGGCTGATGCATTCTGTTTTAGTACTGTATATGAAGGAACCAATAGATTGCAGAATAACCCAGACAGGATACCTTTCAATTAAGGTACCGGTAGCAACTGACTGCTTAACCAGGTTTGGACAAAGGCTGATGTGACTGCAGGCTTCTTTAATTTCTAGTCTACTGTGTAGTGTATTTTTATGAGAGACTGGACTTACGCAATGCCAGTTGGTGTGGGTTCTGTCTCTGGGAACATCTCCATCAGAACATCTGTGACTGGCTCCTAAAGACCAGACAAACAGAACAACATATCAGAGACTGACACACACCAAAATAGATGAGAGGAAAGAGAAGTGTCCACACCAGTGTCCGCCCTCACCACCTTAAAACAGGTCAGGTGGAATGCCAAAAATAGATCATTAAAAGTTGGGGGAAACAGGAAAGTCAGATAAAGACACTTGTGATTATTGTGCTAGCTAGACCATAAGATTAAAGTCCTCAAGTGAAAGTACAGTCAACTAATGTATCAACCTTTTCTCAGTAAAACATTAATTTAGGTATGAATGAGCACTAATTAAACCACTGGCTTGGCTATATACATGAAGACCCACCCAATTAAACTCACATACTGACAGTCAATTTATAAACAGAGTAATAGAATGAGCCCTGCAGATCTGCATGTAGACCTGAAAGCACAAGTATATGAACTGTTGAAAGAGCGTAAAAAAAAGAATGTAAAAGACTTGGGTAAAGAAGCTAATGTATGTGCCTTGATTTGCCGTTTGAAAAGGGATGTCTTAGGGGTGATGAATAGGGATCTGTTAGTCATCGTATACTTGTCCACCGTCGCCACTTCCTGCTAAAATAGGTGAGAAACCACACAAATTAAATGTTACATCCTCGTTTCCCTCTCAGCCCTGTACACCCACACAATGTTTACCACCGCCCAGTGAATCACAGAAACCCGATAACCACCAACACCAGCCTGTCACTGATAAGATTATTGAACTGTTTGTGAATACTACTGACCCAGTAGGGCCTGGGGCAAGGTCCTTGATTACTACTCCTGTTGTTCCCTCGCTTGATTTCTGGTCCACTACTGGAGAGAGGGATCCGACTCTCAAACTGTAGTTCCACAGGAAAAGGTAAATACAGCATATCACTCCAGTGGAGATTGTTAGAATTGCATATTTTACATAGTAAATATGATCATTAAGACTAGATACCAAAATCAGTTCAAAACAAACTTCCCTCCTCCACCATTTGAGTAATGCTGAAGCTCTTAGAGGACAAAGAGGAGTCAACATCACAACCACATCTCAGAGACACAGACTGGGGCGACACCTGCAGGGGTTAGGACAGAACTTTAAAATAAATATACACCAACAGCTTGCTTGATCCCTTAGAATATACTCTCCATAAGTGAAAAACCCCACCAAAATCCTTGCACCATCTTTGGAGTGAGAAAAGGGTGCCCAGACTCATGCACATTTTATACTGAACAAAAATATAAAACGCAAAATGTAAAGTGTTGGTTTTATGTTTCATGAGCTAAAATTAAATATCCCAGAAATGTTCCATATGCACAAAAATCTTATTTCTCTCAAATTGTGTGCACAAATTTGTTTACTTCCCTGTTAGTGAGCATTTCTCCTTTGCCAAGATAATCTATCCACCTGACTGGTATGGCATATCAAGAAGCTGATTAAACAGCATGATCATTACACAGGTGTACCTTGTGCTGGGGGCAATACATGGCCACTCTTAAATGTGCAGTTGTCACACAACACAATGCCACAGATGTCTCAAGTTAAAGGACGTGCAATTGGCATGCTGACTGCAGGAATGTCCACCAAAGCTATTGCCAGAGAATTTAATGTTAATTTCTCTACCATAAGCCGCCTCTGTCGTTTTAGAGAATTTGGCAGTATGTCCAACCAGCTTCACAACCGCAGACTACGTGTAACCACACCAGCCCAGGACCTCCACTTCCGGCTTCTTCACCTGCGGGATCATCTGAAACCAGCCACCTGGACAGCTGATGAAACTGAGGAGTATTTATGTCTGTAATAAAGCCCTTTTGTGGGAAAAACTCATTCTGATTGGCTGGCTCCCAAGTGGGTGGGCCTATGCCCTCCCAGGCCCCTCTATGGCTGTGCCCCTGCCCAGGACTACTCTGTTTATTATCTATGCATAGTCTCTTTAACTCTACCTACATGTACATATTACCTCGACTAACCGGTGCCCCTGCACATTGACTCTGTAAAAGTACCCCGTATATAGCCTCGCTATTGTTATTTTACTGCTGACGTTTAATTTTATTGTTACTTCTTTTTCTTTTTTTACTTAAGATATAAGAAAAATAAGTGTTAAAGCATTGTTGGTTAAGGGCTTAAGGCTTGTAAGTAAGTATTTCACCTGTTGTACATGTGACAAAGAAAATTGTATTTAATTTTAATGAATTTATTTCAATTGACTGATTTCCTTATATGAACTGTAACTCAGTAAAATCGTTGAAATTGTTGCATGTTGCGTTTATATTTTTATTCAGTATATATTAAATGAATTGCTAGCAGAAGGGGAGAGATCCCATGCCCATCGAAGAGGAATGTCTGTAAAAAGTAAGTCATTATGAAAGTGTTAGTGGGAGGAAGTTCAGTGAGTGTAGTGGTATATCCCTAAATCTGTGGGCAGTCCTAGTACAGAGGATGTTCTGCTCAGCACATGCCCAGGGGTAACAGGTGAGGGGGGAAGCTGCTGCCCCCACTCTGCTGTGGCAGACAACTCAGCCACATTCCCATGATACCCTGCATTCCTCCCGGGATTGATTTCAAAGAGGCCCGGATCTCTTCGAACCAGCTGCCAGGGTGGCACCATTATCATCCCATTACACAAAAGCTTTACCCTCATGAAATAATTCCATCGCCCATTTTAAAACATTGATTTTGTGAATAAATAATACATAATGGTGCTGGTGGTATAATGAATAGGCAGATTTACCATTCTGGACGAAGGCATAAAACACTGATGATAGCGATATTCCGTGTTTTTATTATTCCATGAGTGTGGTACCATCTATTAAAAATAAGGAATAACTTAGCTGAGAACCACTCCTAAAATATAACTTATCTTTACATTGAGAGAGTTTTCATTATTAGATCCATGTCCAGAGATACCAATTACTGCCACCAGATGGCATTGCAGGCAATGTTCTCTCCTTTCATATCTTGAGGAACATGACATACTGTAACTGCAAAGGACATTTACTATTCTTAAAGGAATGAGAGGCTTAACATAGGTACTGATCTTTGCTTTGAGCACAGTTCTGAAAACCAGAGTATGAATGCACTCACCCGCATGTCAACGTGCAGGTTTTCCTCCATTAATGAAACCGTCTCTGGGCTTCCTTGTTGTGAAACTGCAAAATCAGAGGCAGAAACCCATTAGATTAGATTGATTGCTGGTATATCAGCACAGTATGATGGCAATTAATTTATATATATACACATATACAGTACCAGTCAAAAGTTGACACATCTACTCATTCAAGGTTTTTATTTTTTATTTTACTATATTATAGAATAATAGTGAAGACATGAAACTGTGAACTAACACATGGAATCATGTAGGAACCAAAAAAAGTGTTAAACAAATCCAAATATATTTTATATTCTTCAAGGTAGACACCCTCTGCTTTGACAGTTTTGCACTCTTGGCGTTCTCTCAACCAACTTCATGAGGTAGTAACCTGGAATGCATTTCAATTAACAGGTGTGCCATGTTAAAAGTTAAAATGTGGTATTTATTTTCCTTCTTAATGCGTTTGAGCTAATCAGTTGTGACAAGGTAGGGGTGGTATAAAGAATTTGGTAAAAGACCAAGTCCATATTATGGCAAGAACAGCTCAAATAAGCAAAGAGAAACAACAGTCCATCATTACTTTAAGACATGAAGGTCAGTCAATCCTGAAAATGTTAAGTAAGAAAATAGGGTAGGTCATAGTTCACATGGGTAAATTACTGATTGACCTACAATACCAGACAAATGTTTGGACACATACACATTCCAGGGTTTTTATTTATTTTGACTATTTTCTACATTGTAGAATAACAGTGAAGACATCAAAACTGTGGAAGAGAAATTACAGTCCATCATTAATTTAAGACATGTAGGTTAGACATTTCGGATAATTTCAAGTACTTTGAAAGTTTCTTCAAGTGCAGTCGCAAAACCCATCAAGTGCTATGATGAAACTGGCTCTCATGAGGGCCGCCACATGAATGGAAGACCCAGCGTTACCTCTGCTGCAGAGGATACTTTCATTAGAGTTACCAGCCTCTGAAATTGCAGCCCAAATAAATGCTTCATAGATTAAGTAACAGACACATGTCAACGTCTCCTCTGAACAGTTGATTGCGTGAATCAGGCCTTCATGGTTGAATTGCAGCAATGAAACCACTACTAAAGGACACCAATAAGAAATACTTACTTGGGCTAAGAAACACAAGCAAAGAACATTAGACTGGTGGAAATCTGTCTTTTGGTCTGATGAGTTCAAATTCGAGATTTTTGGTTCCATTCGCATGTCTTTGTGAGACGCAGAGTAGGTGAACGGATGATCTCCGCATGGGTGGTTCCCACCGTGAAGCATGAGGGGGTACTTTGCTGGGGGGTGCTTTGCTGGTGACACTGTCAGTGATTTATTTAGAATTCAAGGCACACTTAACCAGCATGGCATCCCATCTGGTTTGCGCTTAGTGGGACTATCATTTGTTTTTCAACAGGACAATGACCCACCAAATTTCCAGGCTGTGTATAAGACAGTAGTTTTGGAATTGTTAGTTAGATTACTTGTTGGTTATCACTGCATTGTCGGAACTAGAAGCACAAGCATTTCGCTACACTCGCATTAACATCTGCTAACCATGTGTATGTGACAAATAAAATTTGATTTGATTTGTGTGTGTGTGTGTGTGTGTGTGTGTGTGTGTGTGTGTGTGTGTGTGTGTGTGTGTGTGTGTGTGTGTGTGTGTGTGTGTGTGTGTGTGTGTGTGTGTGTGTGTGTGTGTGTGTGTGTGTGTGTGTGTGATATATACAGACACACACTAGAGGTCGACCGATTATGATTTTTCAACGCCAATTCCGATTATTGGAGGACCAAAAAAAGCTGATACCGATTAAAATATTTGTAATAATTACAATTACGGTAATAGTGAATGAACACTTATTTTAACTTAATACATCAATAAAATCAATTTAGCCTCAAATAAATAATGAAACATGTTCAATTTGGTTTAAATAATGCAAAAACAAAGTGCTGGAGAAGAAAGTAAAAGTGCAATATGTGCCATGTAAGAAAGCTAACGTTTAAGTTCCTTGCTCAGAACATGAGAACATATGAAAGCTGGTGGTTCCTTTTAATATGAGTCTTCAATATTCCCATGTAAGAAGTTTTAGGTTGTAGTTATTATAGGAATATTTCTCTCTATACGATTTGTATTTCATATACCTTTTACTGTTGGATGTTCTTATAGGCACTTTAGTATTGCCAGTGTAACAGTATAGCTTCCATCCCTCTCCTCGCCGCTACCTGGGCTCGAACCAGGAACACATCGACAACAGCCACCCTCGAAGCAGCGTTACACATGCAGAGCAAGGAGAACAACTACTCCATGTCTCAGAGCGAGTGATGTTTGAAACGCTATTAGTGCTCACCCCACTAACTAGCTAGCCATTTCACATCGGTTACACCAGCCTAATCTCGGGAGTTGATAGGCTTGAAGTCATAAACAGCGCAATGCTTAAAGCACAGGGAAGAGCTGCTGGCAAAACGCACAAAAGTGCTGTTTGAATGAATTCTTACGAGCCTGCTGGTGCCTACCATCGCCCAGTCAGACTGCTCTATCAAATCATAGACTTAATTATAACATAATAACACAGAAATACGAGCCTTAGGTCATTAATATGGTCGAATCCGGAAACTATCATCTCAAAAACAAAACGTTTATTCTTTCAGTGAAATACTATTTTATCTAACAATTGGCATCCCTAAGTCGAAATATTGCTGTTACATTGCACAACCTTCAATGTTATGTCATAATTATGTAAAATTCTGGCAAATTAGTTCGCAATGAGCCAGGCGGCCCAAACTGCTGCATATACCCTGACTCTGCGTGCAATGAACGCAAGAAAAGTGACACAATTTCACCTGGTTAATATTGCCTGCTAACCTTTCTTTTAGCTAAATATGCAGGTTTAAAAATATATACTTCTGTGTATTGATTTAAAGAAAGGCATTGATGTTTATGGTTAGGTGCACGTTGGAGCAACGACAGTCCTTTTTTGCGAATGCACACCGCATTGATTATATGCAATGCAGGACACGCTAGATAAACTAGTAATATCATCAACCATGTGTAGTTAACTAGTGATTATGATTGATTGATTGTTTTTTATAAGATAAGTTTAATGCTAGCTAGCAACTTACCTTGGCTTCTTACTGCATTAGCGTAACAGGCAGGCTCCTCGTGAGGCAGGTGGTTAGAGTGTTAGACTAGTTAACCGTAAGGTTGCAAGATTGAATCCCTGAGCTGACAAGGTAAAAATCTGTCATTCTGCCCCTGAACAAGGCAGTTAACCCACCGTTCCTAGGCCGTCATTGAAAATAAGATTGTGTTAACTGACTTCCAAAAATACTGATTTCCGATTGTTATGAAAACTTGAAATCGGCCATTCCGATTAATCAGTCAACCTCTAATATACACACACACACATTTCACCCTGATCCCAAAGTTGACATTAGAAAGTTACATCTTAATAATCATACCTGACTCTTCGTCCCCTTCACTGTCTGAGTACTGGTCTGCATCCCCTGTGCCACCGTTCTGCCTGGGCTGGGCAGGTTTTAGTAGCCTCTGCAACTTCCTCTCATATATAGACCTAGTGGTGGCTATCACACACACAAACATAAGATGAGAATACATTGTATAATAATATAGGTAAATAGGCCATCTGTAAACAGTGTAGTCTGGGAATAATCTCACCTACAATGGGTCCAACTTCCACTCCATATTTGAGTAGTGTGGTCTTAAGCTCATCATCTGTCAGTACACTGGGGTCTAACATCTCTGGATCTTTCTCCTCTTCCTATGGGGACAGGAAACTACCATGTATGATGAAAAGACATTACACAACTTTTACCATAACTGAGAACTGTCTCTTAAACTAGACAGTGTAATACACAGTCATGTTGATCGTACTAATAGAAACATATACACTGCTCAAAAAAATAAAGGGAACACTTAAACAACACAATGTAACTTCAAGTCAATCACACTTCTGTGAAATCAAACTGTCCACTTAGGAAGCAACACTGATTGACAATAAATTTCACATGTTGTTGTGCAAATGGAAAAGACAACAGGTGGAAATGATGGGCAATTTGCAAGACAACCCCAATAAAGGAGTGGTTCTGCAGGTGGTGACCACAGACCACTTCTCAGTTCCTATGCTTCCTGGCTGATGTTTTGGTCACCTTTGAATGCTGGTGGTGCTTTCATTCTAGTGGTAGCATGAGATGGAGTCTACAACCCACACAAGTGGCTCAGGTAGTGCAGCTCATCCAGGATGGCACATCAATGCGAGCTGTGGCAAGAAGGTTTGCTGTGTCTGTCAGTGTAGTGTCCAGAGCATGGAGGCGCTACCAGGAGACAGGACCGTACATCAGGAGACGTGGAGGAGGCCGTAGGAGGGCAACAACTCAACAGCAGGACCGCTACCTCTGCCTTTGTGCAAGGAGGAGCACTGCCAGAGCCCTGCAAAATGACCTCCAGCAGGCCACAAATGTGCATGTGTCTGCTCAAACGGTCAGAAACGGACTCCATGAGGGTGGTATGAGGGCCCGACGTCCACAGGTGGGGGTTGGGCTTACAGCCCAACACCGTGACAGACGTTTGGCATTTGCCAGAGAACACCAAGATTGGCAAATTCGCCACTGGCTCCCTGTGCTCTTCATAGATGAAAGCAGGTTCACACTGAGCACGTGACAGACGTGACAGTCTGGAGACACCGTGGAGAACATTCTGCTGCCTGCAACATCCTCCAGCATGACCGGTTTGGCGGTGGGTCAGTCATGGTGTGGGGTGGCATTTCTTTGGGGGGCTGCACAGCCGTCCATGTGCTCGCCAGAGGTAGCCTGACTGCCATTAGGTACCGAGATGAGATCCTCAGACCCCTTGTGAGACCATATGCTGGTGCGGTTGGCCCTGGGTTCCTACAAGACAATGCTAGACCTCATGTGGCTGGAGTGTGTCAGCAGTTCCTGCAAGAGCAAGGCATTGATGCTATGGACTGGCCCGCCCGTTCCCCAGACCTGTATCCAATTGAGCACATCTGGGACATCATGCCTCGCTCCATCCACCAACGCCACTTTGCACCACAGACAGTCCAGGAGTTGGCGGATGCTTTAGTCCAGGTCTGGGAGGAGATCCCTCAGGAGACCATCCGCCACCTCATCAGGAGCATGCCCAGGCGTTGTAGGGAGGTCATACAGGCACGTGGAGGCCACACACACTACTGAGCCTCATTTTGACTTGTTTTAAGGACATTACATCAAAGTTGGATCAGCCTGTAGTGTGGTTTTCCACTTTAATTTTGAGTGTGACTCCAAATCCAGACCTCCATGAGTTGATCATTTTGATTTCCATTGATAATTTGTGTGATTTTGTTGCCAGCAAATTCAACTATGTAAAGAAAAAAGTGTTTAATAAGAATATTACATTCATTCAGATCTAGGATGTGTTATTTTAGTGTTCCCTTTATTTTTTGAGCAGTGCATGTATCATGTCTACTATAATGATAATTGAATGCTGAATCAAACATCATGATAAACTAGCTGTTACAGCAGAACATCAATATAACGGCAAGTTGTACAAAGTGGTTTAACAGCGGTTCAAATTCCACCCCCATTATAGCTTCCATCGAAGACACCCTGTTTTGTCTACAATTCAACTTATCCATAATGCTTGGTTCTAGCCTTTATTGAAAAATACTTCAGTGTTCATATATAGTCCTTGACAGACTAGCAGACTAGCTGACTGTGCTGTAAGTTGCAAAGACGACAATCCGGTACAGCAGCAGCAGCCTTTAAAAGCATCAAGCATGTGTTAGACCAGAGAAAGCAGCTGAGAAGACATTGGAGAACACAACCCCGGGTGTCGCTAGTTACCAGAGCCAGTCACCATTACAGCTAAACCAAATCAAATCGGATTTGTCAAATGCGCTGAAAAGAACAGGTGTAGACCTTACCGTGAAATGCTTACTTACAAGCCCTTATCCAACAATGCAGTTAAGAAAATATTTACTAAATAAACAAAAAAAGTAACACAATAAAATAACAATGAGGCTATATACAGGGGGTACCAAGTCAATGTGAATGGGGTACAGGTTATATGTACATGTAGGTAAGGGTAAAGTGACTATGAATAGATAATAAACAGCAGCGTTAATGCAAATAGTCAATGCAAATAGTCTGGTTATCCATTTGATTAGTTGTTCAGCAGATTTATGGCTTGGGGGTAGAAGCTGTTAAGGAGCCTTTTCGACCTACACTTGACACCGGTACCACCTGCCATGCGGTAGCAGAGAGAGCAGGCTATGACTTGGGTGGCTGGAGTCTGACAATTTTTTGGTCCTTCCTCTGACACGCCTAGTATAGAGGTCCTGGATGGCAGGAAGCTTGGCCGTACTAGGCTGTATGATAGTGATGCCCGGGTTGACTTATAACCGCCAGTCCCCGCAGGCTGGGTTTAGGGTCATTAAATATTGTGTGGCTGTAGGGCGGATGGGTGGCGGGCAGGTGGAATAAAGAGAAACAAAACCTTTAAAAAACAGAAAATGTATAATTATTGTGAAATTTACATAATATACACTGAGGTTTTTCTTTCATTATCTTAGGCTATTTGGAATTAGTGCATAACCCTAAACTTTAGGTCTTAACTGTATGCGCGCCAAATTGCTGACACAGCCAATCCCCAAATGATGCTTTTGGGAATGGGCAGAAAAAGTTAACATCAATCCCCGGAGGCAAAAGAATAAGATAAATGCTGTGAAAGGAGAGTTGAAAATAAAGACAAGGGAGGGCCAGACAAGTAATGTTAGAAAAAGATTTGGTGAAGTGGTAAAAGAGAATGATAGTAGTGTCGACTATGTTATGTGACCCGATTCAGGAAACTAGGTGTAGGTCACAAATTCACAGGAGAGCTGTTTGAATGTAAAAAAATATATTTTTTATGTGATGATTGTGAGGTGCTTTACAAATTTGACAGTCACAAGACAGGACTTCAAATAGGCCAATGGCATGTCAAGGGAACTGTAACCTACTGTTTAGATGGGTTAAATGAAAACTGACATCTGGACGACTAACCAGAATAACCTACTGTTAATAATAGTAGTCCAGTGTGAATCGACATCCCTGTGTTGCTCACAGTTTGAGCAAGAAAACAAGACCTGAGTGGATAAATTGTGCTACGCATAGCCTATATATGAATGGCCTACACGTAACAACTTTCACAGTGAATGCTTTTGTTTATATGTTTTGTGCGAATGAATTGAACATGGCCAAATGCATCATTAACAAAAATATTGCGCCTGTTTAATGCAACCCTTGCTGTTAATAGATGGCAAAGTAGCATACAACTGAGCTACACGTTTGGAACAAGTTCACTTTCTCATCTATAGCCTAAAAACACATATCAAGTGCAAGTTAACTGTTAAACACATCTGAAGGCTGGGGGGCATTTTGGAAGTCTTAATGCCCCGGTAAAATATCCTAATGATTATGATTATGATCACACTTCCTCAATTCAAATATCATGGCGACACTATAATAAAGATGGTTTGGTATGGTTTAGAAACTTGGGAACCAAGCTGGAGTTATCAGTGTATCCTGTTATCGCCTGGACTTGTTGAAATATCTTCGCACCTAGAAAAACAAACCTCCAGGATTCGGTCAAAACGGTCCATTTAAAAAACAATAATTACAGGGGGCATATCCCATCTGAATTGTCCTCAGGAATAACGGATATTCTGGGGTAATAAATACATAACCAACGTTCTCTAGTAAAAACTAGTCCTGTGCAAATTGGGCTATAGTCTTAAGCAATAAGGCACCTCTGGGTGTGGTATATGGACAATATACCACAGCTAAGGGCTATTCTTAGGCACGAGTGCCTGGACACAGCCCTTAGCCGTGATATATTGGCCATATACCACGAACCCCCGAGGTGCCTTATTGCTACTGGTTACCAATGTAATTAGAGCAGTAAAAATAATGTGTTTTGTCATACCTGTGGTATACGGTCTGATATACCACAGCTGTCAGCAAATCAGCATTCAGGACTGGTAGCACACAGTTTATAATTCATAATAACTCCTGCAAAATTAAGCATTTCTTGCAGTAAAATAATACACCAAATGTCGGCAAAATTGGGATTTGGGAACAGGAGTGGAGAAATATGATTGAGAGAATGCAATGCTCAGTTAGATACGATCTGTAAAGGTGCTGTCTTCATCATAAAAGCATAATAAAAGTTGATAGTATTTCAACCACATAAAATATGCATTGCTTTATTGTATTTTCATCCCAGTCCATAAACGTCTTTGCTCCGCAAAAGATGACAGAGAAGACTTTACCGATGTTAACTACTATAGATTGAAGAATTCATTCTATCGATCTATTACATTGTTCTTTTGTGCAATGGTATATTTTTGCCATTTGCAATGGTACAGTCATTTAGATTCTACGTATGGGTGGTATCGAACCCAAGGGCAACATATAATGTCAAGGGCAACATATAATGACGAAAGAAAAGCTACAAGTATCTCATTATAGACAAGTTGACTAACAAGTAGCCTACCAACATGTTGTAAATTATAAGCAGAAACATATCTAAATTGGACAAAACAAAATCCTGCACCCTCTGTCAAAAAAATAATTCTGCCATCTTTGACTGTAGCCTATAGCGTATTTTCTATATTTGCGGGTTAGGGTTGGGTGTGGACCTCAGATTTTCACTTTATAACATATAGTCGTGCGGTTGCGGATGGGTTATTAGAAATTGCGGCACGTGAACAAACAGCTGATCCGAGCACCACCACCATAAGCACTACCCCCAGTAGCGCCTTACAGTCGGATGCCAAGCTGTTGCCATACCAGGCGGTGATGCAACCATGCTCTCGATGGTGCCTATTTCTACAATGTATCTTCTTAAAATCTGACTTGAAATCTAACCTTTAACACACTGCTAACCTTAAATTAAGACCAAAAACCTAATTCTTGTTGAAAGCTCTAGTTAAGTGTGAAACCACACTGAATGATGGCATGGCATTGTTGACCCAGTTCTGGAAGACCCACCCTTCATGGGCCCCTCCCTGCCCCCCTTTGCAGACCAGCCAGCCAGACCGAGTATATAGCTGACCTTGCAGAGTTCAGGCTATTAGTTGATATGGGGTTACAACAGCTGCATGCAACCTTGTGTCCTCCCTTTACTATTAGGCAGTCACCCTGGGACAGTATCAAGAACATGTTTAACTTAGTTTACCAGAAAATCTGACCCCATAGACATAGTAAACACTGTATGCTAAATGTTAGTATAGAATAAAGTACAGCATTCGTTTATAGTTGACTACCTCTGCTAAGCTAAAACCATTTGAACGTTCCCTAGTGAGCAAATGACTGAATAAGGGAGGAACACATAATATTATACAACGGGTGGGTCTAATCCTGGATGCTGATAAAACCGCATAAATTACTTATGATCTGAGTTTATATGCGATCGATTGCTATTCCCAAATAGATTAGGAGGACTGGCTATAGAAAGCTCAAATGATCTAGATCAGAACACATATGTTGGCTTGAACCAGTATACGTTATAAAGCGTTTCACTCGAGCTACTTGATACAAAATAATTAACGAGCCATCCGATTGACATGATAGCTCTACTTACAAAGTCCTGACTGTCCTGTACTTCCACAACATCGTCATCTTCCTCATCACTAGAGAAATCTGCAGCACTTTTCTGAACGATATGTTTCAAATATAGTTCCACATAAACTTGCTTCTTGCTCTCCACCGCAGGCAGGGTGACTTTGTGGGCTATTAACTCCGACTTCAGTCTCGGCTTGGAGAACTGAGCGGGGTCTTCTACAAACACGGGCATGTCACGCGTCCAGGGGCCGACCAATACACCAAAGCAAGCAATATGCCAACTTGTTTAGCAAGCTAGCTATTGAAGTAAAGAGACGGTCCAATGCCAATGAACCAGCAATCGTTGCTAGCTAGCTACCGCGTCACCCAGCGGGAGAAACAGGTGCTGCCTGAAAGAGGGCAGAGGGCACGAGTTACTTGATTTGCCAGCCAACAAGTCAAGCAAGCAGCTGCAACTGTAGGAGCTACAGTAAGTTAAGCTAACTAAGCTAATTGAGTCAGACTAGTCATGATTCCTTAGCTACGTCAGTGGCATTTCACTTTAATAGTATTAACTGACATTAGTTGTTGATACCGTTTTTATGCATTATTTAGCGCTTGTACCCTTAAAATAGTTACCTTTGTTTGACTGGTACTGCAGTGAAGGCACGGTTGTCGGCTGTTTCTCTGATTTGGCGCCGAATGACTTGTGTTGCTTCTTGATTAAATGCTTTTTCAAATCACACTTGCTTGCGTTTACAAATGTCACTGATGAAATACTTTTCTACATTTACATGTGATGCTGGCTGGGGCATCATTTGGGGAAGCTACAGGTACATTTTTCTACTTTACCAGGTTTGTCATATATATATATATATTAGTTAAAGTCAGAAGTTCACCTACACCTTAGCCAAATACATTTAAAGTATTTTTTTCACAATTCACAACATTTAAGACGAGTATAAATTCCCTGTCTTAGGTAAATTAGGATCACCACTTTATTTTAAGAATGTGAAATGTCAGAAGAAAAGTAGAGAATGAATTATTTCAGTTTTTATTTCAGTCATCACATTCCCAGTGGGTCAGAAGTTTACATGCACTGCCTTTAAATTGTTTCACTTGGGTCAAACGTTTCGGGTAGCCTTCCACAAGCTTCCCACAATAAGTTGGGTGAATTTTGGCCCATTCCTCCTGACAGAGCTGGTGTAACTGAGTCTGATTTTTAGGCCTCCTTGCTCGCTTTTTCAGTTCTACACACATTTTCTATAGGATTGAGGTCAGGGCTTTGTGATGGCCACTCCAATAAGCTTGACTTTGTTGTCCTTAAGCCATTTTGCCACAACTTTGGAAGTATGCTTGGGGTCATTGTCCATTTGGAAGACCCAGTTGCGACCAAGCTTTACCTTCCTGACTGATGTCTTGAGATGTTGCTTCAATATATCCACATAATTGTCCTTCCTCATGGTGCCATCTATTTTGGGAAGTGCATCAGTCCCTCCTGCAGCAAAGCACCCTCACAACATGATGCTGCCACTCCCGTGCTTCACGGTTGGGATGGTGTTCTTCAGCTTGCAAGCATCCCCCTTTTTCCTCCAAACATAACGATGGGCATTAAGGAGAAACAGTTCTATTTATGTTTCATCAAACCAGAGGACATTTCTCCAGAAAGTATGATCTTTGTCCCCATGTGCAGTTGCGAACCTTAGTCTGGCTTTTTTATGGCGGCCTTTCAGGTTATGTCAATATAGGACTAGTTTTACAGAGGATCTAGATGCTTTTGTACCCGTTTCCTCCAGCATCTTCGCAAGGTCCTTTGCTGTTGTTCTGGGATTGATTTGCACTTTTCGCACCAAAGTACGTTCATCTCTAGGAGACTTCTTCCTGAGCGGTATGATGGCATGGTCCCATGGTGTTTATACATGCGTACTATTGTTTGTACAGATGAAGGTGGTGCCTTCAGGCGTTTTTAAATTGCTCCCAAGGATGAACCAGACTTGTGGAGGTCTACAATTTTTTCTGAGGTCATGGCTGATTTCTTTTGACTTTCCCATGATGTCAAGCAAAGAGGCACTGAGTTTGAAGGTAGTCCTTGAAATACATCCACAGGTACACCTCCAATTGACTCAACTGATGTCAGTTAGCCTATCAGAAGCTTCTAAAGCCATGACATCATTTTCTGGAATTTTCCACGCTGTTTAAAGGCACAGTCAACTTAGTGTATGTAAAACTTCTGAACCACTGGAATTGTGATACAGTGAAATAATCTATTTGTAAACAATTGTTGGAAAAATTAATTACTTGTGTCATGCACAAAGTAGATGTCCCAACCGACTTGTCAAAACTATAGTTTGTTAACATGAAATTTGTGGAGTGGTTGAAAAACAAGTTTTAATGACTCCAATCTAAGTGTATGTAAACTTCTGACTTCAACTGTATGTGTGTATATATGTGTGTGTGTACATATGTACATGCATACACACACACACACACATATATATATATATAAATATAATGTGTGATTATATATATATATAATGTGTGATTATATGTTATAGATGTTTCATTCTCAGGATAAACCTAAACATGCCCATACAGTACCTATGAGGAGGTCCACAGGTGACGTAACCTACCTCTGGCCCAGTCGTTTTCCATATCCTCCGGAGCCTCCATAGTTATCCATTTTTCCTGTCGTCTTCTGTCATTTAGGCTGGCATAAAGAACGCAAGACATAGAAAGAATGTGGAAGTTTGAGCATACAGTCATGCTTGCAGAAGAAAAGAAGATGCTTATTTGTTTATCGGCTTCGAAAGGTATGCCCTGTAGTATAGGACCCGAGTAACAAATATCCTTTTACCAGTTTGCCTACCTGTATGTAGGCTATTTGTCTGGGTTTGGTTTGTTTCCCATGAGATCACAGTGGCGGACTTGGGTCCTCATTTTGTACAATTGTCTTACATTATTACACCCAGTGGCTACAGCAGCCATTCCCATCCTCCTGGCAGTTTTCTCAGAGACAGGTTTCATTTACTCCTTGAAAAGTGGGATTATGTGTGTATAACAGCGGTTTCAAAAGGATATACATGCCAAACAAGGTGACTGAGACAGATTTACTGGCATGTGGACATAGACAGTGATAGAGTACCAACCTCATTGCATTTCCTCCAGGCAGGGAGGAATGCCAGGTTTTTAAACCGTGCTCTAGGCATCTAGGCAGATGTAGATAGGGGACTGAGCAGCTGGAGGGAGGATAATGATCTGACAGGATACTACATCCTATCTCCAACACAAAGGATAGAAGGTGTTTATGCTTTAGGCTATCACTAAATGATGGACAGCTGATTTTGATTAATTCTTTGACAAAAAATATTATTTGGCTATTTAAAATGTTATATGAAGCTCCTACTGTTGATTTGGAGACCAGATTTTGTGATATCTATGGTTATTTTTATTTTATTTAACCTTTATTTAACTAGTCAGTTAAGAACAAATTCTTATTTTACAATGATGGCCTACCCCCAGCCGAACCCTCCACTAATCCGGACAACGCTGGGCCAATTGTGCGCCGCCCTATGAATCAATAAATAATAGATGTACAATAATTAAAGAGACTATGACTATATGCAAGTGATAGAGGCAAAATTATAATCCTTCCTCATGTACCTCATGTTTAGAATACAGTCGGTACCCTGGTTGCGTTTCCACTCTGTACACAATGGCTTTAAACCCTACATGACATACCAGAGAGAAATCACATAGGAATAGAAAGCCATAGAACACAGGCGTGACTAAATGATCAGGGAAAACAACAAACTTCTGAATAGTCCCAATGTGCTTCTTTTGTTTATTAACCTCCAAAATGTTATGCAGCAATATGTTGAGACGCATTATTTTAATATCAAAAGCTGGAAAAGGAGTAATTATAACAAGGGCAGGTTGCAGGGAGGCACTGGTCAGGATTTAAAACTCATATCCCTTTGAATAATTGACCAAAGAAACTGAACTGGTAGTCTTCAAGGCCTTGGAGGAAATAAATTATAGTATCTCATTATTCTTTTATTTTTCTAACTGATTCCTCAGTGAATGAACAAGAATTGTGTTTTTGACAGAGGAAAGTGAAATATTCGGCTGTACGTACAGTGATCCCTATTCAACGCATCATTCTAACATATCTATCTGCAAGCCATTTAATACTCAATTACACAAATACTCTTTCCAAATCTTTCAGTTAATGTCTAAAGGAAAAAGGTAAAGTGTTAATCAAAAGGGTGTTTGTGGTGTTAAAGGAAAGCAGTGAATACAAGACAGATTATGTAAACAGTCATTTCTATTCAGTGGCAGGCCTCTTCCTGACGTTTGGAACCACAGACAAAGGATCGGAGAATGACCTCAGCATTGATTCATTCATGACTGAGACACAGAGAGCTAAGCAGTTTTGGGTAATTAACTAAATCTTTGTGCAAACAGAGGCAATATTTGGGATTGGGAACTGGACGATAAGCTTTAGTTGCATGGACAGAACAGTCTGCCCATTTAAGATATGCTATTTTTAGAGACTCAGCCTTGTCCAATCAAAACTGGTAGCCTAACAGTGTTTCCAGGATAAGTCCAAAACACACAACCCTCACACCTCAAGATTAAAAAAAAAAAATTAAAACAATGCAATAGATAGGATTTTTCTTCTGTTGCAAACCAATTCCCTATACAGCATACCCAAAGCTATAGAGACAGACATCCAAACATGTTATTTAACAAAGGGGCCAACTGTACCTACCATTAGTGCAATGTCTTCTGTGCAGCCCTTCTGACTGAAATACATACATAAATCACTATTAAAGGTCCAATGCAGCCATTTTTATCTTAATATCAAATAATTTCTGTGTAACAATTAAGTACCTTACTGCAATTGTTTTTGTTTAAAATGTTCAAAAAGTTTTTTAGTAAAGAGCAATTTCTCAAGCAATAATTTTTCTAGGACTCTCTGGGAGTGGGGAGGGGGAAACTGAACACTAGCTGTTTTTGACAGAGAGGTTTGAAACTCTGTTTCTTATTGGTCTATGAACTAATTCACCGCCTGCTGATGTCAATAGGAAGGCCACAAGAACAGGCTGAAATTTCAGGCTCTATTTTCTAAATGTCCTTACACTAAAATGGTATTATCATAATTTTCACAATTTCATAGTGTGGAAATATATATAAAACACAGGGAAATCATGTTTTTGACTACATTGGGCCTTTAACTCAATCACTATTAACTCTCCCCTTCTCTTTATTGGTCTGTACCAGTCAGACACGTCCCCTGTTCACTTTATTCAGGTCATTCAAGCTGGCCATCTCTGTTGAGGAAAAAGTACAAACATGGATGCTGTAGTCTAGCTCAGGGAATAAAATGGGGAACTGAGGAGGACAGAGGCAGTATTTGTTGAAATTGTATCAAGAGCAAAGCTGTGGTATTTGAGGCACAGGGGGGCCAGGTATTTGTCAGTCAGTGTTCAGGGTTTCTGGTGCTTTCTGTGTCTCCAACTCAAACAACAAAAGCCCCATTGAGGCAAGTTTTTTTTTCTCTGAACTCGAGCACAAAGCTTCCTGTACGGCTGTGACTGTCCACTGCAGAACAGGGCTTCTGCTCTGCAGTGGACAGTTATTCAGACAAAGCACAAAGAGGGTAGGACAATTATAGACTGCCAACCAATTTTGTTCTTAAACCTGCACTTTTCCATGTGGGGTTTGTAGACTGAGTATATTAAAACATTAAGAACACCTGCTCTTTCCATGACATAAACTGACCAGGTGAAAACTATAATCCCTTATTGATGTCACTGGTAAATCCTCTTCAATCCTTGTAGATAAAGGGGAGGAGACAGGTTAAAGAAGGATGATTAAGCCTTTAGACAATTGAGACATGAATTGTGTATGTGTCCCATTCAGAGGGTGAATGGACAAGACAAAAGATTGAAGTGCCTTTGAACGGGGTGTGGTATTAGGTGCCAGGCGCCCCGGTTTGTGTCAAGAACTGCAATGCTGCTGGGTTTTTCAGTTTTAATTTCCCGTATGTATCAAGAATGGTCCACCAACCAAAGGACATCCAGCCAACTTGACACAACTATGGGAAGCATTGGAGTCAACATGGGCCAGCATCCCTGTGGAACGCTTTCGACACCTTGTAGAGTCCATGCCTTGACAAATTGAGGCTGTTCTGAGGATAAAAAGAGGTGCAACTTAATATTAGGAAGGTGTTCCTAATGTTTGGTACACTCAGTGTATATAGCCAGGCCATCTTAAGACAGAAAGTGAGTAGAGAACAGGCCTAAATGCAATAGAACTAAGGCTACAGTACATTCAGAGCTTTATTTGCACTGTCCTTTGTACCTGGAATTAATGCTTTAGATATGAAGGCCCTACAGTACCTACAATTATATGACAATGCTCTAGTAACTTACTGTACTATCTTGCCTGCCATTGTACTATTGTCCCATCTCATTATTATTCTGTTCTAATAGTCTCCCAGCCAGCCAGGGTGATCATTCATTTGTCCGGCAGACATTAGATGGCTATTATTGGTGAGAATATTCCCTGCTCACTTTTTTGGAAAGCAGTGAGCTCTCACACCCCTAATAAGTCTTCTTTCCCCAGACACCCAATTCAAACCCTGGGTTGACAGCCCCCTCTGGCCCCCTCCCTCCTCCAGATCCTATAACGCAAGAGAGCCTACTGATGCATGTCCAGGCATAAATTAGCAAGGCCTCTGCTCTGCTGTGTGTCAGACACTGGCCAGACGATAAGGTGAATCTCAGGGAAGCACAGCCAGGAGGATTAGTACTAATCCCAAACATCCTACAATGTTTCATCTCCACTGGGAGCCAATTGAAGTCATTGTCACACTGTCAGACACACCAGAAGTGTATGTCAGTGTGTTTATGTAATATATGTCTGTGTGGAATGTAATCACATACATACTGTGGAGTAATGGACAAAACAAAATGAAGATAAAAATACATTCTGGGTTGCTCTTCACTATTACAGTGCAGGATACGATACATTCCATTATTTGCAGTTGTGTTTTAAACTCCATCTCACATAGGTATTTGCTTGTTTCTCTAATACACAGGAATAGGGGACAGCAATCAAATGTCTAGCGAGTCACATTGCAACCCACTATTCATTCAATACACATGCACCTACTACTACTGTCAGACTACATATTCACTATCACAGACCAAACACTGGATTCTATAAGCAGAAGAACAACATTATGATCTTCTCATTTGAAGCTGCCTTTTTCATGCAACCAGATAACAATTACCAAAACATGGACAAGTAGCTTTCACACACTAGCCCTAAGTCCACAGTTTACTGATGGGCAGATTTATTCGATGTAATAAATCTTTCACTTACCTCCATTTCCTCATCTTCTGGCTGTGTCCTCACTGGAGCGAGTAGGCTATGGCATCCCCTCAGCCTGATACTGTAGAGAGACAATGGGTAGTGGGGAGGAGGAGTTAATGTGTAAGCAGGAGGCGAGAGAAGAGTGGAGAGACCGAGGGAGTAAAGCAGAATGAAAACTGAAAGAGAGAGAGACCTTTGAAGGATCAATTGCTGACAATACTCACAAATTCACAAATCTGACGAAATGCTGCTGGAATGACAATTTTAGAAACCCTAGTTGCCATGATGGAGAATAATCAAGCAAAAATCCCTCTTCACATGGGGAAATGAAAGGGGAAAAACACAAGGACTGGGAGAGAGAATGTGTCCTGGCTTTTAACAAGTCCTTATTTTAGGGGGTTTCTTTGAATGAGAGTTCTTAAGATTCCGAGTTGGCAGTGTGCCCATGTGTGTTGGATGGAGAGGATAAAAGAGAGGGTTGAGGTAGCGGGGTGTCTATTGTGTCCCCTTCCTTTCAACCATAGCACTCCAGTTGATCCTTGCAGGCAGTGGGCGGCTGCTGATTATTCTCAAAGAATCTTTACTTTATCAACCTCCAGATTGGAAAGTTTTGTACATTTTGTTTAATCTGTGAGATTATAACTGCCAAAATTGACATAAACTTCGACATCTATTCCCAGCACAGAAAATTAGTTGATTTACAGGGAAGAAAAGAGCAGGCAATCCAAACATGTCTGAGAAGCACTGGGACTCAAATCAATGCAGGACAATCCTCATTCCTCAAAGAGCTTTTTCACTATTCTTTGTTCAGGCCTTCTTTATTCCTTTTTTGTCCTCTTAAACAGTCCATCACTGGCAGAGGAAGAATGTAGTTTGCAGTGTGCAGGGATGAAGCCAGCAGGTGCTGTGCCCCTCTCTGAGCCACATTCACACTCTCTCTCTCAGCTTTCTCCTCCCTCCTTCCTTCCGCTTCCCCTGTTAACACATTCCCCTTTGAGAAAACGGGGTGAAAGGAAGGGGGGAGAATATGAGCTACTGTATACGTAAGTAGAAGGGGAGATAAATAAAGGGCAAGAAACCAGAGGGAAGAAGAAATGTGTGTGAATTGTTGAAGATTTAATTAGTAAAAAGGTTTAGGTCATGATGTCCCATGAGGCTCAGTTGGTACGAGCGTAGCGCTTGCAATGCCAGGGTTGTGGGTTCGATGTCCACATTGCGACTAGTAAGGGAAAAAAATGAACATGGATGCAAGCCACTCTTGGTAAGGGTGTCTGCTAAATAACTAACATGTAAAATGTCACGACATCTTGATCAGCTCTGTAGTACAAGACTGATGAGGAAAATTAGAAGTGTGTTGGAGAATGGTTAGATGGTGGAGATAAATAAATCTGCATCCCTCCTCTTCTCCCCAGCTCCCTGTACATTCAAGAAAAGCCCAGTTTCACTGTCTCTCTGCCACTGCCAGCTCCAGACCCAACTCTATTCGGTCTCTCCTTCTCCCTTTCCATCAAATAGACACACAGGCTCAGTTCATTACTATTCACCAGGTCTCACTAAGACAAGCTTCACTGCCCCACTCACTACCACTGGGGAGGGGAGGGAAGGTAGAGGCACAGATCAATCTTGCAATGGAGGAGAATAAATCACAATAGACGATCCAGATGTGTGTAAAAAAAACACTTACTAGACTGTTATGTGCTAAGCATCATCTGGTGGTTTGTTTTTCTGTTGTGTGACCGCATATATCCAGGTAAACAACAATGCTAGTTTTATTCTAATCCACACCACTAGCAACAAATGCAGTGAACAAATGGAGCTTTCTGCTGTTTAGATGGACTCTCCATTACTAACGCAGAATACAGATGTACATTCAGAAAGTATTCAGACCCCTTCCCTTTATCCACATTTTGTTACATTACAGCCTTACTCTAAAATTGATTAAACAAAACATTTTCCTCATCAACTTACACACAAGACCTCAGAATGACAAAGTGAAAACAGGTTTTTAGAAATTTGAGCAAATTTATTGAAAATAAAAAACAGATTACTTATGTAAATAAGGTTTCAGACCCTTTGTTATGAGACTTGAAATTGAGCTCAGGTGCATCCTGTTTCCATTGATCATCCTTGAGATGTTTCTACAACTTGATTGGAGTCCACCTGGGTTAAATTCAATTGATTGCACATGATTTGGAAAGGCACATACCTGTCTTTATAAGGTCCCGCAGTTGACAGTGTATGTCAGAACAAAAACCAAGACATGAGGTCGAAGGAATTGTCCGTAGAGCTCCGAGACAGGATTATGTTGAGGCAAAGATCTGGGGAAGGGTACCAAAATATTTCTGCAGCAATACTTTTGATATAAAGGTTTGCTTTATCAAGAACAATTTTAATATTGTGGCTCTTCAAAATAATCTAAAAGAATGTCTTAATAAAGAGGATCTTGATATGATAATGGACTTACACTGGGTATACAAAGTATTAATAACTCCTGCTCTTTCTATGACAGACTGACAAGGTGAATCCAGGTGAAAGCTATTATCCCTTATTGATGTCACTTATTAAATCCACTTCAATCAGTGTAGATGAATGGGAGGAGACAGGTTAAAGAAAATTTGAGACAGTTGAGACATGTATTGTGTATGTGTGCATTCAGAGGGTGAATGTTCAAGTAAAAAAATGTATGTGCCTTTGGCTGGTGTATGGTAGTGGGTGCCAGGCTCACCGGTGTGTCAAGAAATGCAACTATGGGGTTTTCACGCTCAACAGTTTCCTTGTGTATCAAGAATGGCTCACCGGTGAAAATGGTGCCAGAGGAGATGGCCGCCGTTTTATGGTCTCCTAACCAATTATGCTATTATGTGTTTTTTTTTTGCGATATTTGTAAATTATTTTGTACGTAATGTTTCTGCAACCGTATCTTACGGAAGAAAAGAGCTTCTGGATATCAGGACAGCGATCACTCACCTCGGATTAGACAAAGATTTCTTCAACAGCAGCAGCGAGCAGGACTCACACGATATTCTCCAAACACCCCACAGGCCAGACATCCCAATTATTCGCAAAAGGAAGCGACACAGAGGACGAAGAGCCGGATGCCTCGTCCGGACCCACAAAAGACAACTGGGAAAGCTGCTGTTACCGTCAATATTACTCGCCAACGTGCAATCATTGGACAATAAACTAGACGAGGTACGATCACGAATATCCTACCAACGGGACATCAAAAACTGTAATATCCTATGCTGCACAGAATCGTGGCTGAATGACGACATGGATATTCAGATAGCGGGATACACGCTGCACCGGCAGGATAGAACAGCACAGAGGGGGGGGGGGGGGGGGGGGGTCTGTGCATATTTGTAAACAACAGCTGGTGCACGAAATCTAAGGAAGTCTCTAGATTTTGCTCGCCTGAAGTAGAGTATATTGTGATAAACTGCAGGCCACACTACTTGCCTAGAGAGTTCTCAACTATACTTTTCGTGTTTATTTACCACCACAGACAGATGCTGGCACTAAGACCGCACTCAGTCAGCTGTATAAGGAAATAAGCAAACAGGAAACCACTCATCCAGAGGAAGCGCTCCTAGTGGCCAGAGATTTTAATGCAGGGAAACTTAAATCAGTTCTACCAAATCTCTATCAACATGTTAAATGTGCAACCAGAGGGGAAAAAAATGTTGATTGTACTCCACACACAGAGACGCATACAAAGCTCTCCCTCGCCCTCCATTTGGTAAATCCGACCACAACTCTATCCTCCTGATTCCTGCTTACAAGGAAAAATTAAAGCAGGAAGCACCAGTGACTCAGTCTATAAAAAAATGGTCATATGAAGCAGATGGTAAACTACAGGACTGCTTTGCTATCACAGACTGGAACATGTTCCGGGATTCTTCCGATGACATTGAGGAATACACCATATCAGTCACTGGCTTTATCAATAAGTGCATTGAGGACGTCGTCCCCACAGTGATTGTACTACATACCCCAACCAGAAGCCATGGATTACAGGCACCATTCGCACTGAGCTAAAGGGTAGAGCTGCCGCTTTCAAGGTGCGGGACTCTAACCCGGAAGCTTACAAGAAATCCCGCTATGCCCTGCGACGAACCATCAAACAGGCAAAGCGTCAATACAGGGCTAAGATTGAATAATACTACACCGGCTCCGATGCTCATCGGATGTGGCAGGGCTTGCAAACTATTACAGACTACAAAGGGAAGCACAGCCGCGAGCTGCCCATTGACACGAGCCTACCAGACGAGCTAAATCACTTCTATGCTCGCTTCAAGGCAAGCAACAATGATGCATGCATGAGAGCATCAGCTGTTCCGGACGACTGTGTGATCACGCACTCCGTAGCCGACGTGAGTAAGCCTTGCCAACATACACAAGGCTGCGGGGCCAGACGGATTACCAGGACGTGTGCTCCAGGCATGTGCTGACCAACTGGCAGGTGTCTTCACTGACATTTTCAACATGTCCCTGATTGAGTCTGTAATACAAACATGCTTCAAGCAGACCACCATAGTCCCTGTGCCCAAGAACACAAAGGCAACCTGCCTAAATGACTACAGACCCGTAGCACTCACGTCCGGAGCCATGAAGTGCTTTGATAGGCTGGTAATGGCTCACATCAAAAACCATTATCCCAGAAACCCTAGACCCACCCCAATTTGCATACCGCCCAAACAGATCCACAGATGATGCAATCTATATTGCACTCCACACAGCCCTTTCCCACCTGGACAAAAGGAACACCTATGTGAGAATGCTGTTCATTGACCACAGCTCAGTGTTCAACACCATAGTACCCTCAAAGCTCATCACCAAGCTAAGGATCCTGGGACTACTCACCTCCCTCTGCAACTGGATCCTGGACTTGCTGACAGGCTGCCCCCAGGTGGTGAGGGTAGGTAGCAACACATCTGCCAAGCTGATATTCAAAACTGGAGCTCCCCAGGGGTGCGTGCTCAGTCCCCTCCTGTACTCCCTGTTCACCCACGACTGCATGGCCAGGCAACACCATCATTAAGTTTGCTGACGACACAACAGTGATAGGCTTGATCACCGACAACGACAAGACAGCCTATAAGGAGGAGGTCAGAGACTTGGCCGGGTGGTGCCAGAATAACAACCTATCCCTCAACATAACCAAGACTAAGGAAATGATTGTGGACTACAGGAAAAGGAGCACCGAGCACGTCCCCATTCTCATCGACGGGGCTGTAGTGGAGCAGGTTGTGAGCTTCAAATTCCTTGGTGTCCCCATCAACAACAAACTAGATTGGTCCAAACACACCAAGACAGTCGTGAAGAGGGCACGCCAAAGCCTATTCCCCCTCAGGAAACTAAAAAGATTTGGCATGGGTCCTGAGATCCTCAAAAGGTTCTACAGCTGCAACATCGAGAGCATCCTGACCGGTTGCATCACTGCCTGGTACGGCAATTGCTCGGCCTCCGACCGCAAGGCACTTCAGAGGGTAGTGCGTACGGCCCGTACATCACTGGGCAAAAGCTGCCTGCCATCCAGGACCTCTACACCAGGCGGTGTCAGAGGAAGGCCCTAAGAATTGTCAAAGACCCCAGCCACCCCAGTCATAGACTGTTCTCTCTACTACCGCATGGCAAGCGGTACCGGAGTGCCAAGTCTAGGACAAAAAGGCTTCTCAACAGTTTTTACCCCCAAGCCATAAGACTCCTGAACAGGTAACCAAGTGGTTACCCGGACTATTTGCATTGTGTGTCCCCCCCCAACCCCTCTTTTACGCTGCTGCTACTCTCTGTTTATCTTATATGCATAGTCACTTTAACTATACATTCAAGGATGTACATACTACCTAAATTGGCCCGACCAACCAGTGCTCCCGGCACATTGACTAACCGGGCTATCTGCATTGTGTCCCACCACCCGCCAACCCCTCTTTTTACGCTTCTGCTACTCTCTGTTCATCATATATGCATAGTCACTTTAACGATACCTACATGTACATACTACCTTAAGCCTGACTAACAGCTGTCTGTATATAGCCCTGCTACTCTTTTTTTAATGTCTTTTTACTGTTTTATTTCTTTACTTACCTACTCACACACACAAACATATTTTTTTCGCACCATTGGTTAGAGCCTGTAAGTAAGCATTTCACTGTAAGGTTTACACTTGTTGTATTCGGCATACGTGACAAATAAACTTTGATTTGATTTGAATGGTCCACCACCCAAAGGACATCCAGTCAACTTGACACAACTGTTGGAAACGTTGGAGTCAACATGGGCCAGCATCCCTACGGAACACTTTCAACACCTTGTAGAGTCCATGACGAAATGAGCCTGTTCTGAGGTGGGACGCCGGGTGGCGCCCCAAGAGGGGGAGGTACTGTCACGTCTGCTCCCGCTCTTCCCTCTCCCTGGCGCTTGAGGGCGCTCGGTTGCCCTGCATCACGCACTCCTACCATCCATCGCACACACCTGCCTTCCCTCGTCACGCACATCAGTGTTATTGGACTCACATGGACTCACTTATCACCTGTTAATTTCCTCCCCGATATTTGTCAGTTCCCCGCTGCTGCATTGTATTATTTTTGCCTTTTAACATTGGTTTGTGACACTGTTCCTGTCTCGTTCTATGTCCGTCTTTATTAAATGTTTTACTCCCCGTACCTGCTTCATCTCTCCAGCATCAAACCATGTGACAGCTTGGGTGATCAGAGCTGCTTCACTGAACTTTAATCTAGTATAAGTATATCGTGGGAGGACTTTTCAAGGAATTATGCTTCATGCTCATTTGACCACAGCCATTTTCTACTGTAAGTGACACTTCTCACATTCAACCACATTTTGACCCTCATCCCTGAAACTGATACATTAGTTGACTTGTTTCTATGAACCATGATTACAAAAACGACTCCTATTAGTCTTTTGTATAATTAATCTTGCATCATGTTGTTATTTTAAGTATGTCATATTGTAATACACCAGAAATGAGTCTTATTGAAACCCTAGGATTCATTCATTGCAACCGTCAAGGTCCTGTAAAGATGGAGAACTTGCAGGCATTTGTTGCTGCCACTTAATAACCTGATCAAATTAGCTTCTACCTAGCATTCAGAATTAGTCAAATATACTTTTTTTCCTGAGGGGTAAGGCTATTTTGCACTGCAGTGCTAACATTATGCTATTGCTCAGCTGCCTGTCTTCTGCATTCGACATATCCTTGACTCTATTTTTGGCCTTGGAGAGGGGTAGCATGGGGGAATCTCTGTCCGAGGGGGAGGGGTGGGGCCAGGTTTGACACAACTCGTGTCTCTGTGCCCTCCAATGCACCGAAAGGTGTGTGACAGATTGCTAGATGCGTGAAGAGTCCATTTCAATTCCAGAGCCCATTTAGAATCTAAATTGAACATGGACATTTATGGCTTATCGTTATAGCTCTCTGGACAATCTGAACATTACCTCAGAATGGAGCCCTGTCTGGTTGGGACAAGACATCTTTAGTCTTATAACTTATTTACTCTTTTAAAATCATTGGCACTCTTCTCTTTAGGCATTTTAGTCAATTCTAATTTCAAAGTAGGCCTACATTAAAATGTACTTTTAGATCATGTAGCTAGTGCTATTGACATTTATCTTAAGCGGTTGTAGGGCTGGTGTGAGTTATAGCAGTATAAATGTCTCTTGATGAATGAAGTGAGGCAACCTGTTCTCCTTCTTATTACAGTGACCGCTTCAATAGCAAAACAATCTGCAGTCCCTCCCCCTTACTGCAGCCAGTCTTACTAGAACCCTGGGGGAAATACAAGAGAGACCCGCAGCCTGCAGCAAAAACAGAGTGAGGAAGAATAGGGGGCCGGGAGTAAAAAAGTGAAACTAGCAGATTAAGATTCCATACACAGTTTGACCTCGCACTGTCTTAGGCCTCTGATTAAGTGTTGGCTAAATGTCAGACTATGGAGATGAGACGGAGAGGAGTTGAGAGGCCTGAGACGCTTCCCTCTAGTTTATGCCCGGCTACTGACGTTGATGTGGCCAGCATACTAAATGTCAGAAGGCTTCAATAGAAAAACATGTGTGTGTGTGCATGAGCGAATGTGTGCCTATATGCGACACACCGAGACAAAAGATGTGACAAATAGAAAAAATATTAGAGGTTGATTCATGGGCATTAATCCTGCAGAGAAAATGAAAAACTGTCTGCCAGAACTCAAGTTTGTTTTCATTTAATATGATCGATAACGTATGGATCAAGATACGTGATAAAGTTCGTCTGCTATTCAGAGTGTAAAAGTGTTCATCTCAGAAACATTCAGTATTAGAGACATCTGACTTGCAGGATTAATCAGCATATTTTCTCTTCACTAAATCTATTTACAGAACATCTACTATGGCTAAATAAATCATTCTGTGTCATAATCTTGTTTCATTTCTACATTCTGTCGCCAATCTTATGAAGAAGGGCCGTCTTTATGTTGATATTGCCATAATTGGCATTTAATTTCATTGGATACAATTACTGAGCAGTAAATGTAATTTCATGTTGACAAAACGCAACCACCCAACCATCCAATGATGGGATTTATAAATCAATTATCTGGGCTCCTGAAAGGACTGATCTCTATAATATACAGTCTAAACAACTTTTGGAAAGCTCATATTCTAAGCTAGCCATTAAAAAGTATGGTACACAGACCTAATTGAATCTGAACAACCCTTTAAGTTAACTGGAACAGAGTATGGAAAAATATGAGTTTCAAGTTTTAATGTCATGTGCACACGTATAGTGAAATTCCTTTCTTGCTAATTTAAAACCCAACAATGCAATAATCAATAATAATGTATTACTAGAAGAAAACACACAAGTAATATGAGATACACAAATTAAATAAGTATGCATACTATATAAAGGAAATATTTAAAAAGTCAGTTCCGATACCATATTTACATGTGCAGAGATACTGGAGTGGTGGAGGTCAATATGCATAGGGGTAAGGTGACTAGGCAACGGGATATAAGATAGAGTAGCAGCAGCTTGTATGTGTGCGGGTGTCAGTATAAATGTATGCACGAAAAAAGTATGACAATGTATGCACACAGTACTATAAGTTGCTCTGGATAAGAGCATCTGCTAAATAACAAAAAGGACAAATGTGTGTGCATATTATGTGTGAGTGAGCAGATGATGGAGTGCCAGTGTGTGTGTAGGCCCTGTCAGTGTGCATAGAGACAGTGCAAATACTGAAATAAAAGGTCAGTAAAGATACAAGGCTAACTCAGTCTGTGTAGCTATTTTGTTAGCCATTTATCAGTTGTATTGCTTGAGGATAGAAGCTGTTCAAGAGCCTGTTTGTGTCACACTTGATGTACTGGTATCTCTTGCCGTGCGACAGCAGAGAAAATAGTCTATGGCTTGGGTGGTTGGAGCCTATGATGATTTTCCAGGCCTTCTTTTCACACAGCCTGATATATAGGTCCTGGATGGCAGGGAGCTTGTTCCCAGTGATGTACTGGCCGTCCACACAACCCTCTGTAGCTCCATGTGATTGAGGGTGGTGCTGTTGCCATACCTATCAGTGATGTTTGTGACTTCTTCACAACTGTGCGGGTGTGTATGGACTATTTTAAGTCTTTAGTGATTTGGACACAGAGGAACTGAAGCTGTCTACCTGCTCCACTGTCCCCCCTCCCCCAGTTTTTTATTTTTAGTGGCAATCTACAGGTACATGTTTCATAAAAGTATAATTTAAAATGGATAATGTATCCCCAACAACAAATGGGTTCCACATTTTTTTAAGGTAAACTATAAAGGAAATGTGCACCATCTAGTGTTTAAAGTCAACAACCTCAACCCCACTATAATCAGAGCGTTAGTAAGCAAGTGGTACTTCATTAGACGTGATATTTGGATGATGTAGTTGTGAATTATAACTCTGGGATATAATTTTTAAAAATATACAGTATTAACACTTTAAAAGATATATATATTAGAATAGTAGGATGTAACAAATAGTGATTGTGATAGGTAGACCAGATTTCTTAACCAAATATTTGAGAGATTGAGTAAAAAATTATACTTTGTTTGCAATAGACACCAATTCTTATAATTCTGCTTGTGACAACTTTGGCAGAACCAGTTCTACTAACCATGGAAAACCACCATCTTCAGCCTCATTCAAATTACAATGCAGTTGAAATTTAACAACCGCCTTACAAATCTCTGCAAGGATGTTAGTTTGTTGACATTGTTAGTTGACAATTACCTAAAAAGTTACTTGTGTGTTGGTGTAACCTTGAAAGAGGAAGTGTGCAGGCTGATTGTCGTTAATCAATGTCTTTTATAAAAACAGATACAGTATTTCTCAGGGCCATGACTCAACCAGCATCTCCGCTCCAAGGAAAAGACTTGGCAAATCAGTTACACAATATGAACCCAGCAAGTTGTTCAATTTTGGGCATAGTTTATCCACTTGCACACACATGGAACTACATTGCCTTTGGAATATATTCAGACCCCATAACGTTTTAGGACGGTTAGGACATCTACTTTCTGCATGACACAAGTAATTTTTCCAACAATTGTTTACAGACAGATTATTTCACTTATAATTCACTGTATCACAATTCCAGTGGGTCAGAAGTTTACATACACTAAGCCTTTAAACAGCTTGGAAAATTCCAGAAAATGATGTTATGGCATTAGAAGCTTCTGATAGGCTAATTGACATCATTGGGGCGGAAGGGTA
The DNA here is from genome assembly GCF_021184085.1 of Oncorhynchus gorbuscha. NCBI lineage: Eukaryota > Metazoa > Chordata > Actinopteri > Salmoniformes > Salmonidae > Oncorhynchus > Oncorhynchus gorbuscha. The sequence continues at coordinate 81,573,892 of NC_060175.1, read as the reverse complement.
GCCTAGTGGTTAGAGCGTTGGACTAGGAACCGTAAGGTTGCAAGTTCAAACCCCGAGCTGACAAGGTACAAATCTGTCGTTCTGGCCCTGAACAGACAGTTAACCCACTGTTCCTAGGCCGTCATTGAAAATAAGAATTTGTTCTTAACTGACTTGCCTAGTAAAATAAAAATTGGAGGTGTAGCTGTGGATGTATTTGAGGCCTATCTTCAAACTCAGTGCCTCTTTGCTTGACATCATGGGAAAATCAAAAGAAATCAGCCAAGACCTCAGGAAATAAATTGTAGATGTCCACAAGTCCGGTTCATCCTTGGGAGCAATTTCCAAATGCCTGAAGGTACAATGTTCATCTCTACAAAAGTACGCAAGTATAAACACCATGGGACCACGTAGCCGTCATACCCTCAGGAAGGAGACGCATTCTGTCTCCTAGAGATGAACGTACTTTGGTGCGAAAAGTGCAAATGAATCCCAGAACAACAGCAAAGGACCCTGTGAAGATGCTGGAGGAAACCGGTACAAAAGTATCTATATCCACAGTAAAACAAGTCCTATATCGACATACCCTGAAAGGACGCACAGCAAGGAAGAAGCCACTGCTCCAAAACCGCCATAAAATAGCCAGGCTACGGTTTGCAACTGCACATGGGGACAAAGATCGTACTTTTTGGAGAAATGTCCTCTGGTCTGATGAAACAAAAATAGAACTGTTTCGCCTTAATGACCATCGTCATGTTTGGAGGAAAAAGGGGGAGGCTTGCAAGCCGAAGAACACCATCCCAACCGTGAAGCACGGGGTGGCAGCATCATGTTGTGGGGGTGCTTTGCTGCAGGAGGGACTGGTGCACTTCACTAACTAGCTGGCACCATGAGGAAGGGAAATTATGTGGATATATTGAAGTAACATCTCAAGTCATTAGTCAGGAAGGTAAAGATTGGTCGCAAATGGATCTTCCAAATGGACAATGACCCAAAGCATACTTCCAAACTTGTGGCAAAATGGCTTAAGGACAACAAAGTCAAGGTATTGGAGTGGCCATCACAATGCCCTGACCTCAATCCCATACAAAATACGTGGGCAGAACTGAAAAAGCGTGTGCGAGCAAGGAGGCCTACAAACCTGACTAAGTTACAGCAGCTCTGGAGGATTGGGCCAAAATTCACCCAACGTATTCATGGAAGGATGTGGAAGGCTACCCGAAACGTTTGACCCAAGTTAAACCATTTAAAGGCAATGCTACCAAATACTAATTGAGTGAATGTAAACTTCTGGCCCACTAGGAATGTGATGAAATAAATAAAAGCTGAAATAAATCATTCTCTCTACTAGTTTTCTGACATTTCACATTTTTAAAATAAAGTGGTGATTCTAACTGACCTAAGACAGGGAATTTTTACTTGGATGAAATGTCAGGAATTGTGAAACCTGAGTTGAAATGTATTTGGTGCGTATGTAAACTTCCGACTTCAACGTATTCAGACCTTTTTCTATGCGACTCCAAATTGAGCTCAGGTGCATCCCGTTTCCATTGATCTATGCTAAATTTAATTAATTGGACATGATTTGGAAAGGCACACCTGTCTATATAAGGTCCCACAGTTGACAGTGCATGTCAGAGCAAAAACCTAGACATGAGGTCGAAGGAATTCACCGCTGAGCTCCGAGACAGGATTGTGTCGGGGCACAGATCTGGGGAAGGGTACCAAAAAATGTCTGCAGCATTCAATTTCCCAAATGGAAGTAGTTTGGAACCACCAAGATTTTTCCTAGAGCTGGCCGCCCGGCCAAACTGAGCAATCGGGGGAAGAAGGCCCTTGGTCAGGGAGGTTACCAAGAACCCAATGGTCAATCTGACAGAGCTCTCTGTGGAAATGGGAGAACCTTCCAGAAGGACAACCATCTCTGCCCACTTTTTTTGTATCCATTTTCGAATAAGGTTGTAACATAATCAAATATTGACAAAGTTTAGGGGTATGGAAACTTTCCAAAGGCACTGTATTTAGCCTTTCACGAGGATATGAAGCATATGTAGCATATTGCAGCATGAAGTAATAAATGTGTAGCATAAATACTCTCTTCCAAATTACATGAAGGTCGTTGTATTAGCATCTATGTGGAAGATACTGGCCTGGGTGCAATATGGTAAATGGTAAGGAATAGGATTCAATAAATGCTTGTGATTGTTCGAATTGCTACCATTTGTTGGCACCCATTCCTACTCTTCGACCTTGTTGTGACCCAAAAATTCATAACTGGCCATGAGCCTCAGTAAATCAATTCAGGGATGAGTTGTAAGCCAGCAAACCAAGACACTCACCAAGACCAGTCTTGGGGATGTCCCTGCTGCTAAACAATTTTATCTTCCTGTCATGGTTGAAGTTTTACAACAAATGTAAGTCAATATAAAACTAGTGGTGTTGTGTGATGCACATCCTCCAACCCCAGTCAACCTCCTAGACTTTAGACCATTTTAAATATACAACTGACAGCGAGTATAAGTGACACTTTGTCAATGACTTGCGATAATCATTTTCCCCACCTTGACTCTCATCATCAGTACTTTCCCTTGCCGCCCACACAGAGAAAGTCTCGGAGGAGGAGAGTGCCATAGAAATGATCAAGAGCATGTTGTAGTCCTTTTGAAGTTATATTCCAATAATTTATCAAGTATGATGCTTTTACATCTATGGGAAGTTATTTTGGGCCCTCCACAGGTTAGGTCCCCTAAGCCCTCCTGGTGATACAACTCCATGCTGGCACCAAGGGAAGCCAAGGCACCCTTTCATCCTGTGTAATTTCCTGACCTAAATGAATGAATGAATGAATTGACATGACTGACTATGACAGATAAAACAATAGTTAGCTTTAAAATATAATTTTGACACAGTTTGACGCTTAACAGCAAATCATTGACAATTGAAAGATACCCAATGTTCATAGAGTCTCCTCTACCCATTAACTACAAAGGACATCCTTTCAGTTCAGTAATTTTGGTGGGAACTTGAAAATATTTAAAAGAGAGTGAATCACTCAAATATTATACTGCAAGACCTTCAGCAGGAAGAGACAGAGTAGTTACTAACCATACTGTTGACTGGACACCCAATAACATAGAGGCTAGTTAGGTCTACTACTGGACAATTCTCTTTGCAAAATTGTGGACTGACTTTTGTTCATAATTTCTCAATTTGAATTTCTGAAGCTTTGGAACAATAATGTTTATAGAAGAGCGGATTATAACACTTTTTAAAAGGAACTTTCACCACACCTGTACATACTGGAGTGTGTTCTTCAGTTTTGGACTGTGTATAGCCTTCCTGGGACCCACCATATTGGACTTGCGATGTCAAACCCAGTCTACACTGAGCCAGATCACCTGGGTCTTCTTCTCCCAGCAGTTCTGCCTGCTCATCGGCAGCTCAATTGGAGGGGTCTTCAAGAAAACGTGAGTGACTATTCAAATAGTTCTCTAATCCTTGTGTGAAGCATAGGGTCGAAAAATTCCGGGAACTTTAAAAAAAACAATCTCTGGTTTTCCCAAAATCCCGGTTGGTGGATTCCCAAAATCCCAGTTGGTGGATTCCCAAAATCCCGGTTGGTGGATTCCCAAAATCCATAATGTGCAACCCTACACTTTTAGAAAAAAAGGTGCAATCTAGAACCAAAAAGGGTTCTTCGGCTGTCCCCATAGGAGAAACCTTTGAAGAACCCCTTTTGGTTCCAGGTGGAACATGGAACCCAAAAGAGTTCTACCTGGAACCAAAAAGGGTTCTCCTACAGTATGGGAACTGTGTTCCCTGGATTCTCACTTTAAACCAATTACAAAAAGATAGCTGTAATTTAAAGGTCTTTCTACGTAGTTCTAGATACTGCATTTTTTTAAAACACAATGCAAACAGTTCCGTAGCTTCTTTTTGCTTAAACTGTGAAATCACTTTGCAGAGCCTTTAAGAGTGTGAAGGTGTGTGTATGCATCAGTTGGCAATTATCTCTGTAGCCTATTCTATCAACAGTGAGCCCCTAGCCAGCAGTCCTTTGCATATTTCAACCATAGTGTTGGCTAACATCTTGTTCAATGTTTGAGCCATTCAAACCTCTAGTATATGTGTATGTTATTTCTAGTAGTAATAATTCCTCCCCTCTCTCCCAAAGGTTGTTCAGTGCTCTAGCTGCACTGTTCTTGTCCTCGCTACTCATCTCTGTAATATTTGCAATCATCCCTCTCTGCCATAATGTGCTGCTGTTGGCTATTGCCATGGCTGTGTCCGGTCTGGCCATGGGCATCATTGACACCATCGCCAACATCCAGCTGGTCGCCATATATCAGAAGGACTCGGCTGTCTTTCTCCAGGTGAGAGAGTAACTATGCCCAGTTCAGTTCAGCTTTCAGAATATACCCAAAGTGCTTTATATTTAGAATGAATGATAGAAACTTTGTTGTTTTTGCAGGCCCTCCACTTCTTCATTGGGTTCGGAGCACTGGTGAGCCCTCTGATTGCTGATCCCTTCCTGTCGGAGACAGGCTGCAGGGTGGGGAATGTGACAGAAAATGTGACCGAGATCATGCACCACTTCAGGAACACACTGAGGAACAGCCCCATTATGATGCACAACGTGTCCATGGACCAACTGCCCCTAGCAGAGGAGCCAGAGGAGTCCATCGTGTCCTACGCCTTCTGGATCATGGCAATGATCAATGTAAGATCTTGGCCAAGCATAGTGAGGTGAAACATAGTGTGTAAGCTCAAGCATAACGGCTCCTAATATTGATTCCGCTCACTCCAAACGTTTAATAATGTTGATTGATTATTGCAAAGGCTTTGGTCCAAGAGTTTACATTTCTTCCCATGATACATCATTTGAATGATATTTTCCTCTCCCAGCTGCCAGTGCCAATGGCAGTGTTATTCCTGATGTACCAGGAGCAGTTGATCCCCTGCTGCCGCAGCACCACACCTCTTTTGCTGGACAAAGACGAGCTGTCCATGGAGAACCAGGGGGCCGAGGGGCCTGACACAGAACCTAAAGACCAGGAGGAGGGAGGAGGTAAAGGGATCTGGGATCTTTTGGATCTGACCTGAACTCCTCATTTCCTCTATAAGATAACAGTGTACCCAAGATAATTTGATTATAATACTTGGATCACATCAAATTCTGAGTTTGGATCAGTTGAGAATTCACACCCACTGTACTAGCCAAGTGGTTTAGATCTCTCCTAATGTTTCTCTCGGTTTGCAGGTCATGGGGATATCTTCAGCTGCTGTCAGAATAACAACCTGCGTGAGTTGCCTGTGTCCTTCTTTGGGATTCATATCGTTGGTGGAATGGTCCTGTTCATGACCGATGGCATTGTGGTGAGTAGTACCGATTCTGTTATGCAGTCTGCTCCATATTAGTGTATGTATGCAGCAATGGATTCATCTGAGGACCTCCACTTTCTATTCCTAGGGTGCGTATGCAGGCTTTGTGTACACATATGCAGTGTCTCCCCCCATTTCCCTACCTAATAAGACTGCGGGATACCTGGTTAGTATCTTCTGGGCAGCCATTACTGCAGGACGTCTGGTGTCCATCCCTCTCACCTTCCGCTTCCAGCCCGTTCGACTGCTCATGATTAATCTGGTAATGTCAATGATATAATATTTTATTAATCCCTAAGGAAAATGAATTAACATTAATGAAGGCTTGTAATAAAATATTTATTGTCTTTCAATTCCAATATGTTTATATTTAAATGGGCATTTCTCTCAATAATTGATTGTCTATATATCCAATTGAAGTCTTTCTTCATCTCTGCAGGCCGGTGTCATTGTCACAGTGTTGTTGCTGCTTGTCCTCGACACCAGCAGTATATTCCTGTTTGTTGGGACCACTCTACTGGGCCTGTTCCTCAGCAGCATCTTCCCCTGTATGCTGGCTTACACTGAGGACATCCTGGACTACCAAGGTGCATTCTTCAATCGCCAGCACAATAAGTGTCAATGACTCAGTAACATTTACATTACTTTTAAGTTACAACACAGTAACGACTCAGTAACAACACAGTAACAACTCAGTAATGACACAGTAATAGAGTGGTTTGATAAATGATGATACTACAGTATATAATCTCTCTGTCTTACTCTGCTTATCTTTTCTCTCTTGGCAGGATGTGCAACCTCAGTTCTGGTAACAAGTGCTGGGATGGGAGAAATGGTCATGCAAGTCCTTGTTGGATCGGTAAGACTGCTCAGAGACGTAGTACATGTTAAAGAGAGGGGAAGATTAACAGTCTAAAATTGTGCTTTTTATTCTCCAGATCATCCAGAGTGAAGGCAGCTATAGTTTCCTGCTCTGTGGAATGATAATCGGTTGTATGGGCTCCATCCTCTTCTTCGGGCTGCTGTTCTTACATCGCATGCACAGGAAATACCTCACTGGTACTAGGACCACCTCAGCCATATCACAGTTGAACAACTGTACATAGAGGAAAAAGTACATAATTGATCTGTAACCCATCTGTTTACATTCTAATCTTTCTCCACCCCACAGGAACCTCAGTGAAGTCAGCCATGGTGGAGGAGCTCCCAGCAGCAGCAGCAGCAGTAGTAGTAGACAGGAAAACAGAACAGAAGGAGAGTAGCTGAGAGGCTATGTAGCTGGGGCCATTTGGTGCTCAGTATTGTTATTGACCAACAATGTGAAGAGGAAGAAAACACGCCGTCAGTGAAGACAAATACGTACAGTACCAGGACATGTGTAATGTTTTAGCCATCCTGAAGGCTGCAATAGCCAGAGGAGTGAATAAGTCATGTTTAAGTTATTAATATATTCAAAATGATTTAGTCCCTCCTTTTTTCCTTCCTGAAAATGGATACTGCTTCTTATTCCAATCATCATCATCCCTTTAGATATGCTAATGTTACCTTCTGTTTAAAGCCCCTATAGATAATGACTTTGTAATAAGTGTGTGAGCAAGGGGTAGTTAGGTTACAGTATATGAAAATAATGTGCTTTATTTTCAAGGCATTTGGATTGGTATTCATTGTTGCTCATTGTCACAATGTTGAAATGTTTAAAAACATTTGAACATGAGTTGAATGACTAGTTTTTTTATTTCAACAGATAAGACAGTGAACTCTTTTGCTTTCATTAATAGTTGATCACAAGAAGGGGATAATTCAAAACATTTTAGAACAATTTATTGAAATAAGTTTTTTTTTTATTGCTATCTGAAATATAATGTAGGATATATAGTCAAAAAGGGATGCCTCCAGTTCTGAAATGGAGGGTATCTGACCATGAAATGTCACCTGCCATTCTGAAATAGGGACTTTAGGACCAGTTGCAGCAAGAGCATGAGGTGTCGAAGACCAGGCCAGTAGCACAGTACTGGAAGTAGGTCTTGCCCTGACTGCAGTTGTAGAACTGGTTCTTGTTCTTGGGGTCGGCGTACAGCCCAGCAGCTTTGCCAACACAGAAGTTACTGTTCATGCCACTGGTCCCACTGGTGGTCCCACCGCTGGGGCTGCCTCCACTGGAACTGCCTCCGCTCGAGCTGCCTCCAGAGTCCCCACCATCATCACCTCCATTCGTAGTTCCCTTAATAAGGGGCAGGGGAGTTGCAGGGGGATTGCAAGCTGAAATGGGTATTAAAAACAAAATCATGAATTGAAAGAACACATTTTAGGTGTTTGATATAATTATGTAGCACAGCAGTCAGAGATGTCATACTTTTCTGCTATTGAACCCAATCTAGTGTGCAGGTCTCTTACGTGCTGATTCCAGATTGAGGCCTTTCTTGAGGACGTTGATGAGAGGATATTTTCCCTGGCCACAGTAGGTGCCGGTATAGTCATCCATATCAAGAGTCCAGACCATGGCTCCTCCAAAGTTGTTCTTCTTCAGCCAGTCAACCTATAAACAGTGGTGTAAAGTAACTAAGTAAAAATGATTTGAACTTCTACTTAAGTAGTTTTTTGGGGTATCTTTACTATTTATATTTTTATTACTTTTACTCCACTACATTCCTAAAGAAAATATATACTTTTTAGTCCCATACATTTTCCCTGACACCCAAAAGTACATTTTGAATGCTTAGGCAGAACAGCAATATGGTCCAATTCACACACCTATTAATATAACGCATTGTCATTCCTACCCACGTTTTATACATTGAGTGTATGAATCATTAAGAACACCTTCCTAATATTGAGTTGCACCCCGTTTTGCCCTCAGAACAGCCTCTATTTGTCAGTGCATGGACTCTACAAGGTGTTGGAAGAGATTTACAGGGATGCTGGCCCACGTTGACTCCCAATGCTTCCCGTAGTTGTGTCTTGTTGGCTGGATGTCCTTTGGGTGGTGGACCATTCTTGACACACACGGAAACTGCTGAGCATGAAAACCAATCAGCATTGTAGTTCTTGACACACTCAAACCGGTGTGCCTGGCACCTACTTCCATACCTCGTTCAAAGGCGCGTAAATACTTTTCTTGTCCATTCACCCTCTGAATGGCACACATGGACTATCTATGTCTCAATTGTCTCAAGGCTTAAAAATCCTTCTTTAACTTGTCTCCGCCCCTTCATATACACTGATTGAAGTGGACAAGTGACATCAATAAGGGATCATAGCTTTCACCTGGATTCATCTGGTCAGTCTATGTCACGGAAAGAGCATGTTCCGAGTGTTTTGTACACTCAGTGTATGTGACCATAATGCTTAACGAAGTAGTTTCACATTGCAACAAATACTATTTTTTTATTGTATTGTTCTTACCTTGATCCCAAAGCTCTTGACATTGTCATAGCCCACCCACTGGGTTCCTTTGTAGGCGTACGGCACATCCTGTGGTGTGTCCCAAACCTCTGTGGCTCCGTCTTTCAAAAACCCACAGATCTGTGATACAGTTGAAGTCGGAAGATTACACACACCTTATCCAAATACATTTAAACTCAGTTTTCACAATTCCTGACATAGAATCCTAGTAAAAATGCCCTGTTTTAGGTCAGTTAGGATCACCACTTTATTTTAAGAATGTGAAATGTCAGAATAATAGTAGAGATTTATTTCAGCTTTTATTTTTCATCACATTCTCAGTGGATCAAAAGTTTATATACAATCAATTAGTATTTGGTAGCATTGCCTTTAAATTGCTTAACATGGGTCAAACGTTTCGGGTATCCTTCCACAAGCTTCCCACAATAAGTTGGGTAAATTTGGGCCCATTCCTCCTGACAGAGATGCTGTAACTGAGTCAGGTTTGTAGGCCTCCTTGCCCTTGCACACTCTTTCTCAGTTCTGCCTACAAATTTTCCAGGATTGAGATCAGGGCTTTGTGATGGCCACTCCAATATCTTGACTTTGTTGTCCTTAAGCCATTTTGCCACAACTTTGGAAGTATGCTTGGGGTCATTGTCCATTTGGAAGACCCATTTGCGACCAAGCTTTAACTTCCTGATATATGTCTTGAAATGTTGCTTCAATATACCCACATCCTTTTCCTTCCCTCATGATGCCATCTATTTTGTGAAGTGCACCAGTCCCTCCTGCAGCAAAGCACCCCCACAACATTATGCTGCCACCCCCGTGCTTCACGGTTGGGATGGTGTTCTTCGTCTTGCAAGCTTCCCCCTTTTTCCTTCAAACATAACGATGGTCATTATGGCCAAACAGTTCAATTTTTGTTTCATCAGACCAGAGGACATTTCTCCAAAAAGTATGATCTTTGTCGCCATATGCAGGTGCAAACTGTAGTCTGTCTTTTTTATGGCGGTGTTGGAGCAGTGGCTTCTTCCTTGCTGAGCGGCCTTTCATGGTATGTCGATATAGGACTCATTTTACTGTGGATATAGATACTTTTGTACCTGTTTCCTCCAGCATCTTCACAAGGTCCTTTGATGTTGTTCTGGGATTGATTTGCACTTTTTGCACCAAAGTACATTAATCTCTAGGAGATAGAACGCGTCTCCTTCCTGAGCGGTATGATGGCTGGTGTTTATACTTGCATACTATTGTTTGTACAGATGAACGTGGTACCTTCAGGTGTTTGGAAATTGCTCCCGATGATGAACCAAACATGTGGAGGTCTACAATTTTTTTCCTGATGATTTTCCTATGATGTCAAGCAGTGAGGCACTGAGTTTGAAGGTAGGCCTTGAAATACATCCACAGGTACACCTCCAATTGACTCAAAAAATACTTGTGTCATGCACAAAGTAGATGTCCTAACCGACTTGCCAAAACTATAGTTTGTTAATTAACAAGAAATTTGTGGTGTGGTTGAAAAATGAGTTTTAATGACTCCAACCTAAGTGTATGTAAACTTCCGACTTCAACTGTACATGAAAGCACAGGGGATCAACAACACCTATCTCCATCAAGTGTCATCACTTTCTTTTGTTGTTCTTGAAAGTACACTGAACAAAAATATAAATGCAAAATGTAAAGTGTTGGTCCTATGTTTCATGAGCTGAAATAAAAGATCCCAGAAATGTTCCGGAAGCACAAAAAGCTTTTTTCTCTCAAATTGTGTGCACAAATTTGTTTACACCCCTATTAGTGAGCATTTCTCCTTTGCCAAGATAATCCATCCACCGGACAGGTATGGCAGATCAAGAAGCTGATAAAACAGCATGATCATAACACAGGTGCACCTTGTGCTGGGCACAATAAAATGCCACTCTAAAATGTGAAGTTTTGTCACACAACACAATGCCACAGATATCTTAAGTTTTGAGGGAGCATGCAATTGGCATGCTGACTGCAGTAATGTCCACCAGAGCTGTTGCCAGAAAATGTAATGTTAATTCCTCTACCATAAGCCGACTCCAACATAGTTTTAGAAAATTTGGCAGCACGTCCAACCGGCTTCACAATCGCAGACTACGTGTATGGTGTTGTGTGGGCGAGTGGTTTGCCGATGTCAACGTTGTGAACAGAGTGCCCCATGATAGCGGTGGGGTTATGGTATGGGCAGGCATAAGCTACGGACAACGAACACAATTGCATTTTATTTTTAGCAATTCAAATGCACAAAAATACTATGACGAGGTCCTGAAGCCTTTAGTGGGGCTTTAAAGGTATCTGTGACCAACAGATGCATATCTGAATTCCCAGTCATGTGAAATCTATAGATTGGGGCCTAATTAATTTATTTCATCATATGAACTGTAACTCAGTAAAATCAATGAAATTGTTCCATGTTGCATTTATATTTTTGTTCAGTATGATTTCCCTTGTTATGATAAAGCCATCAAATAAGAAGCAACCAGTTGAGTCGAAGTTGAGATACAATTGAAACCAGATCATAAGGAGGCCCTCAACAGTTAGGGTTCACTTTTTATGATGAAAGAAATATCACCATTTAAAGTACCTCAAAGTAAGCCAGCTCTCCAGCCTCCTGTGTGTATTTGCCTGGAGTTCCAGCCCCGGCAATAGATGCTCCGATTCCGTTGTTAGCTGCATTCCTCAGGGTGAATGTGTTGCCGTAGGTGGGGAACCCAACCATCAGTTTCTCTGCTGGTGCTCCATGGTTCTTCCAGTAGTTCATAGCATAGTCCTGGAACACAATAGCTTCATATGTTAGTGTTTGCTGCCTGCTGGATGAACTTTGCTCTTCAGCAGACTCATCACACCCACAAAGAGCCATCCACCCTTGTCCTGACATACTCACCACATTGAAGTAGATGAAGCCACCATTGTCAGCAGGGCTCTTGTACAGGGGGCTGCACTCTCCAGTGAAGGGATCCCAGGAGCCGTGGAAGTCATATGACATGACATTGATCATGTCCAAGGCCCTAGAGGTTGCAAAAGTGGCAAACTGTTATTATATGGTCAGTATCATAGCCTGAGTAGCAGTAATATCTTTTTGAGAAAGACAATGACTGTATGGCAGTATACAGGCTACAAAATACAGTAGATAGGCCACTACAGAGTGAGTGTAGAGTGGATAGGTAACTACAGAGTGGATGATGCCTACTGTCCAAGCTTGGGGATTTCGTAAGCAGAGCTGATGGTATCCCTTCCAGCGGAGACAGCAGCAGACAGCAGGAGACGGGCCTTGTTAGTCTGCTTAGCCTCAGTCTCAAATGCTGCCCTCATTTCCTGTTATAAACACATTTTTATTTTTAATATTTTTGATTTAACCTTTATTTAACTAGGAAAGTCAGTATTAGGGCTTTACTATTTACAATAACTATTGCAAAATAAATATATTAAACTCTCTCAGTTGTATTATTGTTGTTCTTGTTTAGTCAACTTTACCTCCACGAGAACAGAGTAGAGCTGCTGATCCTGAGGAGGGCTCCCTCTGTTGGCTGGGTACTCCCAGTCGATGTCCAGACCATCAAACTCATACTTCCTCAGAAACACTATCACAGAGTTGATGAAGGTCTGGCGGTTGGTGGGGCTGGCCACCATGGCAGAGAATCTGATGGGGGAATAGAATGACTCAAATCACGTTTCCATCCACAGTTTTTAGGCGAGTAAAGACCTTGTAAAAAAATCACGACAGCTGTGATGGAAGCATTACCTTTCGCTAGAATGTTATAAAAGCCTACAGATAATTTGTTTGTTTGACATGGTGGAATCGTTTTGTGTCTGTAAAATTATTTTTTTGCGAGAAATGGCGGTGGAAACGCCTCTATGCTCAAATAATAATATAATGACCATCATATTGAAGTAAATTTTGGAGTCACGCGATGATATGCTGTGTGGTCATCCCACTATGACTCGGGAGACCATGCAGTTTATTAGGCTACAGATTAAATACAGTATGAACTTCACAGGGTGGTGAAAGTGTGCAGTGATGAGTTTGATGCTCCTTTCAATAAATATAGAGGGAATGATTTTTTTTGACATGATGATCGATGCTCTTAACCATAATAATATCATAATGTAGACTGGCCTACCGGCACTGTCGGCCTGTCTGCGAGCTGTTGGATAGGTCTCACATTCCAAGACCATATTTGCTATTTTGCAACAGTTTTTGTGACAAAACTATCAGTAGAGTCGAAATGCAATGGAAACAGATTGAACTTCAGATTTGTATTTGGTACATGAAAATGTAAGCGAAAAAGTACATCTTTTCTGCAACAAGTCTGTTTGTGGAAACACAACTGGGGGGAAAATACATATTTTCACCATGCCAATTTTAGAATATTCGCATGAAAAAAATCTGAGAATATTCTGATGAATATACTGATGATCTATAGAGAGAAATAGAGGGAAATAGAGAGACTCTGATGGCCGTTATCAAGAGGAAAGGATGCGAACAGATATAACGGATCATCTTACCCAGAAGAGCCGAAGTTCCATCCTCCAACAGACAGAAGAGTCTTCAAGTTGCCATTCCTGTTGAAATACAATATGTTATTCCATATTAAGGGAAATTAAAGTAGTAAATTGATGACATTTGTCTCTCTTGACACAATCTCATGAGGTGTTAGTTTCTCAGTAGGAGCTCACTGGTTCTTCAGGCCATTGAACTGGCTATAGAGCTCTACGTCATTCCACTCGAAGGTGGCCAGTTCGTTGTTCTTCATAGTGGCGAAGGCATAGAGAAGATGGGTACACAGACATGGGTCAATGTCATTGGGCATGTAAATGGCGGGGGGTGGTCTGTACTGTGCCCAGTTTGTGAAGTAGCATGACAAAATGTAGGAGGACCCTGAGACACAAGTTAAAACAGGATATGAATAGTTTGATATTTGCTCATTCACTTGTTTATAGGATGGAATTACTTAATTTTCAACTATAGTCACATAATCCACCTAGTTTACATATTCTATTGCCCCATATTTAGTCAATTACAGATGTAGGATCTTAATTTGATCACTCTGTTGCAGGAGAACTTTCCATCAATGCAGGAAATGTAAAACATGTAGTGTATTTGAGGTTTAAAAAGGCTTCTGAAGTTTGTAATTTTCACTTAGACATTTCAGACTAGATTTTACCTTGTGAAAAATGCATAAACCTCTACAACAATGAATGTAAATTAATTATAATCCACATAATAATTCACATTTCCTGTTACTGCAGGATTATTTTCCTGCTGTCATAAACTGGCTCAAATTAAGATACTACATACAGTATGTACTGTACTTGGTCTATGGACCAATTGAGTTCAATTGAGACCCCTATCCCCAGCCCACAAAGAGTTTGTGTTCTGGAGTCCACTTACCGAGCTGTGCATGCAGCAGCAGGGCTAGAGCTATGGAAAGAGAAGACATAGATTACATTTTGTTATGCATACGTTGGATACCATACAATAATGTAGTGTTGAGCTTTCACCATAACTACTTTACCCGTCACAAACAGTACTTTGCCCATGATTGCCTTGAATAAAGACTGTGTCTACGGTTACCACTTTTATACAATCTGCATTTGCTCAAAACGCCTTGACGTGCATTTTTGCAAAAAAAGGGAATATTTACTAAAGATTGTTGTGCATTACCAAAGATTAACATATTTGCTGTGCTGGCGTAAGCTGTGAGGTGTGATTACCTATCTTTCCATTATGTTCTGCAGGTACACTGCCAAATTGGATTTCTCCTTGTGTGAAGGACCTTTATGGTAGATTGTTTCATGAACATACTGATCATAACAGTAACTAACAAGTACATGTGGCCTACTTGGCAACTAAGAAAATATGTATGCACATATTGGCACTGAGAATTTAGGGGAACACAATATCCCAAATATTAAAACTACAGGGGTGGCAGGTAGCCTAGTGGTTAGAGCGTTGGGCCAGTAACCGAAAGGTTGCTGGATTCCCAAGTTGACAAGGTAAAGATATTTTGTTCTGCTCCTAAACAAGGCAGTTAACCCACTGTTCCCCAGTAGGCCATCATTGTAAATAAGAATTTGTTCAATCAAAATAAATAAAAAACACATTGACTGGAAAATGTGTTGAAGATTCGGCTGTGTTTTTTTATTGCACTATAAGCCAGAATAATGTAACCGTCACGTCCTGACCTTAGTTCCTTTTTTATGTCTCTATTTTGGTTTGGTCAGGGCGTGAGTTGGGGTGGGCATTCTATGTTTTGTTCTAGGTTTTGTACTTCTATGTGTTTGCCCTGGTATGGTTCCCAATCAGAGGCAGCTGTCAAACGTTGTCTCTGATTGAGAACCATACTTAGGTAGCCTGTTCCCACCTGTGTTTGTGGGTAGTTGTTTTCCTTTTTTAGTGTTTGCACCATATTTTTGTTTATGCGCTTGTTCGTTTGTATTTAGTGTTCAGTTAATTTAAGGAAATATGAACACGTGCTGCGCTTTGGTCTACTACTTCTTCCTCAGATGAACATTGTTACAGTAACATTGAATAAATGGTGAAGTTTTTCTGTTTGAACAGCTAAGTGGTAACCTAAAAAACATATACTGTTATCGCACTGCTAACATAAACAAGGCACAAAATAGAGATGCTTACACTGTAGCTATTCAACCTATGTGATACGTTAAAGTCAATAGATTACTTATCTCAATCTTTCCTTCCTTATTTCAGGCTTCCGTTATTTCAGACTGCATCAGATTATGCAACAGAAATGCTGATGCTAATGGAACATGTTGAACAGTGATAGTTATAGTGTGAGTAAAAACCTTAAAGCAAAAGTTATTTTAATAAGTGACCATTTGTTTTATGGATTTCCCATAGAAACCTTGTTTGTTCTGCTGGAGGTGTTTGTAAAGTGAACAGGGACGCTAACCAGATGTTAGTGGGACAGCAGCAGGGGATCCCTCCTAGTATCCTCATTGGATCTCAACTTACCAAGGTCAAATGTAGGCCATGTTGTCAGGAGTAGCTGTGTGCAACTACAGTATTTTGTTAAACACTGGCCACAATCCAAGGTCCTCTATTAAAACCTGGTGAATTCATGGTGAACTAATCTGAGGTCAGATTCACACCAAACCAGGTTTCAACATCTCTTATTGGCCTATAACTACTGAAATTAGTCGGTGATTATAATGCCAATGGACAAATGTTACATAATGAATCATTAATAACCACACACTTCTCTGCTCTCTCATTTGCTGCGTTCTTGCTTAAGCAAATAGCAAATGTCCTATTTCTCATTTTGGAATCACTTCCCCTAATACATATAATTTGAGCTGACGAAACTGTAATTTGAAGGAATACTTGTGATTTTGAGACATACATTATTACAATAGTGAGATTCTAGGCACATTTAGAAACTTCAGACTTGGCTCATTCTAGAAGTGTTACTAAAGGTAAGAACTTTTATATTTTAGAGAATGTCTGCATATTCTCCTCATAACCCTTTAAGCCATAATAGTATACAAGTTTACTTAGGCTACTGTATAACCAGAGACTAAGTTTTCAGCTTGATTAATGCATTATGCCATGTAACATTTTCACGGTTAGTTTAGACAAAGATGTGTTGAAATACATTTGAGGATTATTCATCTCCCTGTGTGTGCGTCACTAATTTGTTCCGTTCACTTATAGAAAACAACAACCTTTTCTGATGAAAATGGGAAACAAACCAGCAAGTAAGTCATTTCCCAAAATGAGATAGAAGATCCAGAGTATCCCTTCGATCATGGTTCCCCAACTAGCAGCATGCGGGCCCAATTTGGCCCGAGGGGGATTTTAATCTGATCCAAAGTATTCCCACATATAATAGAGAGAGATAAAATATCATATACACATGTAAGCAAGGTTTGAAATTATGTTTTAGTCAAATAATATATGTTTGGGATTTTGTAGTCAATTTGCAGTCTTCAATTATTTGTAATAATGTTCCGGCCCCCTGATCATCTGCTCAAGAAAAAATTGTCCCGAGGCTGAATCTAGTTGATGTTCCCTGCCTTAGATAATATAATGTACACAACATAAATCTTTACATTGCGATGTGATCAAAGGTGTGTATTTAGTTGTAATAGTCTACATGTGGGACTCACACCTCAGACTGGTTAGTGGTTTTGGTCCTTGGTTGAACATGGATAAATAAAAGGTGACCTTGTGGTGGTAGTGATGGGACTTTAAGAAACATTGTCATGAACACATGTTTCTGTTATTATGTAGTCTTCTTTTGACAATATTTTAAAGCACTAAGTGGCCTACTTCAAATGTACTAATATCCTTTATAGCAACAACAACTACAATAGCACCAACAACAGCAGCAACAACAACTATTCCTACAACCACATACATGCCAACAACACCATTCATTGACCAAAGGTAAGCATTGAATTCTACGACTAATTCATACAGTCGCTTAAAGTCATACATTTTCTTCACACACACCAAATCAGATAAAACATGTTTACGGCTTATATTATCACTCTTAAATCACTGTTTTTCTCCTTCCTTTTTACTCTTCAGGCCCGTATCAGCAGAGCAGATCATAATTGGCCTGGTCACCTGTATTTGTCTACTTCTTGTTGTGGCTGCATCAGGTCTGTTCGTTTATACCCTCTGGAGAAAGACAGCTTTACGTGAGTAACATCTTCTTTTAAAACATATTGATCCTTTTGAACCTAACACAGACAAAAGATGTATATTGATTTATTCTAAGAAAGATTCTAAATGTTTTCCTTTTCTTCTTTTTCCCCTTGTATGTTTTTTTCTCCAGCATGTGTGTCAAAATCAAGAGAGTTGGATGATGAAACAAATACCCCAGACAAACCACAGGTACAGAAATGCATCACTCAACAACATGAGCACAAAAGCAGACCCTATTCCTAAGCATTTAGACACATTTATATTATTTGTACAGGAGATAAAAGCAACATTTGAACTGTCTGTCATGAAAGACACATTTAGTCTGTAACTTGGTTGTATATTATTTTCAGGTGTTTGTTATTGCAAATGAGCACACACATGCGAACGCTGGTAAATCCAAGGTGCAGAGGATGGAAGACCACATTACTTACAGTGACCTGACCATCCTAAGGGCTGACGCCAAACCATCGCCAGCCACAGAGATGACTGAATATGTCAGTGTTGTAATCAGCACTTCTGAAATTTAGCATGCATAATAATGCACAAATATACATCTCTTCAAGGATAATGCTCTAAAGTCACAAGGGTGGGGGCAGCTCAGAATTGAATCTTTTGAAGTTTATTTTGTATGGTTTTAAAAATATGATTTAGATTGCAATGATTCTACTTATCATAATGTTTTGTATTCTATACATTTAATATATTAGTATTAGTATGTATCCTTTTTGTAAATGTTTTGAATCATGAGAGTAAAGTAGGCTATAATATAGTTTAGATACCATGTACTGTAGCTTAATGAAAAAAACTGCATTACACCTATTTAGTTGTTTCCTCACAACTTTACCAATAAACCATTGTTTATAAGTAAATCAAACCTAACTCTTTATGGGAACACCTTGGCTCTAGTGTCATTAATTGTCCTTGTGGCTCAGTTGGTAGAGCCCCTTATGAAAAAAAAGACATGTTTTGCACACACAACGTTTCATTTCACATGTGAAATGATGTGAAACCATGTGGTTTTGGAACACTTCACATGTGATGATATTTCATCTGGATATTTTTCACAATTAAACAAAAATGTCCCCTCAATGTCATGTTATTGCAGTGTTTTCAAATGACCTATTTGACACACAGTAAATGATTACATTGTGTATGTTTATTTATACAGTATTATTTTATTCAACATGTCCTCATCTGGGATTTGAACTCACAACCAAACCTCTTGGTTCATGGCATTTTGAGCTTCCTGCTACGCCACCATGTCTGTGTCAATGACTGATTTCACCTGTATTCCTACACTTTGGAATTCAAAATAACTCTCAGCTTTGTTAAAAATACACTCAAGGAAAACTATATTTATCATAGTGATTCAGGAGTTACATAAAACATATGCACACCAACTATACAAAAAAGACTCCAATTGGTGAAATTATCACATTTTAGGAAGACCCAGATGCAGACAGTAACAGAAGTTTATTACTAGAACAGGGGCAGGCAAAACGACAGGTCAAGGACAGGCAGAGGTCAGTAAAACCAGATCAGAGTCAAAAGGTACAGAACAGCAGGCAGTGTCAGTGCAGGCAGAGGTCAATAATCCAGGGCGGTCTGACAAGATACAGAATGGCAGGCAGACTCAGGGTCAGGACAGGCAGAATGGTCAAAACCGGGAAAACTAGAAAACATGAACTATAGAAAAAGACAGGGGAAAACGTGGGTAGGCTTGACGGACAAAACGAACTGGCAACAGACAAACAGAGAACACAAGTATAAATACACTGGGAATAATGGGGAAGATGGGCAACACCTGGAGGGAGGTGGAGACAAGCACAAAGACAGGTGAAACAGATCGGGGTGTGACAGAAATCAGTAAATGAAAACAATGATGAGAGAATAGTCAGATGTACTGTACAGTGCCTTGCGAAAGTATTCAGCCCCCTTGAACTTTGCGACCTTTTGCCACATTTCAGGCTTCAAACATAAAGATATAAAACTGTATTTTTTGTGAAGAATCAAAAACAAGTGGGACACAATCATGAAGTGGAACGACATTTATTGGATATTTCAAACTTTTTTAACAAATCAAAAACTGAAAAATTGGGTGTGCAAAATTATTCAGCCCCCTTAAGTTAATACTTTGTAGCGCCACCTTTTGCTGCAATTACAGCTGTAAGTCGCTTGGAGTATGTCTCTATCAGTTTTGCACATCGAGAGACTGACATTTTTTCCCATTCCTCCTTGCAAAACAGCTCAAGCTCAGTGAGGTTGGATGGAGAGCATTTGTGAACAGCAGTTTTCAGTTCTTTCCACAGATTCTCCATTGGATTCAGGTCTGGACTTTGACTTGGCCATTCTAACGCCTGGATATGTTTATTTTTGAACCATTCCATTGTAGATTTTGCTTTATGTTTTGGATCATTGTCTTGTTGGAAGACAAATCTCCGTCCCAGTCTCAGGTCTTTTGCAGACTCCATCAGGTTTTCTTCCAGAATGGTCCTGTATTTGGCTCCATCCATCTTCCCATCAATTTTAACCATCTTCCCTGTCCCTGCTGAAGAAAAGCAGGCCCAAACCATGATGCTGCCACCACCATGTTTGACAGTGGGGATGTTGTGTTCAGGGTGATGCGCTGTGTTGCTTTTACGCCAAACATAACGTTTTGCATTGTTGCCAAAAAGTTCAATTTTGGTTTCATCTGACCAGAGCACCTTCTTCCACATGTTTGGTGTGTCTCTCAGGTGGCTTGTGGCAAACTTTAAACAACACTTTTTATGGATATCTTTAAGAAATGGCTTTCTTCTTGCCACTCTTCCATAAAGGTCAGATTTGTGCAATATACGACTGATTGTTGTCCTATGGACAGAGTCTCCCACCTCAGCTGTAGATCTCTGCAGTTCATCCAGAGTGATCATGAGCCTCTTGACTGCATCTCTGATCAGTCTTCTCCTTGTATGAGCTGAAAGTTTAGAGGGACGGCCAGGTCTTGGTAGATTTGCAGTGGTCTGATACTCCTTCCATTTCAATATTATCGCTTGCACAGTGCTCCTTGGGATGTTTAAAGCTTGGGAAATCTTTTTGTATCCAAATCTGGCTTTAAACTTCTTCACAACAGTATCTCGGACCTGCCTGGTGTGTTCCTTGTTCTTCATGATGCTCTCTGCGCTTTTAACGGACCTCTGAGACTATCACAGTCAGGTGCATTTATATGGAGACTTGATTACACACAGGTGGATTGTATTTATCATCATTAGTCATTTAGGTCAACATTGGATCATTCAGAGATCCTCACTGAACTTCTGGAGAGAGTTTGCTGCACTGAAAGTAAAGGGGCTGAATAATTTTGCACGCCCAATTTTTCAGTTTTTGATTTGTTAAAAAAGTTTGAAATATCGAATCAATGTCGTTCCACTTCATGATTGTGTCCCACTTGTTGTTGATTCTTCATAGAAAAATTACAGTTTTATATCTTTATGTTTGAAGCCTGAAATGTGGCAAAAGGTCGCAAAGTTCAAGGGGGCCAAATAATTTCGCAAGGCACTGTAACTGATAACTAAAAGTGGTGCCGATGGCACTTTTTTGCTAAGTGCAGAGATGTATTATATGTCACAAACCGGCTCAAAGCCCGTAACAAAAGGGAGACAACGTGGAGATAAGGAGTAACAAAAGATATATTTATTAACTAAAGCAACTAAGGAAAATATACAATGGTGTGTGTAATCAGTAATCAGTAGTGTAAGTGAGTGTTTTTCATGCATGAATGTGATAATGCAGGGTTTTGAAAGGTGCTAAGGCAAACAACCAAAAACCACCAAGCAACACAACAAAAACTATCAAAGTGTCTGCATGGAGAGAGTCTCCTCCATGAATGGGGAAGTGGTGTATTTATCCTGGGAGACACCGGGCCCAGGTGTTTCCCATGTAGCTGACGACCCTCCCAACTCCGCCCACCAGCATCCTAATAAGGAAACAACAAAGAGAGAATATGGCAGACAGAGTGGAGGGTAGTCACATATAGCTAATGAATCTGTGGGGGACTTCGTAACACAGCAGATCAGTTTACCCCAAATCCCAGGTGGGGTCATTGAAAAAAAGTCAGCACTAAGTGATCATGTCAAATGTAATCATATTACACTATTTTAGCCGAACAGCGTACCACTAACCTTAAAACTCCTATACCATTTAATTACTTCCCGTCCCCCCAAAAATGTGAAAATCTAATTTGCAGTTTTACATGTGAAAACGTTCAAATGATATCACATGAAGTTTCATGATATCACTTTTAAATATGTAAATGGTGTCTCTCAAAATCAATGATATAAAGAAGCAAAGATAAATTATATCAATAATTATTTGAAAAACATGTAACTACTTTAAATGTAAATATAGGCAGAAAGACAAATTCAGCTCCACTTTTAATCGAATCAGTTGGTTTAATCATCACAAAACCATTTGATGTTGCTAATTATTTTTATGATTACTTCATTGGTAAAGTAGGCAAACTCAGGCAGGAAATGCCAACAACGAACAGTGAGCCACTGTATTCATGCATTTAAAAAAATTTACAGAAAGAAAATCATTGTAAGTTTGAATTTTGTAAAGGTCGTGTGGGAGAGGTGGAAAAATATTGTTATGGATTAATAATGACAATCCTGGCATTGACAACATAGATGGAAAGCTACGTGGGATGGTACTGTAGCTGACACTATAGCTACTCCAATCTGTCATGTCTTTATTCTGAGCCTAGAGGAAAGTGTTTGCCCTCAGGCCCTCCACTCTTTTTTAAAACTTTTTTTAAAATCAATGACCTGCCACTGGCATTTAACAAAGCCTGTATGTCCATGTATGCTGATGATTCAGCAACCACAGCTAACAAAGCTACTGAAACCCTTAACAAAAGTTTCAGTCATTTTTGGAATGGTTACAAACCTTACCCTAAATTCTAGACCTCAGCTAAATCTGGTAATGAATGGTGTGGCTATTGAACAAGTTGAGGAGACTAACTTGGTGTTACCTTAGATTGTAAACTGTCAGGGTCAAAACATATTGATTCAATGGTTGTAAAGATGGGGAGAGGTCTGGCCGTGACACCCCACTCCACAAAGCAAGTCCTTCAGGCTTTAGTTTTATCTTGTGTGCTGCAAAGAAGGACCTAGTTGCAGCTGGACCAGAACAGAGCGGTACGTTTTGCTCTTCATTGTAATCAGGGGGCTAATATTATTACTATGCATGCCCGTCTCTGTTGGCTAAGAGTAGACGAAAGGCTGACTGCATCACTTCTTGTTTTTATAAGAAACATGAATATATTGGAAATTCCAAATTGTTTGCACAATCAACTTACACACAGCACTGACACAAACACTTACCCCACCAGACATGCCACCAGGGATCCTTTCACAGTCCCCAGGTCCAGAACATATTCAAGGAAACATATAGTATTATACAGAGCCATAAATGCATGGAACTATCTTCCATCTCATATTGTGAACAGCAAATCTGGTTTAAAACACAAATACAGCAACACCTCACAGCACAATGCAGGCAGCTCCATCATGTGACCTACATGTTGTGTGTATGTACTGACATCTATGTGTCACATACATGCACACACTCGCACACTACATGTTCATGTTTTTAAATGTATGTAAATTGTAAAGTTTTTTGTCTGTAATGTATTTTTCCAGTAAGACGAACCCAAGTAAGACTAGCTGTCACCATTGGCGTCTGCTAATGCGGATCCTAAAAAAATATACACTACCGTTCAAAAGATTGGGGCCACTTTGAAATATCCTGGTTTTTGAAAGAAAAGCACAATTTTTGTCCGTTGAAATAACATCAAATTGATCAGAAATACAGTGTCGATATTGTTAATGTTGTAAATGAAAGTGGAGATCTCGTACAACGCTGTCTACTACTCCCTTCAGAGAACAGTGCAAACTGGCCCTAACCAGAATAGAAAGAGGAGTGGGAGGCTCCGGTGCACAACTGAGCACGAGGACAAGTACATTAGTGTCTAGTTTGAGAAACAGACACCTCACAAGTCCTCAACTGGCAGCTTCATTAAATAGTACCTGCAAAAGACCAGTCACAACGTCAAAAGTGAAGAGGCGACTCCGGAATGCTGGCCTTTTAGGCAGAGTTCCTCTGTCCAGTGTCTGTGTTCTTTTGCCCATCTTAATCTTTTATTTGTATTGGCCAGACTGAGATATGGCTTTTTCTTTGCAACTCTGCCTTGAAGGCCAGCATCCCGGAGTCGCCTCTTCACTGTTGTCGTTGAGACTGGTGTTTTGCAGGTACTATTTAATGAGGCTTCTTTCTATTACGGTTAGAGCCAGTTTGCACTGTTCTGTGAAAGGAGTAGTACACAGCGTTGTACGAGATCTTCTGTTTCTTGGCAATTTCTCAAATGGAATAGCCTTCATTTCTCAGCACAAGAATAGACTGACGAGTTTCAGAAGAAAGTCATTTGTTTCTGGCCATTTTGAGCCTGTAATCGAACCCACAAATGCTGATGCTCTAGATACTCAACTAGTTTAAAGAAGGACAGTTTTATTGCTTCTTCAATCAATACAACAGTTTTCAGCTGTGCTAACATAATTGCAAAAGGGTTTTCAAATCAATTAGCCTTTTAAATTATCAAATTGGTTTAGCTAACACAACATGCCATTGGAACAGAGGAGTGATGGTTGCTGATAATGGGCCTCTGTACGCCTATATAGATATTCCATAAAAAATCTGCCATTTCCATCTACAATAGTTATTTACAACATTAACAATGTCTACAGTGAATTTCTGATCAATTTCATGTTATTTTAATGGACAAAAAATGTGCTTTTTTTCAAAAACAAGGACATTTCAAAGTGACGCCAAACGTTTGAACAGTAGTGTATATATGTGGGTTTTGTCCTAAGGGGCATGACAGTTTTGAGCTCGATTCCCACATGGGACCAGTACAAAAAAAGTATGGAAATGTATGCACTCACTACTGTAAATCAGTCTGGAGCATCTTCTTAATGACTAAAATGTAAATGTCAAATTCCTTTCAATCGATAATCTGCCATGACAAAACACATTTCAGAAGGAGGCCTTTACTGCCACCTACTGCAGATAATTTGTCTAAGCAGTACACTTGGAGTAGTGCCCATCATTTGAATGAGGAACATAATATTACACCCACCCACCCACACACAGAGAGAGAATTGGCAAGCAGATTTTGCTCAATGTGTTTTAAGGGGAAGGACAGACAATAAACCACATACACAAAGTGAAGAACACATAGTTCTACATAAATATTTCACATAGTATTTTCCTTCTCATCATGAAGACGTCTGTGATATACAGTATATTACATTTGTCAATGGTAAAGTTTATATGTCACCGTAAGGCACGAGGGGGTGTAATATATGGCCAATATACCACGGCTAAGCGCTGTTCTTTTGCACCAAGCATCGCAGAGTGCCTGGACACAACCCTTAGCCATGGTATATTGGTCATATATCACAAACCCCGAGGTGTCTTATTGCTATTATAAACAGGTTACCAATGTAATTTGAGCAGTAAAAATACATGTTTTGTCATACCCGTGGTATACCGTGTGATATACCATGGCTGTCAGCCAATCAGCATTCAGGGCTCGAACCACCCAGTTTATAATAGATAGTTATATTTAGAAGATGATTATTACGAGCTTCAAGAGAAACATGATTAAGTCAACAATTTTGATTCTATTGTGATTAAGATATCAGTTGGAAATGGTTAAAAGAAAATAGTAAAAATGGACTAATTTAAACTTAAGTATTTTTCCAAAGTTTACTTTGCATCTCCTGACCATGTTAAATGTTTGTACAGCTCTTTTCATTCTCCTCCCTCTAACATGGAGGAGTGTGGGCTCGATTCAGCTGTTTGCTCCCAACGTGGTAACCAGAGATGTAACCATCTCCTGCCAGTACAATTCCAACTACAGGCAGAACACAAAGTACTGGTGTAGGGGACCAGTCTATGATTATTGTCAGATTGTGGTGAAGACCAGCAAGCCCAGAGTGAGAGAGGGGAGGATCAGGAAGCTGGGATCTTCACTATCACAATGAGTGCACTGAGGTAAAGTGATGAGGGGAAGTACTGGTGTGTCATCTCCAGACCAGGGAGGATTGTCTACACAGGTTTGAAGCTACAAGTCCTCAACGCAGGTAATGCCACTCAGATTGTCCTGCTTCAACTTCAGAATGTTCTACCCACAGTGTTGTAAGACCATGCAATAAGCCAGATGAGTATAATCTGAATGAAGTTTATCATTGAATTTAAATTCAACTACTGTGTTCCTTCCACATAGCTTTCTGGAGAAAATGAGAATATGCAAACACTGTATGTCCTTGTATTTGATCATATTGTAAATTATAACATGGCATTGTTATTTTTTGCATATATTTTTTACAGGCATATCTTCTTCAACTGCTACAACTACATCTATAAATTCAACAACAAAACTGGAAGAGAGGAAAGTGCAACATCGTGAGTCCTAAAAAAAAATATATTTTAATGGTTAGAATGTTAGGTCTATAGGGGGAAAACAAAAAGTATCATTGTGTCCTTCCAATATTTATAGGGTAACCAACTCAAACAAGCAGATCCAGGTGTTTGGTAGACAGACACGCCAAGTCAAGTAATTATACTAGACTACTTTTAGTTTTTCCTGATGTAGTTGGTGGGCTATTCTTCAGTGGATCCTCTTCATTTTGCTGTTGGGGAGTTTTTGGCAACAGGTGTTGAAGACAAAAGCTACATGCACCACCGAGATCACCGCAGGAACAGCACAACTCCTACGTTTTTTTATGCACTGTAGAAAATCAGGGTGGACCAGATTGATGAGCTCGCCCTACAATTTCTTTCTGCAGTGAGGATACACCCTCTTAAGATAATTATTTTGTAACGTAACTGCAGAAACACAAGAAGAATGCAAACCAGTAGAATGAAAATATTTCACCGATGCGATACGGCTCTCCACTTTAACCAAAAAGATCAGTTCAAAAAGAGCCATTAGTTTGTGAACGACCCATCACTAGTGTAAGGTACGTTTTCTGTGGATCCCAGAACTCATGCTGGGGTAGGGGGAAATGAGGCAGTGGATAAGGTTGTGAAGAAAGCTCTGAAGAGGTAGGAGATATATGTGGGGTTCCCATTAAGGGGAATGTAGAAGCATCATAGCAGACTGGTTGACACAGGAGTGGGAACGTAAATGGGGGATTCTATCCAGAATTTTGTGAGAAAGGTCAGTAAGTATGTGTGGCGTGAAAGGAGGGATGAGGTTCTGTTGACAAGGCTGAGGTTGGGTCATTGTGGATTGGGAAGTGGGTTATTGTTAGTGGGGAAACACCCAGGTGAAAAGTGTAAGGCATATGAAGAGGTATTGACTGTGAAGCATGCCCTGTTATATTGATGAGTGGCGCAGCAGTCTAAGACATTGCATCTTAGTGTAAGAGGCGTCACTACAGTCCCTGTTTCGAATCCAGACAGAGTCACACCTGGCTATTATTTGGGGTTCCATAGGGCATTGCACAATTTCTCCAGTGTCGTCTGAGTTTGGATGGTGTAGGCCGTCATTGTAAATAAGAATTTGTTCTTAACTGACTTGCCTAGTTAAATCAAAAATATTGCTGAGGACACTTTTCTGCGAGTTGGGTGTAACTGAATTTTTGCTTGTAACAATCTTGGGCTCAAATGACAGGCAGAGACAAAATAGAAAGGAAACTGTTGTCGGTCTTTATTGCACCAGCCTGCACCTACAGTTGATAGGCTATTAGATATTTAAATGTGTAATTCTCCCTCCGATCTGAGACCGGCAGCAATACAGCGTCTAGTCTGCCGGAAACGCACAAGAAGAAGAAAGAGGTAAGGGAAATCTTTCGAATTACATGTTATCATCATCAATAGGGTATCAATTGAAATGATACCAACGCTGTTCATGAAGGTGTTTTAGCTATAGGTTTGTCATTCATCGTTAGTAACAAATCAAATGAATATGAAATTGAGAATGAGATCTGCGAACACCAACCCAGATAGCTAGCAAACATTAGCGACGTCAGTTTAAATTAGTTAGAGAAAAGTATCAATTGTAGCTAGTTATCTTTTGTCATGGATTTCTATTGAGTCTAGTTGGTTGTTGCTACAACTTCTTCATTTAGACCTGGCTTGCTAGCCACGTAGGAAACAAGTTTCAGACGTTAGCTAGCTAACGTTCGTAGCATACAACCAGCTACTACTGGATACGTCTTCCCTGCCACTCGTCTTAAGTCTTGTAGCTAACTTATGCGGAAGTTTTTTCTTTGTCTTTTCTCTTTCAGACATACAGTAAACAGAACACAAATATGCAGACGATTAAATGTGTTGTGGTTGGAGATGGAGCGGTGGGAAAAACCTGCCTTTTGATTTCATACACAACCAACAAATTCCCCTCTGAATATGTACCAACAGTATGTGTATCTTCTATACATTGGGTTTATCTCAGTCACAGTGATTATTGATCACCAGAGTTAGGTGTCTCATTCTCGTGTTTCGCACGCTTTAAAGAGGCGTAGCTTGTTCTTCTCAATAACTACCATTCAGAATAATCATGGAACAGGACATCTCATTCTTTTCATTTTCTCATCACAGGTGTTTGATAACTATGCAGTAACTGTCATGATTGGAGGTGAACCTTACACCCTAGGATTATTTGATACTGCGGGTAAGAGTGGATCCTTTTCAAGGACATGTTCACAATTTGAATAGATCATATTTTTCGTTGAATGCTATTCATTTAATCAACACGTTATCTGTTTCTTAGGTCAGGAGGATTATGACAGGTTACGACCTTTGAGCTATCCCCAGACTGATGTTTTCCTAGTTTGTTTCTCTAGTGTTTCACCCTCTTCATTTGAGAATGTTAAAGAAAAGGTGAGTACAACGCCAAGCCCTTGAAGCATACAATGCACACATTTTAATAAAGCAATATTGACTAAATTATACATTATTTCTAGTAGGTTAAATAGAATGTTAAATTGGTAACATGTGAAGTGATGGGGAAGATGCTAGTTATGACACATTCTGATGGATTAACTTTTCTGATTGTTTGAAAATAATGTTTCCTCTCTCTTGCAGTGGGTACCTGAAATCACTCACCACTGTCCGAAGACACCATTCCTGCTGGTTGGAACTCAGATTGACCTGAGAGATGACCCTTCCACAGTAGAGAAGCTGGCCAAGAACAAACAGAAGCCCATCAGCCCTGAGACAGCTGAGAAGCTCGCCCGTGACCTGAAAGCAGTCAAATACGTTGAGTGCTCTGCCCTAACACAGGTGAGACTTCTATCTAAAACATATAAAATAGGGAATAGAGTTATGACTTGCATAATAGCAACTTATGTTAATGTGCATATAGTCTGTGTTGTCTTTGTGCTAAGCTTGTCTTGCCTTCATTCTTTCTGTGTTAGTGGTGGCCTAGTATTGGAAACCCATCCGAAATCACTTTACTCTTGTATGTCTGCTAACTAACCTCTATCTAACACTGGTCATATTCCCCTCTTTCTCCTCCCTCTCTATAGCGAGGTCTGAAGAATGTATTTGATGAAGCTATCCTAGCAGCTCTAGAACCCCCTGAAACCCAGAGAAAGTGCTGTCTGTTTTGACGGCGGTCTTTTAAAATATTTGCTTTGCCTCTGATCGTCTGCTGCGTCTTTTAATGTAAAGGAATGTCTATTTGTCAAGTAAATAACCAAGATGCTCTTTTTAAATGAGTGCCCATTAACTTCTTTCATTTCATAGTCAATTTTGTTTACGCCTAGCCTAGTCATAATAACCCATACTACCTTGGCCTTCACGGCAAGGATGCTAACCTGTATTTTCTATGGGAGAGAACATGTCCAGTTTGGCACTTAAGTGGCAAGTTTACGTAAGAGAGCAGCTGAGTTTGTTTTCCTTTTAAAAGATGGTATTACCAGTTGTGGTTACACACTGCAAGGTAAAAAATGTATTTGGTACATTCATGTTTTGTGTTTGCAGAAAGGACTAAAGAATGTGTTTGATGAGGCAATACTGGCTGCCCTGGAGCCTCCGGAACCCAAGAAGAGGCGCAAATGTGTGCTGCTCTGAGCATTTCCTCTCTTCTATTGGTTAGAGCATTTCATCAACACTACTCGGAGAAAAGCAAACCATTATTGCACAACGTTACTTCACTCCTATTGGTAACTGACACAAATATTTTTACAATGTTTGCAAAGTAGTGTGTGAACTGAACTAGATTGCTCTCTACTAGAACCTTTGCAATATAACCCTCTTATGTAGTAGTACACATCATTCCTAGAGCCATCTCAGTATTTTTCAGTTAAACAGATTGGTGGCTGCATAGTCTTATCAGATGTGTGGAAGGGTCACAGACACACACAGCTGATGATTGGGACCAGTGACAACAAGACAACAATTTTACCTTCAATACTGTCGGCAATATTCCACAAGTTTTTTTATTTTTATGATTCCCTTTTTTCAGGTGTATATAATGTTTTCATGAACACCTGAGGTGAACATAAATCCCCTTTCAATTGGGAAAGTGATAATAGATTCTGTAACAGTCGGTAGTAACAATATGTTGGTGCCAACCCAGTTACAACATATGCTATGTTTGTCAGGGCAATATAGTCTTTTTTTTTTGTCTTTTAAAGCAAATGCCTTGTCTGATGTCACATACTCTATTGCATTCTAGGCACTTAAGTCTTTACTGCTCTGAATGAAACGGCTCATTGTTGCAGTGTAAAACCACCATGAGACTTTGGCTTTAGAATTTCCCTCAGTTGACAAATTGTTCCTCCTTTGACAGGAACAGAATCTTACAGGATGTTTATTTGTTTTATACAAAAATGTACATCTCCCGTTGTCACAATTTGAGTATAAGTGAATTTCTTGAAATGTATCAACCAAATAAAGTTTAGAATTCTCAAGTGTGCATTATTTTCTGATTCATTCTCAGAATAGGAGTGCTGATATGCCCCTGATTTTAAGTATGGGCTCTCAGTATATTGTATTGTCAGTGTTCTGGCATAGAGGATGACACTCAATCACACTAGTTGAAGAAACAAGGACAGTACACTTTTATTTAATATTGTAAAGGCATAAGAAGCAATCTCGACAGGATTGCAGTACAACCAAATTAGGCTACATTATATTATTGAATTGAAAAGTATTAGTTTTACAAACAGTTATACCAACACTTGAAATAATGATCTTCATACATATAGTAAGGTAGTGCACCATGTTCTGTGTATCCTCAATATATACTGTACATGTTAACAAATAAAATGTTTACAAAAGTGTTAACTATGTTTCTTAAGGTGTCCTTTGTCAGATGGTTATGTACATACAAATTTACATTCAAGTTCACTTTGCTTTCTTTCCTTTGGTCGGCCTGCCTTGTTTAAAGCCTCCATGCAGTCTTTTTAATAAAAATGAAATCCTTGTCTAATTCACCTACAGTTGAAGTCGGGAGTTTACATAGTTAAATATATTTGGCTAAGTTTCACATTTCCTGACATTTAATCAGAGTATAAATACCCTGTCTTAAGTCAATTAGGATCACCACTTTATTTTAAGAATTTGAAATGTCAGAATAGAGAGATTTATTTCACTTTCTTTTATCACGTTCCCAGTGGGTCAGAAGTTTACATACTCAGTATTTGGTAGCATTGCCTTAATTGTTTAACTTGGGTCAAATGTTCCAGGTGGCCTTCCACAACCTTCCCATAATAAGCTCCTGACAGAGCTGGTGTAACCGAGTCAGGTTTGTAGGCCTCCTAGAGCGCACATGCTTTTTCAGTTCTGCCCACAAATTTTCTATAGGATTGAGGTCAGGGCTTTGTGAAGGCCAAACCAATACCTTGACTTTGTTGTCCTTAAGCCATTTTGCCACAACTTTGGAAGTATGCTTGGGGTCATTGTCCATTTGGTAGACCCATTTGCGACCAAGCTTGAACTTCCTGACTGATGTCTTGAGATGTTGCTTCAATATATCCACATCATTTTCCTTCCTCATGGTGCCATCTATATTGTGAAGTGCACCACTCACTCCTGCAGCAAAGCACCCCCACAACATGATGCTGCCACCCCTGTGCTTCACGGTTGGGATGGTGTTGGGATGACATTTTCTGGAATTTTCCAAGCTGTTTGAAGGCACAGTCAACTTAGTGTATGTAAACATCTGACCCACTGGAATTGTGATACAGTGAATTATAAGTGAAAAAATCTTTCTGTAAACAATTGTTGGAAGAATGATCTGGGTCATGCACAAAGTAGATGTCCTATCCGACTTGCCAAAACTATAGTTTGTTATCAAGAAATTTGTGGGGTTGTTTAAAAACGAGATTTAAGGCCTCCCGGGTGGCGCTGTGTTCTAAAGGCACTGTATCGCAGTGCTAGCTGTGTCACCAGAGATTCTGAGTTCGAGTCCAGTTTCTGTCGCAGCCGTCCAGGTTAGGGAGGGTTTGGCCGGCAGGGATATCCTCCTCTCATCTAGTACCAGCGACTCCTGTGACGGGCCGGGAGCAGTGCACGCTGACCAGGTTGCTTGGTGTACGGTTTTTCCTCCGACACATTGGTGCGCGCTGTGTTAAGAAGCAGTGCGGCTTGGTTGGGTTGTGTATCGGAGGACGCATGACTTTCAACCTTCATCTCTCCCGAGCCCGTACGAGAGTTGTAGCAATGAGACAAGATAGTAGCTACGAAAAACTATTGGATGCCACGAAATTGGGGAGAAAAAGGGCAAATTATATATATTTTTAGACACAAAAAAAGAAGCAGTGCGGCTTGGTTGGGTTGTGTTTTGGAGGAAGCATGGCTCTCGACCTTCGCCTCTCCTGAGGCGTACGGGAGTTGCAGCGATAGGACAGCAACTACTACCAATTGGACACCAAGAAATTGGGGAGAAAAAGGGGGGTAAAATAAAATAAAACAATAACGAGTTTTAATGACTCCAACATAAGTGTATGTAAACTTCAGACTTCAACTGTACATTACCAGTCAAAAGGTGACACCCCTTTCCAGGTTTCTTTATTTTGTGCATTGTAGAATAATAGTAAAGACATCAAAACTATGAAATAACATATGTAATCATGTAATTACTGAAAAAAGTATTAAATCAAAATATATGTTGAGATTCTTCAAAGTAGCCACCCTTTCCCTTGACGACAGCAGCTAGATGTGGTTGTAATAAACAGTGGTTTCTGTTTTCTTACTACAAATGTGGCTATATCCTTCTTACGGTTTAAAATACAAAATACTCTAACCCCATCACTGAAAGACAAGACTGAGGAACACGTTCTTGTCTTCCGTTTCTCTCTACAGTGTCCACAAGGACAGAGTGGACAAAAACAGGCACTAAATCAGACTAGGGGAAAATTAATATTAATATATAAAAAAGTATATATTCTACAGCTAGAATCGTCTATATCCACATGGAAACAGGGTGCCAAAGGCAGAAAAGACAGAACACGGTGTACACTATGCTAAGGTACAGATGCTAAAGTAAAGCTTGCAGGTAGGCACAATGTTCACATGTAACCTCTTGGGAGAGTAAATGGGAACACCGAAAGCTATCTGTCCACCGATGGGCAGATCTCAATGCTACTGTTGGTGACCCGAATTCCATACCAGCCAGCCCAGTACAGAGTATCCTTTCCTCCATGAATGAATCGGATGTACCGCACACCTGGTCCATAATTCTTGAACACATGAGTCATCTGAAACATGGAAGAGGATCATTGAAGAGACCATATTTTAATGTTCAATTGTAATTAGTATGCTTTGTTTAATTGGGAACAATCTGTTTTGTATATACAGTTGAAGTCAGAAGTTTACATAAACCTTAGCAAAATACATTTAAACTAAGTTTTTCACAATTCACAAACATGTAATCCTAGTAAAAATGCCCTGTTTTAGGCCAGTTAGGATCACCACTTTATTTTAAGAATGTGAAATGTCAGAATAACAGTAGAGAGAATTATTTATTTCAGCTTTTATTTATTTCATCACATTCCCAGTCGGCCAGAAGTTTACATACACTCAAATTAGTATTTGGTAGCATTGCCTTTAAATTGTCTAATTTGGGCCAAACGTTTTGGGTAGCATTCCACAAGCTTCCCACAATAAATTGGATGAATTTTGTCCCATTCCTCCTGACAGAGCTGGTGTGTACAGTCAGGTTTGAAATAATAGGTGTGAAATAATCTGTCTGTAAATAAATGTTGGAAAATGACTTGTGTTATGCACAAAATAGATGTCCTAACCGACTTGCCCAAACTATAGTTTGTTAACAAGACATTTGTGGAGTGGTTGAAAAACAAGTTTTAATGACTCCAACCTAAGTGTACGTAAACTTCCGACTTCAACTGTACATTACCAGTCAGTGTACTGTGTTTTCTGGAAAGTATTCAGACCCCTTGACTTTTTCCACATTTTGTTATGTTACAGCCTTATTCTAAAACGGATTAAATAGTATTTTCCCCTCATCAATCTACACACAATACCAAAAAATCTAAGCAATGAAATGTTTGCAAATGTATTTAAAAAAATACAAAAACTGAAATATTACATAAGTATTCTGACTCTTTACTCAGTACTTTGTTGAAACACCTTTGGCAGCAATTACAGCCTTGAGTCTTCTTGGGTATGACTCTAGAAGCTTGACACACCTGTATTTGGGGAGTTTCTCCCATTCTTCTCTGCAGATCCTCTCAAGCTCTGTCAGGTTGGATGGGGAGAGTCGCAGCACAGCTATTTTCAAGTCTCTCCAGAGATGTTAGATCGGGTTAAGTCCGAGCTCTGGCTGGGCCACTCAAGGACATTCAGACTTGTCCTGAAACCACTCCTGCATTGTCTTGGCTGTGTTCTTCGTTGTCCCGTTGGAAGGTAAACCTTCGCCCCAGTCTGAGGTCCTGAGCAGCTTTTCATCAAGGAGCTCTCTGTACTTTGCTTCGTTCATCTTTCCCCTCGATCCTGACTAGTCTCCCAGTCCCTGCCGCTGAAAAATATCCCCATAGCATGATGCTGCCACCACCTTGCTTGACCGTAGGGATGGTGCCAGGTCTCCTCTTGGTATTCAGGCCAATTCTTGATTACATCGGACAGGTGCCTTTTGCAAACTCCAAGCAGGCTGTCATGTGCCTTTCACTGAGGACTCGCTTCCGTCTGGCCACTCTACTATAAAGGACTTATTGGTGGAGTGCTGCGGAGATGGGAGAACCTTCCAGAAGGACAACCATCTCCACAGAGGATCTCTGGAGCTCTGTTAGAGTGACCATTGGGTTCTTGGTCTCCTCCCTGACCAAGGCCCTTCTCCCCCGATTGCGCAGTTTGGCCGGGCGGCCAGCTCTAGGAAAAGTCTTGGTGGTTCCAAACTTCTTCCATTTAAGTATGATTGAGGGAACTGTGTCGTCTCGGAGCTCTACGGACAATTCCTTCAACCTCATGGCTTGGTTTTTGTTCTGACATGCACAGTCAACTGTGGGACCTTATATAGACAGGTGCTTGAATATTCAAATCATGTCCAATCAATTGAATTTACCACAGGTGGACTCCAATCAAGTTGAAGAATCATTAAGGATGATCAATGGAATGGAAACATGATGCATCCGAGCTCAATTTCAAATCTTATAGCAAAGAGTCAGAATACTTATGTAAACAAGGTATTTCTTTATTTGTTATCAAGTGTGCCAAAATATTAAAATAAAACCTGTTTTCGCTGTTTGTAGATTGCTAAGGAAAATGTTTTGTTTAATCCATTTTATATCAAGGCTGTAACGTAACAGGAAGTACCTGTCCTAATGACTATTCAAGACTGGTCTGACCAATTGGAATCCACGCTTCAAGATTGTTTTGATCACACGGACTGGGATATGTTCCGGGCAGCCTCCGAGAATAATATTGATGAATACACAGACGGTGACTGAGTTTATCAGGAAGTGTATAGGAGATGTTGTACCAAAAGACTTAAAACCTACCCTAACCAGAAACCGTGGATAGATGGCAGCATTTTCGCAAAACTGAAAGAGCGAACCACCGCATTTAACCACGACAAGGTGACTGTGAATATGGCAGAATACAAACAGAGTAGTCATTCTCTCCGCAAGGCGATCAAACAGGCAAAACGTCTGTCTCTATACATAGTGGAATCGCTCAGACAAGAGACGTATGTGGCAGGGTCTGCAAATTATCATCCGACTAAAAAAGGAAAGCCAAATCATGTTGCGGACACCAAGGTCTTGCTTCCTGATAAGCTAAACCTGTTCCTTGCCCGCTTTGAGGATAACGCAGTGCCACTGACCCAGTCCGGTACCAAGGACTGTGGGCTATCCTTCTCCAAGGCAGACGTGAGTAAGACATTTGAACGTCTTAACCCTCACAAGGCTGACGGCTCAGAAGGCATCCTTAGCCACATCCTCAGAGCATGCGCAGACCAGCTGGCTGGTGTGTTTACGGACATATTCAATCTCTCCGTATCCCAGTCTGCTGTCCCCATATGCTTCAAGATGGCCACCATTGTTCCTGTACTCAAGAATGCAAAGGTTACTAAACTAAATAAATTTAGCCCCATAGCACTCACTTCTGTCATCATGAAATGCTTTGAGAGACTAGTCAAGGACCATATCACCTCCACCTTACCAGTCACCCTAGACCCACTTCAATTTGCTTACCGCCCTAATAGGTCTACAGACGATGCAATCGCCATCACACTGCACAATCCCATCTGGACAAGAGGAATACCTATGTTAGAATGCTGTTCATTGACTAAAGCTCTGCATTTAACACCATAGTACCCTCCACGCTCATCATTAAGCTCGAGGCACTGGGTGTGAACCCCGCCCTGTGCAATTGGGTCCTGGAAATCCTGACGGGCCGCCCCCAGGCGGTGAAGGTAGGAAACAACACCTCCACTTCGCTGATCCTCAACAGTGGGGCCCCACAAGGGTGTGTGCTCTGCCCCCTTCTGTACTCCGTTCACCCATGACTGCGTAGCCAAGCATGCCTCCAACAAATTTGCAGACAACAGTAATAGGCTTGATTACCAACAACGACGAGACAGCCTACAAGGAGGAGGTGAGGGCTTTGGGAGTGTGGAGCCAGGAAAATAACCTCTCAGTCAACGTCAACAAAACAAAAGGAGATGATCGTGGACTTCAGGAAACAGCAGAGGGAGCACCCCCCTATCCACAGATGGGACAACAGTGGAGAAGATGGAAAGCTTCAAGTTCCTCAGCGCACACATCACTGACAAACTGAAATGGTCCACCCATACAGACAGTGTGGTGAAGGCGCAACAGCACCTCTTCAACTTCAGGAGGCTAAAGAAATTTGACTTGTCACCTAAAACCCTCACAAACTTTTACAGATGCACAATTGAGAGCATCCTGTTGGGCTGTATCACCGCCTGGTATGGCTCAATGTATCACTGGGGGCAAACTACCTGCCCTCCAAGACACATACAGCACCCGATGTCACAGGAAGGCCATAAAGATCATCAAGGACAACAACCACCTGAGCCACTGCCTGTTCACTCCGCTATCATCCAGAAGGCGAGGTCAATACAGGTGCATCAAAGCTGGGGCCGAGAAACAGCTTCTATCTCAAGGCCATTAGACTGTTAATTAAATATCCATCACAAGCACAGAGAGGCTGCTGCCTATATACACAGACTTGAAATCATTGGCCACTTTAATAAATGGAATACTCGTCACTTTAGTAATGTTTACATATCTTGCACTCATCTCATATACTGTATTCTATACTATTCTACTGTATCTTATTCTATGCGCCTCTGACATTGCTCGTCCATATATTTATATATTCTTAATTCCCTTCCTTAGATTTGTGTGTGGTATATGTTGTGAAATTGTTAGATATTACTGCACTGTCGGAACTTGAAGCACAAGATTTCGCTACACCCGCAATAACATCTGCTAAACACCTGTATGTGACCAATACAATTTAGTTTAATAACAAAATGTGGAAAAAGTCAAGGTCTGAATACTTTCCGAAGGCACTGTATATACAGTACCAGTCAAAAGTTGGGACACACCTACTCATTCAAGGGTTTTCTTAATTTATTACTATTTTCTACATCGTATACTAATAGTAAAGACATCAAAACTATGAAATAACACATGAAATCATGTAGTAACCCCCAAACATCTATATTTTATATTTGAGATTCTTCAAAGTAGCCACCCTTTGCCTTGATGATGGTTTTGCAGACTCTTGGCATTCTCTCAACCAGCATCACCTGGAATGTTTTTCCAACAGTCTTGAAGGAGTTCCCACAAATGCTGAGTACTTGTTGGCTGCTTTTTCTTCACTCTGCAGTCCAACTCATCACAAACCATCTCAATGGGTTGAGGTCGGGTTATTGTGGAGGCCAGGTCATCTGATGCGGCACTCCATCACTCTCTCTCTTGGTCAAATAGCCATTACACAGCTTGAAGGTGTGTTGAGTCAGTGTCCTGTTGAAAAACAAATGATAGCCCCACTGAGTGCAAACCAGATTATATGGCAAAACACTGCATACTGCTGTGGTAGCCATGCTGGTGAAGTGTGCCTTGAATTCTAAATAAATCGTGATCTCGGCATGTGTAGTTCCCACCGTGTCACCAGCAAACGCACCTCCTCCTCCTCCATGCTTCACGGTGGGAACTACACACTCAGAGATCATCCGTTCAACTACTCTGAATCTCACAAAGACAAGGCGGTTGGAACCAAAAATCTCAAATTTAGACTCATCAGACTAAAGGACAGATTTCCACCGGTCTAATGTCCATTGATCGTGTTTCCTGGCCCACGCAAGTCTCTTCTTCTTATTGGTGTCCTTTAGTAGTGGTTTCTTTGCAGCAACTTGACCATGAAGGACTGATGCATGCAGTCTCCTCTGAACAGTTAATTCAGATATGTGTCTGTTACTTGAACTCTGTAAAGCATTTATTTGGGCTGCAATCTGAGGTGCATCTACCTCTACCGAACTTATCTTCTGCAGCAGAGGTAACTCTGGGTCTTCCCTTCCTGTCCGGGTCCCCATGACAGCCAGTTTCATCATAGCGCTTGATGGTTTTTGCGACTGCAAATGAAGAAACTTTCAAAGTTCTTGAAATGTTCCCCATGTCTTAAAGTAATGACGGACTGTCGTTTTGCTTTGCTTATTTGAGCTGTTCTTGCCATAATATGGACTTGGTCTTTTAACAAATAAGGCTTTCATCTGTATACCACCCCCACCTTGTCACAACACAACTGATTGGCTCAAACGCATTAAGGAAAGAAATTCCACAAATTAACTTTTTACAAAGCACACCTGTTAATTGAAACACATTCCAGGTGACTACCTCATGAAGCTGGTTGAGAGAATGCCAAGAGCAAAGCTGTCATCAAGGCAAAGGGTCGCTACTGTGAAGAATCTCAAATATAAAAAGTAAAAAATAAAATAAATTGGTTACTACATGATTCCATATGTGTTATTTCAGAGTTTTGATGTCTTGAATGTAGAAAATAGTAAAAATAAAGAAAAACCCTGGAATGGGTAAGTGTCCAAACTTTGACTGACTCTAATATATAGTTCTTTCGTAGGTTTACAACCTCACATGCACACCTTTTTACCTTGTTTTTATCTGCACTGTTAGTCTTTTAATAGTATTTTTTGGTGCAAATTAATAAAACAAACATCTTACAATGCAATCACTGAAAATGTCTAATGCACACAATCTTAGTAAAACATAAGACAAGGAGAAACCACATTGTTGATTGTGTAGTCAGCTATTTACAGACCCATGTATATGGAGAATTATCTTAAAGTCTGAAGGTTTTACCTGATTCCATTTATGATCATCCCAGTTTTGAAAGATGACAGTTCCTGGACTAAACTTCTTAATTGGCTGCTTCTTATGATTTAGCAACTCAACACAGATCTCATATTTAGCGCCACATTCCCTCCGTGGAGCATACCTGATATGGACACACAAACATACAAGTTGTACAGAACTATTCCTCTGACAAGTATAGAGTAGCAGACACTGAATGACAAAATTCTAATATTCCTCTCACCAGTCAGATATAATGATGTCGGGTTGAAAGTCATCCATGAAAGAAGGCCTGTAACCCTCTTTCTCCAAGTCAATCAGCTGAGACTTCCTGCAGGTCCTGAGATGAACCAAAGACAAGACGACACACACAGACAACACATTTACCAAGGTTGATAGTAAGCAGCCATCTAAGTGTCCATATAGGCTAGACCAGGGATGGGCAACTCATTGTAAATAAGAATTTGTTCTTAACCGACTTGCCTAGTTAAATAAAGGTTCAGTGAAATGTAAATAGTAGAATACACAAGGTGCAATCTCAAAATTAGGTTGTGCACCAGCAGTTTCTCTCTTATGTTAGTCACTGATAGTCACTCAATTAGCTTACGTCAGCAAAAACCTTTAAGGTTGGTAAGTTAGTCCAGCGGCGAGCTATCTAAACTTGTCTTAATCATGGTCGTATTACCTACAATTTTTCTATACCCCAAGGCAAAATGTGTCGAATTGCAGGAAATTAAATCTAAAACTTTTTCTCTCCACTGTCAAGAGGGCCGCTAATATGTTTTGCTCGCACGCTGGGGGTATGGATGTGGGTATGCAGGCCCGCGAGCCACTGAGGACTCCCATGATGAGTTCAGATTTTTTTGTGGCTCCCAACCCTGGGCTAGACAGCAAGGTCATTGTCAATTGCACTGTATCCATCTTGCATCATAGGAATTATTACCATTCAAATGTATTAGAAGAGCTGGAAAAGAAATACAACACCAATGTGGATGTGAAACAAGGTGGGACAGGGTGATATTCTCTCACTGAAAATAGTATAGTAGTATACTCACGAGTAAGAAGTCGCAAAGTACTTTTGGACAGTGTTGTCAGGAAGCGGCACTTCTTGCACTGACTCTATTTTCCATTTATCCCCTCCATTCTCCATAATTTGCCAGCCCTTGAATTTATCTGGAGAAAAATAGGAAGGGAGGGATTTGAAATGTGGGTTCTGGGGTTAATAACAGGACCCCCATACACCAACAGAGAATTTAAACATTGTTGTTTTTGACTCCTACCATCTGCTCTGGGGTTCTTGAGAAGATTACGCCTCTTCTTACACAAGAAGTAAAACAAACGCCAGTCTTTAGGTAGTTTAGTCACATATGTCTGGTATCCTTCTCTTCGGCACCTCTCTCTCCAAAGAGAATCACTGTCCACCACTTCTTTCCACTCACGACACACAAGTCGACAGACACACACCACCTGCTGTGGAGGGACATTTAGGAGCATCTCCTCCAGGACTTCTAGAGGGAGCACAGGTAGCATGCCTGTGAACTGAACAAGAGAATGGATGTTTTCGTTGACATGGGAGACAAATTATGTACTATGGACTAATAAAACAAAATTATAGCTATTTGGCAATACAGATGAGTGTTGTGTTTACTTACAACCAAATTAAGTGAAAATAAAATAACTCCCTAGAATAAGAATAAAAGATGGGGGAGGTTTGATAATGCTGTGAGGTTGCTTTGCTGCCTCTGGTACTGGATGTCTTGAATGTGCACAAGACATCATGAAATCAGAAGATTACCAGCTGTTTGAGTCCAATGTTCAGCACAGTGTCCAAAACTGGGTCTTCATTAAAGGTTGTAGATCTTCCAGCAGGAGAACGACCCCAAACACACATCAAAAAGCAACCAGGAATGGTTAACAAGAGATGCTGACTGTTGTGGGGTCCAGATCTGAATCAGCAACGAGTCCAGATCTGAATCACATCCAAAACCAAAAGATGAAAAAAGCAGTTGGTGGAGAGCACCCCTCAAACATTGAAGAGTTAGAGCAGTTTGCTGCTGAAAAATTGTCAAAATTCTCAGTAGCGGGTGCAGCAAGCTCATTGACAGCTACAACAAACGTTTATTTTACTCTTTCAATGAGCTTATAATATAAACTCCAAAGCGAAAGGTACTGTTCATTAATAATAAGAGAATCTCTTGTTCGTATCCTGATAAGAGCTTGGCAGCACTAAATTGTTATAGGTTAGGATGTCTCTGGGCCTCCTCTGCCAGGCTGAACCCCTGTCCTCTTCGTGAGTCTCCCTGAGGACAGGTTGGCACTCCTTCACAGTGAAGTTTCTATCAGTTTGATCCTGTTCCTCACTATTATCGGATACCAGCTGTGTGCTACTCTGTCTGCTTTCGTCATCCATAAGTGGCCTGTTGATGAATACTGGATAAGAATCCTCATCTGAGCTCTGACTCAGTGCTCTCAGTATTTCCCTTCTCCACAGACCTCTACGCTGGGGCGGTTCCCTTCTCCACAGACCTCTACACTGGGGCGGTTCCCTTCTCCACAGACTATGCGGTGCTTGAAATGGTTCCTCAAATGGTAGAGAATTACCTGACAAGAGCATATTGCAACGCAAAACCCAGGCCCTGTCTGTACCCCTCTTGGGTTTGACCTCCTAGACAGGGCAGTCACCTTTCCTTGTTACTACCATGTGTATTTGGTCCTCCCAGTGTGATCTTAGCTTTCCCGGTGCCCCACGTTCTGACATGATCCCCTGAGAACAGAACCAAACTCATTTTATTCCGATCGTAGTAGGCTTTTAACTTTGCTGTTGATTTCTCCATGTTTCTTATGGCGATATCATAGTATTCCGCCATCTGTTGCTGCAACTTCTTAGCATGATTTCTCCTGTTCCTTTATCTGTAACCCAAAAAAAAGGTCAATAGGTAGCAGTGGAGCCCTTCCAAATAGCAGGAAATGTGGTGCGAATCCAGTAGCTTCACTTGTGGTACAATATATGCATGAATGACCTTAGTGTACGGTTAAATCTCTCCACCGGATTCCCCTGTGGATAATATGGAGAGGTTCTGGAAGGCTCTGAAGAACTGATTTTCAAACTCTCTTCCCTGATCATGATGGTTTATGACAAAGCCAAAAACTTCAGGAAAAAGTCCTCGAAAAGCTTTTTTGCTGCAGTT
Organism: Oncorhynchus gorbuscha; assembly: GCF_021184085.1. Taxonomy (NCBI): domain Eukaryota; kingdom Metazoa; phylum Chordata; class Actinopteri; order Salmoniformes; family Salmonidae; genus Oncorhynchus; species Oncorhynchus gorbuscha. The sequence continues at coordinate 81,531,410 of NC_060175.1, read as the reverse complement.
TTCCCTGACTTATTTCTGTTGGGGTTGGCATGTACATATTTTGTAAAGTTATCTAAAATAACTCAAATGTACTCATAGCACCCTCTGCTCTTCTCCAAACGCAGTCAATTGAAATCTGGAAAGGACCTGTAGCCCGTACATGTTGCATTGGAGTCCTAGTTATTACACAGGGTCTATTTTGTTTGATACACACTTTAGTGATAAATTGTTCAATGCCATGTTGCATGCGTGGCCAATAAAAGTGTTTGTGTTAATAAGTTCAACACTCTTTCTGTTCCTAGATGGGCCATTTCGGTGCCTAAGTACTTGTCATTTAGTGTTCTGTACTGACTTGGTACCACAAATTGTGTCCTTTCTGCTGTTTCCCTTTGTAAGAATACCTCTGGTGAGACATAGAGCCTGTTACACTCTTGCAGTAACTGACTTAGCATGAATGTTGTTGACATTGTTGGTTTTGTCTTAGTCCTTTGCCTTTTCAGTTCCAAGATTCACCATACAGCTGCATTCTTTAACTGAGCCTGCATGAGATCGTGTGGAGACAGTCGGTCTGTAACTGTTCCCACCCACCTTAACAGCTCCTCTTGCGCCGATGGCCTTAGTGTGACTGTGGATATCCAAGTTACACAGTCATTCTGTTGTGTCTGAACATTATTGAGTGTTGCTTTTACCGTCTCAGGTGAGTGTTTCTCGGTGCATTCTTCCATTTAATGTTCAGCATGCAAAGAAGAACGTGACAAAGTCTGCGTCAGTGTTTACATTTTTAGGACGATACTTCAGTGTGGGATTAAAGTCCAAATGTGTATGTTTCTGTCTGCATATGATATGGTAAATATATCAAATGCAAAAAACATTACATTTAAATGGTATTAATATTAATGTGCATATATTTCCGTTAATTCCCATATATTCCCACTGAAAGTTTCCACCTCTGAATATTCCACAAAATGTGCAACCCTAGTATTGCTTATGATTTCTGCCAGAGGTCTATAATGTGTGTGTTGCAAATTCAATCTTCTCCATTCCTCACCTATGATGGATACCTGATTCCCTGTGTCCTATAGTGCTTGTCTTCTCCATTCCTCACCTATGATGGATACCCGATTCCTTGTGTCCTATAGTGCTGGTCTTCTCCATTCCTCACCTATGATGGATACCGATTCTGTGTCCTGTGTCCTATAGTGCTGATTCCCTGTGTCCTTCTCCATTCCTCACCTATGATGGGTACCTGATTCCCTGTGTCCTATAGTGCTGGTCTTCTCCATTCCTCACTTATGATGGGTACCTGATTCCCTGTGTCCTATAGTGCTGGTCTTCTCCATTCCTCACTTATGATGGGTACCTGATTCCCTGTGTCCTATAGTGCTGGTCTTCAGCTTTATGAACACATCTTAAACTCTGAGGTTCTCTCTCCCTTTACACTGCAGCAACACTGGATGGAACTAGACGTATCTAAGGTCACACACCGTTCCATGGTTGTGACCCTCAGGCGTTTCCTGATGGCTGTGCGTTGCCCCTGATCCTACTGCCCAATGGCTATCACTGCCACAATTGTAGTAATGCTGGCAAGTCTGATGACCAGTCTGTTGACCAGTCTCATAACAACTTCTGAATTTTCTTCTCTCCCTGTTGGTTGTACTTGATTTTCTGTTGGAGCGATTCCTAACTGTCACCCTGGCCTTGCACTGACTGTACTAATGATGCTACATGTCAGTTCTTTGATCGCGTGCATCAATTGTATTTATTTTGTTTTGGACTGTGGTCTGTGGGGGCTCTGCCTGTGCACATTCCTCTCCGTTATCCCCATTATCCTCACTCTGTAGTGCGTTCACTCATGTTGGTGTGAACTCACGTCAAATCCTGGCCTTTTGCATGTGTTCGCTTTCATTGCCCTGAGAAATTTTCATTTTCTCAAGCAACAGTTCATGACTGGTGTTAAAATTCTGGAGATGCACTCTCATCTCTGTCCTGACGTTATCGTTTGTTAATCCAGTAACGATGGCGTGCAGGCACTGGCTCTTGACTAACTCACCCATATTTCATTCCTGATTGGGCACGAGCTAAGGCTGATAACACGGTCTCAGGTCAAAGACTAGGAAGTTCAAGGCAGACTCTCTATGCTCTTTTTGTTGCCTTAGTGAACTTGTGATAGAATTCAGTGGTGTCCTTCTCTGCATAATGTGTCCTCAAGATTTGACTTAAGTGTGTAGAATGTCATGTCTGTTTTTCCCTCCATATAACACCTCATCTTAAAACCCTGGGCTCACAACTCTGATTACTGCTTCTATGATTTCTAATTCAGTGTATCCTTTTCTCAGTACATTTTCAATCTGATGTTCTAGGCTGCTGAAGCTGAGCTTCGCTTTCTGATTCTGATCTATCTGTCCGTGGATTTTTTTTAAGTCTTTATGACTGGGCATACTAACTCCACTCTCTCTGTGATGTATGCTTTTCAGTAGCTGGGCTCACCTTTCTGCTGGACTGAGGACACCCTACCTCCTCTTTCCGTCCTGCCGCAGCTCCTGTCTCTCCGCTGGGTTCACTGTCCAAGTGCGTCGTTGGCGCCGACTGGCTAGGACTTGTAGGCAGACGGTTCGCAGCATCCTCCGAGTCTGATATTACTTTTATTTCGTCTTTCAGTTGTAAAAGACAAAATATTCCCCCATCCTCTGATTCCATTAAATCCTCCTTCTCACAGTAATCTTGAATCAGTTTGCGCCGCAATGCGCGACGGCTCTTTCCTTTCACTTCAGAATCATCTACACCTCCTATTCCACAACGTACACACAGGTGCCGTAAATTGTCCTCAGTTAAAGTCCATAAACTCTGTTCGATTTCATCCAACAACGTTTCTCTTTCTAGATTCATATTTTCCTACTCACGTGGAAATAACGACAATGCAGGCAATGGCAAGATAGCTAGAAATCCGTTGTGTGGTTAGCCCGCTAACGTTAGCTAGCTAGTTACTCTCAAACGTCTCTCATTCGTTTTCCGTTCAATGAATATGGGCCTGTGCTCACATGTAAATAACTCCCAGCTGTGCCTCCAAATTTGTTACCCTTTCTATGAGCTTGTACTATAAACTCAAACGCGAAAGGTACTGTTTACTTGCATGTTAATCACGTCAGCACGACTTAACATAAGTTTACAGCATTTTTGTTAGTTTTCCTTCCTCGCCCCTGTCCTTCTTCGATGAGGTTTAACGGCGGTTGGCATCCAATAAATGTTGCATTACCGCCACCTACTAGACTGGGGTGTAACTCCCTTATACATTGATTCAATAAATAAAAATACCCTACCATTTACACTACACTCACAAAAAAAATACATCAAAACAAAACGCACAATACTACACTATTTAAATCTATTTAGTCATACTTCAGGCCAACAGCATGAAAGGATGGGACACCAGCCCTTAACACACCCTGTAAATCTTCTGATTTTCAACCCAGCTAGCACAGTGGATCTGGGCCAATTCCGAGAGTCAGACTCGGCCGACGCCATGTGACCCTGGGCCGCTTTAGGCAGTATTACTTATTTCTAGGATGTGGGGATTGAGCTTGGGCCGATTCTGGTGTGAGTTTTCTGGCCCAAATGTATTACTTGGGTCTCAGGCCGATTGGGGCTACTCTCTGGCAGATGATTACACGGGCTGCTTTATATAACATTTCATTATTTATTTATTGTTCCATATTTTCTCATTTCACTGTGATCAAAAAATACAATTAACATTTAAATTACATTCTTTCAGAGTCCAGATTAAGTAGTATTTTAGTACTTCATTTAACGCAATTTATAAGCATTCAAAACTTTGTGGATGGAGCCATGCTAGTTCGATACCCGTGCCGGCCGCGACCGGGAGAGACGCACAATTGGCCCAGCATCTTCTGAGTTAGGGGGAGGGTTTGGCCGGCCGGAATGTCCTTATCTCATCGCGCTGTAGCGACTCCAGTGGAGGGCCAGGCGCATGTACGCTGACAGGGTCCCCAGGTGTACGATCCAACATGTATTTTTAGGGGGTGGATGGGTATAATTTATATGCATAAAATGTATAATAGTAATATTTAAAATGACTAAATCAGGTAATTTTGTATACATTTATTTAAATTTGCATCGGGCCGCTTCTGGGGGGATTCTGGTAAGATGCCGGCAAAGTCAGCTGAATTCCGGTAGATGGAAACGGCCCGATATACTTGGGCCGATTCAGGGCAGTCATTCATTTTGATTCCAGGCCGAGTCCAACACTGGGCCAATTCAATCAGTTCCGGCCCCCCCGGAAGAGGGCCGGCTTCTGGGCAGATTCTTCATTGCTAGCTGGGAAGTCTCGCACACCCATGTGCACACCCACCCTCGCACACACATACCAATACTTTCCCCAATGCTACACATTTCTTTGCTTCATGCCCTTCTGCACACTTCTCACACATAGGAACCTCCCTCCTTCACACTTCTGCCACATTCCCATAAGCTTGACACCTGTAACAATGTAATGTATTCAGCACAAAAGCTCGTACAGGATACCTTATACAGTATATCCGAACATCTCTTTATCAGGTAAAGACACAACATCAGAACTCAAAATAACAGACAACGACTCTTCTGTTTCACCACTCACGCCACCCTTCCTGCGGGCCCCAAACGACGAGCATCACAAACACCAGGAATCTTCAGTTGGTCAACTTTCACATTTACCGCTACCCCAGTAATCACTCCTTTCAATGGCGCCCTTTTCATGGGAGCAAAATAATTCACATCTCTTACCCCATTCATTTAAAGCAGAGTGCCTGCTCCCTCTGACCAGCAGAAACACAAATAATTATCACAAAGCCACTTCTGGTTACCCTGACCAATTCCACATCACCCAACTCTGTTTTCACCCACCCTGAAATTACAAATAGTTCAGCCAAAAGGCAAGGGTCCACTTTCTCCAAACACTTCAAAAACTTCACCCGTACTATCAGACTCATCTTTATCCTGACCCTCTGTGCAAGCCTCGGGCTCTGAGAACTTCACCACACCAACCACCTCCGATCATTCACTTCCATTTATCCTCCTGTCTTCAGCTCACTCTGCTTACACTTTCTACCATTCTTCTTTAACAAACCATCTCACCCTCTGCTGTGCCCCAACCCAACACATCAGCTTTAGAATCTTAGTGAAATATTCATTATTGGTTTTTGGGTGTGTTAGGCCAAGGCTAGAGTGACAACCCACAGGATGGCAGACCCCCAGGTCCAGGACTGAGCAGGCCAGCAGCTAGGGATTGCCTAAACACGTATCTCTCCTGACGTGGGCATTTTCTCATTGCAGTCGTACTGTATTCGATTTAAGGCATCCAGGCCTTATGAAAGATGCCCAGTATACCCATAATCTTGTATAAAATAAAATCTAGTGATACGTAACTTGACATTTTAGGAGGATAACCAACCCTTGGTTCCACAGTTTCTTCAAATAACAGTCTCCAGTATCAAGATTTCCAAGCAAACAAAAACAGGAAGAAGGGAGAATCTGTAGACATGCTACGATAAGATACTCTTTTCCAGAATTCAGCCAGCCTTCACAAGACCATAACGTGCAAATATGCCCCCTTTTGTGTTTTACAGCTCCGTCATGAGGCTGTGCATTATCATGCTGAAACATAAGGTGATGGCCGCCGATGAATGGCATCTCGTCATGTTCTCTCTAGGCATTCAAATTGCCATCGATAAAATGCAATTGTGTTTGTCTCCTGTAGCTTATGCCTGCCCATACCATAACCCCACCACCACCATGGGGCACTCTGTTCACAATGTTGACATCAGCAAATCACTCACCAACACAACGCAATACACATCTGCCCGGGACTGTTGAAACCAGCATTAATCCGTGAAGAGAACACTTCTCCAGTGTGCCAGTGGCCATCAAAGGTGAGCATTTGCACACTGAAGTCGGCAACGATGCCAAACTGCAGTCAGGTCAAGACCCTGGTGAGGACGCGAACATGCAGATGAGCTTCCCTGCGGCGGTTTCTGGCAGTTTGTGCAGAAATTATTCAGTTGTGCAAACCCAATTTTATCAGCTTTCCGGGTGGCTGGTCTCAGATGATCCCACAGGTGATGAAGCCGGAAGTGGAGGTCCTGGGCTGGCATGGCTACATGTGGTCTGCAGTTGTGAAGCCAGTGGGACGTACTGACAAATTCTCTAAAATCACTTTGGAGGCAGTTTATGGTAGAGAATTAACATTCAATTCTCTAGCAACAGCTGTGGTGGACATTCCTGCAGTCAGGATGGCAACTGCACACTCCCTCAAAAGTTCAGACATCTGTTGCATTGCGTTGTGACAAAACTGCACATTTTAGAGTGGCCTTTTATTGTTCCCAGCACAAGATGCACTTGTGTAATGATCATGCTAGTGAATCAGCTTCTTGATATGCCATACCTGTCAGGTGAATGGATTATCTTGGCAAAGTAGAAATGCTCACTAACAGGGATGTAAACAAATTTGTGCACAAAATATGGAACATTTCTGGTTTATTTTATTTCAGCGCACGAAACATTGGACCAGCACTTTACATGTTGTGTTTTTATACTGTAGGTGATTAAAACAACTTGTATTGTATTTGAAAGTACAACTGCAAACTGTTATCCATTGCTGCATTCAGTTAACAGATATATAATAATACAAATCTATGTAGTAATATTGTTGTAACAAGGCAACGTGCTGACTATGAACCGATACTTGGATAATGAAGTAGATTTTTAGTCTCCTCTCACAATAACTAATCAATTTCTTTGATCTAGAGTCAAGCTAATAAATCAACTTGCTTTTAGGGCCCATAGGGTCAAGAGTTACATTAAAAGTCTGGGGTGTTCAGAGTTTAGAAATACAGCCATCCCTAAATTGTCATTTTAATCATGCAGTGCAGGACTATCAAGACAATTCCACATAGGTCTTCAATTCATTTTTATTCTCCATCATTTTGTAACATCCAAACATGGAAGAATTACAAATGGACACTTTGTTCCAGGCCTAAATTACCCTGAAGGCAAAACTGGTTGAAATGAAATCATCACAACCATCACATCCTTATAACCAGATTTGCCTGGAGGTATCCTGCCTTTTAGAAGAGGGTTTAGGGAAGGGACGTCCCAAGGATCACGGATATTGTGGCGGAAGAATCAGAAGAAGCTCGGTAACATAGATCATTAAGATGTCTTATCTGCATAATGTCACACCTTGATCTGTTTCCCCTGTCTTTGTGATTGTCTCCACCCCCCCCCCTCCAGGTGTCGCCGATCTTCCCCATTATCCCCTGTGTATTTGTACCTGTGTTCTCTGTTTGTCTGTTGCCAGATCGTTTTGTTTCTTCAAGCCTACCAGGGTTTTTCCCACTGTTCCTGTCTTTCGATTGTTCCTGTTTTCTAGTTTTCCCGGTGTAGACCTTTTCTGCCTGCCCTGACCCTGAGAATGCCTGCCGTCCTGTACCTTTGCCCCACCTATCTGGATTATGGCCCCTGCCTGCCATTGACCTGTCTTTTGCCTGCCCCTGTTGGATTAATAAGCTGTTGTTTACTTCAACGTTGTCTGAATCTGGGTCTTACCTGAAACCCGAAATACATAATATGCTTATATGATTGAACTGTTGAACTCTTTTTATTAGAATGTATCCCTTCACTCTGGTGTTGGCAGTTGTACTTCCTCCTTCATATGGGCCTCAGTCACCTGGGGCCCAGAGAGGGGAGAAGTCAGGCTTGTCTATCACATGTCCCTGTTGCTATGCAAAATATCAGAAAGAAAAGAGGACAGGAGGGAACATTGTCTTCACATGTAGATTAATGGGGAACCAATTACTCCACAATGTCTGTGCCCAGTCACTCCCTCCTTCGGCTTTGGGGGAGATAAGGTCTGAGACAGTATGTGTGTGGGGTAGTGTCTGGAAACATTGTAAGTCACCTCTGATGTTGCACCTGTCCTGGGATAGTGTAGGACCTAGAAGCTCACTCCCCTCCTTGAGTTCGTCTAGGCGTGTGGTCAAGGACATTAATTTTTCTTGAGAAAGGGGTATCTGGAGTTGACAATTGATTTAAAAGTCTTGTCTTCGGAGCCAAACTCTGTACAATAAGAACAGTCTTCATGGCAAATGCTATCTGGCTGGGGGATTGCTCTTTCTCATATATCAAGTCTAACCTTGTGACCCATTCCACACATCTGCTTTTTGTCATGTAGACTAAGGGGGTGTATCCTTTGTGTCGGGGCTCTCAACAAATCATCTAAGAGTGGTTCGTAGACTAGCTATCGTTACGCAAAGCACGCAATCTTGCCCTCACCTGTCTGAACAGTCGGGCTATGAATGCCATGGTCCTATTTTCAGGACCATGTCTTTCAAAGATAATTCGTAAAAATCCGAATAACTTCACAGATCTTCATTGTATTAGCGACCGTTGCACAATATCACTGTTTCCCATGCTTGTTCAATGGACAATAAACAATAAACAATTAATGAACATGCACCTGTGCAACGGTCGCTAATACACTAACAGCTTACAGACGGTAGTCAATTAAGGTCACAGTTATGAAAACTTAGGACACTAAAGAGGCCTTTCTACTGACTCTGGAAAACACCAAAAGAAAGAGCAGGCTTCCTGCTCATCTGCGTGAAGGTGCCTTAGGCATGCTGCAAGGTGGCATGAGGACTGCATATGTGGCCAGGGCAAAAAATTGCAATGTCTGTACTGTGAGATGCCTAAGACAGCACTACAGGGAGACAGGACAGACAGCTGATCGTCCTCGCAGTGGCAGACCACATGTAACAACACCTGCACAGGATCGGTACATCAGAACATCACACCTGCAGGACAGGTATAGAATGGCAACAACAACTGCCCGAGTTACACCAGAAACTCTCAATCCCTCCATCAGTACTCAGACTGTCCGCAATAGGCTGAGAGAGGCTGGACTGAGGGTTTGTAGGCCTGTTGTAAGGCAGGTCCTCACCAGACATCACAGGCACCAACGTTGCCTATGGACACAAACCCACAGTTGCTTGACCAAGGACTGGCAAAAAGTGCCCTTCACTGACGAGTCGCGGTTTTGTCTCACCAGCGGAGATGGTTGATTTGCGCGTATCGTCGAAGGAATGAGCGTTACGGAATGAGGTCTGTACTCTGGAGCGGGATCAATTTGGAGGTGGTGGGTCTGTCATGGTCTGGGGCGGTGTGTCACAGCATCATCGCTGTGCGTTACAGGGAAGACATCCTCCCCCCTCATGTAGTACCCTTCCTGCCGGCTGATTCTGACATGACCCTCCAGCATGTCACCAGTCATACTGCTCGTTCTGTGCATGATTTCCTGCAAGACAGGAATGTCAGTGCTCTGCCATGGCCAGTGAAGAGCCCGGATCTCAATCCCATTGAGCACGTCTGGGACCTGTTGGATCGGAGGGTGAGGGCTAGGGCCATTCCCCCCAGAAATGTCCGGGAACTTGCAAGTGCCTTGGTGGAAGAGTGGGGTACCATCTCACAGCAAGAACTGGCAAATCTGATACAGTCCATGAGGAGGAGATGCACTGCAGTACTTAATGCAGCTGGTGGCCACACCAGATACTGACTGATACTTTTGATTTTGACTCCCCCTTTGTTCAGGGACACATTATTCCATTTCTGTTAGTCACATGTCTGTTGAACTTGTTCAGTTTATGTCTCAGTTGTTGAATCTTGTGTAAATATTTGTATGAACATAACATGTTACGTTTGCTGAAAATAAACGCAGTTCACAGTGAGAGGACGTTTCTTTTTTGTTGTTGCTGAGTTTACTTATTGGTTTGGTTCTGTCCTCTATAGTGCTGTCCGGTTAGAAGATGATATTGAGGCACATCACTGTACTCTTGATATTCACCACACGCACGCACGCACGCACGCACGCACGCACGCACGCACGCACGCACGCACGCACACACACACACACACACACACACACACACACACACACACACACACACACCTGAAGATGTTTATATGACTTGGTAATCTGTATGACTTGGAATCTTATTGTTGTGATTCTATAAAGACAAAGATAAGCACACATGTAAACATAATTAGTTCATGGGTATAACTATGCAATATACATATGTACATGCAGGGGCGCAACTTTCACTGGGGATGGGGGGTGACATGTTCCCCCCACATTCTGAAATTTTGTCTCCCTGAGTTTTATCATTGGAATGTGATCAGTCGGGTAGGCTGTTTGGGGTGTTTATCTGACTGGATAAAAAATAATACATACATACATACATATACACTGCAAATTTCACATGCTGTTGTGCAAATGGAATAGACAACAGGTGGAAATTATAGGCAGTTAGCAAGACACCCCCAATAAAGGAGTGGTTCTGCAGGTGGTGACCTGCAGACCACTTCTCAGTTCCAATGCTTCCTGGCTGATGTTTTGGTCACTTTTGAATGCTGACGGTGCTTTCACTCTAGTGGTAGCATGAGACTGAGTCTACAACCCACACAAGTGGCTCAGGTAGTGCAGCTCATCCAGGATGGCACATCAATGCGAGCTGTGGCAAGAAGGTTTGCTGTGTCTGTCAGCGTAGTGTCCAGAGCATGGAGGCGCTACCAGGAGACAGGCCAGTACATCAGGAGACGTGGAGGAGGCCGTAGGAGGGCATCAACCCAGCAGCAGGACCGCTACCTCCGCCTTTGTGCAAGGAGGAGCAGGAGGAGCACTGCCAGAGCCCTGCAAAATGACCTCCAGCAGGCCACAAATGTGCATGTGTCTGCTCAAACGATAAGAAACAGTCTCCATGAGGGTGGTATGAGGGCCCAACATCCACAGGTGGGGGTTGTGCTTACAGCCCAACACCGTGCAGGACGTTTGGCATTTGCCAGAGAACACCAAGATTGGCAAATTCGCCACTGGCGCCCAGTGCTCTTCACAGATGAAAGCAGGTTCACACTGAGCACATGTAACAGACATGACAGAGTCTGGAGACGCCGTGGAGAACGTTCTGCTGCCTGCAACATCCTCCAGCATGACCGGTTTGGAGGTGGGTCAGTCATGGTGTGGGGTGGCATTTCTTTAGGGGGCCGCACAGCCCTCCAAGTGCTCGCCAGAGGTAGCCTGACTGCCATTAGGCACCGAGATGAGATCCTCAGACCTTTTGTGAGACCATATGCTGGTGCGTTTGGCCCTGGGTTCCTCCTAATACAAGACAATGCTCGACCTCATTTGGCTGGAGTGTGTCAGCAGTTCCTGCAAGAGGAAGGCATTGATGCTATGGACTGGCCCGCCCGTTCCCCAGACCTGAATCCAATTGAGCACATCTGGGACATCATGTCTCGCTCCATTCACCAACGCCACGTTGCATCACAGACTGTCCAGGAGTTGGCGGATGCTTTAGTCCAGGTCTGGGAGGAGATCCCTCAGGAGACCATCCGCCACCTCATCAGGAGCATGCCCAGGCGTTGTAGGGAGGTCATACAGGCACGTGGAGGCCACACACACGACTGAGCCTAATTTTGACTTGTTTTAAGGACTTTACATCAAAGTTGGATCAGCCTGTAGTGTGGTTTTCCACTTTAATTTTGAGTGTGACTCCAAATCCAGACCTCCATGGGTTGATAAATTTGATTTCCATTGATAATGTTTGTGTGATTTTGTTGTCAGCACATTCAACTATGTAAAGAAATTAAATAATAATAATATTTAAATCATTCAGATCTAGGATGTGTTATTTTAGTGTTCCCTTTATTTTTTTTGAGCAGTGTATGTAATACAGTTATGTCCCCCCCACTTCTAAAACCAAAGTTGCAACCCTGTGTACATTAATAAATGGCATTACAATTACAACATGTCTATAAAGGGCAATAAACACGGCATCAATGTTAACATAAACATTCACCTTTTGGACAGAGAAAGAAACCAATTACTTGGATTGGCAAAGGGTAAAGATTTGTGCCACTCTCTCACTTCAGCCTTGCATGAGAATCTGCCAGGCTGAGACCTTGTGCAACCAATGTAATAACACTTATGGCAGTATGGAATAATACTACATACGACACACAATAGGCAACGCGATATTGGAAACGCTAACATTAAAGAAGAGTAACAGCCATAAAGTAGAACAAATGTCTTAAAGTTATCAAAGTAACAGTAAGTATTTAGTGGTAATTATTTTTATTACACAGCATGTAAAACCCCCAATAACCCCCCCTGCGACTTCCATTTTGTTGTACGCACAACACTCAGACATTTGTGTTACTGTCAAAGATAGAAAGATAACACTGACCTGAGTGGGTGGGTGCAGTGTCCAGATGCGCATTTCCAAGGTTGGGAATGGCAGGGCTATGTAACTGAGTTTGATGCTCCATAAGTTTGTGCTATTAGGAAATAAAAATGAGAGACTGGGTTGCTTAGGTAGGCTGAGAAGCCAAATTAATGAGACTTAAGGGAAATTGAAGGAAGTGTGAGAGGAAGTTAGGTAGGGGAAGTTAGGTAGAGGAGAGGAGCAGGACGGCCTCTTTTTACAATTAGTTTAAAATGGCCCTCGGCATGGTTTGTGAAATTATCTAAAATGCGCACAAATTCCATTAGGAAAAAAAAAGGTATCTCTGGTAATACGGGTCATATTTTTTCAAATAATTTAGGCTAGACACAAGCTGCTCTCTTTGCTGTGAAGCTGCTCCATTTCTCTGCTCTGGCACTCTGAGGCTGCGTGACAGCAAACTTGCAAATTCTACGCAAGCTGGACTGTGCTCTTGGTTATAACAGGTGATCAAATTATACAATGTATCAACTTTGCTCGTTCGGTGCGCTGTTCCAATGTAACACATTTACTAATCTAACAGAACCCATATCAGGGTCTGCACCCAGCTCGTCATTACAGCTAAATTATATATTTTTAAACTGATGGAGGAATAAATGCTGTTGTGGAAAATTACATAATTAGTCATGCTATCCTGTGTTTTACTGCTTAAAGAATAATCTCTCGTTATTTTAGTGTTTTCTAACTTGATACAAACTTATCTTTGTGTGACTTAGTCATAAGACTGGGCATAGAGCTAAGAGACGTTTGGGTGCGACTGTAGCATGTGCCATCCCGTGGGTTTACTATCTACAAGTCACATGTACAGAAACCTGCAGAAAGGAGTACAATATAGTGATTGCTGTTGTGAATGCAGTTACACGGTTGAGCCCTCAGCACGAGGTTGATAGCCTATCTTAAATCTGCACAGAAAACTTGTCATGTTTTGTCATAGATTGTCATGTCTTGTCCCTGTGCTTTCTCTTCTATTCGTTTCCCCCTGCTGGTCTTATTAGGTTCTTTCCCTCTCTCTTTCCCTCTCTCTCTCTATCGTTCCGTTCCTGCTCCCAGCTGTTCCTCATTCTCCTAACTACCTCGTTTACTCTTTCACACCTGTCCCCTATTTTGCCCTCTGATTAAGTCCCTATTTCTCTCTCTGTTTCCGCTTCTGTCCTTGTCGGATCCTTGTTTGCTGTACTGTGTTCTTGTTCCTTCCTGTCGTGTTTTTGCCTTCATCAGATGCTGCATGTGAGCAGGTGTCTCTGTCAGCTACGGCCTGCGCCTACCCGAAGAGACTTGCAGTCTGTGGCCGCTAATCCTGTTGTTCCCCTCTACAAACTAGAGGATTTCTGTTATCCCCGTTTGGACATTTCCTGTTAAGGATTCAGGATTTGTCGTTTTTCTGTTTGGACTTGAATAAACTCTGTTTCTGTTAAAGTCGCTTTTGGGTCCTCACTCACCCGCATAACAGAAGGATCCGACCAAGAATGGACCCAGCGACCAAGGATTCTCTCTACTCTGCTGTCGAGTTCCAGGGAGCGATGCTAGGCAGACACGAACAGGAATTGTCTGTTGCTCGACATGCCGTTGAGACCCTGGCCGCCCAAGTCTCCGGCCTCTCGGAGGAGATTCACAATCTCCGCCTCGATCCACCGGTTACCTCCTGGGCTTCCGGGTCTCCGGAGCCCAGAATTAATAACCCACCGTGCTACTCTGGGGAGCCCACTGAATGTCGCTCGTTCCTTACCCAGTGTGATATAGTGTTCTCTCTCCAGCCCCACACGTACTCCAGGGGTATTGCTCGTATCGCCTACGTCATATCTCTCCTTACTGGACGGGCTCGGGAGTGGGGCACGGCTATCTGGGAGGCAAGGGTTGAGTGTACTAACCAGTATCAGAACTTTAAGGAGGAGATGATACGGGTTTTTGATCGTTCTGTTTTTGGGAAAGAAGCTTCCTGGTCCCTGTCTTCCCTATGTCAAGGTAATCGATCCATAACGGATTACTCTATAGAGTTTCGCACTCTTGCTGCCTCCAGTAACTGGAACGAGCAGGCGTTGCTCGCTCGTTTTCTAGAGGGACTCCACGCTAAGGTTAAGGATGAGATTCTCTCCCGGGAGGTTCCATCCAGCGTGGATTCTTTGATTGAACTCGCTATTCGCATAGAACGACGGGTAGATCTTCGTCACCGAGCTCATGGAAGAGAGCTCGCGTTAACTGTGTCCCCCCTCTCCCCGACACTACCATCTTCCCCCACTGGCTCAGGTGTTGAGCCCATGCAGCTGGGGGGTATTCGCATTTCGACTAAGGAGAGGGAACGGAGAATCACCAACCGCCTCTGTTGTCATTTTGTCATTTCATGTCCAGTTAAAGGCCAGAGCTCATCAGTAAGCGGAGGGCTACTGGTAAGCGCTACTACTCTGTCCTCTCCGTCAAGTTCCTGTACTACCTTGCCGGTCCATCTACGCTGGACCGGTTCGGCAGCTTCCTGCAGTGCATTAATAGACTCTGGGGCGGAGGGCTGTTTTATGGACGAAGCCTGGGCTCGGGAACATGACATTCCTCTCAGACAGTTAGGGGAGCCCACGGCCATGTTCGCCTTGGATGGTAGTCCTCTCCCCAGTATATTATGTGAAACACTACCTTTAACCCTCACAGTATCTGGTAACCATAGTGAGACCATTTCTTTTTTGATTTTTCGTTCACCTTTTACACCTGTTGTTTTGGGTCATCCCTGGCTAGTGTGTCATAATCCTTCTTTTGATTGGTCTAGTAATTCTATCCTTTCCTGGAACGTTTCTTGTCATGTGAAATGTTTAATGTCTGCTATTCCTCCTGTTTCTTCTGCCCCCTCTTTACAGGAGGAGCCTGGTGATTTGACAGGAGTGCCGGAGGAATATCATGATCTGCCCACGGTCTTCAGTCGGTCCAGAGCCACCTCCCTTCCTCCTCACCGGTCGTATGAGTGTTGTACTGATCTCCTCAAGAAGCGTTTTGCATCCGCTCCTATCCTTGTTACACCTGACGTCACTAAACAGTTCATTGTCGAGGTAGACGCGTCAGAGGTGGGCGTGGGAGCCATTCTGTCCCAGCGCTCCCATACTGACGATAAGGTCCATCCTTGCGCGTATTTTTCTCATCGCCTGTCGCCGTCGGAACGTAACTATGATGTGGCTAACCGCGAACTGCTCGTCATCCGTTTAGCCCTAGGCGAATGGCGACAGTGGTTGGAGGGGGCGACCGTTCCTTTTGTCGTTTGGACTGACCATAAGAACCTTGAGTACATCCGTTCTGCCAAACGACTTAATGCGCGTCAGGCTGGTTGGGCGCTGTATTTCGCTCATTTCGAGTTCGTTATTTCTTATCGTCCGGGCACTAAGAACACCAA
Organism: Oncorhynchus gorbuscha; assembly: GCF_021184085.1. Lineage (NCBI taxonomy): Eukaryota > Metazoa > Chordata > Actinopteri > Salmoniformes > Salmonidae > Oncorhynchus > Oncorhynchus gorbuscha. The sequence continues at coordinate 81,515,738 of NC_060175.1, read as the reverse complement.
GCCTGATGCTTTATCCCGTCTCTTCAGTTCTTCTGTAGCCTCTACCGACCCCGAGGGAATTCTCCCTGAGGGGGTGTTGTCGGGTTGAATGTCTGGGGAATTGAGAGACAGGTAAAGCAAGCACTTACTCACACTCCGTCACCGCGCGCTTGTCCTAGGAACCTTCTTTTCGTTCCCGTTTCTACTCGTCTGGCCGTTCTTCAGTGGGCTCACTCTGCCCAGTTAGCTGGCCACCCCGGCATCCGGGGTACGCTTGCTTCTATTCGCCAGCGTTTTTGGTGGCCTACTCAGGAGCGTGACACGCGCCGTTTCGTGGCTGCTTGTTCGGACTGCGCGCAGACTAAGTCCGGTAACTTTCTTCCTGTTTCTGCTCCTGGACTTGCTGTGTATCAGTCTGTCCACAGCCACCGCCTCTCTCCTGTTCCTGGTCTTAGTCTTGCTGTGTCTCAGTCTGTCCCTAGTTGTTACTCTCCTGGCCTGTTTGGTCCTGATTGCTCAAACGCTTACAGTTCTCTACCCGTGTCTCATTTTTATAAGAGTTATTGCACTAGATTCCCTCTTCATCGTTTCCCGTTACGGTCCTGAGGAGTTGGGTTCTTTCTCGGGACGTGCTGGACCGTTCGTTGATCAATGATTTCCTCCGTTGCCGCCAGGGTTCCTCCTCGAGTGCGCCAGGAGGCGCTCGGTGAGTGGGGGGGGACTGTCATGTTTTGTCATAGATTGTCATGTCTTGTCCCTGTGCTTTCTCTTCTATTCGTTTCCCCCTGCTGGTCTTATTAGGTTCTTTCCCTCTCTCTTTCCCTCTCTCTCTCTATCGTTCCGTTCCTGCTCCCAGCTGTTCCTCATTCTCCTAACTACCTCGTTTACTCTTTCACACCTGTCCCCTATTTTGCCCTCTGATTAAGTCCCTATTTCTCTCTCTGTTTCCGCTTCTGTCCTTGTCGGATCCTTGTTTGCTGTACTGTGTTCTTGTTCCGTCCTGTCGTGTTTTTGCCTTCATCAGATGCTGCGTGTGAGCAGGTGTCTCTGTCAGCTACGGCCTGCGCCTACCCGAAGAGACCTGCAGTCTGTGGCCGCTAATCCTGTTGTTCCCCTCTACAAACTAGAGGATTTCTGTTATCCCCGTTTGGACATTTCCTGTTAAGGATTCAGGATTTGTCGTTTTTCTGTTTGTACTTGAATAAACTCTGTTTCTGTTAAAGTCGCTTTTGGGTCCTCACTCACCCGCATAACACAACTAAGTGCCTTTTACACACACCATCTGCTGAATGCCACGTACACAAAAAATATTTATTTTTCTATAAAAGCAGAGACCAGACTATGCTTGTTAAGCTTTTGAAGGGTTAAAGTTGATTTTGGGGATCTTCTAAAGACCCCCACCTTTGATTATGTTATTAATTTGCTTACGTGCCATTGTACTTATGCTCACTGTATAGCTGAATATTGAGACCTCTGTCTGTGTCAGCTCTCTGCCAAAACCCGCAGCCCCGCGTCTGTGAGAAAAGGGACTGTGGGTGATAGTGAGACGGCGTCTGTTTTTCTCTGAAAAAAGGTCAGATTTGCATACCACTGAGACAGGTTCTCAGAAACCTTGTGTTAAGAATAGGTTTTGACATAGATCACACATAAGGTGTGATCTCGGGTATATAAGATCCTGTCTTTTGTTCGGGGCAGAACTCAGAAGAGACATCAGTTGTATGTCTGATGTTTGACTTCTGTCTAAAGCTGAATTTTGATAAAAATTGTTATGATTTATAAGTGCACATTTTGAGTATTCCTTATTTGTTAAGTAAATAACAAATCTTATAAAAGTGTTGTTTCCTTTGATTATAATTTCTACGGCAATGCACAGGAAATGGGACGGAGAGAAGCAGGTGAGTGAGGGCAGGTAGGGGATGCGGCTGGCTGAATACAGTTGAAAATGAAGTGGATATTATTGGACTGGCGCATACAAGAGACTAGCGGCTGTTGCTTAAATTTGAATTTATTAACAAAACAGACCTTATAAACATGTATAACCAGAGCCAGCAGGTTCTTTAGATTGGTAGGGCTGAAAAATTAGGTAGTATCATATGAAACGGTACTACGGTATTCTAAAACGTTGGTATCATAAGTATCATGAGTAACGGTTTCCATGCAAAAAAGGAGAACACAAAAACAAGCCGTCTTTCAGTTATTATATATATATTTTTAAACCAGGCCATTTTCAAGTAACCTAATTTTCCGCTTTCACTCAGAAAACCATTGGCCACAAGGTACCTTCTGTCAATTGGTCAAAGTATCCAGAATTGGACTTGATGTGTTGATCTTGTGAGTGTCTTCTACCCAGGAGGAGAAGGCACTACGCCTTACGGTGCTCAGGAGGAGAACTGTGTCCGGCTTTGCTCTCCAAAGCAGAGCGCCGCTGAAGGGAGTGATAAATCCGCTGATTCTGTTGCAAAATGTTTCTTAAATGAAGGAAACAGAACAAAACAGGAGTGGTCTCAAAGACTAGATGTAACATGGTAAACGTAAATCCGGGACACTCAAATGAGAATGATATGTTACATATTTGGTATGATTACATGAGATATGTTACTAGTTGCAATATACCTTAAGTAACCTATACAACGAAATGGATCATGGACAACCACAAAATAACATTGTAACGGCTCTCTTCTATCTCCTCCTCTGACGAAGAGGTAGAACAAGGATCGGACCAAAATGCAGCGTGATGATGATTCATGATATATTTTAATAAAGAAAAAACTATACATGCAGAAACTACAAAAGTAATGAAATGAAATAATGAAAACCGAAACAGCCCTATCTGGTGCAAACACAAAGACAGGAACAATCCCCCACGAAAACACTCACAGAATATGGCTGCCTAAATATGGTTCCCAATCAGAGACAACGATAATCACCTGACTGATTGAGAACCGCCTCAGGCAGCCATAGACTACGTAGACACCCCACAAAACCCCTAAGACAAAAACACACCACAATAACCCATGTCACACCCTGGCCTGACCAAATAAAGTAAGAAAACACAAAATACTAAGATCAAGGCGTGACAAACATATACAGTACCAAAGGAAATATAACAATTTATGTACAGAACAATACATAATGCTCTCGTTGACCCACTGGCCCACTAACAAAACATTTTGCAACATTGAAGCCCAAGAACACAGTCGCTTCCATCATTCTTAAATGGAAGAAGTTTGGAATCACCAAGACTCTTCCAAGAGCTAGCCGCAAGGCAAAACTGAGCAATTGGGGAAGAAGGGCCTTTGTCAGGGAGGTGACCAAGAACCCAATGGTAACCCTGACAGAATTCCAGAGTTCCTCTGTGGAGATGGGAGAACCAAAAGGACAACCATCTCTGCAGCACTACACCAATCAGGACTTTGTGGTAGACTGGCCAGACGGAAGCCACTCCTTAGTAAAAGGCACATGACAGCCCGCTTGGAGTTTGCCAAAATGGACCTAAAGACTCAGACCATGAGAAACAAGATTCTCTGGTCTGATGAAACCAGGATTGAACTCTTTGGCCTGAATGCCAAGCATCACGTCTGGAGGAAACCTGTCACCATCCCTACTGTGAATCGTGATGGTGGCAGCATCATGCTGTGGGGTCGTTTTTCAGCGGCATGGACAGAGACTAGTCAGGACCGAGGTAAAGAAAAATTAGACCAGAAAAATGAGACATTGTTCTAAACTCTTCAAGGTTCTCTCTCTCGGGTAACACACCACATCTTGTCTATGGAATGCCAGCTTTTAGGTTGTTACTAAGTCGTTGTCAGCTCAAACTATCTCTAGCAGACTAACTGCAGGAAGCTGGAGTGGAAACCATCTCTTTACAGAAACAGAATTAAACAGAACAGAAATGTCCTATTTGTTTAATATTAATAGTTAGCAATCAATACTTAAATTAGGTAAATGTTTAAACAAAAAATGTTTAGGAGTAAAAATTTGTTTAACAAGTCATAATCTTACATGGACTCACTGTGTGCAAGGGTTTCACATGATTTTGAATGACCTCATCTCTGTACCGCACACATACAGGTAATTGTAAGGTCCCTCAGTTGAGTAGTGAATTTCAAAACACAGACTTAACCACAGACCAGGGAGGTTTTCCAATGCATTGCAAAGAAGGGCACCTATTAGATTGACATTGAATATCCCTTTGAGCATGAAGTTATTAATTACACTTGTGTATCAATACACCCAGTCACTACAAAAAAAGATTCAGGCGTCCTTCCTAACTCAGTTGCCAGAGAGAAAGGAAACCTATCAGGTATTTTACCATGAGGTCAATGGTGATTTTAAAACAGTTACAGTTTAATGGATGTGATAGGAGAAAACTGAGGTTGGATCAACAACACTAGTTATTCCACAATACTAACCTAAATAAGTGTGAAAAGGAAACCAGCACAGAATAAAAATATTTAAAAACTTGACCCCTTTTCGCAGTAAGGCACTAAACTAAAACTGAAAAAAGAAGAACAAAAAAACAGGGAAAATAAATTTATGTCCCGAATACAAAGCGTTATGTTTGGGGCAAATCCAACAACACATCACGGAGTACCACTCTTCTAATTTTCAAGCATGATGGTGGCAGCAGCATGCTATGGGTATGCTGGTCATCAGCAAAGACAAAGTTTGTATTTTTTATTTAAAGAAACAGAAGAGATTTAAACACAGGCAAAATCCTAAAGGAAAACTTGACACTGGGAGACAAATTCACCTTTCCAACAGGACAATAACCTAAAACAAGGCCAAATATACACTGGACTTGCTTACCAAGACGTCATTGAACGTTCCTGAGTGGCCTAGTTACAGTTGACTTAAATCCTTTTGAAAATCTATGGCAAGACTTGAAAATGGCTGTTTAGCAATGATCAACAACCAACTTGACTGAGCTTGAATTTTAAAAAGAATGTGCAAATATTATACACCATGTGTGCAAAGCTCTTAAGAGTTACCCAGAAAGACTGCTGTAATCTCTGCCAAAGATTATTCTAACATTTATTGCCTCAGGGCTGTGAACACTTATGTAAATGAGATAGCTGTATTTAATTTACAATAAATGAGAAACAATTATTGGGTATTGTGTGTACATGTTTTAGAAAAATTGATTTAATACATTTTGAATTCAGGCTGTAACAAGACAATGTGGAGTAAGTCAAGGGGTATGAATACTTTGAAGGCACTGTAAGTGACAACAATTACATTATAGATGTTAAGATATAGGTGAGTACAAGCAAAAGTGTTCAACTACGTTTCTTAAAAGGTGTTTGTCAAAATGGGTCAGACGTTTATGTACCTAATACATTACATTGAAGTTCACACTTTCCTTTGGTCTGTCTTCCTCTGAATTGTACAGAGCAAACAGAAATGCACATTATATGCCTGTAATACATTGAAGTATTCCAGGCATATGTGAATTTTTGCTTTGCTCTGTACAATTCAGAGATAGACACAAATGATAAAGGTAACTGAGAAAATAAAGAAAACAAAGTGTCTTAATAGGGCGCTGGCCACCACTAGCTAGAACAGCTTCAATGTGCCTGAGCACATTCTGTGTGATGAACTCCATGGGAGGGAGGCAACACCATTCTTCAATGAGATATTCCATAACTTGGTGATATATTGATGGTGGTAGAAAACGCTGTCTCAGGCACCGCTCCAGAATCTCCCATTAGTGTTCAATTGGGTTGAGATCTGGTGACTGACACAGGCAGACCACTATGCTGCTTTGAGACCCCTCTTTCAAAGTCACTGAGATCTCCTCTAGCCATAGTAACCAAAATAATGGGCAGCTGGGAATTTTTATACATGACCCGATGTACAATGGGATGTTAATTGCTTAATTAACTCAGGAACAACACCTGTGTGGAAGTACCTGTTTTCAATATACTTTGTATCCCTCATTTACTCAAACCTTTCCATTATTTTGGCAGTTACCTGTATTGTACAGCCAGAATCATTTATATCCACAGAGAAACATCAGTGTGTCTATTGCCTAAGGCTGAAAATACAGAATGATGTATATCCACAGAGAAACATCAGTGTGCCTATTGCCTAAGGCTGAAAATACAGAATGATGTATATCCACAGAGAAACATCAGTGTGTCTATTGCCTAAGGCTGAAAATACAGAATGATGTATATCCACAGAGAAATATCAGTATGTCTATTGCCTAAGGCTGAAAAGACAGAATGATGTATATCCACAGAGAAACTGAAAATACAGAATGATGTATATCCACAGAGAAACATCAGTGTGTCTATTGCCTAAGGCTGAAAAGACAGAATGATCAGAAACATCAGTATGTCTATTGCCTAAGGCTGAAAAGACAGAATGATGTATATCCACAGAGAAACATCAGTGTGCCTATTGCCTAAGGCTGAAAATACAGAATGATGTATATCCACAGAGAAACATCAGTGTGCCTATTGCCTAAGGCTGAAAATACAGAATGATGTATATCCACAGAGAAACATCAGTATGTCTATTGCCTAAGGCTGAAAAGACAGAATGATGTTCACTACACTAAGAGAGGTTTCAAAGCGTGCAGGTCAGCAAAAAACATTCAAATGTAACCTCTTAGGAGAGTAAATGTGAACACCGAAATCTATCTGTCCACCGATGGGCAGATCTCGATGCTACTGTTGGTGACCCGAATTCCATACCAGCCGGCCCAAAACTGAGTGTCATTTCCTCCATGAATGAATCGGATGTAACGCACACCTGGGCCATAATTCTTGAACACATGAGTCATCTGAAACATTGAAAAGGTCATTTGTTCAATTGTAATTCGTATGCTTTGTTTAATTGGGAAATATGTTGTATAATAATAAATTATATATACACATATATAAATTGCATACATACATACATACATACATACATATAATAATAAATTATATATACATACATACATATATAATACATACATACATACATACATACATACATACATACATACATACATACATACATACATACATACATACATACATACATACATACATACATACATACATACATACATACATACATACATACATACATACATACATACATACATACATACATACATACATACATACATACATACATACATACATACATACATACATACATACATACATACATACATACAGTTTGGACACCTACTCATTCCAGGGTTTTTCTACATTGTAGAATAGTAACGACATCAAACTATGAAATAACACATATGGCATCATATAGTAACCAAAAGTATTAACAAATCAAAATATATTTAGTGAGATTATTCAAAGTAGCTACCCGTTGCACACTCTTGGCATTCTCTCAACAAGCTTCATGAGGTAGTCACCTGGAATGCATTTCAATTAACAGGTGTGCCTTGTTAAAAGTTCATTTGTGGAATTTCTTTCCTTAATGCGTTTGAGCCAATCAGTTGTGTTGTGACAAGGTAGGGTTGGTATACAGAAGATAACCCTAATTGGTTAAAGATCAAGTCCAGGGGGATTGGAGGGATGCCATGTGACGTGTTTTCCGTTTGCTCCCGTGGTATTCTTAAAGTTTGTGAATTTTGCAGCAGAACCATATTTATTTTCAAATATTAATTTGGTGATCCCTTTCCGTAAAAACCAAGATTACTTTGTACTTTGCTTCCGAATGTCAGCATGTCGACGAAACATAAGGCCAAAAGCATGACTTTGAGAACACCCGGCCAACAAGACCCACTCTCATCACCGCCCTCTCCTGAGTCTGAAGACCCGGGGACTCCCACTTTACCCGGGGGTGCGGCTTGGCGGCGCTGAAATGAACATTCGAGGCCATCAAACTACTACGCTCTGAAATAGTTGAAATGAAAACGGAGGTGGTTGCTACGATTGAGGCCCGAATACAGGAGGTTTCTGATACTTTAAAAGCAGATTTAACCATCCTGCGGAACGAGACTGTGCCAGCAATCACATCACTCAAAACAACAACGGCGTCGCACACTACAACGATTGCAGCACTGGAGACCTCCGCTACTAATGTCTCCGACTTAACTACATCCCTGGAGGCTGAAGTGAAACGCCTAGCTGCAGATTTGAAAAAGGTGAAGGAGAGCTGTGTGAGTTTAGAGGGATTCTCTCGCCGCAATAATCGGTCCCAGAGTCAGCGGAAATGCATCGCGCCAAGGATTTTGTTTCAGGGCTGCTGAAGGATGTTCTTACCTTAGATGAAAAGCCCCTGATTGATCATGCCCACCGGTCGCTGTGCCCAAAGCCCCAGGATCGGGAGAGGCCCCGTGACATAATCCTTCGAGTGCACTTTTTTCATGAGAAGATGGAGATTCTCCGACGAGCCTGCAATACCACTGAGCTTTCAAGGACAGAGCTTCTACATCTAACAAGACTACTCCCCTACTGTTTCCAGGCAGCGCGCAGCTTTCGGACAGGCCAAACGACAATCCAGGTTTGAAGTATGGACTGCGATTCCAGGCCCGTTTATGGCTCTCTCACGAGGGTAAACACTACACATTTGAGTCTTCGGTTGAGGCTATGGCTCACATTCACCGTCACATCAAGAAGTCTTGAACTTGCTCACAGTTCAGCAACTGTTGCTTGCGAACTGTGGATAGTAAGTAACCCACCTGTGGTACAATTATGTTTAGATATAACAGGCTAGTCTTGTATAGTTGGCGAACCCATTCAGGCTTATTTGATGTGATCTAATGTTTTGATCATCTAGTGTGTGTGCCTTACAAGCATTCAGTCATTTTAAATTAATTGTATTAAGGTTTTACTTAACTCCTGTGTTTCTAGGCTCTCGCTCAGCTATTCAGTTTGTTTACACAGTGTCTCAGTGACTCAAAATATTTTTGGTTATTTGTTTACTGCATCCGTTTGCATTGACCCAGTAAACAGTAAATGTCTCGAGGATACACGTTTTTTTTGTGGGTGTCACTTCAATTTTTTAAGTTTTAAGCGTCATTTATGCCCAGCTAACGTTCAACGTTGCGCACACATAGTTTTTTGGTATTGGTTGTAAGCGGTCTCAGCGTCAACTGGACAACTATTATAATTATTATTATTTTTGATTGTCTTACTACGATTTCCTTACTTCAAATTAAGGTTTTTGGCTGAGAGCCTTCATACATTTTATTTATTTTCTCTCTCAATGCCTGTTATAAGACTGGGAATATAATTATATACTATATATCTACAAGTGGTGCTTTTGTCATTTAGTTTGCACAAGGGATTCACTTTTTTTAATACATTTTTTAATTAAAAAATTAAAATAAAATAAAAACTTTCTTTTTGCTGCTTGATCCACTAACAAAACGCGACTTTAAAGAGCGGGACTGTGGGTTTAGGTTTAAGACCGCACTCTCAGACATACTGTGCGAAGAGAATATGTTCTATTTAGGCTTGCACCTCATTTGGGGAGGTATTGTCTGGGATGGGGGGAGGGGGTGGGGAGATTGAATTGTTCAGTTCTAATGTTGTCATTCTGTCTTTTAATTTTTTTTCCCTGTACTTTCTCCAAACATCTACCACCGTACATTATTACTCTGAGACAAGTTATTCCGGGGGTTCTGGGCGCTCATTGCTTTTCCATTCTATGCTCTAATGACAGGGTTGAATAACGGGAATGCCCAGAGGGGCCGAAATAATGCCATCAAGTACATTTCATGGAACATCAAAGGTGTTAATAACCCGGTGAAGCGTAAGAGGGTGTTGACACACTTAAAGGGTTTGAATGCAAATATTGCATTTCTACAAGAGACTCACTTGAGGACTGGTGAGCATTTTAGGATGCGTAGGGACTGGGTTGGTCAAGTGTTCCACTCAAACTTTCATAGTAAATCAAGAGGTACTGCTATTCTGATTGATAAAGCTACTCCCTATGTAGCTTCTGAGGTTATTGCTGATCCTAAGGGACGGTACATCATAGTAACCGGTAAACTTTTTTCTACCCCTCTCGTTTTGACTAGTGTTTATGCTCCGAATTGGAATGACACAAGTTCCATTTCTTCCTTTTTGTTTGCTATACCCAATTTAGATTCTCATTTGTTGATTTTAGGGAGGATTTCAACTGTAAAATGTCCCCAGTTCTTGACAAGTCCTCACAAACAATTACAGGCCCATCTAAATGTGCCCTACTTATTCAAGCCTTTCTTCAGAAATATGCTATGTTTGAGGCCTGGTGTTTCCTACATCCTACAGATAGACAGTATTCCTTTTATTCGCATGTTCATCAAACATACTCCTGGATTGATTACTTATTTTTGGACAAAACACTCCTGCCTAACCTTCGGCAGTGTACTTACGAGAGTATTGTATTGAGAGTATAATTTCTGACAATTTACCATTAGTGCTTGAACTAGAGTTTTGCCATCGACCTATGTGTTATCAATGGCGTCTCAACCCCATTTTACTCTCAGATAAGAAGTTTGTCAATTTAATTTCTTCTGAAATCACCTTATTCCTATAAACTAATTCAACACCAGGTATGTCCTGCTCTACCATATGGGAGTCTCTCAAAGCATAACTACGTGGCCAAAATATTTCTTATACAGCCAACCAAAACAGAGTTCGCTCTCAGCGATTTCGGGACCTGAGCGAGTCCATAGCCACATTGGATGAGAAGTATGCTACGGATCCTTCCTCTGATCTGCATAAAGAGCGCCAACTACCCCAATCTGAATTTGATGAGCTTTCTACCAGGCAAGCTGAACATTTACTCTTGCGAGCTCAATAAAAAGTCTATGAACAAAGCGACAAGGCCAGTAAACTCCTTGCACATCAGATCCGTAAATCTGAGGCCTCACGTTTAATCCCACAAATAAGGACCCCGTCTGGTGCCACCACAGTTATACATAGAGATCAATGATCAATTCAAACAATTTTACTCTGCACTACACACCTCTAAATCCCCTCAAGACCCTTCGCTGATTGATTCCTTCTTTGATGGCTTGAATATGCCTTCAATTGATACAGACTCCCATGACTGTCTAGAAGAAGAATTTACACCTGAGGAGATTGCAACAGCAGTGCCCGCAATGAAAAGTGGTAAAAAAATGTTGTTGTTTTTTACATTTTACCTTTATTTTACTAGGCAAGTCAGTTAAGAACAAATTCTTATTTTCAATGACGGCCTAGGAACAGTGGGTTAACTGCCTGTTCAGGGGCAGAACGACAGATTTGTACCTTGTCAGCTCGGGGATTCGAACTTGCAACCTTTTGGTTACTAGTCCAACACTCTAACCACTAGGCTACCCTGCCGCCCCGGGTCCGGACGGTTTTCCAACTGAATTTTACAGGACGTTTTCTAGTCTGCTTTGCCCATTCTTGTCTCGACTATTTGCAGAGTGCCTTAATACCTCAAAGCTACCGCCTAGTCTTTATCAGGCTTCAATTTCATTACTATTAAAGAAAAACAAAGACCCCTGGAATGTGGATCCTATCGCCCAATCTCGCTTTTAAACTGTGATTACAAAATCCTAGCCATGCTTTTAGCCATCTGTATGATAGACTCGCTGCACCAAGTAATACACTCTGACCAGACTGGCTTTGTGAGAAATAGTCATTTATTTTTCAATATTAGGCGCCTTATGAATATACTGTACTCCCCAGCGTCGGGGGACCCAGAGGTGGTGGTCTCACATGATGCGGAAAAAGCGTTTGACCGCGTTGAGTGGGATTACGTAACAGCTGCCCTTTATAGATTTGGCCCCAAATTTATTGCGTGGATAAAGATCCTTTATTTTTCCCCCATGGCTTCGGTACGGACTAATAACTTGTCCTCTGACTATTTTCCCTTGCAGTGCGGATCCAGACAGGGTTGTCCACTCTCCCCCTTGTTGTTTGCTTTGGCAATCGAGCCACTCGCCATTGCACTAAGCTCTAATGATGCCATTCAAGGTATAATCAGGATGGGCTTAGAGCAGAATGTCTTGCTATATGCTGACGACCTCCTTTTGGTTTATCTCCAACCCTGATACCTCATTGCCACGTGCCCTATCTGTTCATAAAAAGTTTGGATCAATCTCAGGGTACAAGCTGAATCTAGGCAAGAGTGAGATTTTTCCGGTAAATAAGGCTGCTTTAAAGTGCTCTTTAAAAAGTTCTCAGTTTATGATTGCCTGGGATCAATTCACCTACTTGGGAGTTAAAGTGACAAGGAAATATTCAAATTTGTTTCAGGAAAACGTTGTTGCTCCAGCAGACAGTTTGAAACAATCTTTTACTTTTTGGAACTCGCTACCCCTTTCTCTTATCGGAAGGATTAATGCCATTAAAATGTTGCCCAAATTTTTATATTTATTTCAATGTTTACCCATTTCTATTCCAAAAACTTTTTTTATTTCACTGGATCAAACATTCATGCATTTTATTTGGGATGGCAAGGTACCACGGATTGGTAGAAAACATTTACAGAAGCCTAGGTCATTGGGGGGTTTAGCTCTACCAAATTTTCAGACATACTACTGGGCTGCAAATTTCAGAGCCCTTCTGTACTGGCTGCAGACTGATCCTACTGGCCCTAGACCACTCTGGGTCCAGATGGCGTCTGAATCGTGTAAACCTGCAGCACTTTCCTCTGTGCTGTGCTCATCTCTCCCAGTGTCCCGAGGCAAAAGGTGTGTCAACCCAATTGTAAAGCAGTCTCTTAAAATTTGGAATCAGTTCCGTTTAGCCTCCGAGGCTTTTCTCTATCAGGCCCAATCAATCAGAACATTTTATTTCCTTTGAGTGATGGGGCATTTGGCACTCACAAGGCCTCTCCTCCCTAGCACAATTATTCTTTGATGATACATTTGCCTCTTTCTCAGCTGCAGGAAAAGTTCAATATCCCCCAATCCCATTATCTCCAGACTAGAAACTTTGTCAGAGCTAACCCACCTGGATTTCCCCATAGGCCTGTGAATACAGCTATAGAGAGCATCTTGAAATGAACAAGCTTCCTAGGGGCGCAATTTCAGATGTATATGCAATCATTCATGACTTACAGAACCCTTCTTTGGTGCCTTTAAAGACTCGATGGGAAAAGGATTTGGGGGAGGAACTTGGTGAAGACACCTGGGAATCTGTGCTGCACAGGGTGCACTCGTCCTCTTTTAGCATTAGACACAGCCTCATTCAATTCAAGGTGGTTCACCGTATCCACTGGTCGGGGGCCAAACTTGGAAGAATATTCTCTGATTTTGATCCTACCTGTGTCAGATGTAAACTGGAACCAGCCACACTGTTGCATATGTTTTGGGGCTTTCATAAACTGTCAGGTTTCTGGGAATTAATATTTAAATGTTTCTCTGGTATATATGACACTGTTATAGATCCGTCTCCGAATTACAGCCCTTTTTGGAGTACTGCCCATAGGTACCCCCTATCAAGAATCCAGTCGGACACTGTTGCTTATACAGTCCATCTTCTGATGTCATTCCTATTAAAACTAAAATAAGTCTGTATTTGACCCCCCTGTGACTTAAGGGTTGGAGGAGCTTTCCTCTGTGTTTTTGCTGGGGGGGCATCAAGGTTCATGTGCTTATTGATTGTGACCCGCGGATGCCCTGTTCATCTTGCCAGGGCAGAGACTGAAGTGTGAGATTGTTTTTCCCAGTTATTTTTATTTTTACATTTTGTTCACGCCTACATGAATAATGCTTTATTTTATTTTAAAGCATTGTAAACTTTATTTTTGGTCCAGTGGGTGGTCGGTCTGTGGCCATGACTGTCTGTGAGTGGTTGCATTTCTCCACCCTTATCCCTTGACTGTTTACAGGAACAATGGTGAGGTGTTTGCTCTGTCCCTGTACTATAGATTGCCCTTTAACCTTTGTAGCCTTCAGCCTGGTGTGTTTATCTTGTCTAAAGTATGGTATCTTTAAAGCTATTTTTTTCTTTGCATTTTTTTTCTTTTTTTTCTTCTAGTTGAGTATATTATTTATATTGCTTTGTGTTGTCTTGTCTGTGTGTGTGTGTGTGTAAAACTTAATAAACAGAGTTAAAAAATAAATCAAGTCCATATTATGGCAAGAACATCATCAAGTGCTATGATGAAACTGGCTCTCATGAGGACCGCCTCAGGAAAGGAAGACCCAGAGTTACCTCTGCTGCAGAGGATATATTCATTAGAGTTACCAGCCTCAGAAATTGCAGCCCAAATAAATGCTTCAGAGTTCAAGTAACAGACACCTCAACATCAACTGTTCAGAGGAGACTGTGTGAAACAGGCCTTCATGGTCAAATTGCTGCAAAGAAACCACTACTAAAGGACACCAATAACAAGACTTGCTTTGGGCCAAGAAATACGATCAATGGCCATTAGACCGGTGGAAATCTGCCCTTTGGTCTGATGAGTCCAAATTTGATATTTTTGGTTCCAACCGCCTCGTCTTTGAGACGCAGAGTAGGTGAAAGGATGATCGCCACATGTGTAGTCCTCACCGTGAAGCATGGAGGAGGAAGTGTGATGGTGCTTTGCTAGTGACACTCAGTGATTTATTTAGAATTCAAGGCACACTGAACCAGCATGGCAACCACAGCAATCTACAGTGATTGCCATCCCATCTGGTTTGCGCTTAGTGGGACTATCATTTGTTGTTCAAAAGGACAATGACCACAACGCACCTCCAGGCTGTGTAAGGGCTGTTTGACCAAGGAGAGTGATGCATCAGATGATCTGGCCTCCACAAATCACCTTACCTCAACCCAAATGAGATGGTTTGGAATGAGTTGGACCGCAGAGTGAAGGAAAAGCAGCCAACAAGTGCTCAGCATATGTGGGAACTACTTCAAGACTGTTGGAAAAGCATTCCAGGTGAAGCTGGTTGAGAGAATGCCAAGAGTGTACAAAGCTGTCATCAAGGCAAAGGGTGGCTATTTTGAAAAATCTTAAACATATTGATTTGTTTAAAACCTCTTCAACCTATGGGGGCGCTATGTCATTATTGGATAAAAAAAAACATGCCCATTTTAAGCACAATATTTTGTCACGAAAAGATGCTTGACTATGCATATAATTGCCAGCTTTGGAAAGAAAACGCTGACGTTTTCAAAACTGCAAAGATATGATCTGTGAGTGCCCCAGAACTGATCTTACAGGCGAAACCAAGATGAAACTTCAAACAGGAAATGAGCAGGATTTTTGACGCTCTGTTTTACTATCGTCTCCTTATATGGCTGTGAATATGCTGTGAACGAGCTTATGCGCTCTGCCGTTCGTCCAAGATGTCTGCAGCATTGTGACGTATTTGTAGGCATATCATTGGAAGATTGGCCATAAGAGACTACATTTGCCAGGGGGCCGTCCGGTGTCCTTTGTCTAAATTGTTGCGTAATTCCCAGTGGCAATCATTTTACCATGCGATACAGAAGGAGACGCATACTTCCAGGAACGATACATCATTGAAGAGATATGTGAAAAACACCTTGAGGATTGGTTCTAAACAACGTTTGCCATGTTTCAGTCGATATTATGGAGTTAATTTGGATAAAAGTTCGGCGTTTGGATAACTGAATTTCCGGGTTTTTTTGGTAGCCAAACGTGATGCACCAAACGGACCGATTTCTCCTGCACAAAAAATCTTTCAGGAAAAACTGAACATTTGCTATCTAACTGAGAGTCTCCTCATTGAAAACATCCAAAGTTCTTCAAAGGTAAATGATTTATTGAATGTGTTTGCTGGTTTTTGTGAAAATGTTGCCTAATGCTAATGCTAAATGCTAATGCTAAATGCTAACGCTAAATGCTAAATGCTAGTTTGCTATGGTAGAGAAGCATATTTTTGAAAATCCGAGATGACAGTGTTGTTAACAAAAGGCTAAGCATGAGAGCTAGCATATTGATTTCATTTCATTTGCGATTTTCATGAATAGTTAACGTTGCGTTATGGTAATGGACTTGAGGCTGTAGTCATGATACCGGATCCTGGTTGGCTCGACGCAAGAAGTTAACACTTTTTCTGTTTACCACATTATTCCATGTGCCATTTCATAGTTTTAATGTCTTCACCTTATCATGAAGTTGCCCTCTTTGGGTACAGCGAGCACCATTTCCCCCTCCCTCCGCACCAGCCCTTTTCAAAGCACCATCCCCCTACCTCTGTCTCCCACACCCAGGGCTGCTGTGGCCAGAGAGATCGTAAATTCCTAGAGAAGATCCTGCCTCATGGCCAGACAGTATAGAAAGAGAGTGAGTTTCATAGAGAGAACAAAGGAATTTCTTCCACCTCAGAACTGGAGAACGGAACGACATTTATGTTCTGGAGAAGGTATAAAAGATCGGTGAAGAATCCAGCTACAAACTGGTTCGTTTGGTATAATTTTGTGAAACTCATGGGAGACAATACGGCCACATTGCCATAACGCTGTTTATACAATAGCCTCAGTTATGAGGCTTACATCTAATTGTTGTATAAGATGAATGAGTGATACTGTTTGTGAAATTGTGTAATGTGGTTTTGGACTTTTCATGACGTTTCATGAAGAAAACTCCAATTCCCTAAAAAGTTTCACTAAGTCATTGGG
Source organism: Oncorhynchus gorbuscha (assembly GCF_021184085.1). Lineage (NCBI taxonomy): Eukaryota > Metazoa > Chordata > Actinopteri > Salmoniformes > Salmonidae > Oncorhynchus > Oncorhynchus gorbuscha. The sequence goes on along the minus strand of NC_060175.1, from coordinate 81,499,236 downwards.
ACGCCCCCAGGGGTACAGAAAGGACCTGGCAACATGAGACAGCCTTTTCCAGAATAAAACCCCCACCTGGGTTTTCTATCACCAGACCGAGCTTACCTCAATTATGAGCGGGCTAATGTTGAGACGAGACCAGTACCTCTATCACAGAAGGAAATAAGGTTTAAGTAGATTGCTGTATCTTTTAACCATCCCACGTGGTTAAACTCTTAGACTATCGATATAATAAGAACAAGTCTTTGATATTAATTACTAGTCTACAGCTAGGAATTCGGTATCATTGAACGCGAAGACCAACAACCGCCGAAACATCTATTCTATAACATTAATAAATGTCACTCTGAACTATCCATTCTAACCATGAGAGAGAGTGGACAAACTCTCCAACAGAAATTAACTTTTCAACAGAGATCCCGACGACACACTGAGCGTAAATATATATATTGATTGCAATTATTCCCGAATGAGTGAGCGTTCATGTGCAAAGGATTAGCATTTCAATTGTTATAATTATCAACTTTGTAGTGTCTCATCTCAGTTGACCCCCACTCCCCTTTTGTCTAACAAGCCGCCATGCCGGTTTAGCCCACTGGGGCACATTCCTCTGTCATTTCTTTGGAACCATATCTACTTTGTTTGTGTGATGCATTTCTGAGAGTACTTAATTAGTAAATAAATTATTTTAAGACAATTGATGTATGGATGACTCAGTGAAGACTGGGTTCGTGCAGATAACCAACAATTTACGATGTTTGGAATGAGACTAAAGCGAGGTAAAGAATAAGTCATTAATAATAATAATATATGCCATCAGATATTATAATATCTGAAAGTTATATTAGGAAAATTATAATTTCGTAATCTGAATATTTTCCTTGGTGACCCGACTTCCTAGTTAATTACAGTTACGTGATTAAGTAGTTTAATCATAATAATAATAATAAAATAATAAAGTTTAATCTTCAGTTTAATGATGCCAAAGACATGAAAACTATTATTCTACAATGTAGAAAATAGTAAAAGAAAAACCTTGTCCAACAAAAAGTGTGTATGCATGTGCATATATACACATACACACTAAGATAATTCTCCATATACATGGGTCTGTAAATAGCTGACTACACAATCAATGTGATTTCTCCTTGTCTTGTGCATTAGACATTCTCAGTGATTGCATTGCACTAAAAAAATGTGCACACTAAACATTTAAAATTAAATAGTGCAGATAAAAACAAGGTAAAAAAAATTGTTGTATGTATGTATGTACAGTATATCACAAAAGTGAGTACACCCCTCACATTTTTGTAAATATTTGAGTATATATTTTCATGTGACAACACTGAAGAAATTACACTTTTCTACAATGTAAAGTAGTGAGTGTACAGCTTGTATAAGTGTAAATTTGCTCACAGCCATTAATGTCTAAACCGCTGGCCACAAAAGTGAGTACACCCCTAAGTGAAAATGTCCAAATTGGGCCCAATTAGCCATTTTCCATCCCCAGTGTCATGTGACTTGTTAGTGTTACAAGGTCTCAGGTGTGAACGGGGAGCAGGTGTGTTAAATTTGGTGTCATCGCTCTCACACTCCCTCATACTGACTGGTCACTGGAAGTTCAACATGGCACCACATGGAAAAGAACCTTGAGGATCTGAAAAAAAAAGAGTTGTTGCTCTACATAAAGATGGCCTGGGCTATTCGAAGATTGCCAAGACCCTAAAACTGAGCTGCAGCACAGTGGCCAAGACCATACAGCGTTTTAACTGGACACGTTCCACTCAGAACAGGCCTCGCCATGGTCGACCAAAGAATTTGGGTAAACGTGCTCAGCGTCATATCCAGAGGTTGTCTTTGGGAAATAGACGTATGAGTGCTGCCAGCATTGCTGCAGAGGTTGAAGGGGTGGGGGGGTCAGTCTGTCAGTGCTCAGACCATACGCCGTACACTGCATCAAATTGGTCTGCATGGCTGTCGTCCCAGAAGGAAGCCTCTTCTAAAGATGATGCACAAGAAAGCCCGCAAATAGTTTGCTGAAGACAAGCAGACTAAGGACATGGATTACTGGAACCATGTCCTGTGGTCTGATGTGACCAAGATAAACTTATTTGGTTCAGATGGTGTCAAGCGTGTGTGGCGGCAAACAGGTGAGGAGTACAAAGACAAGTGTGTCTTGCCTACAGTCAAGCATGGTGGTGGGAGTGTCATGGTCTGGGGCTGCATGAGTGCTGCCGGCATTGGGGAGCTGCAGTTCATTGAGGGAACCATGAGTGCCAACATGTACTGTGACATACTGAAGCAGAGCATGATCCCCCTCCCTTCGGAAACTGGGCCACAGGGCAATATTCCAACATGATAACGACCCTAAACACACCTCCCAAGACGACCACTGCCTTGCTAAAGAAGCTGAGGGTAAAGGTGATGGACTGGCCAAGCATGTCTCCAGACCTAAACCCTATTGAGCATCTGTGGGGCATCCTCAAACGGAAGGTGGAGGAGTGCAAGGTCTAACATCCACCAGCTCCATGAGGTCGTCATGGAGGAGTGGAAGAGGACTCCAGTGGCAACCTGTGAAGCTCTGGTGAACTCAATGCCCAAGATGGTTAAGGCAGTGCTGGAAAATGATGGTGGCCACACAAAATATTGACACTTTGGGCCCAATTTGGACATTTTCACTTTGGGTTGTACTCACTTTTGTTGCCAGCGGTTTAGACATTAATGGCTGTGTTTTGAGTTATTTTCAGGGGACAGCAAACTTACACTGTTATACAAGCTGTACACTCACTACAAGCTGTACACTCACTAATGTGAGGGGTGTGTATCACAAAAGTGAGTACACACACACAACTTTATTTAGCCTATTTTTTTATCTGCACTATTTAACTTTCAAATGTTTAGTGTGCATTTTTTTAGTGCAATGCAATCACTGAAAATGTCCAATGCACAAGACAAGGAGAAATCACATTGTTGATTGTGTAGTCAGCTATTTACAGACCCATGTATATGGAGAATTATCTTAAAGTCTGAAGGTTTTACCTGATTCCATTTATGATCATCCCACTGTTGAAAGACAACAGTATCTGGACTAAACTTCTTAATTGGCTTCTTCTTACGATTTAGCAACTCAACACAGATCTCATATTCAGAGCCACAGTCCCAGCGTGGAGCATACCTGATATGGACACACAAACGTACAAGTTGTACAGAACTATTCCTCTGACAAGTATAGAGTAGCAGACACTGAATGACAAAATTCTAATATTCCTCTCACCAGTCAGATATAATGATGTCGGGTTGAAAGTCATCCATGAAAGAAGGCCTGTAACCCTCTTTCTCCAAGTCAATCAGCTGAGACTTCCTGCAGGTCCTGAGATGAACCAAAGACAAGACGACACACACAGACAACACATTTACCAAGGTTGATAGTAAGCAGCCTGAAAGCTATTTCAATTCAATGCATCATATCTAGGAGGCCATTTTTATTCTTATTTTTTTAATTTCACCAGGTAGGCCAGTTGAGAACATGTTCTCATTTACAACTGCAACCTGGCCAAGATAAAGCAAAGCAGTGTGACAGAGTTACATGGGATAAACAAAACGTACAGTCAATAACACAATAGAAAAATCTATGTACAGTTTGTGCAACTATAGTAAGATTAGGGAGTTAAGGAAATAAAAGGCAAAATAATTACAATTTAGCATTAGTGATAGATGTGCAAGTAGAGATACTGGGGTGCAAAATAGCAAAAACACAAATAAATAACAATATGGGAGGAGGTAGTTGGGTGTGCCATTTACAGGTACAGTGATCGGTAAGCTGCTCTGACAGCTGATGCTTAAAGTTAGAGAGGGAGATAAGTCTCCAGCTTCAGTGATTTTTGCAATTCGTTCCAGTCATTGGCAGCAGAGAACTGGAAGTAAAGGCGGCCAAAGCAGGTTTGGATTTTGGGGATGACCAGTGAAATATACCTGCTGGAGCGTGTGCTATGGGTGGGTGTTGCTATGGTGACCAGTGAGCTGAGCTAAGGCGGGGCTTTACCTTGGAAAGACTTAGACGACCTGGAGCCAGTGGGTTTGGCGACGAATATGTAGCGAGGGCCAGCCAACAAGAGCATACAGGTCGCAGTGGTGGGTAGTATATGGGGCTTTGGTGACAAAAAGGATGGCACTGTGATAGACTACATCCAGTTTGCTGAGTAGAGTGTTGGAGGTGTCGTGTCATTGGCATCATTAAAGTGAAGACTTATTTTATCAACTCAATTCTCTAATTATTATTACATGATTAAACTAATCATGCAGATGTAATTAACTAGGAAGTCGGGGCACCAAGGAGAATCTTCAGATTAACGTTATAATTTTCCTAATATAACTCTTCAGATATTTTAATGTCTGATCAATTAGTCATCTAATTAATGAATTATTCTTTACCTCACGTTAGTCGCATTCCAAACGTCGTAAATGGTTGGTTATCTGCACGAACCCAGCCTTTACTATGAATCATCCATACACCAACTGTCTTCGTAATTTATTTACTAACCAACTAAATTTTACATTACATTATATTTAAGTCATTTAGCAGACGCTCTTATCCAGAGCGACTTACAAATTGGTGCATTCACCTTATGACATCCAGTGGAACAGTCACTTTACAATAGTGCATCTAAATCTTAAGGGGGGTGAGAGGGATTACTTATCCTATCCTAGGTATTCCTTAAAGAGGTGGGGTTTCAGGTGTCTCCGGAAGGTGGTGATTGACTCCGCTGTCCTGGCGTCGTGAGGGAGTTTGTTCCACCATTGGGGGGCCAGAGCAGCGAACAGTATTGACTGGGCTGAGCGGGAGCTGTACTTCCTCAGTGGTAGGGAGGCGAGCAGGCCAGAGGTGGATGAACGCAGTGCCATTGTTTGGGTGTAGGGCCTGATCAGAGCCTGGAGGTACTGAGGTGCCGTTCCCCTCACAGCTCCGTAGGCAAGCACCATGGTCTTGTAGCGGATGCGAGCTTCAACTGGAAGCCAGTGGAGAGAACGGAGGAGCGGGGTGACGTGAGAGAACTTGGGAAGGTTGAACACCAGACGGGCTGCGGCGTTCTGGATGAGTTGAAGGGGTTTAATGGCACAGGCAGGGAGCCCAGCCAACAGCGAGTTGCAGTAATCCAGACGGGAGATGACAAGTGCCTGGATTAGGACCTGCGCCGCTTCCTGTGTGAGGCAGGGTCGTACTCTGCGGATGTTGTAGAGCATGAACCTACACCAGACCTACACCAGACGGGCTGCGGCGTTCTGGATGAGTTGAAGGGGTTTAATGGCACAGGCAGGGAGCCCAGCCAACAGCGAGTTGCAGTAATCCAGACGGGAGATGACAAGTGCCTGGATTAGGACCTGCGCCGCTTCCTGTGTGAGGCAGGGTCGTACTCTGCGGATGTTGTAGAGCATGAACCTACAGGAACGGGCCACTGCCTTGATGTTGGTTGAGAACGACAGGGTGTTGTCCAGGATCACGCCAAGGTTCTTAGCGCTTTGGGAGGAGGACACAATGGAGTTGTCAACCGTGATGGCGAGATCATGGAACGGGCAGTCCTTCCCCGGGAGGAAGAGCAGCTCCATCTTGCCGAGGTTCAGCTTGAGGTGGTGATCCGTCATCCACAATGATATGTCTGCCAGACATGCAGAGATGCGATTCGCCACCTGGTCATCAGAAGGGGGAAAGGAGAAGATTAATTGTGTGTCGTCTGCATAGCAATGATAGGAGAGACCATGTGAGGTTATGACAGAGCCAAGTGACTTGGTGTATAGCGAGAATAGGAGAGGGCCTAGAACAGAGCCCTGGGGGACACCAGTGGTGAGAGCGCGTGGTGAGGAGACAGATTCTCGCCACGCCACCTGGTAGGAGCGACCTGTCAGGTAGGACGCAATCCAAGCGTGGTCCGCGCCGGAGATGCCCAAATCGGAGAGTTATTAAAGCTGCAATATGTAACTTGATGCGTATATATAAATATATGTGTGTGTGTATATAATCTCCCATTACATCTTCATTGCTAGGAAGGACATTAAGTAATAAACTCTTCAAATCTATGCCTTCTGGATTCTGTTCTGCTGGGTACACAACAATGAAAAAAAAAACTCATGCTTTCACCCAGTCTTCCCCCATCTGGCCAAAAGCGCCAAGGTTTTCCCAAGCCATGTCACTTTCACTTTGCTCCCCATCTGCTACTTCCTCCATAGCCGCCGATGTGCGATGGACTTTGCCTCATCTTGAAGTAACTCAGCACTGTATATATGTTTCATCATCAATGCCCTCAGAAAAGTAACCGCTACTACTGCTAACACTGTCCATGATGTGTACTTCACAATCCTTCATTTGTGCCATAGTCCAATTCCACACTGTCAATATAGCATCCTTCGCTGCCATTAATACTCCTCCATTTACTGTCCCTACGTCGACTGCCGCGAGAATAGCTATTGCATGGATTCTCAAGAAATGCAAAATGGGGTTTGAAGTGGTGGAGTACCTGGGGTATTTGATGGGACAGAGGAACATCAAGGTCCAGAAGAGGAAGGTATAGCCTCCACCCTTACCGATCTGACCAGGGCTTGCCTGCCTACCAAAAACAGTGAAGTGATCAGATGAGGCCAAAGGGGAGTTCAGGCGCCTAAAAGAAGCTCTGTGCTCCCACCCGATTCTTGTTACGGACGATTGTCTGGTACCGATGCATGCCTGCGACACGGGACTAGGGGCTGTCCTCTCCCAGGTAGATGATGGGGAGGAACACCCCATGTACATAAGCCGGAAGTTGATAGCCTGAGAAAATACATACTTGATTGTCGCAAAATAGCTGTGAAGTGGGAGCTAGACACTCCTAAGTATTACCTGTTGGGCACCTACTTCACCCTGGCCATAGACCATCCTCCCCTGGTCTGGATGGCCAGGGGAAAGGCCACAAACGATCGAGTCACCAGGTGGTTCTTGCAACTTCAACGCTTCTCTTTTTCTGTTGTGCACTGTCAGGGGAGATGCATGAGAACGCGGATGCCCTATCGAGAAGGGAGTCTCCCCGGCAGGGCTAAGCGGGCGTACCGCGGACAAGCCACCGAGGGGAGACACTTCAAGGCCTGGTGACAGAGCCTGTATCCCGCAGCGGTGGTTCCCTCTGCTGGACGTGCCAGGTTTTGACAGGTCCTCCGGCCAGGTCTAAATTGGAGCTGATTGTTCAACAGCCGTACAGTGTCCATAATGTTGCCAGGAAGACAGCACACGGGAGGGTTGGAGGTAGTAAGAGGTTACTACCGGATAGACGTAGAACCGAGGGGCTAGGTGTTCTACCCCAGAGGAGACAGCATTCCCTGGATTCCAGAAGGAGGTAACCCAGAAAAGGTCTCCTGGAGGAGACCTGTGTGTATTTTTTATTGTTTTAAATCAAACAAAAAAAAACACTTGAAACTGAAGTACCACACTAGTGTCGGTGCCTGATCTGTGTAAACGTCTAGATAAAACCCCCTGGTTTGCCACTATAAGTACCAGTCAAAAGTTTGGACACCTACTCATTCCAAGGTTTTTCTTCATTTTTACTCTTTTCTATGTAAGACATAATAACTATGAAATAACACATATGGAAACACTGGTTAAACATATCTAAATATATTTTATGAGATTCTTCAAAGTAGCCACCCTTTGCCAAGTGTGCAAAGCTGTCAAGACATTCTCTCAACCAGATTCATGAGGTAGTCACCTGAAAATGCATTTAATTTAATGGATGTGCCTTCATAAGTTAATTTGTGTGATTTATTTCCTTCTTACTGCGTTTGAGCCAATCAGTTGTGTTGTGACAAGTTGGGGGTGGTATACAGAAGACAGCCCTATTTGGTAAAAGACCAAGTACATATTATGGCAGGCACAGCTCAAATAAGCAAACAGAAACGACAGTCCATCATTACTTTAAGAAATGACTGTCAGTCAATCCGGAAATTTTAAAAAATGTTCAAAGTTTCTTCTAGTGCAGTCGCAAAAAACATCAATCGCTGTGATAAAACGACTCTCATGAGGACCGTCACAAGAAAGGAAGACCCAGAGTTACCTCTGCTGCAGAGGAGACTGTGAATCAGAACTTCATGGTCGAATTGCTGCAAAGAAACCACTACAAAAAGAGACTTGCTTGGGCCAAGAAACACGAGCAATGGACATTAGACTAGTGAAAATGTGTCCTTTGGTTTGACTAGCCCAAATTTGAGTCAACTGATGAACTCCGCATGTGTGGTTCCCACCATGAAGCAGGTGTTGTGGTGGTGCTTTTATTGGTGACACTCCGTGATTTATTTAGAATTCAAGGCACTCTTAACCAGCATGGCTACCACAGCATTCTGCAGTGATACGCTATCCCATCTGGTTTCGCTTAGTGAGACTATTATTTGTTTTTCAACAGGACAATGTCCAAAAACACCTCCAGCCTGTGTAAGGACTATTTGACTAAGGAGCGTGATTAGTGCTGCATCAGATGACCTGGCCTCCACAATCACCTGACCTCTGGACCGCAGAGTGAAGGAAAAGCAGCCAGCAAGTGCTCAGCATGTGGGAACTCCTTCAAGACGGTTGGAAAAGCATTCCCCATGAAGCTGTTTGAGAGAATGCCAAGCGTGTGCAAAGTTGTCATCAAGGCAAAGGGTGGCTACTTTGAAAGAAACCAAAATATATTTTGATTTGTTTATAACACTTTTTTGGTTACTACATTATTCCATGTGTTATTTCATAGTTCTGATGTCCTTTATTATTCAACCTTCTACCCTTGTAGGTGTGTCCAAACTTTTGACTGGGACTGGATGTATGCATGTTCTTTATTTATGTACATTGTTGACAAAAATGGACAACTCAATTCATTTTAAATCCAACCTTGTAACAGCAAAACGTAGAAAAACGTAAGGGGTGTGAAAACTTTCTGAAGTCAATGTAAACTAGACAGCAAGGTCATTGCCAATGATAGGCATTATTAGGTGTTATCATCCAAATGTATTTGAAGAGCTGGAAAATAAGTCAACACCAATGTCGATGTGAAACGAAGTGGGACCAAGTGATATTCTCTCACTGAAAAACTAAAATGGTATAGTAGTATACTCACGAGTAAGAAGTCGCAAAGTACTTTTGGACAGTGTTGTCAGGAAGCGGCACTTCTTCCACTGACTCTATTTTCCATTTATCCCCTCCATTCTCCATAATTTGCCAGCCCTTGAATTTATCTGGAGAAAAATAGTAAGGGAGGGATTTGAAATGTGGGTTCTGGGGTTAATAACAGGACCCCCATACACCAACAGAGAATTTAAACATTGTTGTTTTGACTCCTACCATCTGCTCTGGGGTTCTTGAGAAGATTACGTCTCTTCTTACACAAGAAGTAAAACAAACGCCAGTCTTTAGGTAGTTTAGTCACATATGTCTGGTATCCTTCTCTTCGGCACCTCTCTCTCCAAAGAGAATCACTGTCCACCACTTCTTTCCACTCACGACACACAAGTCGACAGACACACACCACCTGCTGTGGAGGGACATTTAGGAGCATCTCCTCCAGGACATCAAGAGGGAGCACAGGTAGCATGCCTGTGAACTGAACAAGAACATCAGTTTTCATTGACATGAGAGACTTTAGACAAACGATGTACAGTTTAGAATATGATGTTAGCTCTATGTTAGGATGATGATAGCTCTAGCAACAAGTTGTTTTTTTTAATCTTAAGGGGTGCATCAGCTTTAATATTGCAGAACGATTGTTGCTTCCATCAATGTAATTGTCTGCATCAGTTCCAATCCCCCATACCTTTTTTGGGAAATACACTGCTAAAAAAGGGAACACTTAAACAAAACAATGTAACTCCAAGTCAAACACATTTCTGTGAAATCAAACTGTCCACTTAGGAAGCAACACTGAATGACAATACATTTCACATGCTGTTGTGCAAATGGAATAGACAACAGGTGGAAATTATAGGCAATTAGCAAGACACCCCTAATAAAGGAGTGGTTCTGCAGGTGGGGAACACAGACCACTTCCTATGCTTCCTGGCTGATGTTTTGGTCACTTTTGAATGCTGGCGGTGCTTTCACTCTAGTGGTAGCATGAGACGGAGTCTACAACCCACACAAGTGGCTCAGGTAATGCAGCTCATCCAGGATGGAACATCAATGCGAGCTGTGGCAAGAAGGTTTGCTGTGTCTGTCAGCGTAGTGTCCAGAGCATGGAGGCGCTACCAGGAGACAGGCCAGTACATCAGGAGACGTGGAGGAGGCCGTAGGAGGGCAACAACCCAGCAGCAGGACCGCTACCTCCGCCTTTGTGCAAGGAGGAGCACTGCCAGAGCCCTGCAAAATGACCTCCAGCAGGCCACAAATGTGCATGTGTCTGCTCAAACGGTCAGAAACAGACTCCATGAGGGTGGTATGAGGGCCCGACGTCCACAGGTGGGGGTTGTGCTTACAGCCCAACACCATGCAGGACGTTTGGCATTTGCCAGAAAACACCAAGATAGGGTGTTTGCTCTTCACAGATGAAAGCAGGTTCACACTGAGCACGTGACAGACGTGACAGAGTCTGGAGACACCGTGGAGAACGTTCTGCTGCCTGCAACATCCTCCAGCATGATCATTTGGCAGTGGGTCAGTCATGGTGTGGGGTGGCATTTCTTTGGGGGGCCGCACAGCCCTCCATGTGCTCGCCAGAGGTAGCCTGACTGCCATTAGGTACCGAGATGAGATCCTCAGACCCCTTGTGAGACCGTATGATGGTGCGGTTGGCCCTGGGTTCCTCCTAATGCAAGACAATGCTAGACCTCATGTGGCTGGAGTGTGTCAGCAGTTCCTGCAAGAGGAAGGCATTGATGCTATGGACTGGCCCGCCCGTTCCCCAGACCTGAATCCAATTGAGCACATCTGGGACATCATGTCTCGCTCCATCCACCAACGCCACGTTGCACCAGACTGTCCAGGAGTTGGCGGATGCTTTAGTCCAGGTCTGGGAGGAGATCCCTCAAGAGACCATCTGCCACCTCATCAGGAGCATGCCCAGGCGTTGTAGGGAGGTCATACAGGCACGTGGAGGCCACGCACACTACCGAGACTCATTTTGACTTGTTTTAAGGACATTACATCAAAGTTGGATCCGCCTGTAGTGTGGTTTTCCACTTTAATTTTGATTGTGACTCCAAATCCAGACCTCCATGGGTTGATAAATTTGATTTCCATTGATAATTTGTGTGGTTTTGTTGTCAGCACATTCAACTATGTAATGAAAAAAGTATTCAATAAGAATATTTCATTCATTCAGATCTAGGATGTGTTATTTTAGTGTTCCCTTTATTTTTTTGAGCAGTGTATATATAATCCAACTGCATTCTGTCCCCTATCAACACTAACTTTTGGTGCCAGAGAGAATGACAAAGCTCCTTGGATCCCAGTCACCGAGCGCCTGACTGGGCATTCCTTGGTCGGTTCCTTCTGTCATGCAGGGAATCCGATTTAACAGCGTCAGGAGAAATCATCGATGAGTGAACGGGTCCAGCAGTCTGGGAACCCAACTCCACTTCCTTCAGGGTAACCGGTAGTAGACAGAGACACCCTTCTGTGAAGGCAAAAAACACGGGGGTGCGAAGAAAAGGTGAAAGAGGACCCGGGAAAAGCAAAGGAATAAATTCTAATCAGGGAAAGGAAACAGAAGTTTATTAGGGAAGTGCTAAGTGGCAGAGCAGGATTGAAGAACGCCAGGGAGAAACAGGAAACGCAGTGTGCGTGGGTCAATAGAGAAGCTGATCAGTAGAAGCCACAAAGAAGGATTGCAAGACGACTAGCTTGATTAAGCCTCCGCCAAGTAGATCTCACTAGGTCAGGGTATTTAAGACTCCATATCTCCACCAATTCCAATATATCCATGACATTCATGATTTCCTTAAGTGCCTGAGGGTGATAGTTTGTAGTGTGATTTCCTTTATGGTCCCCAGAGGTATTTAAAACCGTATTAAAATCCCCCACCATAATAGACTAATGTTGCTTGCAGTTTACATGCATCTTAGCCAAATACATTTAAACTCAGTTTTAGAATTCCTGACACTTAATCCTAGTAAAGATTCCCAGTCTTAGGTCAGTTAGGATCATCCCTTTATTTTAAAAACGTGAAATGTCAGAATAATAGTAGAGAGAATGATTTAGTTCAGCTTTCATCACATTCCCAGTGTGTCAGAAGTTTACATACACTCAATTAGTATTCGGTAGCATTGCCTTTAAATTGTTTGACTTGGGTCAAACGTTTCATGGGTAGCCTCCTTGCTCGCACACGCTTTTTCAGTTCTGCTCACAAATTCTCTAAATGATAGAGGTCAGGGCTTTGTGAAGGCCAAACCAATACCTTGACTTTGTTGTCCTTAAGCCATTTTGCCACAACTTTGGAAGTATGCTTGGGGTCATTGTCCATTTGGAAGACCCATTTGTGACCAAGCTTTAACTTCCTGACTGATGTCTTAAAATATTGCTTCAATATATCCACATCATTTTCCTTCCTCATGAGGCCATCTATTTTGTGAAGTGCACCAGTCCCTCCTGAGTAAAGCACCCCCACAACAAGAGGCTGAGACCCCCGTGCTTCACGATTGGGATGGTGTTCTCCGGCTTGCAAGCCTCCCCCTTTTTCCACCAAACATAAATGGTCATTACGGCCTAACAGTTCTATTTTTGTTTCATCAGACCAGAAGACATTTCTCCAAAAAGTATGATTTTTGTCCAGATGTGCAGTTGCAAACAGTCTGGCTTTTTTAATGGCGGTTTTGGAGCAGTGGCTTCTTCCTTGCTGAGCGGCCTTTCAGGTTATGTCGATATAGGACTCGTTTTACTGTGGATGTAGATACTTTTGTACCCGTTTCCTCCAGCATCTTCACAAGTTCCTTTACTGTTGTTGTGGGATCGATTTGCACTTTTCGCACCAATGTACATTCATCTCGAGGAGAAAGAACGTGTCTCCTTCCTGAGCGGTATGACGGCTGCGTGGTCCCATGATGTTTATACTTGCGTACTATTGTTTGTACAGATGAACGTGGTACCTTCAGGCATTTAGACATTGCTCCCAAGGATGAACCAGACTTGTAGAGGTCGTCTACTATTTTTCTGAGGTCTTGGCTGATTTATTTTGAAGATCCCATGATGTCACAATGAGGCACTGAGTTTTAAAGTAGGCCATGAAATACATCCACAGGTTGTGTCAATTAGCTCAAATTATGTCAATTAGCCTATCAGAAGCTTCTAAAGCCATGACATTTTCTGGAATTTTCCAAGCTGTTTAAAACATCTTATGGATCAAATCGCGTTAGCGCGATCGATTTGACAACATCCGGTGAAATGGCAGAGCGCCAAATTCAAATTAAATTATTTAACTTTCAGAATCACAAGTGCAATACACCAAAATGAAGCTTAACTTCTTAATCCAGCCACCGTGTCAGATTTCAAAAAGGATTTACAGCGAAAGCAAACCATGCTATTATGTGAAGACAGCACCCCATCATACCAGCACATGACAATCACATTTCAACCCGCCAGGCGCGACAAAACTCAGAAATAACAATATAATTCATGCATTACCTTTGAAGATCTTCTGTTGGCACTCCAATATGTCCCAGAAACATCACAAATGGTCCTTTTGTTCGATTAATTCCATCATTATATCCCCAAAATGTCGGTTTATTTGGCGCGTTTAATTCAGAAAAGCACCGGTTCCAACTCCCCCAACATGACTACAAATGATCTAATATGTTATCTGTAAACTTGGTCCAAACTTTCCTTATCCAACGTCAGGTATTTTAAAACGTAAATAATCAATACAATTTAAGACTGGATAAACTGTGTTCAATAGCAGATAAAATGAATGTTGAGCGAGCTTCAGGTTGCGCGCCCCAAACAAAACAGTCCACTTGGCTCGACTCCCAGAAAGGAAAGGGCTCCTTCTTCCTTTCTCAAAGGAAAAACATTAACTCATTTCTAAAGACTGTTGGCATCTAGTGGAAGCTATAGGAACTGCAACCAGATGCCTCAAATCTAGTATCTCATAGAAAGCCAATTGAAAACAGTCATCTCCAACAACAAAAAATCCTGGATGGTTTATCCTCGGGGTTTCGCCTGCCAAATAAGTTCTGTTATACTCACATACATGATTTTAACAGTTTTAGAAACTTTAGTGTTTTCTATCTAAATCTACCAATTATATGCATATCACAGCTTCTGGGCCTGAGAAACAGGCAGTTTACTTTGGGCACGCTTTTCATCCGGACGTGAAAATACCGCCCCCTAGCCCAAAGATGTTAAAGGCACAGTCAATTTAGTGTATGTAAACTTCTGACCCACTGGAATTGTGATACTGTGAATTAAACATGAAATAATCTGTCTGTAAACAATTGTTGGAAAAATGATGTGTCAAGCACACAGTAGTGTTATCAAGAAATTTGTAGCGTGGTTGAAAAATGAGTTAATGACTCCAACCCAAGTGTATGTAAACTTCCGACTTCAACCTTATCTTCAAAGAAGCTTGGATCATCATCATTATTTGGACCGTATAGGTTAATAAGCAATATCTGTTTATTTTCCAATAACATATTTAAAATAATCCATCTACCTTGATATGTTTGGACAATTTGCACATTTGGATCAAAATTACTGTTAATTAATTTCACCCCTTTTGAATTTCTTTGCCAATGGGATAAATATATTTTTCTCCACCAGTCGTTTTTCCACAAAACTGAATCTAAAATTGTTGAGTTCCCTGTAAACAATAGTATATTCCTTCTCTTTTGGCCAGGTAAAGATTGATAGTCTTTTCTTATTATCTGCTAAGCCATTACAATTATAACTGGCTATACTCACTCCATCACTTAACATAAGACACGTTTCAATTATATTTATCTATACATGTTTGTAAACATACCATTAAAAAAAGTAACATGATGTTTGAGTGTCTATATAGCTGTACCATGATATTTGCATTGCTGATAAGCAAACCTCCTATTGGTTCCCACTATTCCACCACTAAAATCCTTCCTCATCCCGAGTTGGGTTGTCATCCCAATGTCCGGCAGCCCACCCCCAACCCCCCGGATCCCATAGCCCTGGAGAGACCGGGATCCATCGAAAAGAGCACACAGTGCCATCCATAAAACAGAAGCAGATCAACCGCCAAATGCATTTCCATTGCCCTCACCTCGATTTGAATTATATATAGCCTTTAAATATATTACATCCTGTTTCTTATTTTCCATAATTAGTTATTAACATTTGTAGTAATGTAGGCAATTTATGCAAACGATTTTTACCTCACTAGTCTCGCCATTACCAAAATGACATTATGGCAAGCAATTATTATTTTAGCAAACAATTCTTGTGAATCATCCTATATTGTCCCCAACACCTTTTACTCCCTCGCAACAGTTGTATAATACTAACACACTCAACCCCTTTCCCCCACAACAACCAAAGACTCAGATTCTCAACTGTTGCACCATCCCAGAGCCCACCTCAATAAAAGGTATTGATTTACAAATGCATATACAGTTGCAGCGGTGTGAGAAGGCCTGCAAAGCTGTGCCCCAAAAAATAAAAAGGAGATTTTTTAAAATTGTCGTCACATCCTAGATGGAGGTCAGATTTCCTCCCTTACCATGAAACACCCACAAGATGGTCCTCCGTAGTGACCATATTACCAAGCATCTCTGTGCAGCCAGACCTTTGATTTTGTGCCACAATTTGCCCCTTCTCTGAATGTCTGAGTGTGACCCCCCCACATGGGCTACTGCAGCTAGTGTTGCCAGCACTGCCACCCAACCAGAATCCCCACCGGCTAGGTACAAGTTCGTCAAGGATCTCATTAGCAGCTTTAAGAATTTCCTTGTATATTATGCTCTCCCTTCAGCGGGCTTTGCAGGACCAACCCTGCCAAGCAGAGTCAGAATCTTGAGGGGGCGGTGCTGCTCTAGGTCTCTGACTGCATTATGGCTGCATACAGAATGCTTACAGCAGGCCCATAAAACAGTTAGGGACTTCTCCTTAGTATTTGGGTCATTCAGATGGATGTCTAGGGTATTAGATTGTGGACTAGTCCATCAATATAGGATCAGCAATTATTTTTAAATCCCCATGACAGGACAATAAATTAAATATATTTTAAACACTGTTCCACCACATTAGGACAATAAATACATGTGTATCATTCATCATAAAATGTATATCCCACATCTGAGCAAAGTTGAAAGCTCTCACAACCCCTGCTCACAGCAATACATTGGTTCTGGTATATGCAACTATTTCCTTTCTCACTCAACACCACACTTTCCCAAAGATACTGTGCCTTCTGTTTACTGAGTTTCTCCACCATGTTGAATTAGTACTTTTGTGTTCCAATTAGTTAAATTTGAAGATAAAAAAAATATAGCTTTTCTGTTTGCTCCATATTTGCCTCCTCTATGAGAACTTTAATTTTTAAAATAGCCATGGAGTAGTCTGTGTCTCTGAACAACTGGTTACCAATATACAGTTTAATGACAACGAGAGCTACGCATTTCCCTTTCAATCTGTATTCCTTGAAAATTGGATATAGAACTTTACCCGCTCTAGAATTTACTTCGGTAACTGGTCCTTCATGCCTATTTTCATGCCAGCAAGTCTTTTACCCAGGCTTTTAACCATTATTTTATCTTTAAAGAAAGCAAATTTGACAACAAATGGGTGTTCATACCTCTGCCCGAAGCGGTGTACACATTCGAGTTGGATTTTGTCGATGGCTTCCCGTGGAATCTGAAGCGCTGTAAGGAGGAACTCAAACTACAGATTCAGGAACTTCTTTCTCTTGGATACCTGTAAGTACCAGATTCTCTGTCATGGACATAGTCTTTATGTCAAGTAAGGCTTCTCTCAGAACGGTGTTTGCCTTTTTAAGTTCATTAACTTCGGTTTCAATCTTACTGTCCCTTTGAGCTCGTTTGTGTCTTTCTACAATGTTGCAGCTTTATCGTCACTCATCTCGAGGCTTGCCTTCAACTCTTTTATATCCTTACTGACTTGTTCAAATATATCCAGTTTATCATTTATTGATTTTAACATGTCGGTTTCGACCTTTACCATTCCCGGTGGTGAAAATATTAAAATTGTCTGTCTGTAGAAGAGTCACGTTTTCATTTTGAAATAGATTTCCTGTCTTATTCTGTCATGTTTGGGTGTTGCTCGTTTTCCTAATATTTGTCAATACATTTCTCTAGTCTTATGATTTGTTTGGTGTTGTTATCCAGATTGAAGGTTATTACCCACCAGATTGTGTTCAGTCCACCATCTTTCCGCTTCTGTACAGACAAGTGGACAGACATGATTAGAACGTCTCTTCCTAGACATTCTGTCTTGACTCAGATCTTTCACTTAAAATGTATGCCAAGCAAAACAATGATTTCAGAGTTTAACAAACCTGCACAAGGACTACTTTTAACAATTTACACAACGATTTACAAAAACAGACTGATGAAAGAACTGTGCAGATGCAAAGTTTGTTAATAGAATTTCTGTCATATTTCCCTCAGTTTCTTACTTGACCACATTTTCCAAAAACTCTTAAAATCATACAAAAGATCTAGGAGAATTTAACAAGATTCCTGTATGTTCTACCCGGAACTGGTCAGTAATCCCTATGGCAGTAAATTCGCAAAGATTATTTAAAAATCTGACTTACATGGTTGGATAACATTTAGACATAACAGAAATGTTGCAAGTACTGCATTAAAATAAAACAGCTAAACCTTCTAAGGTCTCACATACATATTTCAAAGCGCTTGCATACCACTGACACATGCAACGTCACACTTATTGAAGAAAGACGCAAAGTCCGCCGCGAGGAGTAGCAAGTAGGAGAGGAGGGGAAGAGATAGAGGGACAGTTGGGGAGGAAGAGTAATGACTCCGATAACAGCAGTGAATCCAATTCATTATTAAGTGGAGACTACTCAATCGTTCTCATGACAGCACATTGGTAGTCAGTGACAAATATCAAAGCTAAGCAGGGCTTGGTTAAAATCCTGGATGGGAGACCAAACGCATAGCTGTACAGTTGAAGTCAGAAGTTTACATACACTTAGGTTGGAGTCATTAAAACTCGTTTTCAACCACTCCACAAATTTCTTGTTAAACGGTAGTTTTGGCAAGTCGGTTAGGGCATCTACTTGGTGCAGAACAAGTAATTTCTCCAACAATTGTTTACAGAGAGATTATTTCACTTATAACTCACTATCACAATTCCAGTGGGTCAGAAGTTTACATACACTAAGTTGACTGTGCCTTTAAACAGCTTGGAAAATTCCAGAAAATTATGTCGTCATGGCTTTAGAAGCTTCTGATAGGCTAACTGACATCAGTTAAGTCAATTGGAGGTATACCTGTGGATGTATTTCAAAGCCTACCTTCACACACAGTGCCTCTTTGCTTAACAGCATGAGAAAATCAAAAGAAATCAGCCAAGACCTCAGAATTTTTTTGTTGTTGACCTCCACAAGTCTGGTTTCTGTACAGCACTTTGAGATATCAGCTGATGTACGAAGGGCTATATAAATAAATTTGATTTGATTTGATTTGGTTCATCATTGGGAGCAAATGCCTGAAGGTATCACGTTCATCTGTACAAATAATAGTATGCAAGTATAAACACCATGGTACCACGCAGTCATACCGCTCAGGAAGCGGACACGTTCTGTCTCCTAGAGATGAACGTACTTTGGTGCGAAAAGTGAAAATCAGTCCCAGAACAGCAAAGGACCCCATGAAGATGCTGGAGGAAACGGGTACAAAAGTATCTATAGCCACATAACCTGAAAGGCCTACAGTTTGCAGCTGCACATCGGGACAAAGGTGGTACTTTTTGGAGAAATGTCCTCTGGTCTGATGAAACAAAAATAGAACTGTTTGGCCATAATGACCATCGTTATGTTTGGAGGAAAAAGGGGGGGGGGGGCTTGCAAGCAGAAGAACACCATCCCAACCGTGAAGCACAGGGGTGGCAGCATCATGTTGTGGGGGTGCTTTGCTGCCAGAGGGACTGGTGCACTTCACAAAATATATGGCCTCATGAGGGAAGGAAAATTATGTGGATATATTGAAGCAATATCTCAAGTAAATGTAAGACATCAGTCAGGAAGTTAAAGCTTGGTCGCAAATGGGTCTTCCAAATGGACAATGACCCCAAGCATATTTCCAAAGTTGTGGAAAAATGGCTTAAGGACAACAAAGTCAAGGTATTGGAGTGGCCAACACATCATCACTCAATCCTAAAGAAAATTTGTGGGCAGAACTGAAAAAGTGTGTGCAAGCAAGGAGACCTACAAACCTGACTCAGTTACACCAGCTCAGTCAGGAGGAATGGGCCAAAATTCACCCAGCTTATTGTGGGAAGCTTGTGGATGGCTACCAGAAACCTTTGACCCAAGTCAAACAATTTAAAGGCAATGCTACTTGAGTGTATGTAAAATTCTGATCCACTGGGAATGTGATGAAAAATAAAAGCTGAAATAAATCACTCTGCTATTATTCTGACATTTCACATTCTTAAAATAAAAGGGGTGATCCTAACTGACCTAAGACAGGGAACTTTTTACTAGGATTAAGTTAGTTAACAGTAACATCAGGGGTTGGAACCTGAACTATTTTCCATTAGTTTAGTTTTGAACGGAACCACAATTTTTTTCCCGTTCCACTCGTCCAACCAGCAAAATACATTCTGGTACCGGTTCAAAAAAAAGGAAAAAAAGGTGTTTATATCGTTTCTTTCAGTTTCATTTTTTAAACCTGTGAAATCAAGTTTATATTTAGCTCATTAAATTACTTTACCCATCAGTTCAGATGGACAAACAACTACCTTGCCTATAGCGCAAGATGCGACTGAAATTTTAGGGTGGGGAGAGAGCGAGAGAGAGTTCAGGAGTCTAGAAGCGCTGGGCATCTTGTTATGACATGCATTATCTGAATCAGGTCCACAGAATTATACCTAGGAGGAGCGGTTTCTAAGGAGAAACTTTGAATGTCCATTGAGCTAACTAGCTAGATCTACCGAGCTAACAAGCTTGTGTGTGCAGAGCAGCACCAGAACGAAAAACACATCTTACCTTTTGTAGTTAGTAAATCCAACGTATCCATACATATAGCATTGAAAAGGTTAATCTAGTCTTCTGTAGCTAATTTTTAAAAATCCCATTTTCTGAATAACGCTTGAAACGTAAGTACAGTAGCCTATCCTTCGGAGGGGGGAGGGGCCTAAACACGCTCTGTCAAAGATTTGCAGCTTGCAGGTCAACACTGGAATAACTTTTGTTACAGATTGAGGGTTTTGCATTGGTGCTTTGTTGCGTTTTTTTGTGGGACTAGAAAAAACGGATTGTAAAATAACGTTATTAACCGTTTCCCATGCTTTTAAAATAACGGGTCTGTTCCGGAACAGTACGGATCACCTTCGTTCCTGTTCAGTTTCTGTTAATTGAAACGTATTTTAATGTTCTGTTCCCTGAACTGGTTCCAACCTCTGACACATATACAAATACAATGACATAAGGCTAAATATATTAAGTCTTAGATACTAAATAGGATTGTTTGTGCCATACAAGATTCTTATTTGTTTTTCATTATAATTTTCCATGTGGGATATCTGTTCCGAATTAAGACTCAAAGATGTCTGCAGAAAGAATGGGGTGTCAGCTATGACATGACTCCTTGAGTTTGAAAACATCTATTTTGGTTATTGAACTAGAGTAAGTGAAGTGTCTTACACCTGGTAACAGAATAGAGGAAACTGAATTTCCTCATGGGTCCCTGTTCTGATTTGTATTCAGAAATGCATAATTATGGATATCAATGTAATTCTTTACATGGTGATTTATCCTAAATAGGTGATATATCCTAAATAATCCTATCATGATTATGTACCAATAAAACATTGTGATATAAAATGGTATCGCCCCCTTTTGGCCAACCAAATAAATGTTTATTTCATGAAAAATAAAACAAACGACCATTGGGCTATAGCACGAAATTGAATGCTACAACTGGACGAATCATGACAAAAGATAGTTGTTGAAAGAATTGGCAAATGCTAATTGCAGACAAATCTTATTTAATATTCCTTTCTGGTGGAGGAGTTTAAGCATGGAACACGTGTGTGGCACGCACGTGATGGAGCAGTGAGTCTGACGAGGAATGGTCTTAACATATTGAGTTAGGTTATAGATCATGGGCTGGATAGAAGCAGTCTACAGTCTTCAGAACTGGATAATAATTGCTTTATTTGGCCTAGGCATAGGCTAGACTTTCATTCTTGTTTTTTTTTAAAGCAGCAACACCTGCTTAAGAGAATTTGGCAGTAGTTCCAACCGGCCTCAACTGCAGACCACGTGTAACCATGCTAGCCCAGGATCTTCTTCACCTGGCGCCCACCCGTAGCTGCTCCCCTGCCCAGTCATGTAAAATCCATAGATCAAGGCCTAATGAACTTATTTCAAATGAACTGATTTCCTTATATGAACTGTAACTCAATAAAATCGTTGCAATTGTGTCATGTTGCGTTTCTATTTTTGTTCAGTATATTCTGGAGTGGACAACATGCGCAGGTAGTCTACTTTAAGTGATTCGTTTTACAATCTGATGAAAACATGCCTGGTTGTGTTCATGCCACATTAAACAAGGTAATAAGGTTTTTACTATTGGGGCGATCAAAAAACGTAGTGCACGTGCAATGTGGTTTGTGACTACAATAATTTCCCATTGTAGCAAATTCCATTGAATAAATCCCATGAACTATTTTTCAGAAATCTTGTTACTGATTTGGTAACATAATTTAGTTTAAATAACTTAATGATTAAACTAAAATGATTACCAGTAAAACAGTCTAATTGACAGGTCTACCTTAATTGTTACTTATGTGAACTTTTATTCCCTTCCCTCCTGAGACAAATTATAAAACATCTTAACGACCTGGGGTTTTTGGTAACGGAATTACAGGCACAGGGCAATTTATCTTAAATTTACTGAAGACGGGAGAAGAAGAAAAAACAAAATATAAGTGTTGATATTAATTAGCGGGGGTCGTTACTTAAAAGTACAACACAATATTTAATACCTTTTTTGACTTTCTGGTACTGTTTTCTAAGACTCCTTTTCAATCTGTTTGACAAAGAACATATGACTTTTGTTAGAGTTGCGTCAATTCAAATCTGGTATCAGGATAAATATGACAATGAGTCACCGATTGTATACTATGTATTTTTAATTAGCTAAGCAATAAGTGGTAAATGCAATTTTCGTATATACGGGCTCACTGTAATACCACGCAGGGCAGAACATAGAACTGACAAGACGTGTGTAAAACAGTATTCTTTATACTGTGATAGACAGTTCCAACCCGTCTGTTGGCCTATCACAGTAGAGACTGGGCGTGGTTTAAACTTGCTCAGCCTATTGCAGGCGCTCAGGCGGGTCCCCGCCTCTTGGCGTTTCTGTTGATAGATGTAAGTGTTGCTGTGAAGAACATCCATGCGCTCATACCGTTATCTCGCACCTGGCTCCTGTTATCTAACAAAAGACCGCTTGTTCTCGCAACACCCCGCTCTGAATGTGCCCCACTCCCAACTCATTGAACAGTTCCTGTCTTCATGCTACTTTTCCATAATGAGAAAGGCCAATGGCCTTGAAACTGTTAACAATGTTTCAAGTCAGCTATGTTGCATAACACATACTTACATACATCCACACAAGCCAACAGCAGATAATATTCAATGATATATATGGTAATGGCTATAGTGTAAAACACAGAAACCTCATACTTTGGACATACTTACGTTTTCCTAGACCAAACTCGAGTCCGAATGGCTTTGTAATTGGCAATTTCTTGCTCTCCTTTCCATCACGAAGAGGTGTAGTCTACATACGAATGCAAGGGCTCCTGTGTTGTTATAGGCTCGTCAAACTAAATACACAAGTGAAACGTTAGAACGCTAGTTAGCTCGTATACTACTTATGTTTCAGACTACCGTGAACGAAACAGGACACAACGTTGAACTTGCCTGTATATAGTAAATCGGGCTCAAACTCCCCTAACAACATGAAATCCCCTGTGTTTCCCCTGACATAAACGGCTACCTTTCAAACCTACGCCCTTGGGGGAATCCCCGCGGACATATTTGTCGTCAGGCAAGTTAGGGAAGTTTGCAACAATAAGCCCCTCAGCACTCGTTTTTAATGTTGGTTGTGGAGTCATTCTATCTAAAAAATAATAATAATAACATAGTCGCCTGTGCTTCCCCAGACATAACGGCTACGTTTCAAACTCATAACAGGCTGACTACAACGGCAAAATACATTTTGAAATCTATGTTATTCAATTATTGCTTGCACCAACGAGCATCTAAATTTCCAAGGACTAAAATAGAAAACAGTTATTTTTCTGACGCGATGCTGCAAGTCCTGCCTCTCCCATCTCCTCATTGGTTTATAGAAGCAGGAACCCACATGCCATCTGCTCATTGGTTATACCCACATGGGTGACTGAAAGACGAATGAGATCAGTGGCGGTAATGCACCTAATTTACGAAAGTTGCCAATCGTAATATAAAGTCAAGAGAAGAAAAAGCCTAGGGGGAGAGATGACTAGAAAATATTCGGTTGGCCGTTTTATGCATGGATTAATTGTCGGAGTAGAGGACCTTGTGCATTTCAGGTAAAATAACAACGCAATGTTTATATTCCAGGACAAATTAGCTAGCAAGTGCAAGCTAGCTAGCTAAATTATGATAACATTTTAATGCTTTTCGACCTGTCCCCAAATTAATATAATTGGTTCAGTTTGTTTTGATATTTTAACCTGCGCGTCGTGATCACGTTTGGTGTGGGCGAACAAAATACATTTATGCACGATGGCGCACGCACGCACGCAGCCGGTTTGGGTTCCGTGTTATGCCCTTGGGGGAATTGCCGGGGACATATTTGTCGTCAAAGTTTGCAACGTAAGCCCCTCAGCACTCGTTTTTAATAGAGTTTGCGAGTGAACAATTATGTTCACTTCGGGGCCTGAAATGCCCCATAATTCAATTCGCAATGATTGTGCATCCGCTAAGAAATGTCCACCAAAACTTAAAACCTCAACATACAAGTGTAAGTAAAAACGAATGTACATAAGTTAGAAATTCTGCTACTAATGCACAAACACGTCTTGTAAAAGTAAATATGCTTTTGTTTGGTTAGCTTTTGGAAATTGTACAAATAAAGCATTTTACTTCAGAAGTAGCTAGGCAGGCTAACATTAAATAGCTAATTAATTTGCTAGCTATCATACAGTAGATGTTTATTAAAAATGATATAGTAAATATAAGTAGACATGCAAACATAATTGACTGTACAGCATAAAGCAAGCTACAGGTGGCTGAAAACAACACATTCGTCAAGGGACGAATGAGTGACGAATTTCTGGGCAAGTACGGTCCATTTAAAATTAATTCGTTCCTCCCTCGTTTTTAATTTATTTTTAATTTAACAAACCTCAACAAACAAAAGAGGAATAGTCACATGCAAACAAGCATAACGTTGAAGTTGGAAGTTTACATACACTTAGGTTGGAGTCATTAAAACTCATTTTTCAACCACCACAAATTTCTTGTAAACAAACTATAGTTTTGGCAAGTCTGTTAGGACATCTACTTTGTACATGAATTATGGAATTTGTCCAATTTTACTGGGATTTTATCAACATCAAAATTACATTGAAGCAAAAATTCTAAACCACCAACAGAGTCAAATAAATACTTAGGGAAGACATTCCAAATACTGTTCTGGTTCTTAATATACTTCAGAATCAAATTTATTTTAAAAGTATTATTTAGAGTATTGAAATCTAAAACCTCAAGACCTCCTTGTTCTTCAAATCAAAATCAAATCAAATGTATTTATATAGCCCTTCATACATCAGCTGATATCTCAAAGTGCTGTACAGAAACCCAGCCTAAAACCCCAAACAGCAAGCAATGCAGGTGTAGAAGCACGGTGGCTAGGAAAAACTCCCTAGAAAGGCCAAAAACTAGGAAGAAACCTAGAGAGGAACCAGGCTATGTGGGGTGGCCAGTCCTCTTCTGGCTGTGCCGGGTGGAGATTATAACAGAACATGGCCAAGATGTTCAAATGTTCATAAATGACCAGCATGGTTGAATAATAATAAGGCAGAACAGTTGAAACTGGAGCAGCAGCGCAGTCAGGTGGACTGGGGACAGCAAGGAGTCATCATGTCAGGTAGTCCTGGGGCACGGTCCTAGGGCTCAGGTTCTCGAGAGAGAGAAAGAAAGAGAGAATTAGAGAGAGCATATGTGGGGTGGCCAGTCCTCTTCTGGCTGTGCCGGGTGGAGATTATAACAGAACATGGCCAAGATGTTAAATGTTCATAAATGACCAGCATGGTCGAATAATAGTAAGGCAGAACAGTTGAAACTGGAGCAGCAGCATGGCCAGGTGGACTGGGGACAGCAAGGAGTCATCATGTCAGGTAGTCCTGGGGCATGGTCTGGGGACAGCAAAGAGTCATCCTGTCAGGTAGTCCTGGGGCATGGTCCTAGGGCTCAGGTTCTCCGAGAGAGAGAAAGAAAGAGAGAAGGAGAGAATTAGAGAACGCACACTTAGATTCACACAGGACACCGAATAGGACAGGAGAAGTACTCCAAGATGTTAAATGTTATATTTTTTTTTTATATAGATATAACATTTACATTTAAGTCATTTAGCAGACGCTCTTATCCAGAGCGACTTACAAATTGGTGCATTCACCTTATGACATCCAGTGGAACAGTCACTTTACAATAGTGCATCTAAATCTTAAAGGGGGGGGGGGTGAGAAGGATTACTTTATCCTATCCTAGGTATTCCTTAAAGAGGTGGGGTTTCAGGTGTCTCCGGAAGGTGGTGATTGACTCCTCTGTCCTGGCGTCGTGAGGGAGTTTGTTCCACCATTGGGGGGCCAGAGCAGCGAACAGTTTTGACTGGGCTGAGCGGGAACCGTACTTCCTCAGTGGTAGGGAGGCGAGCAGGCCAGAGGTGGATGAACGCAGTGCCATTGTTTGGGTGTAGGGCCTGATCAGAGCCTGGAGGTACTGAGGTGCCGTTCCCCTCACAGCTCCGTAGGCAAGCACCATGGTCTTGTAGCGGATGCGAGCTTCAACTGGAAGCCAGTGGAGAGAACGGAGGAGCGGGGTGATGTGAGAGAACTTGGGAAGGTTGAACACCAGACGGGCTGCGGCGTTCTGGATGAGTTGAAGGGGTTTAATGGCACAGGCAGGGAGCCCAGCCAACAGCGAGTTGCAGTAATCCAGACGGGAGATGACAAGTGCCTGGATTAGGACCTGCGCCGCTTCCTGTGTGAGGCAGGGTCGTACTCTGCGGATGTTGTAGAGCATGAACCTACAGGAACGGGCCACCGCCTTGATGTTAGTTGAGAACGACAGGGTGTTGTCCAGGATCACGCCAAGGTTCTTAGCGCTCTGGGAGAAGGACACAATGGAGTTGTCAACCGTGATGGCGAGATCATGGAATGGGCAGTCCTTCCCCGGGAGGAAGAGCAGCTCCGTCTTGCCGAGGTTCAGCTTGAGGTGGTGATCCGTCATCCACACTGATATGTCTGCCAGACATGCAGAGATGCGATTCGCCACCTGGTCATCAGAAGGGGGAAAGGAGAAGATTAATTGTGTGTCGTCTGCATAGCAATGATAGGAGAGACCATGTGAGGTTATGACAGAGCCAAGTGACTTGGTCTATAGCGAGAATAGGAGAGGGCCTAGAACAGAGCCCTGGTGGACACCAGTGGTGAGAGCGCGTGGTGAGGAGACAGATTCTCGCCCCGCCACCTGGTAGGAGCGACCTGTCAGGTAGGACGCAATCCAAGCGTGGGCCGCGCCGGAGATGCCCAACTCGGAGAGGGTGGAGAGGAGGATCTGATGGTTCACAGTATCGAAGGCAGCCGATAGGTCTAGAAGGATGAGAGCAGAGGAGAGAGAGTTAGCTTTAGCGGTGCGGAGCGCCTCCGTGATACAGAGAAGAGCAGTCTCAGTTGAATGACTAGTCTTGAAACCTGACTGATTTGGATCAAGAAGGTCATTCTGAGAGAGATAGTGGGAGAGCTGGCCAAGGACAGCACGTTCAAGAGTTTTGGAGAGAAAAGAAAGAAGGGATACTGGTCTGTAGTTGTTGACATCGGAGGGATCGAGTGTAGGTTTTTTCAGAAGGGGTGCAACTCTCGCTCTCTTGAAGACGGAAGGGACGTAGCCAGCGGTCAGGGATGAGTTGATGAGCGAGGTGAGGTAAGGGAGAAGGTCTCCGGAAATGGTCTGGAGAAGAGAGGAGGGGATAGGGTCAAGCGGGCAGGTTGTTGGGCGGCCGGCCGTCACAAGACGCGAGATTTCATCTGGAGAGAGAGGGGAGAAAGAGGTCAGAGCACAGGGTAGGGCAGTGTGAGCAGAACCAGCGGTGTCGTTTGACTTGGCAAACGAGGATCGGATGTCGTCGACCTTCTTTTCAAAATGGTTGACAAAGTCATCTGCAGAGAGGGAGGAGGGGGGGAGGAGGATTCAGGAGGGAGGAGAAGGTGGCAAAGAGCTTCCTAGGGTTAGAGGCAGAAGCTTGGAATTTAGAGTGGTAGAAAGTGGCTTTAGCAGCAGAGACAGAAGAGGAAAATGTAGAGAGGAGGGAGCGAAAGGATGCCAGGTCCGCAGGGAGGCGAGTTTTCCTCCATTTCCGCACGGCTGCCCGGAGCCCTGTTCTATAACTGTTCTACAGTGTCAAAAGCTTTATAAAAATCAACAAACATAAGAAAACTATCATCAAGGATGAGGTCATTATCGTCAATCATATCTAAGATCAACCTGATGTTATTACTAATGTGTCGACATGCATAAAACCAGATTGTTCTTCATCAATTATATGATGCAAGCCTTGTTTCAGCCTCTTAGCAAATACAGGGGCAAATAATTTCCCATCATTAATCAACGGGCTAATGGATTCCTTCCTTGCTCCCTCGCCCTGCAAGTGAAAATTCGTCAGACGTCATGATACCTCATCAGTTGGGGGCTGAGGGGAGAGGGTGTGTCTGTTATGTGTTTGGAATGCTGCCATAAAGTAGCGCCGCTGTCCAACGGGGTAACCCAGACACGTTACAGGGACTATAGATTCCGTTCAATATTTTGGCCAAATTTCATATTCACAAATGTCAATTTACCATCAAAACACCACATTTTATTACCTTGCAAAAAGAAATGTAACTATATTTTAAGACAAGTAAATACTCTACCAACAAAAAAAGCTGTTTGAATTCTGTGTATGTCCCTTAAGATTCTTGTGTAATGTGATATTATACCCCCTAGCCCAAATGTCCGTTGTATATTCTTTATATATACACTTGTGTTCCCCATGTACTTTTTGTATTGATTTGTTCTTAATAAAAATAAATAGTTTTGTCACCAGCATTCTTCTTCTTCAATGAGGTTTAATGGTGATTGGCATCCAATAAATGTTTCACATCCACCACCTACTAGACTGGGGTACAACTCCCTTATACTATACTTAAAAAATAAAAATACAATACCCTACCATCTAACACTACCCCCCCCAAAAAGTATATATGAAAAAAAGTGCACCATTCTACTCCACTATTTAAATCTATTTATTCCTACCTCAGGCACACAACTGGAAAGGATGGGACACCACCACCTAACACACCCTGTAACTCTTCTGATGTCAAGTCTCGCACACCCTAATACCTCTCTGCAGCTGTCACCACAACCTCAATTTTCTGCGACTTACGTTCCTGCAGTACAGTTAAAAATCCAATCTTACTGAAAGATATCACCTGTTGGCCTATCCCTCTGTACTGGTACAAATCTACTACTCACACCCCTCCTCTCAAGATCCCTCCTCCTTGTCTCATCTTCTTCTACTTTCTTCGCTGCCTCAATCCTGGAAACCTCAACCTACCTCTCTCGCACGGGACATTTCTGATCCCCAGCCCCATGGGCACCCCTACAATTAACACCTACCCCTACTTTCCCCAATGCTACACATTCCTTAGTCTCATGCCCTTCTGCATACTTCTCACACCTAGGAACCTCCCTCCTACAAACTGCTGCCACATGCCCATAGGCTTGACAACTCTAACAACGTAATGTATTCGACACAAAAGCTTGCACAGGATAACTTATACTGTATATCCTATCATCACATTGTTGAGCAAAGACTCACAGTGGCGCCCTTTTCATGAGAGCAAAATAATTCACATTAGTTTAAAGCGGAGCGCCTTCTCCCTCTGACCAGCAGAAACAATGATCACAAGACCACTTCTGGTTACCCTCACCGAAAACTCTGTTTTGACCCACCCTGAAACTACAAAGAGATCAGCCAATTGGCAAGGGTCCACTTTTTCCAAAAACCCTGCGCATGCAGGCATTTAAAACTTGACCTGATTTTTTTTCAAAGATATAGACACACACACAGTACAAGTCAAATGTTTGGACACACCTGCTCATTCAAGGCCTTTTCTTTACTTGACCATTTTCTACATTGTAGAATAATAGTGAAGACATTAAAACTATGAAATAACATATGGAATGATGTAGTAACCATGTAATAACCAAAAAAGCATTAAACAAATCTAAATATATTTAAATATATTTTATATTCTTCAAAGTAGCCACCCTTTGCCTTGATGACAGCTTTGCACACTCTTGGTATTCTAGCAACCAGCTTCACCTGGAATGCTTTTCCAGCAGCCTTGAAGGAGTTCCCACATTTGCTGGGCACTTGTTGGTTGCTTTTCCTTCACTCTGCGGTCCAACTCATCCCAAACCATCTCAATTGGGTTGAGGTCAGGTGATTGTGGATGCCAGGTCATCTGATGCAGCACTCCATCACTCTCCTTCTTGGTCAAAAAGCTCTTACACAGCCTGAAGGTGTGCTGGGTCACTGTCCTGTTGAAAAACAATGACCATATGGGATGGCGTATTGCTGCAGAATGCTATGGTAGCCATGCTGGTTAAGTGTGCCTTGAATTCTAAATAAATCACAGACAGTGTCACCAGCAAAGCACCATCACACCTCCTCCTCCATGCTTCATGGTGGGAACCCCACATGCGGAGATCTTCCATTCACCTACTCTCCGTCTCACAAAGACACAATGGTTGGAACCAAAAATCTCAAATTTGGACTCATCAGACCAAAGGACAGATTTCCACCGGTCTAATGTCCATTGCTCGTGTTTCTTGGCCTAAGCAAGTCTCTTGTTATTATTGTTGTCCTTTAGTAATGGTTTATTTGCAGTAATTGACCATGAAGGCCTGATTCACACTGTCACCTCTGAACAGTTGATGTCTGTTACTTGAACTCTGTGAAGCATTTAGTTGGGCTGCAATTTCTGAGGCTGGTGACTCTGATGAACTTATCCTCTGCAGCAGAGGTAACAACTGGGTCTTCCTTTCCTGTGGCGGTCCTCACGAGAGCCAGTTTCATCAAAGCGCTTAGCGCTTGATGGTTTTTGCGACTGCATTTGAAGAAATGTTCAAAGCTCTTAATTTTCCCGGATTGACTGACCTGCATGTCTTAAAGTAATGCGGGACTGTCAATTCTATTTGCTTATTTGAGCTGTTCTTGCCATAATATGGACTTGGACTTTTACCAAATAGGGCTATCTTCTGTATACCAACCCTATCTTGTCACAACACAACTGATTGGCTCAAAAGCATTAGGAAGAAATTCCACAAATGTACTTTTAATAAGGCACACCTGTTTAAAAAAAATGCATTCCAGATGACTACCTCTTGAAGCTGGTTGAGAGAATGCCAAGTGTGTGCAAAGCAGTGGTATTTCATAGTTCTCATGTCGAAACTATTATTATACAATGTAGAAAATAGCAAAAATAAAGAAAAATCGTGGAATGAGTACGTGTGTCCAAACTTGACTAGTTGTGGCCAAAAGTTTTGAGAATGACACAAATATTAATTTCCACAAAGTTTGGTGCTGCGTCAGTGTCTTTAGATATTTTTGTCAGATGTTACTATAATGTTACTATAATAATGTTACTACTATAATTACAAGCATTTCATAAGTGTCAAAGGCTTTCATTGACAATTACATGAAGTTGATGCAAAGAGTCAATATTTGAAGTGTTGACCCTTCTTTTACAAGACCTCTGCCATCCGGCCTGGCATGCTGTCAATTAACTTCTGGGCCACATCCTGACTGATGGCAGCCCATTCTTGCATAATCAATGCTTGGAGTTTGTCAGAATTTGTGGGTTTTCGTTTGTCCACCCGCCTCTTGAGAATTGACCACAAGTTCTCAATGGGTTTAAGGTCTGGGGAGTTTCCTGGCCATGGACCCAAAATATCAATGTTTTGTTCCCCGAGCCACTTAGTTATCACTTTTGCCTTGTTGCAAGGTGCTCCATCATGATGGAAAAGGCATTGTTTATCACCAAACTGTTCCTGGATGGTTGGGAGAAGTTGCTCTCGGAGGATGTGTTGGTACCATTCTTTATTCATAGCTGTATTCTTAGGCAAAATTGTGAGTGAGTCCACTCCCTTGGCTGAGAAGCATCCCCACACATGAATGGTCTCAGGATGCTTTACTGCTGGCATGACACAGGACTGATGGTAGCGCTCACCTTGTCTTCTCCGGACAAGCTTTTTTCCAGATGCCCCAAACAATCAAGAAGGAAATTCATCAGAGAAAATTACTTTACCTCAGCCCTCAGCAGTCCAATCCCTGTACCTTTTGCAGAATATCAGTCTGTCCCTGATGTTTTTCCTGGAGAGAAGTGTTTTTTTTGCTGCCCTTCTTGACCCCAGGCCACCCTCCAAATGTCTTTGCCTCACTGTGCGTGCAGATGCACTCACACCTGCCTGCTGCCATTCCTGAGCAAGCTCTGTACTGGTGGTGCCCCGATCCTGCAGCTGAATCAACTTTAGGAGACTGTCCTTGCTGAAGCCTTCTTCACAACAATTGAACCACTCTCCTTGAAGTTCCTGATGATCCGATAAATGGTTGATTTAGGTGAAATCTTACTGACAGAAATATCCTTGCTTGTGAAGCCCTTTTTGTGTAAAGCAATGATGACGGCACGTGTTTCCTTGCAGGTAATCATGGTTGACAGATGAAGAACAATGATTCCAAGCACCATCCTCCTTTTGAAGCTTCCAGTCTATTCAAACTCAATCAGCATGACAGAGTGATCTCCAGCCTTGTCCTTGTGAACACTCACACTGTCATGTTTTGTCATATATTGTCATGTCTTGTCCCTGTGCTTTCTCTTTTATTCGTTTCCCCCTGCTGGTCTTATTAGGTTTCTTTCCCTCTCTCTCTATCCCTCTCTCTCTATCCCTCTCTCTCTCTATCGTTTCGTTCCTGCTCCCAGCTGTTCCTCATTCTCCTAACTACCTCGTTTACTCTTTCACACCTGTCCCCTATTTTGCCCTCTGATTAAGTCCCTATTTCTCTCTCTGCTTTCTGCGTCTGTCCTTGTCGGATCCTTGTTTGATGTTTGCTGTACTGTGTCCTTGTTCCGTCCTGTCGTGTTTTTGCCTTCTTCAGATGCTGCGTGTGAGCAGGTGTCTATATCAGCTACGGCCTGCGTCTTCCCGAAGCGACCTGCAGTCTGTGGTCGCATCTCCTGTTGTTCCCCTCTACTGACTAGAGGGTTTCAGTTCTCCTGTTTTGACTTTACCTGTGATAGTATCCAGGATTATCGTTTTTGTTAAAGACTGGAATAAACTCTGTTTCTGTTAAGTCGCTTTTGGGTCCTCATTCACCTGCATGACACACACTTGTGTTAACAAGAGAATCACTGACATGTCAGCTGGTCCTTTTGTGGCAGGGCTGAAATGCAGTGGAAATGGTTTTTGGGGATTCAGTTCATTTGCATGGCAAGGAGGGACTTTGCAATTAATTGCAATTCATCTGATCACTCTTCATAACATTCTGGAGTATATGCAAATTGCCATCATACAAACCGAGGCAGCAAACTTTGTGAAAATTAATTTGCGTCATTGTCAAAACTTTTGGCCACGACTGTATATACAGTTGAAGTCAGAAGTTTACATACACCTTAGCCAAATACATTTAAACTCAGTTTTTCACAATTCCTGACATTTAATCCTAGTACAAATTCCTTGTCGTAGGTCAGTTAGGATCACCATTTTATTTTAAAAATGTGAAATGTCAGAATAATAGTAGAGAGAATTATTTATTTAAGCTTTTATTTCATTCATCACATGCCCAGTGGGTCAGAGGTTTACATACACTCAATTAGTATTTGGTAGCATTGGCTATAAATTGTTTAACTTGGGTCAAATGTTTTGGGTAGCCTTCCACAAACTTCCCACAATAACCTGGGTGAATTTTGGCCCATTCCTCCTGACAGAGCTGCTGTAACTGAGTCAGGTTTGTAGACATCCTTGCTCGCACAAGTTTTTTTCAGTTCTGCCCACAAATTTTCTATAGGATTGAGGTCAGGGCTTTGTGAAGGCCAAACCAATACCTTGACTTTGTTGTCCTTAAGCCATTTTGCCACAACTTTGGAAGTATTATTGGGGTCATTGACCCCATTTGAAGACCCATTTGTGACCAAGCATTAACTTCCTGACTGATGTCTTGAGATGTTGCTTCAATATATCCACATAATTTTCCTTCTCTCATGATGCCATCTATTTTGTGAAGTGCACCAGTCCCTCCTGGAAGCAAAGCACCCCCATAACATGATGCTGCAACCCCTAGTGCTTCACGGTTGGGATAGTGTTCTTCGGCCTCCCCTTTTTCCTCCAAACATAACGATGGTCATTATGGCCAAATAGTTCTATTTTTGTTTCATTAGACAAGAGAACATTTCTCCAAAACGTACAATCTTTGTCACCATGTGCAGTTGCAAACCGCAGTCTGGCTTTTTTATGGCGGTTTAGGAGCAGTGGCTTCTTCCTTGCTGAGTGGCCGATATAGGACTCGTTATACTGTGGATATATAGTGGGGCAAAAAAGTATTTAGTCAGCCACCAATTGTGCAAGTTCTCCTACTTAAAAAGATGAGGCCTGTAATTTTCATCATAGGTACACTTCAACTATGACAGACAAAATGAGAAAAATCCAGAAAATCACATTGTAGGATTTTTAATTTATTTATTTGCAAATTATGGTGGAAAATAAGTTGGTCAATAACAAAGGTTTATCTCAATACTTTATTATGGTTGGCAATGACAGAGGTCAAACGTTTTCTGTAAGTCTTCACAAGGTTTTCATACACTGTTGCAGGTATTTTGTCCCATTCCTCCATGCAGATCTCCTCTAGAGCAGTGATATTTTGGGGCTGTTGCTGGGCAACACGGACTTTCAACTCCCTCCAAAGATTTTCTATGGGGTTGAGATCTGGAGACTGGCTAGGCCACTCCAGGACCTTGAAATGCTTCTTACGAAGCCACTCCTTCGTTGCCCGGGCGGTGTGTTTGGGATCATTGTCATGCTGAAAGACCCAGCCACGTTTCATCTTCAATGCCCTTGCTGATGATAGGCTTTGTTACTTTGGTCCCAGCTCTCTGCAGGTCATTCACTAGGTCCCCCTGTGTGGTTCTGGGGTTTTTGCTCACCGTTCTTGTGATCCTTTTGACCCCACGGGTTGAGATCTTGCCTGGAGCCCCAGATCGAGGGATCCATTTCCTAATTGCTCCCACAGTTGATTTCTTCAAACCAAGCTGCTTTCCTTGCAGATTCAGTCTTCCCAGCCTGGTGCAGGTCTACAATTTTGTTTCTGGTATCCTTTGACAGCTCTTTGGTCTTGGCCATAGTGGAGTTTGGAGTGTGACTGTTTGAGGTTGTGGACAGGTGTCTTTTATACTGATAACAAGTTCAAACAGGTGCCATTAATACAGGTAACGAGTGTGATTTTCTGGATTTTTTCTTCTTCTCATTTTGTCTGTCATAGTTGAAGTGTACCTACCTACTTCTGTACCTGTTTCCTCCAGCATCTTCACAAGGTCTTTTGCTGTTGTTCTGTGATTGATTTGCACTTTTCGCACCAAAGTACGTTCATCTCTAGGAGACAGAACTAGGAGTCTCCTTCCTGAGCGGTATGACGGCTGCGTGGCCCCATGGTGTTTACATTTCCGTACTATTGTTTGTGCAGATGAACATGGTACCTTCAGGCGTTTGGAAATTGCTCCCAAGAATGAACCAGACTTGTGGTCTACAATTATTTTCTGAGGTCTTGGCTGATTTCTTTTAATTTTCCCATGATGTCAAGCAAGCACTGAGATTGAAGGTAAGCCTTGAAATAGATCCACAGGTACACCTCCAATTGAGTCAAATTATGTAAATTAGAAGTGTCTAAAGCCATGATGTCATTTTCTAGAATTTTCCAAACTGTTTAATGGCAGTCAACTTAGTGTATGTAAACTTCTGACCCACTGGAATTGTGACATTGAGTTATAAGTACAATAATGTCTGTAAACAGTTGTAAAAATGACTTGTGTCATGTACAAAGTAGATGTCCGAACCGACTTGCCAAAACGATATTTTGTTAACAAGAAATTTGTGGAATGGTTGAAGAACGAGTTTTATTGACTCCATCATAAGTGTATATAAACTTCCGACTTCAACTGTATAAATGGCATTTAATGAACACGTACATTACCGGTGAAAAGTTGAAACACCTACTCATTCAAAAGGTTGTTCTTTACTTTGACTCTTTTCTACATTGTAGAATAATAGTGAAGACATCAAAACTATGAAATAACACATGAAATCATATAGTAACGAAAAAAAGTGAAAATATATTTTAGATTCTTCAAATAGCCACGCTTTGATGACAGCTTTGCACACTCTTGGCATTCTCTCAACCAGCTTCCAGGTAGTCACCTGGAGTGGATTTTCATTAACAGGTGTGCCTTAATATAAGTTCATTTGTGGAATTTCTTTCCTTCTTAATGCGTTTGAGCCAATCAGTTGTGTTGTGACAAGGTAGGGTTGGTATACAGAAGATAGCCCTATTTGGTTAAAGATCAAGTCCATATTATGGCAAGAACAGCTCAAATAAATAAGCAAAGAGAAACGACAGCCCCTCATTACCTTAAGACATGCAGGTCAGTCAATCCGGAAAATTTCAATAACTTTTAAAATTTCTTCAAATGCAGTCGCAAAAACCATCAAGTGTTATGATGAAACTGGCTCTTATGAGGGCCGCCATAGGAAAGGAAGACCCAGAGTTACCTCTGCTGCAGAGGATATGTTCATTAGAGTTACCAGCCTCAGAAATTGTAGCCCAAATAAATGCTTCACAGAGTTCAAGTAACAGACACATCTCAACATCAACTGTTCAGAGGAGACAGTGTGAATCAGGCCTTCATGGTCAAATTTCTGCAAAGAAACCAATACTAAAGGACACCAATAAGAGACTTGCTTGGGCTAAGAAACACAAGCATTGGACGTTGGAAATTTGAGTCCAAATTTGAGATTTTTGGTTCCAACCGCCTTATCTTTGTTAGACGCGGTGTGGGTGAACGGATGATCTCCGCATGTGTATTTCCCACCATAAAGCATGGAGGAGGTGGTGTTATGGTGCTTTGCTGGTGACACGGTCTGTGATTTACTTAGAATTCAAGGCACACTTAACCAGCATGGCTACCACAGCATTCTGCAGCGATATGCCATCCCATCTGCTTTGCGGGACTATAATTTGTTTTTCAACAGGACAATCAATCAATCAAATGTATTTATAAAGCCCTTCTTACATCAGCTGATGTCAAAGTGCTGTACAGAAACCCAGCCTCAAACCCCAAACGGCAAGCAACGCAGGTGTAGAAGCACCTCCGTTCTGTATAAGGGCTATTTTACCAAGAAAGAGAGTGATGGAGTACAGCATCAGATCACCTGGCCTCCACCATCCCCCGACCTCAACCCAATTGAGATGGTTTGAGATGTGTCGGACCGCAGAGTGAAGGAAAAAAAGCCAGCAAGTGCTCGGCGTATGTGGGATCTCCTTCAAGACTATTGGAATAGCATTCCAGGTGAAGCTGGCTGAGAGAATGACAAAAGTGTGCAATGCTGTCATCAAGGCAAAGGATGGCTATTTGAATAATAACAAATACATTTAGATTTGCTTAACACTTTTTTGGTTACTGCATGATTCCATGTGTGTCATTTCATAGTTGAGGGCTTCACTATTATTCTCCAATGTAGAAAATAGTAAAAATAAAGAAAAAAAACTATGAATTAATAGGTGTTCTGAAACTTTTGACCGGTAGTGTACTTTTTCTAATATATTACCATCTGTCAAGTTACCCTAAAACTTGTGACTACAGTGAATTCGATCTAAAATGTCAACAATATCCCACTCAAATGACATAACTGATTATAGCCCTACACCTGGTCTGGTACTTCTAAGTACAGTATGTCATGTTATAAGAGTGATTTTATACTGCATGAGAAGGGAGATAGTCAGCCTTGTACTATTCACTAACCAGTCAGGCACTGGACCTCCAAATGTCATAGGCTTATCAATTGATCTCCTGACAGTGCAGAAGGTGGGGCACACTTCCAATCATCTTTGGGTTTATGTTTTGACAAATATTTGATTATTTTGTACAAATGTGCAGGCCAATAATCCTTATACTCTTGTATCATTATTTACATTTCAGAAAGCCCATTAGTTTGTTTAATTAAAAATAAAGTAAAATAAACGAAATTGTGACAAAATATTGTTTCAAGCACAATTTCCCAAATGAGTTATTGCAGCTTGAAAAATAGACTTTAATAATATGGCATATACAGAGATGCATTCATACCTTCAATAGGGTCACATAGGCACTGCAGTGTTAGTACAGTACAGAGTCAGACATTACAAGCCATACCTGAAAGGAGAGTACTTTAAAGATCCATAGACTACTGTAGGCTGAGGAAAGCAAGATTATGACCATCCCATTTTTAGAGTGAATTTAGACTTTAGACTGAATTTCATTCAAAAGGGCAACCCCTGCGGAGTACATTTCTGACATGTCTCATCGGCATAATTAGATGGACAACATGAAGGTGGATATGCATGACTTTTTAGGGCACAATGAGTAACTCCGTGTCTCTACAATACACGTCTGTCCATCCATTGTCAACGTTTAACATTGTGTCGTGTCCCTTTTGGTCCAGAAAAGAGGCTCCTATGTGTCAGCATCAATCCTGTGAGCTACATGAGGTAAAAAAAGAAAAGAAATAACAAAACCAAGAACAAATCTATGAAACACATTCAATTGCAAATCTTGAATACAAATACACTGTATTTTAAGAAATGTAACTGATTTAGTTGAGCAGACACATTGATAAGGCTACCTACATTGTTTTGGTATCCTGAGTGCTTCCCCATCAGGGGAGAGAACTTGATGCATCACCCCCCCGGAACTGATACAGGACTTTCAGGCTCTTCTCCTCCCCCACACAGGGGTCATAGAACCCAGGTAATCCAGTCTGGGAGAACAACACAATAACATTTGTCATCATCACAGACCTGTTAACACTACTTTCTACACCTAAGGTGGTTTATAGTTTCAAGGTGAGTTTCTGTAATCACACAATTGCAGTAGCATTAGCAGTACCATGATCAGTATCATATACCGAAAAATGTTAACCAACACATTACTCAACTGACATTTTGCATTCAGTCATGCAAAAACATGTTTTTTTTTTAAGAGGGAATTTTTTTATTCAGACATTCAGGGCAACCGAGCTATGATAGAGTTAGTCCAATAACTATAGCTTTATACCTTTGTAGCCTCAGTGAGGATGAGCTTGGAGTCCTTCACCAAGCATTGCAGTGGAACAGACACATCAATGACCTTTGCCCGCTCATGCCTCCGACTGTTGTCGGTCACAAACTTGCCATACCAAGCGTTGAGGATGATGAGACCTGATCCAGGACATAACATCCTGTCAGCATGTTGAGTCAATCAACTAGTTTGATATATTTTCTAATGTTTTCTTATACTGATCATTCTGGTGCTGACAGAAGCCCATTTACTTACCCATTCTGGATTCCTCAGTTTCAATGATCCTGCGCACAGACTCCTGCATTAGCAAAACCTTCAGAAGAGAAATGTCAGATTTGCTAAAATTCACACAAAAAAGGAGACCAATAGAGCATCCAGTCCTAGTGTTTTAATCATGTATAAGAAATGTATTTGCTTGACACCAATATACATTATGTACGTCTATGAGGAGAAGTTGTTTCTGTATGTCTATAAGGAGACATCATGCACTCACAGCAGATTCTGCCTCCTGCTTTTTCCTAGCAATGTCCGAGGCTGAACTCTCCCGGTGCTTCTCTAGGTCCCTATACAGTGGAGAGGAATAATGGAATAATTAGGAGAGCTTCACAAGATTTCATTGCACACAATTTTTTTTACTTTTACTTCTTACTTCTATTAGTAAAGCCAAGCTAGGATGCTGTAAGGCCATCACACACTATCCATTATGTGTTTTAGGTAGGTTGACAGAAAGTAGTACGTATGCATTTTGAGCAATTGAAATACTGTCAGAGTGACACAGACTAACATTAACTGTAGATAAGTGGGCAATCTTACTGTTCCTGCTGGGCATGCACGTAGGGCCTTATGATAAGTCTATGGATAGCGAGGTAGAAGACGAGTGGTCCAACCGTGGCGTAGAACACTGCACTGGGCAGGAGCTGGTCAGTCAGATGGATGGGGAAGAAATATGTCTGGCTGGCACGGTTCAGCCTGCACAAATAAGATGCATCAACAATAACCCTTTTCGATCCAAACATTTTTATGAGAGTTAAATACCTGAATATAAAAAAAGTATAACTTTCAGTAAACTCTAAATGTCGACAGAACCAGATACGCTTGACAGGTGTGGATATTTTTTGGGTTGGTGAAATAGATCATACAACAAATGGCAGTGTAAATGTTTTCTTGCGCATTTGGTGATATTTTTTTCTATGTGGCAGTAAACTTGCCGCAGTCACCGTTAGCAGTGTTGTGGGGTCCCCCCACTACGACTTGGAAAAACGTTGAGTTTTAGGGTACATACGAAATAAGTAATAATGAACATCACAGGGTGCTGAAAGTGCATGGTGATGAGCTTAATGCTCCTTTCCAATAAATATTGGGGGTCTTCATTTGTATGCTGGTGACATGATGATGGCTGCCAATTGGCAAATGATCTTGCTGTTATCCATAATCTACCCTCTTCACTGGATCTGCAAACTTTTGGCTAGAGTGCAAGTATCAAGACCAGAGTAGACACGTGCTATTTATTGCAGACATTTTGTGCCAAAACCATCAACAGAGTTGGGATGGAAACAGAGAGCACTGTTTTTTATTTGGGCTATGTCATTACGCACAGCCTTTTATTAGCAAATGTATTCAAAATAAAAAACTGAAATACAACATTTACCTAAGTATTCAGACCTTTTACTCAGTACTTTGTTGAAGTACCTTTGGCAGTGATTACAACCGTGAGTCTTCTTGGATATGACGCGACAAGCTTGGCACACCTGTATTTGGGGAGATTCTCCCATTCTTCTCTGCAGATCCTCCCAAACTCTGTCAGGTTGCACAGCTATTTTCAGGGCTCTCCAGAGATGTTTGATCGGGTTCAAGTTCAGACTCTGGCTGGGCCACTCAAGGACATTCAGAGACTTGTCTCAAAGACACTCCTGCATTATCTTAGCTGTGTGCCTATAGTCGTTGTCCTGTTGAAAGGTGAACATTTGCCCCAGTCTGAGGTCCTGAGCGCTCTGGAGCAGGTTTTCATCAAGGATCTCTCTGTACTTCGCTCAGATCATCTTTCCCTCAATCCTGACTAGTCTCCCAGTACCAGAAAACATCCCCAAAGAATGATGTTGCCGCCACCATGCTTCACTGTAGGGATTATATCGGCCAGGTGATGAGCATGCCTGGTTTCCTCCAGATGTGATGCTTGGCATTCAGGCAAAAGAGTACAATCTTGGGTTCATCAGGCCATAGAATCTTGTTTCTCATGGTCTGAGAGTCTTTTAGGTGTCTTTTGGAAAACTCCAAGTGGGCTGTCATGTGTCTTTTACTGAGGAGTGGCTTCCGTCTGGCCACTACCGTAAAAGGACTAAAGGCTCTCCCATCTCCATAGAGGAACTCTGGAGCTCTGTCAGAGTGACCATTGGGTTCACGGTCACCTCCCTGACCAAGACCCTTCTCACACGATTGCTCAGCTTGACCAGGCAGCCAGCACTAGGAAGAGTCCACTAGAATAGCGCCAGAGGGATGGCTGGCGTTTTACGGGCTCCTAAACAATGTGCTGTTTTGTTAGTTTTTTCGTATGGTTTGTTATTTAAAAAATAAATTATTTTGTACATTATGTTTCTGCTACCATCTCTTATGACCGAAAATAACTTCTGGACATCAGAACAGTGATTATTCACCTCGAACTGGACAAATATTTTTTCTTTCGAGAGTCTGACGCGAAGGATAGTGCTTTCTCGCGAATGGGCCCAAATTCATCATTTGCGTGAAGTCAGTGAAAAAGCGGGCGGAGGTCAAGGTGCCCTCTGAGAATTCGTAGGTGAGTGAATAAACCTCCACTACCATCCGTTCTATTGGCCAACGTGCAATCATCGGCAAACAAAATGGATGATATACGAGACTATCAAGACTATCCTACCAACGGGACATTCAAAACTGTAATATCTTATGTTTCACTGAGTCGTGGTTAAACAACGACAATGGCGGGATTTTCCATGCATCGGCAGGACAGAGAAGCTACGTCTGGTAAGACAAGGGGCGGGGCTGTGTGTCTTTGTCAATAACAGCTGGTGCGCGATATCTAATATTAAAGAAGTCTCGAGGTATTGCTTGCCTGAGGTAGAGCACTGTATGATAAGCTGTAGACCACTATCTATATTATTCGCAGCCATCTATTTACCACCAAAAAAAACGATACTGGCACTAGACCTCACTATAGAAGGCCATAAGCAAACAAGAAAACTACCCTTGCAGAAGCGATGCCCCTAGTGCCCGGAGACTTTAATGCAGGTAAACTTCAATCCAGTTTACAAATCTGCATACAAAGCTCAGGCTGCTGCCTACATACAGACTTAATAATTGGCCACTTTAATAAATGGAACACTAGTCACTTCTAATGTCACTTTAATAATGTTTACATATCTTCCATTACTCATCTCATATGTGTATACTGTATTCTATACTATCTACTGTAATAATTTGTTTTAAAGTTGGAGTCAACGATATGACATGGATGCACAAAGTAAGCAGCATAGTGGGTCAATTTACGCAACAGCTAAGAGAGTTGGAGTAAGAGGCAAAACTTTGGCTGTTTTGTTCCTGTGGTAACCACATTGTAAGAGCGTAAAGTGAACCCTTGCACGAGAGCGAGGTCTTGCACCTCGTTCTTCGCAATATCTGCGGTGCTGCTACATCATTTAGCTGACTCTACCTAAGTACTTAGGGCGAGCAAGAAAATACTTCGCCTCCCTCCCAGTAATGAGTGCAAACAGCAGTAACTACACATTTGGAAGCCCTCCCTTTGTCTCACTCCTGTCCCCCCTATCGCCATGGTGCACCTTCCTGAAAACAATGGCACTATACATTGCTTAAACCTTTTCTGCCAGTTCATGTCCTAAAGACTAGAATGTTCCAATGCGGTTAGCCAAAAAGATGACATTCTTCATTGATATGTCACATTTCAGGTTCATCCATAACTTACAGGAATCCTTTTCTCTAACTAAATTCATATGATTTCATGAGAAAATGTTCTGCAGTGAAGGTGTGTAAATAGGGCGGGGCGATGTCAACCTTTGTTCATAAAATATTGTGACATACGATGGTTGGCCAACCAATTTACCTTGTTTATTTTGGGGGACGAATCATAATGAACTGGACGAATCATAATGAAAGCGAATGTTGTTGAAAGCCTGGAGAGAGGCCAAGTGCAGGCACATGTTTTACGTTTTCCTTTCTGGTGGAGCCTCAGCATGAAACAGCTTTGTGCACATAGCACGACTGAGCAAAGTGATAGTCAACTGATGAGGAACATGCTGTCTTGCTGTAGTGAGTTAGGTTATAAATCATGGGCTGGAGAGAAGCAAAGTCTACAGTCTTCAGAATTGGATAATAATTGCTTTATTTGCCTCATCCTCCTCTCTTATTTTTAGAACATAAGGCCCACACTAGATTCTTTTTTGCAAATGTATAAACAGTGCCTTCAGAGTGTATTCATAGCCCTTGACTTATTCCACATTTTGTTGTGTTACAGCTGGAATTTAAAAAAACAATCTCACCCATCTACACACATTACCCCATAATGACAAAGTGAAACTATGTATTTCAACATTTTCCAACATTTTCCAAATGTATTGAAATATAGAAATCTCATTTACATAAGTAAATGAGTCAATACATGTTAGAATCACCTTAGGCAGCGATTGTTTACAGCTGTGAGTCTTTCTCGGTAAGTCTTAACATAATGACCAGACCGCAAGTCTGCATGCGTTGATTTTGTCCCCCCCACACCAGACGCGATCAGGACATGCAGGTTGAAATATCAAAACGAACTCTCGACCAATTATATTAGTTTGGGGACTGGTCGAAAAGCATGAAACATTTATGGCAATTTAGCTAGCTAGCTTGCTATTGCTAGCTAATTTGTCCTGGTATATAAAAAAACATTCTCGCGCACACACTGCGCATGTGCACGGGTTCACTTTACGGTCTTACAATGTTTTTACCATGGGAACAAAACAGCCGAAGTTTTGCCTTATACTCCAACTCTCCCATTTCTCCCCCTTCAGGCTTCTTCTTCTTCTTTGGACTGGCACCAACTTTAAAAGGTGCATTACCACAACTGACTGAAGTGTGGACCTCAGTTCATCTTTCAATCACCCACGTGGGTATATGCTCCTAAAAACCAATGAGAAGGTGGGAGAGGCAGGACTTGCAGCGTGTCGAGTGTCACAAATAGAACCAAGTTCTATTTAGCACCTGGCCACGCAGACGCTAGCGAGCAGTGTGGGTGGAATGATTGAATAACGTGTACATTTATTTTGCAACGCTCGCGCACATGGCGCGTCCGGTCTGGTCACCATATAAAAGCTTTGCACACCTGGATTGTACAATATTAGCACATTAAAATTCTTCAAGCTCTGTCAAGTTGGTTGTTAATTGCTAGACAGTCATTTATATCTTGTCAGATTTTCAAGATGATTTAAGTCAAATTTCTAACTAGGCCACTCAGGAACATTCAATGTCATCTTGGTAAGCAACTCCAGTGTATAGTTGGCCTTGGGTTTTAGGTTTCTCTCCTCCTGAAAGGTACATTTTGTCTCCAAGGATTTTGCCTTTGCCTAGCTCTATTCCATTTATGTTTATCCCCAAAAGATTCCCTAGTCCTTGCCAATGACAATCATACCCATAGCACAACGCAGCCACCACAATGCTTAAAAATATGGTACTCAGTGATGTGTTATGTTGGATTTGCCCGAAATGTAACGCTTTGTATTCAGGACATAAAGTTACATTTCTTTGCCATGTTTTTCAGTTTCACTTTAGTGCCGTTTCGCAAACAGGATGTATGATTTGAAACATTTTTATTCTGTACAGGCTTCCTTCTTTTAACTCATTTAGGTTAGTATTGTGGATTAACTATACTGAACAAAAATATAAAACGCAATGTAAAGTGTTGGTCCCATGT
Organism: Oncorhynchus gorbuscha; assembly: GCF_021184085.1. NCBI lineage: Eukaryota > Metazoa > Chordata > Actinopteri > Salmoniformes > Salmonidae > Oncorhynchus > Oncorhynchus gorbuscha. The sequence goes on along the minus strand of NC_060175.1, from coordinate 81,454,480 downwards.
TTCATGAGCTGAAATAAAAGATCCCAAACATTTTCCATATGCACAAAAAGCTTGTGCACAAATTTGTTTACATCCCTGTAAGTGAGCATTTGTCATTTGCCAAGATAATCCATCCATCCGACAGGTGTTACATATCAAGAAGCTGATTAAACAGCATGATTATTAGACAGGAATCGGGATTCGTCGAACCAGGCAATGTTTTTCCACTCCTCAATTGTCCAATGATGGTGATCGCATGCCCACTGGAGTCACCTTTTATTATTTTTAGCTGATAGGAGTGGAACCCGGGATGGTCATCCACTGCAAAAACACATTTGCCTGTTTGTGGCCCGCCAGTTAGCTTGCACGATTCTTGCCTTTCTCCTTCGACCTCTCATCAATGAGCTGTTTTCCCACGCAGGACTGTTGCTGACTGAATGCTTTTTGATTGTTGCACCAAAACTTACTAGTAAAAGGCATAAGCTGACGGAACATTTTGTATAGAGGTGCTATTTAAGGGAGAGTACACTAAAAATAAAAAGTTGCACAATAATTATGCTCCCAAACATTTAATTAGTATAGCAACAAACATTTTGGCACACCTAGAAGAAAACTGAGCTATACTTACTTTATCTTGAGGGAGACTCCCTGAGGTACTCCTACACTGACAGTTGCCCCCAGGACACTGTGCCGACTGATCTTCCTCTCCGCACCGTACTCCACCACTGTCCCAAAAAAGCCTGATCTACAAGACAATGACAGACAGTCAGCAAGTCTTCCCATGTTGTCAGTGGCCTGACCTGATGATTTATAATAAAGGTTTCAGTTCTAAGATTCAATGGCCTTAATTTAAAAATTGTATCATGAAGTTGTCATACTTGATTGAGCCCTTGACTTTGGTCTGTTCATCGTCCTGGAACTTGTACTGGTAGCTCATCATCATGAAGGAGTGAGGGATCCCAAGCTGCAGAGGGCCAACAAATACAGTTAGGACAGGAAATAGAGAATACATCCGCAACAGAAGGTGAAAAAAATATACTACAATTGCTGTATATAATTATCTTATGCTGTGCTGACCTGCATGGCGAAGGTGAAGTGGCTGGTCTTGGTGTCCCTGACGATGCTGGTGTTCATGGAGGACTGGGTGCCCCAGCGCCATTGCAGGTAACCCATGGTGTTCTTGTCCAGGTGCCGAGCCAGCACCGTGGTGCAACCAGGCCGCACGCCACGGGATGAGAACTGGAGTCCACACTGAGCAGTCACAAAGCTGAAGAAAAACAACAGTCATTATTCAGTATATGTCTTCAGCCTGGAGAAAAACAACTTTCATTCTACCATATGTCCTTTCTGATTCAACTATAGCCCAAACACAATTTGATGCAGCTTTACAGATTTCAAATGTTCTGGAATCTTGACTTACCAGCGAGCAGTGAGGTTGCGGAATATCTTCATTCCTAAGAGGGGCCCGTGTGAGTCTCCTGCCCCAAACTCTACCTGGGTAGGTACACAAATATATAACCTCTCACATTGGACTACTCAGTGTAAAATAAAACACAAATGTGTAGGTGTGTGAGCATGTGAAAGCACTAGCTTGCATTGTGTGTGAGTGATATGTAGGTAGAAATTGTAAATGATGAAGTGGTTCCTGACCTCCCCCCATCCCTTAGCAGAGGTGACTCTCCGTAATGCCAGGTTAATGTTTCCTCCTCCGTTTCCGTTGTGGGTTGACAGGGAGCCAGAGAGAACAGCCGTGTCTGTGGTGGTGAGGGGGGCCTGCAGTAGGTAACAAATAACAATACTACTGATTATCCAATGTGATGGTCCATCAGCCATACTTTTACCCACTGTGACTTTGCCCCATTTTCAAACCCATTTCAAGATGTTCTATTACCTCTATGGATTGTGATATGTGCATCTTGTTTATCTCAACATGTGGGAAGCCCCCTCCGGGCAAATCCTTGTAATCCTCCTCATAGCGATCAAAGAGGTCTGTGGCATCTACACCCACACTGATCATCCCCTGAATGAGACACAGTCACATCAATAATTGATCATGTAATAGCAGGATTTCAGTCATATAGTTACAAACACATTAGCAATACACACAAACCTTGGGATTGGTCCTCTGCTGTAGCCGTCTCTCCTCCCTCTCTCTCTGCAGACGCTCAAACTCCTCTCGGATCTCTACTGGAGTTCTTTTTCTCTCCATCACCTGGAATCAGTATACCATTTGAGCCATTGCTGCCTGATGATCAGCGACACTCATTACCTTGACAATTAAAATATATAGTACTTTTCCTGCCACAGTACCCTATGTATGTTATAAATACAAGCCAATGAAAAACTGCTGGACTAACCTCCCATCCTTCAACATCCAGCCCTCTCTTGCCATAGATGTCATAGATGGCTCGTAACTGTGGGTCACTTAGGACTACAGCGAGAAACATGCAAATGATCAGTTTCAATGAAAGGTACACATGAATACAATCCTGCATACAATCCTGAGCAGAGAAAATAATAGGTAAGTTGAGCTAAATGTTCAGCTAAAACAGATCAAAATCATGATGGTAAATTACATGAAGTCCCAGTCTAGGATTCATCTTACCCTCATAAGCTTGATGCACTAGGTTAAAGAGCTGCTCTGCCTGCCTCTTTAATTCTGGGTCTCTGTGCTTGTCTGGGTGGTAGAGCATGCACAGTCGCCTGTATGATCCCTTCAGCTCCTCCTGTGTCGCCTAATGGACAAACAGAACAAAAAGTGAGAATTTCAACTTACTTGTAAGAAAGTACTAGTTAGTTAATATGATTCCACTTACAGTTATGCAAAGTCACTAAGTTCAGTGCAGTGTTGCCTTGGCTTCTTTGACATTGCAAGTAGACATATACATCTTTACAAATAGGTTTAAAAGTGACAACACCTAAAATTAGATGTTGCAATTAAGGCCTGACTATGACGGGTGACAAGCCAAAGCAGCTAGTCTTTGCTTGGCAGAAACAAACTTGCTAGCAATTTGAAAGCTGGCCATTTTCTAGTCTACTCAGAACCAAACCTCTCGTGAACAGTGGCATCCTGATAGTTACTGGATTTGGTTCTAGTGGAGAGTTGGGATGTTTGGCTTCTGGTGCCAGTGGCAGGTAGAATCAGGGCGCATCCTCTTAAATTCTATCAATATTGCCTTAGGCTAGCCACATTTGATAGAAGTTAGGCTAGCCACAGAACAGTCCGAAATCAATGATAAGCGAGGGTCAACTGACTTAGCTAGCTAGCTTAGATGGATAGCAAAACGGGAAGCCGCTTCAATTTGTCCCATAAAACTTTAACAAATTAATTAAACCGACTGTGAAAACACTTCTCAAAACATCCACAAAAACACATCCAACAGGATCCAAACATGCACTACCTCTCTTCTGACATTAAGTAAAGAATAGTAATCGTTGTTGTCGATTTCATCGTCTTCTAAGGCCGGCGCCATGTTTTACAACCTTTCATCTCCACTTCCGCTATGTCTCTGTGCAAAACTTCCGCTGTTGTTGCCACCTTGTGGACTGGATGTCTTTATCAAGCGCGTCTATAAACATTTTTGACAGTGTCCAAAACCAGCGCACCAGAAATATTATAAATAACTTTTAATTGCCAAATTAGGCTATATTAATCAATTTGATCCATAATGTGCCTCAAACGGGTGTTCTAGTTCCTAGTCCTAAGGGAATATGTTCAGTTAAAAATCGCAACAAAAAATACATTTGACAACTGTTTGGCAACTGCTTAATAAATAATTGGGTAGGCTTAATGGACGCAGTGCATCTCTCTAAGCTTGCGTTACAGGTCAGTTTTGTGAAAACTCACACTTTGAGTCTGCCTGTCCAACTGTTACACAGTTGTTATTAAATGACTCATCCAATTACATAATTCCGTGGGATAATTCACTTGATTACAGCCAAATTAAATAATTGGGTAAAGAAAAATATATACCATATTCAGTGCATTGTGCACATTATGCTTTTTCATTCCTTTTTATATATTTTTTCGGAATAAAGATTCAATGCCTGTCTTGTACTTCTGAATAGTAAGGCCTTTTTTCTCAGTGGTATTTGCTCCGTTTGTGATACTGCTGTGCAAGCGTGTAGATAGGGCGCTGCTCTGTGACATCATCCGCCTTCTTGCTGAATGGAGCTGTCTTTTCAGCACCTCTCCGTCTGGGCCTGTCTCAAGCAGAGCCACATAGTACATGTACATGTCTATCATTTAGCCTATATAAAACACTTATACATGTATCTATATTATTTTATTGTGTTGCATAAGCTAAATGCTTGACTTTATGACATTATTGTATTTAGCCAAATCTTAGCAATATACATTTAAATCTGACTTCATGCTCAATTCCAAATATTGTTTCAACATAACAGTTCACCACATCATATTTTGTTTCAAGTAGACTAAACACTAATTGTTAGTCCATTCCAAAACCGATTGGCAGATATCCTTTCGAGGTGTAGTTAAATAATACCCTTTGTCCAATGACGTGTTCTGGTAATTGCATTGGATGGTTATTTTTCTTGATGTCACTAGCCATTCCAGAGTTTCATTGTCAGTCATTGCCTCACAACCAATGGTAAGTTTGCATTGGCTGGACTCGCTGCTGCTCCTCGAGTCCCTCCTTGTGCTGTCCTCGCCGCGTGCACGCGCGTGGTACCCACGGTCGTGAGGAGGAGGAGGATGTTGCGCGCGAAGGGGAAATGGCTGCCGAAAACAAGCCGGAAGGTAAGAGCGATATAATGGGATTAATTTAACAGTATGACAACTATGTGATATACAAGATTACAAAGTCAGACAATGGTGACATACATGACAAGAGACGTGGAGTTTAAAAAAAGAATCGCACTCTTATATTTCTTCCGAAATATATTTCTTCCGAAATACTAGGCAGCTAAACGTGGATACAACATTACCTAGCCAGCTAATATCTGCTAGCTTTCTATCCAGATATACCCGTCTACACATGATAAAAAACAACGAGACAAAATAGCCAGCATGATCAAAGAACCGAATTGAAGAATCCTATTTTATTCCAGATTCAGTTCAGTGAAGCAGCAAGCTAAGTAGTTTACAACCAAGCTAAGTTAATGACAACATGTCATTGCCATCGACCAACTTCTCTTCCATTTATCCAGTTTTGAAAATGTTGTTTTTATTACATAAATGCAAGCAAGCTATTACATAGGCTATTTGACATTGCACAGCTCGAAGTTAACATCCTATGTATCAAACGTTGGATTGTAGTTTAGTTTCTTTCAAATGCATTTCAGCCATCCAGTGACCATGTCTGGTTACAAAAATGCTTGCTTGCAAGTCCTGGACAATCTTTTTATTTACTCCACCAGTCCACCCGCGTTGGTTGAGGCTCCTGTACTACTCTAATTTCAAGTGCGATTTTGACTGGTGTCGATATTACAGAGAGCATCCTATTATATTATTGTTCAGTTAAAAGTGGTATTTTATAATCATTTCGATGTTTGATATAGCAATCAGATATATTTTAAAGCTAGGATGTTGTGTCATACACAGCTTTGGAATGGAATGACACCAGATGTGGGTTTTTAATGAACAGTAAGATTCTAAAGAGCGTTTTTCTTATATCTTAGGCAGAAAGTGTAGTTTATCTTTCTTTTTAAGGCATGATCTTAAAATTCACGTTTGATGTTCTAGTCTATTGAATATTTAAAGCTGATTTGGGTTGAAATGTGCTTCTGGTCAGGATCCATATATTGATTTGAATATGTCATTTGAGTTAGAGGGTAATACTCCTGAGTATTTGGTTACAAGTCGGAATTATAGAGTCGAAACTACAGAGGACAAGTACATAGCACATTGTCGCTTTAAAGATCAGCACCTTTGCATGAGACAAGAATGCATACACTACAATTGACTCTGTTCATGGTTTTTGTTTGAAGTGAGAGTATGACTAAACTATGTGAACCTGTATGAACTATATATCTTTTTTCAAGCAATGTTTGTGATTAGTAGCCTAATTGTAGTAGAACTAGTTGAAGAGTTTCATTCCAAAACGCTACATATCCATTTTTAGACATGTTGGTAAATGAGTATTTATTGTTTAAAGAAGTTATGAAAGAGATTGATGTGTTTTTTCACCATCTAATGATGGCATGGGGTTGTTCAATGACAGACATGTATTTGGTTTAAATATTGATGCTTTCATTTCAGAGAGACAAATAATCATGTTTTACTGCAAAACGCTATATATCTCCCTTTACTTTCAGAGAAATGACTAGTAGTGATACGTTTTGTGACATGTCAAACGTGACAAGTAACTACATCTTTAATTAAGAACTGTACAAATGATACATTTGTGACATCAATATATACGGTGCCTTCGAAAAGTATTCAGACTCTTTGACTTTTTCCACATTTTGTTACGTTACAGACTTATTCTAAAATGTATTAAATAAAACCATTTCAAAATCTACACACAACACCCTATAATGACAAAGCAAAAACATGTTGTTAGAAATATTTGCAAATGTATTAAAAATAAAAATACAGAAATACCTTATATACATAAGTATTCAGACCCTTTGCTATGAGACTCAAAGTTGAGCTCAGGTGCATCCTGTTCCCATTGATCATCTTTGAGATGTTTCTACAACATGAATGCAGTCCACATGTGGTAAATTCAATTGATTGGACTTGATTTGGAAAGGCACACACCTGTTTATATAAGGTCCCACAGTTGACAGTGCATGTCAGATGGTCACTCTGACAGAGCTCTAGTTCCTCTGTGGAGAGGGGAGAACCTTCCAGAATGACAACCATCTCTGCAGCACTCCACCAATCAGGCCTTTATGGTAGAGTGGCCAGATCGTAAACGGCACATGAGAGCCCGCTTGGAGTTTGCCAAAAGGCACCTAAAGAATCTCAGAACCATGAGAAACAAGATTCTCTGGTCTGATGAAACCAAGATTGAACTCTTTGGCCTGAATGCCAAGCGTCACGTCTGGAGGAAACCTGGCACCATCCCTACGATGAAGCATGGTGGTGGCAGCATCATGTTGTGGGGATATTTTTCAGCAAAAGGGACTGGGAGACTAGTCAGGGTCGAGGGAAAGATGAATGTATCAAAGTACAGAGAGATCCTTGATGAAAACCTGCTCCAGAGCACACAGGACCTCAAACTAGGGCAAAGGTTGACCTTCCAACAGGACAACGACCCTAAGCACACAGCTAAGACAATGCAGGAGTGGCTTCAGGACAAGTCTCTGAATGTCATTGAGTGGCACAGCCAGAGCCTGGACTTGAACCCGATTGAACATCTCTTGAGAGACCTGAAAATAGCTGTACAGCAAAGCTCCCCATTCATCCTGATAGAGCTTGAGAGGATCTGCAGAGAAGAATTGGAGAAACTCCCCAAATACAGGTGTGCCAAGCTTGTAGAGTCATACCCAAGATGACTCGAGTTTGTAATCTCTGCCAAGGTGCTTCAACAAAGTACTGAGTTCTGAATACTTACGTAAATGTGCTATTTACATTTTTTATAAATTCGGAAACATTTATAAAAACCTGTTTTTGCTTTGTCATTATGGGGTATTGTGTGTAGATTGATGAGGAAAAACAACAACTATTTAATACATTTTAGAATAAGGCTGTAACCTAACAAAATGTGGAAAATGTCAAGGGGTCTGAATACTTTCCGAAGGTACTATATATATATATATACAACACAAATGTGAAAAACAAAATGAATCAATATGGTAATATGAGATATTCTGACATTTTTGTCATTTAGCAGATGCCCTTATCCAGAGCAACTTACACTTAGTACAACCACAAATCACAGCCAACAGGATAAGAGTATTCCATTTCAGCTAAACAATGGATATATAGCATTTTCCAACAAAACACGTTTTAATATACATCTAACAAAATTTTTAGACATTCTTTTTTTACACACAAATGAAGGTGCCCATAAGCAATAATTTCTGATGAAAAAACATAAATGCGAAAAATATGTGGATATAGCATTTTGGAATGAAACTCTTCGTTTGTAGGCTGCTGTATCACTAATAACATGTGAAAATACAATCTAATGGACAGCCTATTTAGTCATATACAATATAGACTTACGGTACACACATTTAAACTTCCGAGTTTGCACAGTTTTCATTAATATTAGTTGTTGTTCTGCGTCGATTTCTTACCATGCAATCAAGCTTGCTTGCGTTTAGTCAATGATGCTCTTCAAATTGTTTACAAATACATGGAGTTGTATTGTTCATGTGTAACCAGTGGGTGGCGACAAAGAGCGATCTCATATTTTCAAATTGTTGTCAATCACTGGAATACATAGATATAGTGCCTAAAACAGGCGTGCAATTATTCGACGTCCCATATTGACACACCACTGCAGAGGTAACTGTTGACAGCAAGAACATGAGGGGAGGGTTTTAAGTCCGGCTGGTCTTTTTAGCATCAGTAGCGAAGAAAAGAGTTGACATCATCTACTTCCTATTTGTGTGTGTAGGTGTGTCACCGCTTGAGCCTCTTCCAACGCAAAATAAAAGATTTGAAACACATTTACGATCTAGGTTATACAATAAACATAACGCTGGTGGTGAATGTGTTCCCAGACTCTAGTGACCACTGTAACAAAGATCAGAGAGCTGAGCCTGTGATCTGATAGTGTCAACTTATAAACAAAGCTCCACAGGGGGGTGGTATGGAGCTGTGGAAAGGATGACCACGCCAGGACATAGTTAACGCTGATAGTTTAGTAGTAGGTCTAATGTATATGACGGAATTAATAGCCTAGATCTCTCAATTAGTTATTAGTGCAATTTAACGTGGTAATAACATGTTCACACTGAAAGGTATCTCCCTCAAGAAAGAGAACATAATCTTGTATGTCAAAACCTGAATGCAGTCAATACATGTGAAACAGTACTATAGCCCTGTGAGTAAAAGACGAGAGAATACCCATTAAAAACATCAATGCTTTACAAATCAAATGTAGTGTAGGGCTATTTCTAATTGATGTCTGAGTTAGAAAGTTGACAGGCTGCAACAATAGAATACAGCATCAGGAAATCCCACTGTCATTAACTTCAGTCAGTGCTGGCTGTAACCTAGTGTTTACATCGTCAAACAAGTGGCCTTCTCCTGGTTTCAGACAGACCCGTGTGGAATCAACCTGTGGTCCTTCTGTAGCTCAGTTGGTAGAGCATGGCGCTTGTAATGCCAGGGTAGTGGGTTCGATCCCCGGGACCACCCATACGTAGAATGTATGCACACATGACTGTAAGTCGCTTTGGATAAAAGCGTCTGCTAAATGGCATATATTATTATTATTATTATAACCTACAATCAGGCTGGAGATTCTCCCTTTTCCTGCCTCTTAATTGAATTAGTGAGGCGTGGATGGATGGTAGTCTGCTCCTTCCGTGCTACAGACTCTGGCTGACTCTGTCTGCTGAGACCTGGTATCATTCCTGTCTGTCTCTAACAAGCCTTTACAAGCTGCCTCACAAGGCCCTCTCTGATTGATCACATTGATTCATCCAGCTTACTACTGATATGATCTGGACCAATATCGACCTGAATCAAACCCAGCCTACAATGAGCCTGATTGCTGGCCTCTTCACTTGCCATTCATTAGGGAGCATTCCCAGAATATAAAACATTTAACTGGTTGTTCTCACCAAGAGATGCGTCGTTCAGCAACATAGAAAAACAAATCCTAAATAGACTAGATAAACAAGCATGTGTACCTAAGCCTACGAGCAAGCTGAATGTCTGGCACTGCAGAAGAACCAATCAATTAGGTTGCATTTTCTGATACGCTTCTTTTGTTCTCAACTGCTCATTTAGATCTCTGGTTTATTCTACATATTTGCCTTTTAAACCATGATACAATGATTTATTTGTTGTTTGATGTTTTAAATAAGATGTCTGTATAGTATGCTAGGCTGTGGCCTGTCAGAGCAGTTTGAAAAGAGGATCTCTGAGATCAATAAGATGTCAAATAAGTATGCCAGAATCCGTGACAGTAGAAGTGTCAGCCTTGAACTCTCAACAGAACAGTGAACTAGGCACATGGAACCGTTACTGAGATTCTGTATACTTTCCCGACTTATAATGTTTTTTTGTTCTAACTGTCTGAAAGTTTCAACTGAGCACCATATATCAATACAATCCCTTCACTTGTCAGTAGCGGTGCCTCATAATGGAAGTATTATGGGGTGTATAAACTTTCTTATTGGAGCTTAGGTTCACCAGTTGCTCTTTGTCAATAGCTTGAATAGGCTATAGGCTACTGTATATCTGTGGATGACTATTTTGCATTATACTTCAGCAGTGATGCCCAAGCAACTGTCCTTTTTGTGTTTGTTTTGGGGGGGGGGGTAAAAATATGTAATGTAACTGTTGATTCACCAGCCAAGGGTCTAGGTTAAGCCAAGGGTCCAGGTTAAGCCAAGGGTCTAGGTTAAGCCAAGGGTCTAGGTTAAGCCAAGGGTCTAGGTTAAGCCAAGAGTCTAGGTTAAGCCAAGGGTCTAGGTTAAGCCAAGGGTCTAGGTTAAGCCAAGGGTCCAGGTTAAGCCAAGGGTCCAGGTTAAGCCAAGGGTCTAGTTTAAGCCAAGGGTCTAGTTTAAGCCAAGGGTCTAGGTTAAGCCAAGGGTCTAGGTTAAGCCAAGGTCATGGTTAGGAATAGCAATAGAACTCAGCTAGCCAGCCTCTGTTGTGTGTTTACAACCTCTGTCTGTTGAACAGCTCATGCCTCATTCCTTTATTGTGGGATTTGTTTCTAATGTGTTGTTTGCACTTAACCATCCTTACTGTCTAGCGTCTGTCTGTCAATGTGTTTGCATGAGGGGAAACAGGGCGGTATGGGGCTATTGTAAGCAGCTGGGAGAATGCCCTACTTCTTTTCCTCGATTTTCTCTACTCTCTTTTTGCCTCCTGAAGGACTGAAGAAAATTCGAAATCCGGATGGAATGTACAGATCAGCTGTGTGTTATGCCGGCCATGCTCCTCCTAAGAGTATCAGTGATGACACAGAGATGAACAGTAAGAGAGTGTTATTAATACTGCACCCCCCCCCCCCCCCCCCGTGGCACTGTGCTCTTCTCCAAGAGCCCACTATAGTTGGTCAATCTATTATTCATTCATTGAGTCATTTATTTACCTCTTGATTTTCACCCCCCCCCCTTCCTCTCCTCTCCACTTCCTCCTTTCCTCCTCTGGGTGTTCCTCCTAGACCAGAGAGGAGCTCACTGCTCTGTTGATGGAAGTGTCTGCTGTCAACAGTAGAGGTGTTGCCGTTAACTAAGAGTGATTGATTCAGGTTGAGATCAGGAGCGGGAGAGAGTAGGAAGTCTGCTAGGACACCTACTGTATGTTTCTGAGTGGAAAACTCTCCTATCCATTCATCTGAATGAGGATTCCTCCATTCATCTGAGTGATGACTGCAGTGGGATAAGAGTAGGCCTGAGAATGAGAAATGCACAGAGAGAATGTGCTGGAAGTGTTTTTATTGCCCTGATACGTTGTATCATTTCTGTTTTAACATGTAGCCTAATCAAGAGGAGGATTCTTTGAATTCACAACATTCCGTTACTGAAAGATTGCCATGCACGCTTTGGCGCCATACAGCAGTTTGTGTCTCTGTGAAAGTGACTACTTTCTTCATGCTTAATGAACACTGCAGCTTCCTCTACAGTTCCTCCACTGCCAAAGGCTCTGTTGATCTAGGTAATTAAGTGTGTTCATGTTTGCAGTAATGTTTTGAAAAGAGAGTCTTCATCGTTACGCTGATGTCCTTAATATTGCTTTAGCTGCTGTAAAGCTCAGTGATTTGACTCAACACATGTTGAGATGTAGATTTAAAGGAAGCAGAAGAGTTGGTTTGTGTTGTAGTCTGTGATTCTTAATGATTGGGATTCGGGTCATTGTTGATTGACTAACACGTCACCCCTCTTGTGTAGCCCAGCGGTTAAGAGTGTTGGGCCAGTAACTGAAAGGTTGCTGCTTTGACTCCCTGAGCCGTCTAGGGAAAAAAAAAATCTGTTAATGTGCTCTTGAGCAAGGCATTTAACTTTAATTGTTCCTGTGAGTCGCTCAGGATAAGAGTGTCTGCTAAATGACTCAAATGTAAAAACAATGTGTGACAGCTCTGACTAGTTGGACTTCTTGTGTGTCTTCTCTAGTCTAGCTCTCCCTTCATGCTGGTGCTTTTTATTATGGCATCCTATTCCCATGTCAGACGGCCTCGTTAATGTGCTCTCTCTGCCTGGCTGGCTGGCTGGAGGTTTCTATACCACCAGGACACTGTAACACAGCCCAGGCCCAGAGCCCAGAGCACAGAGCCCAGAGCCCAGGCCCAGAGCACAGAGCCCAGAGCCCAGGCCCAGGCACAGAGCCCAGGCACAGAGCCCAGAGCCCAGAGCCCAGAGCCCAGAGCCCAGAGCCCAGAGCCCAGAGCCCAGAGCCCAGAGCCCAGGCACAGAGCCCAGAGCCCAGAGCCCAGGAACAGAGCCCAGAGCACAGAGCCCAGGCCCAGGCAGGTAAATCAGTGATCTGAGTAATTGTGGAAGTAGGTCTGATAAGGATAAAGGGCTGTAGCGTGGCTGCGTCCTTCACTGGCTGACTGTGTGTGTGTGTGCCGTGTGTACGCACCACAAGCCCTCACCTCTGCTCTCCTTGAGATGGGATGTTCATGGATGTGTGTGTGTGGTGAGGGTTGGAGCACACAAAGTTTGAAAAGAGACCTTTTCAGTTTGTTGCAGGCAGTTAACCGTCCGAGTGCACGTTTGTTGAACTTCCCATTGAATTATTTTTGCAGCTTTTTGACCTAGCCTAGCTTAGCCTCCTCACTTATGAATCTATACATTAAGCAACACCGTAGTACTCAAGTCTTACTAGAGTAAGTAGCCAGGTTGCATATTTTTTTAACTCTAAGTAGACTAACACTGTTATATAAATAATATAGACTAATTACGATAATTGGTTGCCCAAAAAGCTCCCCCTCTTTTCCCCCCATCAAGAGTCACCAGACCGTAAGAAAGTTGCCCTTATTATTACTGCCAGGGAAACATGACGCAGCTACTTTAATTTGCTTTCTGTAGTAGTAAACCCCAGGCTCAAGTTTCCCCCCTAGCAGTGGCCTAATCAAGCATTGTGTTGACTTTTCAGAAGTGTGGGGAATACTCTGCCTCTCTGATCATTAATATTTGAAAAGATTGTGCTAATCAAGTAGAGGTCCAGTGCAATCAAAGCCTTGTTAAGCCAGATGCAAAAATCAGTGAGATCTTAAATATTTTTTTAGTTTGGATAGAGGTCTGGATATTGGCATCATATTATAAAGTTGAACTGAGTGAAGAAGAGGTCCATTTAGCAATAGCCTCCTATGTTTTGTTTTATAGGCTATTTCCTGTAAATAGAGTCTAGGTATGACCCATGCAACATGGCAGTCAAGATGGACATTTAAAATGACCTTGTTGATGCCAATCATATGCTGAGTGTCACGATTAGCTCATTCTGGAGGTGGAACTCAAGTGCGTTATTTGTCATCAGAAATGGTTTGTTTAATGGCAACAACACATAACACAGGTTAACCCCTTGTACCTCCCCCTCCCCTCCTCCCTCCTCCCATATGCCTCACAACAGCTCACCCAGATTGATTGCTTTTGATTGACAGCATGTTAGTAACCGGCCACCGCATCTTGGCTGACAAATGCCTTCTTGCTCCGGTTTTGATTCAATCACAGTGTTTTTATTTCTATCCTAATAAGTGTTTTTAGTGTGGCGCCAGCTGCTGAGGCGGGGACAGTGTTTCTGGACAGACAGACAGTGGGCCTTTAGTGCGCCTTGAGGATTAGGGGTGTTTTGCGCCACATGATTGAAGTTCTTGAGGGATGTGTCTCTGTCTGCGCAGAGATGGTATTCTGAGTTAGAAAAGTGTTGAGTCCACTTTGTCACGCTATTCACTGATGTGATCCCTCTATCTGGTTCTGTAATTCATATGGATCGGTTAACAATGACCCTGTAAATATACCAGACACTCTAATTGTATAGCCAACCATTCTGTTGGTTGTGTGTGTGATGTCTTTACTCTGCCATTGGTTTCAGATGCTTGAATGGTCCCTGATGTAGTACTGAGTGCAGAATAATGCATGGTAGAATTGCATGTTATAGAACAATTGTTGCATGGCTGTGTGCTTGATTTCCTTTCATGCATGGCTGCTTAATGCCTTAAATATGGTCATTTACTGTTGTTTAACATTTTCTTTGTTTCTCTGATTGGAGTTATTTTTCTGTTATATATATATAGAGGACTGTGTATACATGTTTGTGGTAGAGTGTTGTTCAACTGTCACTAAAGACAGAGGCTTCCTAGACGAGGCCAACATTGCAAAGTGAATACTGGCCTGTTGCGGAGTGTTTTGCATTTCAGCCCAGTTCTTTCGAAATAAGCCCTATAAGTGTTGAACCTGTAGATCTTCATGAGGGTTTTACTACATAGCCTAGACACTATGCGCAGCCAACAATAGTTTGCTGAATTAGCCAAGGTACCGTAACACTAGCTCACTATTTCCGAACAATATGAGCAGCACTGGGCACAGATGAAAAGGAAAAACTGTCACTCACGGAACGCACTGAGACAGAGACGGAGGAGAGAGGGGTTTGCATTGAGGGCCAGGGTATTGATTAAAGATTTGTTTTTGTCAGCCTTTCCAGCCTTATGACCCACGCTCTGGTCTCCAGGGTGGAGCCGGAGCAAGCTAGCATGACAGATACCCTTCAATTCCCCTACTGTTCGCTGCTTCACTGGTAGGATCAGTGATAATCCAAAGATCAGCACAGAGAAATATATTTTTGTGGTCCGTTTGACTGAGGGTGTTGTAACTGATGACCAGACATGCTTTACCCTCTGCAGTCCCTACAACCAAGGAATAGAAATAGCCTACAGTGTTGGTCAGTGGTACTCCTCAAAAACAGGCCCTGTAGCGGGCAGTAAACGTGGTTTTATAGGCCCCTTCCTAGTGATGGGGAGAAAATAGATACAGCTGCATATCGCAATATTATTTTGGGCCCATATTGTATTGATATTGTACTTGTAAGGCCTAAAAATTATAATATTTTTTGCTATTGAAAAGCATTGGCTAGCGCTAGTTGGCTGTACCTGCGCCAAAACGCGGTGTTTTTCATCCTATGGCTTGTTCTCCATCTTCTTTTTAAATAGTTAGCCAACATATTTTCAGCATATTTATTTCCCTGATGCTTTCTCATGACTTTCTCTAGTCTCTCTGCAGCCGACATATAGTGAGCAATATGTTTGGAACATCCAATCGCAACAAAATCGCAATATCGAATTGCAATACATAAAAAGTTGTATCGTGATAATATTGTATCGTGAGGTCCCTGGCAATTCCCAGCCCTACCTCTTCCTGACCTAAGCAGCTGATGAGATGGGTGGTAGGTGGGTAGGCCCTAGGTACATTTTCTCTTGGACAACTCCCTTTAGAGACTTTCTCCCTTCCTTCGTCAACACCAGGGCAGTAATTGGCTGCTCCCCAGCCCAGCCAAGCCTTGCTCAGCCCAGCCCAGCCAAGCCTTGCTCAGCCCAGCTCAGCCAAGCCTTGCTCAGCCCAGCTCAGCCAAGCCTTGCTCAGCCCAGCTCAGCCAAGCCTTGCTCAGCCCAGCTCAGCGCCTTCTGATTAACAAGCTCTTGTTTCAGTGTTTGTTACACTTTAGTGTTGTACAACCAATTGTTTGTTGTTCTTTCTTCAGCCAGAAGGTAATAATAATCACACCGGCATAACATCTGACCAACATTGATCTGATTTGCAAAACAAGACCATTGTTTCTCATAATGTCATGACTGTAAGTCGCTTTGGATAAAAGCGTCTGCTAAATGGCATATATTATTATTATTTATTCTTATAATGATGCAGTTATGAAAGGTGGTGAAATCAAAAATGTTCCATATTTTTACCCAATGGGTGTCTATTGATGGCTACCCTATTTATGTAATCTTGCACACAATTAACTCAGTAGGCTTATTTGTTGGTACATGAGCATTCCTTAATCTGAGAGTATTAGCGACTAAAATCCTCAGTCATTACAGACTGGCAGGTATGTTGAAAGATAAGCGCCTTACTCATCATTTTGGCTTAGAAGGCCATCTGAGGGTCATCTTAGATCTTAGACACTTAGTTATATTTTCAGTTGTTGCTCCAACTTGTGAGTTCTGTTTGTTGTAAACTATGCATTCTGATAGATTTTACATCATAGCCTTGAAAATGTGTTGCCCATGTTGGCTATGAGGAATTTGATTAGGCCTATAGAAGTGATTAGGCCTATAGAAGTGATTAGGCCTATAGAAGTGATTAGGCCCGTAGAAGTGATTAGGCCTGTAGAAGTGATTAGGCCTATAGAAGTGATTAGGCCTATAGAAGTGATTAGGCCTAATGAAGTGATTAGGCCTATAGAAGTGATTAGGCCTATAGAAGTGATTAGGCCTAATGAAGTGATTAGGCCTATAGAAGTGATTAGGCCTATAGAAGTGATTAGGCCTATAGAAGTGATTAGGGCTATAGAAGTGATTTGGCCTAT
The DNA here is from genome assembly GCF_021184085.1 of Oncorhynchus gorbuscha. Classification (NCBI taxonomy): domain Eukaryota; kingdom Metazoa; phylum Chordata; class Actinopteri; order Salmoniformes; family Salmonidae; genus Oncorhynchus; species Oncorhynchus gorbuscha. Next base: position 81,437,877 of record NC_060175.1, on the reverse strand, counting down.
AGAAGTGATTAGGCCTATAGAAGTGATTGGGCCTATAGAAGTGATTGGGCCTATAGAAGTGATTAGGGCTATAGAAGTGATTTTGCCTATAGAAGTGATTAGGCCTATAGAAGTGATTAGGCCTATAGAAGTGATTAGGCCTATAAAAGTGATTAGGCCTATAGAAGTGATTAGGCCTAATGAGGTGATTAGGCCTATAGAAGTGATTAGGCCTATAGAAGTGATTAGGCCTATAGAAGTGATTAGGCCTATAGAAGTGATTAGGGCTATAGAAGTGATTTGGCCTATAGAAGTGATTAGGCCTATAGAAGTGATTAGGCCTATAGAAGTGATTAGGCCTATAGAAGTGATTAGGCCTATAGAAGTGATTAGGGCTATAGAAGTGATTTGGCCTATAGAAGTGATTAGGCCTATAGAAGTGATTAGGCCTATAGAAGTGATTTGGCCTATAGAAGTGATTAGGGCTATAGAAGTGATTAGGCCTATAGAAGTGATTAGGCCTATAGAAATTATTTGGCCTATAGAAGTGATTAGGCCTATAGAAGTGATTAGGCCCAATGAAGTGATTAGGCCCATGAAGTGATTAGGCCTATAGAAGTGATTAGGCCTATAGAAGTGATTAGGCCTATAGAAGTGATTAGGCCTAATGAAGTGATTAGGCCTATAGAAGTGATTAGGCCTATAGAAGTGATTAGGCCTATAGAAGTGATTAGGCCTATAGAAGTGATTAGGCCTATAGAAGTGATTAGGCCTAATGAAGTGATTAGGCCTAATGAAGTGATTAGGCCTATAGAAGTGATTAGGCCTATAGAAGTGATTAGGCCTATAGAAGTGATTAGGCCTGTAGAAGTGATTAGGCCTATAGAAGGGATTAGGCCTGTAGAAGTGATTAGGCCTATAGAAGGGATTAGGCCTATAGAAGTGATTAGGCCTGTAGAAGTGATTAGGCCTAATGAAGTGATTAGGCCTATAGAAGTGATTAGGCCTGTAGAAGTGATTAGGCCTGTAGAAGTGATGAGGCCTATAGAAGTGATTAGGCCTGTAGAAGTGATTAGGCCTATAGAAGGGATTAGGCCTATAGAAGTGATTAGGCCTGTAGAAGTGATTAGGCCCGTAGAAGTGATTAGGCCTATAGAAGTGATTAGGCCTATAGAAGTGATTAGGCCTGTAGAAGTGATTAGGCCTATAGAAGGGATTAGGCCTATAGAAGGGATTAGGCCTATAGAAGGGATTAGGCCTATAGAAGTGATTAGGCCTGTAGAAGTGATTATGCCTATAGAAGTGATTAGGCCTATAGAAGTGATTAGGCCTGTAGAAGTGATTAGGCCTATAGAAGGGATTAGGCCTATAGAAGTGATTAGGCCTATAGAAGGGATTAGGCCTATAGAAGTGATTAGGCCTATAGAAGGGATTAGGCCTATAGAAGTCATTAGGCCTATAGAAGGGATTAGGCCTATAGAAGTGATTAGGCCTATAGAAGTGATTAGGCCTATAGAAGTGATTAGGCCTGTAGAAGTGATTAGGCGCCTGTAGAAGTGATTAGGCCTATAGAAGGGATTAGGCCTATAGAAGTGATTAGGCCTATAGAAGGGATTAGGCCTGTAGAAGTGATTAGGCCTATAGAAGGGATTAGGCCTATAGAAGTGATTAGGCCTATAGAAGGGATTAGGCCTATAGAAGTGATTAGGCCTATAGAAGGGATTAGGCCTGTAGAAGTGATTAGGCCTATAGAAGGGATGCCTACCCAATGGTGCTGCATTTTTGATTTGACTTGATTTATTAGGATCCGCATTAGCTGACGCCAATGGCGACAGCAGGTCTTCCTGGGATCCGACACAAAACGAAAAATACATTACAGACTTTACAATTTACATACATTAAAGACAAATACTTTACAATTTACATACATTAACATGTAGTGTGTGTGCATCTATCAGTTACACATCATTTAACCTTTATTTAACTAAGCAAGTCATTTAAGAACAAACTCTTATTTTACAATGACAGTCTACCCCAGACAAACCCTCCCCTAACCCAGACGACGCTGGGCTAATTGTGAGCCACCCTGTGAGACTCCTGATCATGGCCGGTTGTAATACAGCCCAGGATTGAACCAGGGTCAGTAGTGACGCCTCTAGCACTGAGATATAGTGCCTTAGACCGCTGGGCCACTCGGGAGCCTACATACACACAACAAGTAGGTCACATGAGGGAGAGGCGTTGTGCCGTGAGGTGTTGCTTTATTTGTTTTTTTGAAACCAGGTTTGCTGTTCACTTACGGTATATGAGATTTACATTTACATTTACATTTAAGTCATTTAGCAGACGCTCTTATCCAGAGCGACTTACAAATTGGTGCATTCACCTTATGACATCCAGTGGAACAACCACTTTACAATAGTGCATCTAAATATTTTAAGGGGGGTGAGAAGGATTACTTTATCCTATCCTAGGTATTCCTTAAAGAGGTGGGGTTTCAAGTGTCTCCGGAAGGTGGTGATTGACTCCGCTGTCCTGGCGTCGTGAGGGAGTTTGTTCCACCATTGGGGAGCCAGAGCAGCGAACAGTTTTGACTGAGCTGAGCGGGAACTGTACTTCCTCAGTGGTAGGGAGGCGAGCAGGCCAGAGGTGGATGAACGCAGTGCCCTTATTTGGGTGTAGGGCCTGATCAGAGCCTGGAGGTACTGAGGTGCCGTTCCCCTCACAGCTCCGTAGGCAAGCACCATGGTCTTGTAGCGGATGCGAGCTTCAACTGGAAGCCAGTGGAGAGAGCGGAGGAGCGGGGTGACGTGAGAGAACTTGGGAAGGTTGAACACTAGACGGGCTGCGGCGTTCTGGATGAGTTGTAGGGGTTTAATGGCACAGGCAGGGAGCCCAGCCAACAGCGAGTTGCAGTAATCCAGACGGGAGATGACAAGTGCCTGGATTAGGACCTGCGCCGCTTCCTGTGTGAGGCAGGGTCGTACTCTGCGGATGTTGTAGAGCATGAACCTACAGGAACGGGCCACCGCCTTGATGTTAGTTGAGAACGACAGTTTGTTGTCCAGGATCACGCCAAGGTTCTTAGCGCTCTGGGAGGAGGACACAATGGAGTTGTCAACCGTGATGGCGAGATCATGGAACGGGCAGTCCTTCCCCGGGAGGAAGAGCAGCTCCGTCTTGCCGAAGTTCAGCTTGAGGTGGTGATCCGTCATCCACACTGATATGTCTGCCAGACATGCAGAGATGCGATTCGCCACCTGGTCATCAGAAGGGGGAAAGGAGAAGATTAATTGTGTGTCGTCTGCATAGCAATGATAGGAGAGACCATGTGAGGTTATGACAGAGCCAAGTGACTTGGTGTATAGCGAGAATAGGAGAGGGCCTAGAACAGAGCCCTGGGGGACACCAGTGGTGAGAGCGCGTGGTGAGGAGACAGATTCTCGCCACGCCACCTGGTAGGAGCGACCTGTCAGGTAGGACGCAATCCAAGCGTGGGCCGCGCCGGAGATACCCAACTCGGAGAGGGTGGAGAGGAGGATCTGATGGTTCACAGTATCGAAGGCAGCCGATAGGTCTAGAAGGATGAGAGCAGAGGAGAGAGAGTTAGCTTTAGCGGTGCGGAGCGCCTCCGTGATACAGAGAAGAGCAGTCTCAGTTGAATGACTAGTCTTGAAACCTGACTGATTTGGATCAAGAAGGTCATTCTGAGAGAGATAGCGGGAGAGCTGACCAAGGACGGCACGTTCAAGAGTTTTGGAGAGAAAAGAAAGAAGGGATACTGGTCTGTAGTTGTTGACATCGGAGGGATCGAGTGTAGGTTTTTTCAGAAGGGGTGCAACTCTCGCTCTCTTGAAGACGGAAGGGACGTAGCCAGCGGTCAGGTGATGGAAGGGAGTTCCATCCAATCATGGCTCAGTATAATACTGTACATTTCCTTGAATTTGTTCTGGACCAGGGGACTGTGAAAAGACCCCTGGTGGTATGTTTGGTGGGGTAAGTGTGTCAGTCTCTCCTCAACTCTCAGCCAAGAGAGACTGGCATGCATAGTATTCATATTATCCCTCTGATTACAATGAAGAGCAAAACGTACCGCTATGTTCCCGGCCAGCTGCAGATGAATTAGCTATTTCTTTGCAGATATTGACCATGTGACGGGACAATAATCCAAATACAATTAAACTAGAGCCTGTAGGACTTGCTTTGTGGAGGGGGGTGTCAAATACGTTTCTCCTCTCTTAAAGAAGTTATCAGCTAAGTCAGTGCCAGTAGGAAACGCCAGGTGCATGTTGTTTCTTTTTTAAGGGGGGGATAACACAGAAGGTTTTATTTAAGATAGTCTTTGAAAGTGATAGTTCAAACAGAGTTTTGCACACTAATAAAAGGTTTGTCAACTGTTCCGGTGAAATGAAGGGGAATCAATGTGTTGTAGATGTGATGGAGAGCCTGCTTCCACATGGGAATAGGTTGGATGCCAGACACGCAAAACAAACCTTTATACAAACCTGTTATATCTAAATGCAAAGCCTTCATTTAGCTAGTCTGATTAATTTAATTAGAAGCACAGAAATCCCAGATTTCCCAGGATGTCCCTTTTCAATGTTGAAATGGAGAGGAAGACCATGTCGATTGAGTATTTCATTATAACTGAATCTGATGAACATTTAGGCCCAGTTATCCTTTCAGTAGATGAGAAATTTAAAATGACAAGTTTTATAAAGTGGTAAGGCCTGTAAGACGTTTTCTTTTTAAACAGTCACATCGTTTCAATTATTAATTGAAAAAAGAAACAGTGTGTTTTCGTGTATCATATAGATATTACTGTTTACCCAATTAGAGCCACCCTATTTTATTCATTTTATGATTTGATTTTCCTTTCTGTATAAACATTCACAAATATAATTTGTCTCCGGTATAACCTGTGTTTCAGCTGTAGATTAATCAGTGACTTTCAGAATTTTGTCAAAGGTTTGTGTTGTGTGTCTGGCATCCAACCTATTCCCATGTGGAAGCAGGCTGAGGCTCTCTACCACATCTACATTATGTTGATTCCCTTCGTCCCACTGGCACAGTTGACAAACCTTTTATTAGTGTGCAAAACTCTGAACTATCACTTCCAAAGGAGCCCCTTCTCCTCCACTATGGCCATAGAAAAGCCTGCTGGAGAACATCTGAGGATCGCTGGAATAACGTGAACAAATTGACGATGTGGGCCTAATAAATGGGAGAAAAGATGCTTCAGTTTAGCATTTGAAACAAGTTCTGTGGTTCGTTGTCTGTTCTCCAAAGAGAGATACAGCCTATAGCCTCATAACAGGAGGTGAACGTTAGGTGGAGAACACCCTCCTAAGGTGCTTAAGTTAAGAGGTAGTTAAATGAACTCTGACTGAACATATCTGGTATACAGGGCTTAGACAGACAACCATTTAAAATCTGAAACATAGATCCAATGTCTTAAACATTTTGGTCTTGAACTATAAGACCACTTGTAATTGGGAAATTTAAGGTGAATAAAGTTCCTGTTCAGTTTAGAGCTGGGATTCTCAAACATTTTTGGCCCACGACCCCATTTTGATATCTGAAACATCTCGCGACTTCAACCATGTGAAAAAAAAATGATGTAATTAACATCCAATGTTGACTTTTTTACTTGAGGCTCTGGCAGTCAATTGAAAAACATTCTAACACTATTTCTGATTGTCTTCTCAACTCACCATCACATACTTTTAATGTGGGGCTAATGACAGTCAATTGGAAATTAGTCTAACATAATGTATCTTATCTCATCACCACTAATGAGATGGATGTGTGATGCATGTCGAGTCGGAGCTTCTCAAAGTCAGGGGACGTGGTCAACAGCGCACACCTCATCTCTGCTGTCACATCCAACCTGGATCAATATTTGGTTTTAATGCAGACGAGAGCACTGAATCCAGCTTCAAACAGATATGAGCTGGTGAAGGTTACCAGGAAACTGAAAAATACGAGGTCAAATCATGACATCAGTGACCTTCAGGTCGGATGACCCTTTCAAAGCGATTTTTCCCAGTCGGAGCGCGTTTTTTTCTCCCAAGCGTCGGAGGTGAACAGTCATCACTCATTTGTGATACTTACTGATGCTGTTTTCTGTTAGAAACATGCACAGCCTAGTGAAGGGGGCATGATTCGCTTTTGAAAGAATCTCCAATAAGAATTGTTTCCACTTGATCCACTGATTTGGTCACACATCTGTAGAATGTGTTTGTATTTCCCCTGCATGCTTGTGTTCAGTTCATTCAGTTTCCCAAATATGTCTGTTACATAGGCAAGGAGACACATTTTATTTTCATTACACAGAAAGTCAACAAAGTCTGTTTTTTAAACATCCATTTTGAATGACAACAGTGTGTCATTGTGAAGAATCTGAAAAATCTTTCCAGCATTCCCCCCCGATAACCACCGAGCCTCGGTGTGAAATATAACATTGTCATGCTCTGATATCATATCTCCATGTAGTTTTGCAAACAGGTGGCAAGTTTACAGTTTAAGTTACCTCCTGCAGTATATCACCGAGTTTTGTGCATAAAATAATAAACCGGGGTAGATTTTTTATTGATGTTGTCAACGGCTACTTTCCTTTTTGTTCACCTGGAAATTCCCATTACACCACTCAGAGAGCTTTTTGAGACATTATCCAAAACATTATATGACCAGGTTTTAAGGAAGTTTTATCAATGGCTTGATGTTGAATTCAGTAGTGCAGTACATATTCTTGATTTCTAAAATGAAATTGTAGTGACGTTGAATACAATAATTATTGAGTCTCTCTGACGGAGTCTCTCCCCTCGATGATGTCATCTGAGGGTATGTCATAGGTTAGCATTGATCATTGGCAGAGCTCCATGGTGGGATAGGCTGGCTGGCGAGTGGGCCTGCTGCTGCTCTGTTGAGGATTGATTTCAAGAGCAGGCAGTCGGAGAACTCTGCTCTGTTTGTACTATAGAGAGGGAGGTGAGAGTTGGCTTCCCCTGGACACAACTAGTTCAATCTGAGTGGTCTGGTCTGCCTTTAAGCATCACCTTTAATGTTTGAGCCAGGACTCAGTGGACTGTGGACTCATGGCTTCTCATTAGAAAACAAACAACAGATAAACATTCCGCAGGCAGAGTGTGTGACACATGCTGAAAGCCAATCCACAGTTAGAAAAAATGTAGAAAATGCAATTAGTCCAACAACAGCTAATTGGTCTAGTCTTAAAAAGGAAAGAGAAAACATTTCATTATAAGGTGATAGTTGTTTGTTTTTCTCCCTTTTCATTATGTGTTTCTCTTTTTGTTTTGTGTGATTCTTTCCCTTATTACCTATTTAGTTGTTTCCCTAATTTGCCCATGTCCCGTTTCCCCTCTCATTTCCCTGCCTGATACATCTCTGATCATTCAGCTCCATCCTGTTTACCTCTGATGACAACAATAACACCACTTTGGTGGAACCTACAAGCAGATGCTGTACGGGTTTGGTAATTGGGCGAAACGAATGATTACAGATACCTGTTCATCTCATATAAAAAGAGTTTACACACGCAGAATTTCCAGGTACAGTTGGATGCAGCAAACGGCTACAGTTCTACAAATCCATCTCTACTACCGGCTCCCAGTGGGAGCAACACTAAACACGGCTCTGATGTTTCTCTTCCTCCCTGATCAGGTGGCTGGAACAGCAGTTTGTTTGTACCATCTGAATGAATAATGGGATTGTACAAGCTCGGGCCTACTCGGCCTAGGCTATAAATTCTGTTCCTTTCAATAGGTCTCTTGACATAGGCCTAGTACACGACTGGAATGGAGGTTCTGTACTTAAAATCAAAGTATTTGCCATGGGCTCTCTGTGCATGGCCTCACCAGAATTGCTGGAAACTATGGAATTTTTTCAGCAGATGTGCCTTGATGTGTCACCAGTGACTTTAGTAGGAGGATGACAATCTGAGAAAGATGGTATTCCCCTGGTACTAAAGATGATGTATACCTCACAATGATATCCACCCCAACTCTAAAGCAAGTGTAGTTGCTTAAATTGTAATACCAAATCAGAAAGGTTCTATTATAAGGATATATTATGCAGTTCTATTATACAGTTCTATTATAATGTTCTATTATAAGGTTATATTATTCAGTTCTATTATAAGGTTCTATTATGAGGTTATATTATACAGTTCTATTATACTGTTCTATTATAAGGTTCTATTATACAGTTCTATTATAAGGTTCTATTTTACTGATATCCATCCCAACTCTAAAGCAAGTGTGGTTGCTTAAATTGTAATGCCAAATCAGAAAGGTTCTATTTTTAGGATATATTATGCAGTTCTATTATAATGTTCTATTATACAGTTCTATTATACAGTTCTATTATAAGGTTCTATTATACAGTTCTATTATAAGGTTCTATTATAAGGTTCTATTATACAGTTCTATTATACTGTTCTATTATAAGGTTCTATTATACAGGTTTATTATAAGGTTCTATTATACAGTTCTATTATACTGTTCTATTATAAGGTTCTATTATACAGTTCTATTATAAGGTTCTATTATACAGTTCTATTATAATGTTCTATTATACAGTTCTATTATAAGGTTCTATTATAAGATTCTATTATACAGTTCTATTATAAGGTTCTATTATAAGGTTATATTATACAGTTATATTATAAGGTTCTATTATACAGTTCTATTATAAGGTTCTATTATAAGGTTCTATTATACAGTTCTATTATACTGTTCTATTATAAGGTTCTATTATACAGTTCTATTATAAGGTTCTATTATACAGTTCTATTATAATGTTCTATTATACAGTTCTATTATAAGGTTCTATTATACAGTTCTATTATAAGGTTCTATTATGCAGTTCTATTATAAGGTTCTATTATACGGTTCTATTATAAGGTTCTATTATAAGGTGCTATTATAGAGTTCTATTATAAGGTTCTATTATACAGTTATATTATAAGGTTCTATTATGCAGTTATATTCTAAGGTTCTATTATACAATTATATTATAAGGTTATATTATAAGGTTCTATTAAAGCGTTCTATTATAAGGTTATATTATAAGGTTCTATTATACAGTTATATTATAAGGTTATATTATACAGTTCTATTATAAGGTTCTATTATACAGTTCTATTATAAGGTTCTATTATACAGTTCTATTATACGGTTATATTATAAGGTTCTATTATAGACTTCTATTATAAGGTTCTATTATGAAGTTCTATTATAAGGTTCTATTATACAGTTCTATTATAAGGTTCTATTATGAAGTTCTATTATAAGGTAGTATTATAAGGTTCTATTATACAGTTCTATTATAAGGTTCTATTATGAAGTTCTATTATACGGTTTTATTATAAGGTTCCATTATGAAGTTCTATTATAAGGTTCTATTATAAGGTTCTATTATAAGGTTTTATTATAAGGTTCTATTATTATCATTCTACTAAAAAAACCTTACAACTGGATAAGAAGATCAACATTTCTTTCACATATCAACAAATGTAATGGTAATTGGAAATAGTATTATTCAGTCTGAATCTTCACAACAAATGTATCAGGAAACAGTACAATTTGTTCAGCAGATGTGCCTTGATTGGTGACTTTAGTCGGAAGAGGTAAAGCTGAGCAGGAATATTATTGTTTAGGCCCATAGCCATAATGTAGGCCTACAAAACATAACACTGTCTATAATTGATCATTTTTGTTTTGTTATGTAAACACATTATTATTCAGTGTGAACTTCTCTCCTAACAAATAATTATCCAGAAAACTTGATTTACATAGTAGCCAAGGTTAGTGGGTTGTTTTCTTCGTACAGTAGCATTGCTTCCATTCTTTGAAAGGCCACCTGCTACTATGATGTCATGTCATTATGATTGGCAGCCAGTAGCTTCTCTCTGTCTTTAAACCCACCCTTAATGATAAGCTGTTGGCTGGGAATGAGATATGCTCATTTGGTATGTAAATTGCAAAAGCTATGGATGCATAGGCTTTCTAAAAGCTGTGTGTTTATGCTTACAAAAAATATTATTTTAATTTCCTTGTAATATTCATCCCAAAGACTATATTAGTTTTGTTCATAATTATAAATTCACAGTAAATTTGGTCTCCAGACAAATAGAATTTGCACCCACTTAAGTCTTGGATGAAATGCCATCTGCATATTTGAATAGCAGGAATGAGGAGGCAGTGCAACTTGAATGAGCAATAGGACCTTAAACAGCATGGGCCTAATGCATGATTGTATCTAAGCATGTCTCCTCTGCACTGAATTTGCTACATAATCTTTATGAAATGATTGTGAAATGTAACATGACGTGTAACCATGTAAAGCAATGGGCTTTCTATTGACTAGGTTAGGCCTACTCTTTCAATAATTCACTGAATTATGGTATTATGATTGGGCTTTTACATTTTCTGCATTAGGCCCCATGGTTCTCTTTGTGAATATGGAAACATTTATGTAAAAATAAAGTTAGTGGACAACTTTAGGAGATGGATATAATCGACAGATAATAACAAGTGTGTAATTAAAGCTGATTCACAGATAAGGCTACAGACAGTATCACTGCTTCAGAACGACATTGATTTGACTGGGCTGCCAGGCCCTTTGAAACTGGGAGAAGAGGGGAAGATACAACACAGCTTTAATTTCCCTACTCAACAACTTGTTGGCCTATTTCCTTTTTGTATCATCCACTGGCATTTGAGCTTGTGTGAGAGGATGTGGTCCCACTTCAGCTTGCAGTTTGAATCACTGAAACAGTGGAGAGTGCTCACATGAAAAATACTACAGTTTACTATAGAATAATACAGTACTTACTATAGAATTCTATAGTAAACTTTAGCATAAGCTACTGTAGAATACTACACTACACACTGTAGTATCCCTCTATCACGTGTAGTACTTAGTATAGAATGTTGTATTATACTGTAGAAAATTGTAGTAAATACTACAGTAATGTCTGCAAAAACACTACAGTCCCCAAAAACACAACACTTTTTTTTTAGCTATAGTAAATACTACAGTATTTCATTTGCACATACCCTGCCCATGCCCCTCCCCCATAACTGAGAAACTTACATGCCAAGTAGAGACTATATATTGTGTTCCCTACAGGTTATCAAAAAGAGCAGAAGCTGGCCGTTCAGAACCCAGTCCTACCTACGTAAAGGTTATGGAAAATCAGCTCTTTTAGTATTTCTCCATTTGGTTTTCTGAAGGAGAAAGCCTCCACTTCTATGTCAAAGATAATAAAACAAAAACACTATAGTAAATACTACAGTAATGTCTGCAAAAACACTACAGTACGTACTACTGTATAGTGCAATTTCCAAAAACACTACTGTAAATAATACAGTATACTACAGTCCTCAAAGAACTACAGTAAATACTACAGTATAGTACAGTCCGCAAAACACAAAAGTAAATACTACAGTATACTACAGTCCACAAAAACACTACAGTAAATACTACAGTATACTTCCATCCGCAAAAACAACACATGAATTACTATAGTATATTCTACAGTTTTTTTCCACTACATTATTTATACTAAAAGCTGCCCCATCTATGACACAGTTCTGATTCCTCAGGTCTAACAAAAAAATCAAAAAACCCAAAAGGAGAAAGGAGCAAGCATGCACTGTAATGTGACTTATCTCTTTCTCTCTTTGCAGATGAACATGGACATTTGAAAATATACCTGCCCAAAAAGCTGCTTGAATGTCTACCAAAATGCTCGTCGCTGCCAAAGGAGAGACACAGATGGAACACCAATGAGGTATGGCCCCTTCTTCTCCTCGCCACTCTGTGGCTATCATTGCAAATGTTTCTGATGTCCTCCGTGACAATGTAAAACCACTTCAGACACAAAATCAGCCATATTCTTCAGGGATATAGGTATGAGCATTTGATTATTTTACTTGATTATTTTACTTTATTATTTTTCTAATCTAATTTATAGATATTTTATTCATACTGGCAAAGTACATATTATCTAAAAGTATCTTGATTGTCTTCTGTGTAGAATCACATGATTCCATTTATTTAGGTTCCAACATCAACACATGTTTTTGCAGCTGACAGAATGAGTTTTTAATGTCATTTGTTCCTGTCACCTAGTTTCCCCTTTCCTGTTTTTATTTGGGACTGTTGTCTATCTGCCAACAGTAAGACAAGGAGGAAGAATGTATGATACAGAATTGAGCATGTACACCATCTATTGAACAGTTAAGATGGTGATTTTCATCATGTGCATGCCCACTGTACATTATGAAAACCACTGTAAAATAGGAATAGGCTCATTTTGTGTTTAGCTGCTGTATAAAGGACATTGGAGAGCATGATGTTCTCGGCCGATCTTAATTGGAGGTTTCATCTGTATTGTGAGAACAGTGTCATTGAGCTCCTTAAAGGGATACTCTGGGATTTTGGCAGTGAAGAGCTTTACTGTCGACTTCCCCAGAGTCAGATGAACTCGTGGATACCATTTTTAGTTCTCTGCTTGCAGTTTGAAGGAAGTTGCTAACTAGCGCTAGCATAATTGCTAACTACTGTTAGCACAATGACTGGAAGTTTATGGTAACTGCTAGCATGCTAATAGATACCATAGACTTCCAGTCATTGCACTAACGCTAGTTAGCATTGGCTCCCAAAATACCTCCAACTTCCTTCATACTGGATGCAGAGACATAAAAATGGTATCCACGAGTTCATCTGACTCTGGGGAAGAAGATAAAGGGCCTCGTTGCCCTTCAATCCCAAAGTATCCCTTTAAGTATAGTGCGACCTTGATGATGCTTACTGGCTGAATAAAGCACTAAGCCTACACACATAAGAACTTGCAACAGTCTATTTTCACCTATGTATCTGTGGAATAAGAGCTAGATCATTGATGTGTCTTATCGCTTAGCTTATGTTTATTTTTACGTTACCCATTCTTAAAGGAATTCCTGTTTGGCCTCAACCATAAATGTAACTGTCAATCACACCTGGGTTCTTATTCAGTGAGGTTGTATTCATCCAGCATTATGTAGAACTCATAATGTTAACATAAACAAGTATTTAGCATAGGTTGCATAAGCCTAGAGGTGTTTCACATTTCATATACTGTATCACACCAATAAGAAAAGATAACACAACTTGTTTAGCTTTCTGTCACAGAAAATGAAAGTGCAAAATGTTTTTATTTGTATGCCGTTGTGAAAAGAAATCACAGAAGCCATTTGCTCCGGCTGTCCTTGACCTATAGGCCAGCCATTTAAATTAGTTATTTTCTTTTCAGTACAGCTACTTTATCATTTAATGGAAGTGAGACAGTGTCTTGCTTGATGTTCACATTTTATTTGTCGTTCATGTTCAATCTCTTTTTGGGGTATGGGTTCTCTCTCTAGTCTACGTACGTGGAGACTGTCAGGGAGATTGGAACTAAACATTATTTAGCTTGCTGCCTAATGCTGGATGGATTTTGAATGATTGCAATTACAAAAGTTTCTCTAAGGAAATTCATAAGCTGCTGCCAGTGAAGGCATTGCTGCATTTATAATACAATTGATCCCAATGAAGCAAACGTGGTGGTTTCAGCACATTAACCGACAGGCAATGGAATCATCAGAGGAGCCCAGGCAAAGAAAAGCAGCACTGTTTTAATTGTATAATGGAGCACAGTGATTGGTCTCAGCCCTCCTTTCATAACTTACCTGTCACTCTCACATCAACTCAGGCCCTGCCAAACCTCTGGAGTTACAAATCAGAATCCATCCTCTCTTAAAGGTGTTTTTATGAAATACTAAGGCATTTTGATCCTTCAACAGTGAAGTGTTTTTTTTTCATGTAGTGACAAGTATTTGTGCTTGAATATGCTGTATAAGGAATTCATGACAGTACCAAGATAGAGACAGAGAGAGAAGGAAGCAGTTTTTGGTATGACATTCAAGCGTCAAGTTTTGTCTGAATTCTGTCACCACTTTTCCTCTGGGTGCAGGTCAATTTAGTTCAATGATCCCATGGCTTTAATTTCAAATATTGATCTCGATTTTGATATAATTAGTTGTTAATGAGTGAATCAATCTAATTAGATGCATGAAGATTTGATCAAAGTCACTGCCACTACTAATGAGAGGAAATGAAAGCGATGTGCAAAACCCAGCCACCCGTACTTTTGATTACAAATTTGGGCCAGAAATACTGTCATCATTGGTTTTCTAATTAATTGAGTGAAAAACAAGTGTAAGCGTCAGCACAAACATGACGGGAGATTATTCATGTTATCTGTACCACAAGACAAAAGTCCTTACTTCTATTGTGTTTGTTGTTTAGATGATTTGCACAGCAATCTATCTGATGTGTTTTAACCCATCAGCCTTTTGGAGTAGCCTAATTCTTACAGTGCTGCAAAGTCCTACACATAAACACACACTTTTACATCGCTGCATTAGACATCTCAGTCTATCTTTCTCTCAGTCTGCCTCTCTTTTCCATACGAAATGTCAAATAATCCACCTTCACGTTTTCTACCTGTAGTGTTCTGCTAGCAGTTTAAATTCATTCATGTATTTTGAAATTGATTTCATAAATGTAAGCACTTGTTGTTGGCTACAGCTGTTGTCATGTCATTTATTACTAACAACACAAACAACAGACATGTTATTAAAAGGCAGACCAAGTTATGTCACTGGTATTATTTATTTGAAATGTTTTTACATATATTGGCATGTGGGTTTAGGATTAACGTCATAGGTAAGGTACCTCCTGTCAAGATTTTCCAATAGCACAACCAAAAAGCATCAATCCTAATTATGTTGCACGATGTGCGTTAGTGCTGCGGAGCAATACTTTCCAGGGTTGAGGATAGAGAAGGAGACCGAGGTAACCTTCCCTAAAATCAAGGGCGTTTCCCTTTCATGAGCACCATGCGAAGTGAACCAGGGTCTCTCTCTCTTTGCTGTGGCTCGTTGGTGGCAGACAGACAGACAGACAGACAGACAGACAGACAGACAGACAGACAGACAGACAGACAGACAGACAGACAGACAGACAGACAGACAGACAGACAGACAGACAGACAGACAGACAGACAGACAGACAGACAGACAGACAGACAGACAGACAGACAGACAGACAGACAGACAGACAGACAGACAGACAGGCAGGCAGGCAGGCAGGCAGGCAGGCAGGCAGGCAGGCAGGCAGGCAGGCACGCGGACGGGCGGGCGGGCAGGCAGGCAGGCAGGGGATTACAGAGTCTCTTGTCGGCAGCGATTGTGTGACTCTTAGCGAAAGTGACACCTCATCAATTCTCTGCATATTCCTGGCGCTGGTTCAGCATGCCTAATGCCACCTTGTTGTTTTTCTCCCCCTCTGATTAAACTCTCAACATTTTGGGGGTATAGAGAGTGCATTTGATGACCACTTTAGCTTGAATGCACGATTCAATACAACTGCTCTCAAACTAAATGCTTTCCTAAAACCTAAAATGATCATAAAGTGTGTAGCTATTGTCATACTGCCCACGGAAGGGCAATTCACTTCTCTTTGAATACAAAAGTATCTGGTTAGATAGCACCTCAAGAAAATATGCCTTTCTCACCTTTCTGTATTGTGTAAAGGCCACATCCCTTATAGGGTCTACAGGTTGGAAAGGTCTTGGTTTCTCCCTTGTTGCTGAATAAGTGTTAGTCATCCCTCCATAGGTGGAACAGATTCGCTCCTCCTGCCCCAAATGTGTATCGGAATGGAGGAACGAGGGTGTGAAGAGTGCTAATGCCGAGCTATTAATTTCTATCTCATTCTCCCTATTCCCCTGTGTACGTTTATGGGGAGAAGGTGTGCATGAATACATTTCAAGCATTTACTGGAAAATTAGATAAACCAATCTGATCAAAATGCAAGGGAAGGAAGCGGGCGGAGGAAGGGAAGGGGGCTGGCGGAGGAAGGGAAGGGGGCTGGCCTCAGTAACTCTGAAGCAGCCTCAGCCTCTCTCAGAGCTGCTGATAGGCAGGCATGCTGCTCTCAGCTTCTAAATTGTCAAAGTGAGATTAAGAGGAAATATGGGGCGAGCTTGACAATTTAGTTGACACAACCATAGCAGAAAGAAAGGGAGGGATGTTTTTAAAGAAATTACAAGGAGTGCATGCCAGAAATCTGTGTTTTCTCATGGAGGGAAGTATTAGATTTGTACAATTTGTGAACCGTTGAATGTGTTTATTGTTTGTCTATCTTTTTATGTATTTGTCTACACATTTAATATGTTTACAACAATCAACTTGAAGATATCAAAATAGGGGCATTGGGGAATAATAAAATATTGTATGGAATACATTTGTACTGTAGTGAGGACGTCTCTAGTGTAATGCAAGGTCTCTCATGATCAGGTGAAACGTCAATTGCTATGGAAATGCTCGGATGTGTTTTTCAATTATGTTAAAGGTAATTATGATGCAACTATGATGGTGATATGATATGGATTACAATTATGAATATTAAGGCTATACGCACTACATGTTACACACATAGACAGTCAAACAAGCAAATTGCCAGAGTTATTATTTATTTGGACATCACACATTACAGTCTTATTCTTATACAGACATCATACACACTCTCATTATATCATATCCAATATCATACACATCAACCTACTCATATTTGTTACACACATAATTTGTCTCCATTTTCTAACATCTGTGGCATTGGATCACAGGCAAACAGGCAAGGGAATAAAAAAAATATTGCTAGAACCTATTTCTTGAATTCTTAATATCAGACATTTGAAAGCTCTAGTTTTGACCTTCATAATACCTCTGATGGCAGTAACTTTACAAGTACTAATTATGGTCAATTTAGCCTGAGAATAGTATCTAGTTATGGTAAGGGGTGAAATAAATATAGCTAGTTATAAATGTAATGATTTGGCAGATTATCAAAAAAGAAGATCAGTCTGGCTAAAAGAAAATGAATATAACATATACTGTTTACAGGGAACTCACTCTACATCCTTAGATGAAGTTGCGTGGAAAAAGGAATGGGGTGGTGAAATCATTTTCTGTCATGGATAAAGGAACTCAAAGAGTGTGATGATATTAATTAACAAAAATTTTGATCTGAATGTGCAAATAATGATGGAATCAGGAATGATTTGCAAGCTAGGTGGATCCTTTTGAATATGAAAGTGGACAAAAAAAAGATATTGGCTCATGAATCTATATTTTCCAAATCAGGATGATCCATACTTCACTTCAAACATTTCTACCAATTTATTGAACTTACAGACAACAAATTATCTAATCATTATGGTAGGATACTACAACACAGTGTTAAGTACCTAAATGGACCGTGAAGGTAATCACTCTACAGACTGTCATCACCGTGCCCTTAAGGAAATCACAAATATTATGGACACATTAGAAATAGTGGATATTTGGAGACTAAAAAACCCTGACCTAGTGAGATATACATGAATGAGACTTAATCAAGCTAGTCATCTTGACTTCTTTCTTGTCTCTTTCTCTCTTGCGTCAAAGGTTAAAAACGTTTTAATAGGAGACAGAATGCGATCGGATCGTCATCTAATTGGCATTCACATAACTCTTATAGATTTTCCACATGGACGGGGATATTGGAAATGTAATCAAAGTTTACTGGAGGACAACTTATTTTTAACTAAGACAAAATAATTTATAACAAGAATTTTCCAGTATAATATAGGTTCAGCAAATCCCCTTATTGTTTGGGATACCTTTAAATGTATCTTCAGGAGTCATTCAATTCAATATTCATCAATAATAAAAAAGCAGTTTCTGGTTAAGGAAACAAGACTAACTATGGAAATCCATAAAATAATAGTACAGGTAGATAGCAATAAAAAACGACACTACAGAGATACAAAATAAGTTACATTTACATTTACATTTAAGTCATTTAGCAGACGCTCTTATCCAGAGTTAGAGGACAAACAAAAAGAACCTGAGGAACTTATTCAAGAACGATCTAATGTAATCTATAAAAACTGGATGGAATATGGAGAAAAATGCACAAAATTCTTCCTGATTCTCCAATACAGGAACGCTAACAAAAATAATTTGCAGAAACTCGTTACTGAAGACGGAGTCATCTATGATTCTCCGAATAATATTTGAATAGAGGAAGCAAATTATTTTAGGCAGATGTTCTCTTTCCGTCTCATCCTCTCCCACTGAATGAAGATTACGGTACGGAATTATTTTCAAATAATCCTAAAAAATGGAAAATTAACAAATGTACAGAAAGATCAGTGCGAATGCCAAATTACAGAGGAAGAACTTTTTGAGGCTATTAAATACTTTCAGTCTGGAAAAACCCCAGGGCTTGATGGCATACCGGTAGAGGTATATCAAGTATTTTTTGATATACTAAAAGCTCAATTGTTAGATTGTTTTAACTACTCCTATCAAAATGGTAGTCTGTCAGGTACTCAGCAGGAAGGTCTAATTTCTCTATTATTTAAACAAAACCCAGATGGCAAATATAAAGACCCAGTCTATCTAAAAAACGGGAGGCTCCTTACACTTCAATGTTGTGATGCAAAAATACTAGCAAAATGCATAGCACTCAGAATTAAAAGGGTTTTTACCAGGTATTGTTCATCCTGATCAGACAATTCTTTTTACCTGGACGATACATTGAAGATAATATATGACAACTACTAGAAATAATAGAACATCATGAAACATATAAGAAGCCAGGAATGGTATTTATAGCGGATTTTGAAAAGGCATTTGATAAAGTAAGTCTGGATTTTATTTATAAATGCCTGGATTTTTTCAATTTCGGTAATTCTCTTATAAAATGGGTAAAAATATTGTATAGCAACCACAGGTGTAAAATAGTAAATAACGGCTACTTCTCAGAGAGTTTTGAATTGTCAAGAGGAGTTAAACAAGGGTGTCCGCTGTCACCATATCTATTCGTTATGGCCATCGAATTGATAGCTATTAAAATCAGATCCAATAACAACATTAGAGGATTATAAATCCAAGGCTTAAAAACAAAGGTGTCCATGTATGCCGATGACTCAAGTTTTATGTTAAGTCCGCAAGCTAGATCCCTGCAATGTCTCATTAAAGATCTAGATAACTTTTCTGTGCTCTCTGGACTAAAACCTCATTATGATAGGTGTACAATATTACGTATTGGATCCTTAAAAAAAAATACAACTTTTACATTACCCTGCAGCTTACCTATAAAATGGGCTGATGGTGAATTAGACATACTCGGTATTCATATCACAACAGATATAAATAAGCTCTCCACAATGAATTTCAATAGAAAACTTGTAAATCATGGAGAGGTAAATTGATTTATGTCCATTTATGGAAAAATGAACTCCTTAGTCATATCTCAGTTTAGTCACTTAATTATGGCGCTGCCTACTCCTGATGATTCGTTTTTCAAATCATATGAGCAAAAAATATTTCACTTTATCTGGGACGCTAAACCAGACAAAATAAAACATGCCTATCTATATAATGAATATGAATTGGGTGGATTGAGATTATTAAATATAAAAGCACTAAACCTTTCTCTAAAAGCTTCACTCATTCTAAAGTTGTATTTGAATCCTAAATGGTTCTCAAGTAGATTAATAAGAAAAGCTCACCCATTGTTTAAAAATGTTGCCTTTGTGCAGATTGCCATGTCTCATTTTCAATTAATTGAAAATGATACTTTTTTCAAAGTATCTGTCTTTTTCAAACAAGCAATTGCAGAGCTGGCTACAATTTCAATTTCATCCCCCTGAAAAGATAGAACAAATATTACAACAAATATTATGGCTGAACTCAAATGTGCTGGTTGATAAAATACCTGTATTTATGGGAAAGATGTTTGAAAAGGGTATTTTGTTCTTAAATTATATTGTAAATTGTAATAGTTGAGTTATGTCCTTCATGGAGTTATCAGAATTGTACGGGAAGGTCTGCTCAATCCAAGAGTACAACCAATTGACAGGCAGTAGGAGGAGATTGGGAACTGGTCTGTCTGCCCAATATAAAGGATCAAAACTGACGGAGGAATAAAAATAGCATAAATAGGAAAGTTTACCAGTTTTTAATTTGAGGACCAGGATGTTGCCAACTGTGCCATACCGATTGCAAAATAGTTGGGAAGAGATTTTTGATGTACCGATTCCATGGTACAGGGTGTATGAGTTGATATATTACACAATGCAAGATTCAAGACTTCATGCTTTTCAGCTAAAATTATTATATAGAATTCTTGCCACCAACAAAATGTTGAATATTTGGGGCATAAAATCATCGAAGCTCTGCAGATTTTGTCGTGAGGATACAGAATCAATAGACCATTTGTTTTGGTATTGCCCTCAGGTAGCCTGTTTCTGGTCTCAGGTTCAGGAATGGATGAAAATGCATCGCATTGATCTAAAATTGCCCCTAGAAATAGTACTGTTAGGAGATCTGGAGAGACTGGGTCAGTCAATTACTAATATACTAATACTCTTAGTGAAAGTATTTATCTTCAATACGCAATTCTATTCGATTAGGTAGATTGAAATTGTACGTTAAACATCATAGCATAGTTGAAAGATATGTGTTGCGTAGAAATACGAAGTGGGTGGCCAGCAGAGATAGATGGGATGGGCTAAGGGAAGCTGAGGGTTGGTCTGTGGAATTGGAGACAAGTGGGAGTGGAGTTGCTGTGTGTGAGAGAGAGAGAGAAAGAATGATGGTCAAAAGATAAAGGGGGAAATCAAGTCAAAATAAAACATAATAAAAGTACATTTGAATGACACTAAGTGGCAGTGTTTTTACAACTAATGCAGGTTTGCCTGATGCTGATGCCGTGCAGGTGTTTGTACACATGCATATACACACACTCATTCAAATAAGCACATACAAGAACACACACATACATGTAATAGTGCCAGACATGCACACAAACATAAAGTAGGCATTGATGTTATGATTTCAGTTGTCCTTGATGTCCTTTGTTTTAAATGTATTATTATTATTTATTTATTTGCATTGTTGTCTGCTGTTTTCTTCTGTCTTTTCCTTTTTTCTCTTTAGTTCATTCTCTTGGTTGTTGGTGCATTGGGGGGTTCTTGTGGGTGGGTAATGGAATTAATTGTATTTTTTTCGGAGGGGGGGGCTGTGGGATGGATCTCGAATGTTTGAGGGACAGCTATTGGGGAACTGTGGGGGGGGGGGGGATCTTGATAGTGTCTTGATGCTGTATTGTTTGTCCTTCATGTTCTAATACTTTAATGTTACCTCTTCCTTATGTTTTTTGTAATAAATAATAAAAAATAATAATAGTAAAAAAAATGTGAACCATTCATAAAGAATAGGACATTTTGTACCTCAAGTTCGGCTAATGCAGAGAGTTTAAAATATTACCTATCATTTGTCTTTTATGGCAGAGTTTACATATCTTGCGTTGCATGACATGAACATTGATTTACATGCAGACTATTAGGCTATTATCCCCCATAAAACTAAATCTATTCCAATGTTTTTAGTCACTAAGACTAGCCACGCCTTTTCCTGTAGTCGAAGCATGTAGGCCTATCATTTTGTGTCATTGCTCTTTCTATTCAGTCAGCAGCCTTCACCCTTTTTTGTCTTTCTGAGAGGAGTAGGCTATAGGTCCAGGAGAAACAAATCCTACCCTATTCCTAATCCTATTCCTATCAGGTCTGCAACCAAGTGCTATTGTCTGCTGGCTGCTCTGGCAGCCATGACCTCTATTTTCCGGACAGTCTTGTTGAGATTAAAATATTTGTATAGAAATACACCTCACACACAAAAGGGCTTAAAGCTTAAATTCCTTTCCAGATCAAACAGAACCGCTTCCATGTTTAGGTTACCTCGGCATGGGAAGGTAGGAGGACCAGAGATGTGTGGCAGAATTGCAATGCCATGCATAAGTGCTTTTTTTATATGCATCACTTGCTCTTTGGCTCTCGTTGGAACTCTGTGTCCAGAGTCTCGCCCTGGCTTTATCATTGTGGGAATAAAACAACTGCATTCATTCTAGGGCTGTCTCCGACTAAAAAAATCTTAATCGACCAAGATTCGTTTTTCTATCAACCAATCGATTGGTCAAAATTTTATTACATGTATTTTTCCATATATAGACACATTCTATGTGTTTGAATTAAATCCACTATATGCACATAGTGTTTTATTTCTTGTATGTTGCTTTAAGCGTACTGTTTGATGAAATAATTAAGACACACAAATTACTAGAGGAAGTCCGACCACAATTTATTTGAGTGTGCCGGGCCCAGCTCAGACTTGCTGTGCTGTGTTAAAAAGAAAAGACAGCGAGTGACTGTATGACTAGCATCTGTTGTCGCTCTCTCCTCCCTGCTGCAGCGACCACCACAGAACATCATCATTGTGTATCACACTGCACGTGTTGCTGAAGCTGCAACATAATTACAGCCATTTCTGACTGAAAAATGATGTCGCCGAAATCCTTAATTTATTTAGGAATAACATTCCCTATTCCCTCAACCCTTGCTCTCTTTCCATGACACATGTATGCATCACATGCACATGACCAACAGAACCTGACCTATAGCATATCATAATCAAATCAATAAATTGGTTATAACCAATTTTGAACACGTAACACATGTGACAGAGGACTTGACAAATAAACTCAAAATGGGGGAATGTTTACTGGTTGCTCAGGAGGTAAAGGGGAAGTCAGATGTGTGTAATACATTCCACTAGTTGTAGAAAATACTGGAGATCAAGAAAAAGAAGGTAAGGAGCAAGTGCTGCGTTCATTTTATGTGTTCAAACACGTGTTGTTAGATTAGAATAGCATTTTCCTGACCATTTGGAACAATGTAAACAACACTAAATAAATTATAAGCGTACCAGAGTCTCTTGTAAAGTTAATTTGTAAAACATTTTTTACAGCAAAGACTAAAAACAGTCGCATTCATTCATGAATGAAATTTCCGAAATTGAAGTTTTTTATTTATTTTTTTACGCTAATTATTCAATAGTCACTTTGTTGTTTTATTTTGAAACTAAAATGCTTGATTGCATTTCAAATAAAGAATGTGTCGAATCCAGTGTGATGACATGAATGAAAACCTTATTGATTACTAAAGTAGCCTACTATATATAAGTATTGTAATATAGACCTAAATAAGTTAGGATACTTCTTGCGTCGAGCAATCCCGTATCAATCCCAATCATAGCCTCAAGCTCATTACCATAACGCAACGTGAACTATTCATGAAAATCGCAAATGAAATGAAGGAAATATATTCACTCACAAGCGTAGCCTTTTGTTAACAACACTGTCATCTCAGATTTTCAAAATATGCTTTTCAACCATAGCTACACAAGCATTTGTGTAAGAGTATTGATAGCTAGCATAGCATTAAGCCTAGCATTCAGCAGGCAACATTTTCACAAAAACAAGAAAAGCATTCAAATAAAATAATTTACCTTTGAAGAACTTCGGATGTTTTCAATGAGGAGACTCTCAGTTAGATAGCAAATGTTCATTTTTTCCAAAAATATTATTTGTGTAGGAGAAATCGCTCTGTTTTGTTCATCAAGTTTGGCTAAGAAAACCCCCCAAAAATTCAGTCATTACAACGCCAAACTTTTTTCCAAATTAACTCCATAATATCGACAGAAACATGGCAAGCGTTGTTTAGAATCAATCCTCAAGGTGTTTTTCACATATCTATTTGATGATAAATCATTCGTGGCAGTTGGGTTTCTCCTCAGTATCAAACGGAAAAGTACTGCAGCTGGAGATTACGCAATAATTAAGACGGAGGACACAAAGTGACCACCTGGTAAATGTAGTGTCTTTATGGTCAATCTTCCAATGATATGCCTACAAATACGTCACAATGCTGCAGACACCTTGGGGAAACGACAGAAAGTGTAAGCTCATTTGTGAGCCATAGCCATATAAGGAGTCATTGGAACACAGCGCCTTCAAAATCTGGGGCACTTCCTGTTTGAAATTTCATCTTGGTTTCGCCTGTAGCATCAGTTCTGTGGCACTCACAGACAATATCTTTGCAGTTTTGGAAACGTCAGAGTGTTTTCTTTCCAAAGCTGTCAATTATATGCATAGTCGAGCATCTTTTCGTGACAAAATATCTTGTTTAAAACGGGAACGTTTTTCATCCAAAAATTTAAATAGCGCCCCCTATATCCAAGAAGTCTAAACAGGATGTGCTCTTAGTCCTACAGCTCAATGGTGGTTATACAAGTCTGCTATACTAAGCCTACTAATGATAATGACATTACTTATTATTATAAGGATGATCATAATAGTAATAATAACAATAACAAGGCGATAAAGCAAAAATGAGGGTTATTATTATTATAAATATAATTTTGCTGACAATTTGGAACAATGTAAACAACACTAAATATATTATAAATAATACCAGAGAGACTGCTCTCACAGAAAAAGTGTAAAGCCTTTATTACAGCATAGGAAAGATTAAAAACAGCAGAATTTGTGAAATTGTTTGTCCGACAGGCTTTGTGCTCACGGAATCAGTAGGCTATTAAACAAACACTCAAACAGGCAACACAAGCAGGATCTGTATTATTTCTGTAGATATACAGTATATGGATGATTTCTAAAGCCAGGCACATTTAACAGTTAGGCTATTGATTATAGACCTAATTAAGTTGGGGTTTATGCTCTCCTCACTTTTCTTAGACAATTAAGGGAAGGGGTGTTTTCTCGTCTCCTAACTCCACTGCTGCCTCCGCCACATTGTTCGCAACTGTCAGAAGGTGAGTGTAGCTGGTGCATGAAGTCAGGCGCAGGAGAGAAAAATGAGTGAGCAACGTACTTTAATCAAAAAACAAAGGCACAAGGTTAACAAATACACTTGACCAAAAACCAACAGTAAATATTACTCATGGGTGAACACAGCACCACGTCGAAAAAACCAGCCATCATGAACCGAACTGAACATAGAGATAATTACGCACAACAAACATGGGGGAAACAGAGGGTTAAATACATGAACATGTAATTGGATAATGAAAACCAGGTGTGTAGAAAATAAAGACAAAACCAATGGAAAATGAAAGATGGATCAGCGATGGCTAGAAGACCGGTGACGTCGACTGCCGAACGCCGCTCATACAAGGAGAGGGACCGACCTCGGCGGAAGTCGTGACAGCAACACCAATATGCTGGTTAACTTTGCTATTATGCACATAGCTACATGGTCTAGGAAAAGGCACCAATTCAACAGCACACTGATGTGTTTCGGAACTGCGGACAGCTACCACTATCCATCAAGGGAGAAAGGACATTGGTTATAAAATAATATCATTTTTATTTGTGTTGTACCATTGTTCTTACATAATATAACCATACAATTTCAGTAGCACATGTCTTAGAGTGATAGGCTGTGCCATCCCCATGGCCTCCAGAATGGATCAGTCCACTCAGACAGGCGCGAATCAGACAGAATTAAGTTGAATTGTCTCCAAAATAGTTGATCAAATACCCACCAAGCAATATAAATTCAAGGCATAAATTCTGGATCAATGCATTCAAAAAACATATAGCAACCAGAAACACCATATTGAGGGGAGTAGAGTCTGATCCTCAGTCACCGTGTCTTGAATAGCAGAAGCACTAGTCCACAGTCGAAGGGGACCTGGAACCTTAGCTGGTGTGACACCCTCAGTCTTTAATGAACGCTATACAGCGCCGCAGCAGCAGCACTCTGAGTACTGCACTGTGAGAAAAACCTCCCCCACAGCCTCAGCTTTAGAGTGGGAGTGCTGCTGCTGCCTGCTGCCGCTGAACTGGTGCTGAACCTAGAGAGACAAGACAGCATCAGCTCAGGCCTCCTTCGGCCTGCTGCACATTTAATACCCCTGTTGTCAGTAATAATCCAATGCTGGCAGTGGCACGGCATGGTGCTTGCATGCAATATGCCTCCGCTCAGGACAGCACCCAGCCAGCCTCACTGGAGACTGGACACACTCAGTGGACACACTGCTGGGCAGTGGGTGAATCAGACCAACAGGGAGAGAGGGCTAGGAAGGCAGCTACATTAGCGACACAGTGCTGGACAAAATCAGCTAACGAGTAATGAAATGCATATGGCTGAGGAAGGGAGGTATCCTCGGGAGTTGTTCACTGACAATAGGAGATAGGCAGCAATAATAATAAGGACAATTGGATACCGTGATGTAATCATTCGGAACCTTATCTCTGGCTGGAACGTCATGTCTGTTAACCCTTTCTTCTGCTTTTGTTTGCTTCAACTCCCAACTGTTATTATTTGAGAATACACGGCACAATCTTTCAGAGAGCTGCAGGAGATTGCTTCAATCAGATACAGTTTTCATCTTTCCTCTGTTCTTTTGTAACGGTAATGATTACCTTTTAAGTGTTTATTGAACACAATATGAAAGGACTACAAAGGCAGTTGAGCTCAGAGCGTCTCTCCTTTCTAAACAAGCTAGCTACCAATGTCTTGTCGTTCCATTCTACCCAAATGAAGCATGTACTGTATACTGTATCATTAATGAATATGCAATTTTTTAATATCTTGCTGAAAGCTAAATGAGGTTCATTTACATGATGTCCTCCCTGTAGCCCTGGATGCTCAACTCTGTAAGGTTTGTGTTCTTCCCAGAACCCTTTTACTGTGGCTTGCAGCTTCTCTAGTGCTGCTGCTTACTGCTGAGGCTGGTGAATCCCCCACGGAATATCCTGACCTCATTACAACAGTGGCTGGATTAAGGCTTTCTCCTATGGAATAGGATCATTCTGATTAGGATGATTGGGCCTGCCCTCATCAAACAGCCAGGTGTTTGACTCCCTTAACTCTCCTTTTAATGCATTTTTGGTCGTTGTTGCTACACAAACAAATTGGATCTTTTTCCAGGGCCTGTCAGTGTTGTTTTTATGGACGTCAGTGCTCGGAGAATTCACCTCGTCGAACTCAAGGCTGCGTCTGATTAAATGTTTATCTTCATTTGAGCTCCTTGCCCGGCCTCATCCTTCCTCTACGGAATGTAGCCTAATTAAAATGACTCCCTCCGAATCCACAAATGTTTACGGAAATGTTCATTAGCTTCTCTGGGGCAATCAGTGGAAATTAAAGGTCATGTTTGTTTGTTTGTTTATTTGTTTTATTTTTTCAAATGGAGATCCCTTAATGTTTTTTCTACACCATGAACAGGTGTCCGGTGTGTGTTGTGAATATGAATGGGCCCGGTGCTCAGGGCTTTGTCTCAGGTGGAGTCTGGACTAGTGCTTTAAGTGGCTGGGGTGAGATGAAGGGGGAAATACCATCTCCATCCTGTCGTGATCCATGTGCTTCCACCTAGGCTAGGGATTCCAGTCATTAGCTTTGTGTAGGTAATCGAGATAAAGGCGTAAACATACACCACATCGCTATTTAGGGGTTTGAGCACATTTCAATCCCAAATCCATATTCTTGTGAAAAGAACATGAAGTATGTGCAGAACAAAAGTAGGCCTCAGGTCGACTGGCCTGGCCTCGTAGTACCCTGCTCTATGTCTTGATAGCTTTAGTAATTGCCAGTGCTGTAACTTACTGTGAAGTGTACATTTTGTAGCATTGGTGTGGTGAGTCTGTTTGCAATAGCAACCCACCAGTAAGGTTCATGCTACAGAGACCTTTTGGGTTCTTCTTATGGATGTGCACATCAAGGCAGGGGTCCTCGGTTTCCTCTGAAGACAGGGGTGCCCGCTCAAAATTGCATGACCTCTATTGTAGCACATACAGGTCACTCCACCTCCTGTGGGAAGACTCTAAATTGAACCCAGCTTGTGTCTTCCATTCCCCCCCTCTCTCTCTCTCTCTCTCTCTCTCTCTCTCTCTCTCTCTCTCTCTCTCTCTCTCTCTCTCTCTCTCTCTCTCTCTCTCTCTCTCTCTCTCTCACGTTAGTTTCCCTCCCTTACTCTTTTCCTTTTCCCTCATGTGTTCACTGAGGTGCAAAGCTATTCAGGGATGGAGGAATAGATTTCTATACCTTTTTGCACTAAATTGCTGGGTCAGGGTTTTTTGGGCGGAACCGTTTTGTAATGGACTTGAAGTTTATTTACTAGATACAAAGGGAAAGGAGTTCCAATCCTGATTTCTTTTCCTGAGTTCTTTCATCTTTCTTCTGTTTGTGCATTTCAGTGATCGTAGTCGGTCTCTAATATTTATACTGAACAAAATATAAACGCAACATGTAAAGTGTTGGTCCCATGTTTCATGAGCTGAAATAAGAAATCACAGAAATGTTCCATATGCACAAAAAGCTTATTTATCTGCAATTTTGTGCACAAATTTGTACATCCCTGTTAGTGAGCAGTTCTTCTTTGCCAAGATAATCCATCCACCTGACAGGTGTGGCATATCGAGAAGCTGAATTAACAGCATGATCATTACACAGGTGTGGACAATAAAAGGCCACTCTAAAATGTGCAGTTTTATCACACAACACAATGCCACAGATGTCTCAAGTTTTGAGGGAGCGTGCAATTGGCATGCAAACTGCAGGAAGGGCCACCAGAGAATTGAATGTACATTTTTCTACCATAAGCTGCCTCTAACGTCATTTTAGAGAATTAGGCAGTACGTCCAACCAGGCTCACAACCACAGACCATCTGTAACCATGCCAGCCCAAGACCCCCACAACATAAAGCCCCTTTGTGGGGAAAAACTCATTCTGATTGGCTAGACCTGGCTCCCCCTATGCCCTCCCCTGCCCACCCTTGGCTGCACCCTTGGCCAGTCATGTGAAATCCATTGATTAGGGCCTACATCTCAACTATTTACACTACCGTCCAAAAGTTTGAGGTCACTTAGAAAGTTCCTTGTTTTTGAAAGAAAAGCTTTTTTTTTGTCTATTAAAATAACGTCAAATTGATCAGAAATAGAGTGTAGACATTGTTAATGTTGTAAATGACTATTGTAGCTGGAAACACCTGATTTTTAATGGAATATCTACATAGGTTGTCAAAGGCCCATTATCAGCAACCATCACTCCTGTGTTCCAATGGGACGTTGCGTTAGCTAATACAAGTTTATAATTTTAAAAGGCTAATTGATCATTATAAAACCCTTTTGCATCAATGTTAGCACAGCTGAAAACTGTTGTATTGATTAAAGAAGCAATCAAACTGTCCTTCTTTAGACTAGTTGTGTATCTGGAGCATCAGCATTTGTGAGTTCAATTACAGGCTCAAAATGCCCAGATTTAATAAACTGAAGATCTCGTACAATGCTGTGTACTACTCCCTTCACAGAACAGCACAAACTGGATCTAACCAGAATAGAAAGAGGAGTGGGAGGCCCCGGGGGCACAACTGAGCAAGAGGGCAAGTACATTAGAGTATCTAGTTTGAGAAACAGACATCTCACAAGTCCTCAACTGGCAGCTTCATTAAATAGTACCTGCAAAACACCAGTCTCAATGTCAACAGTGAACAGGCGACTCCGGGATGCTGGCCTTCTAGGCAGAGTTGCAAAGAAAAAGCCATATCTCAGACTGGTCAATAGAAAGAAAAGATTAAGATGGGCGAAAGAACACAGACACTGGACAGAGGAACTCAGCCTAGAAGGCCAGCATCCCGGAGTCGCCTCTTCACTGTTCTAAGTGACCCCAAACTTTTGTATGGTAGTGTATATCTTAACACATTAGCTACAGCGTTGTTTCCTGTTATTTCTGTTTTGGCACTTGTCTTTGACTGAATTCAATTTCATAACGGTTGTCTCCTAGCTCAGTATCTGTTTGGTCAAGCTGCTTGTCCTATTTCGTTTTCCATCAAGGTCAAACAATGCAGTCACAGCTGGTCAGCAGAGAGGACACTATGTATCTTTATATTTTTATTGGGAGCCGAGCGAGACGCAATCTTCTATTCCACAAGGAGCCAGTCTTTTTTTAGAGGATCAAAAGAACACATCACTTCCACACTACAGAATATAACATGAAAAGAGTAAGAAGCAGGCTGGTGTTGACTGAGGTCGGAAGGCAAGGCACTTTATCTGGCTCCGGAAGGGCGGGAGGCTGGGATGAGTCACGGTGGATGTTTCATAGAGGTTCTCCAGGAAATCCGTTTGACGCCGCTCCTCTTCGGCCCAGTAGGAGGGATGTCGTTGGGTAATCAGTGGAAGGCCGCATGGGCTCTACTACTTCTGCTTCATGGCACCCTTCCTGCTTTTCTCTCTTTCTGTCTTTCTCTATTTCTCTCTCTTTCTCTCTCCTTTCTCTCGATCTCACTCTAGCTTGTTCTCACCCCCTCTTCCCTTTCTTGTTGTGTGTGGGGCTTTGATCTTTAAAGGTCCTTGAGAATGAGGAGCCAGCAGTAGCCAGGCAGCAGCACCCTGGGATTCTCTCTGGGCCTGCTTGGATCCCTTCCCATCATCCTCTCTCCATCTGATGGACAGCTCCAGTCATGACAAGCTCAGGCAGCACCTCGCCTCTCATGCCTCCCCTCTACAACCCTGACATATTGAGGGCTTTGCTTGCCTGATACCCCCCCCCCCCCTTTCATTGTCAAAGAGAAAGGAAACTAGAGCGGGAGCTCTCACTGACCTTGTTTGTTAAGTTGGTACATCATTACAATACAGGCATTTTCATGCATTTATCTGATCCTTTCATATCCTCAAGAGTAATCATTTTTCACAAACTCAAAGAGGCAGTTAAGCTGATGGCGGCACTTCCCTCCTCTTTGGTGAGACCTCTCTCCCTCTCTCCCTCTCTTATGGAAGGAGCTCTGCCCGACCTGTCCAATCTTAGCACTCACACTGTAAGTGTTAAGCATTTATGAGATTTAAGACTCTCTGCATGTCCAGCTGACTGGGCTGTCATCTCTCCCTGAGTTAAACCCAGGTACTCCGTCAAACACCAAGGCCCTCGTCCATTGAGCTAACAAGGTGTTTTCCTCACCATCCCTTTCTTCTTCTTTTTTTTCCCATTTGAATGGAATTGGTGGGGAGCTTACTTTCTCACCTTTTAGCAAAGACCTAGTTACACTAGAATTTACAATGTAGAATTGTATTCCCGTGTGAATACAAAGAGTAGTAAGAATATGGTGCTGAAAGAACTAACTAGAGTATTTTCATCCCAATCAAAACTTGTACTTCACGGTTACTGACAAAACTAGGGAGATAATCTACGCTTTAACCTTGGTGGAACAAGGGATGGGAGTTTGAAATAATTTCACTATTCAAATAGTATCATGAATTTTTGTCGGATAGCCAGATTTTTGAATATGTGTTTAAAAAAATATATTTTTACGTTTAGCTAGCTAGGCTAATGGAGGCCACATTTAGCATTTTCTCCACAACTCCATTCAGATAAAACAACAGCCTACTCCTCATTTCGCTAACTTTTAATTCCGTAATTTGATTCCATCTTGCATTGCATAATAACAATAATAATAATATATGCCATTTAGCAGACACTTTTATCCAAAGCGACTTACAGTCATGTGTGCATACATTCTACGTATGGGTGGTCCCGGGGATTGAACCCATTACCCTGGCGTTACAAGCGCCATGCTCTACCAACTGAGCTACAGAAGGACATAAGTGAACTCTCACTACACTTGCTACACATTAAGCAACTTTGCGGCTGTGATTGGCCAACATAAACACCAAGCTACACCCATGAAGGCTACTGGACGGCTACCAGTCTTTATTATGGGCCGTACCTCATACATTTTTTTTGTAAAGTGTTTTCTTTTATTAAATTAATATTTTTAAATGTCATGGTATACTGTTGTATGTTACAATGTCAGATGGATATATATATATTTTTAAAGCCTTTTCAGTGTTGAAATAGGCCTATCATTTTTTTGGGGTGGGCAAAAATAAATACTCTTAACATGTATTAAAATGCTAAAGTTTGTTCGGATATTCTAATAACCTTGCACATCCCTAGGTGGAACCTCAC
Organism: Oncorhynchus gorbuscha; assembly: GCF_021184085.1. Taxonomy (NCBI): domain Eukaryota; kingdom Metazoa; phylum Chordata; class Actinopteri; order Salmoniformes; family Salmonidae; genus Oncorhynchus; species Oncorhynchus gorbuscha. The sequence continues at coordinate 81,405,916 of NC_060175.1, read as the reverse complement.
AAGGCCTTTTACATGATATAGAAAAGTCTTTCTGAAATATCAACGATTATCCCCTTTTAGTTGTGCATTGTCTTCATCCTGTCAGAGCTGCTCATTTAGGCATTGTCCTCCACTGTATCCCACAGCTCACCGGATCCCAGACCCGCACGGTTCAGACGTCCTCTTGGAGGGATGTCCTTCAGCCTTCTTTGTTCATCTGGGCCACTTGTGAAGCCCTTTTTCTCAGAAATGTTTACACATCAATGGAACTGCTGGGATTTGAGAAACAGGCTGACAAGGCCATAATGATCCATCTCGCAGGTCCCAGATCAGGGACTGGACATGTTCTGAAAGCCATTTCAGCACCAAAATAGAACAGCATAGTTATAGAGCTAAGTAATCTCTCTGTTAGGTAACTGTATAAACAATCATATGATTCTTAATTATGTTGATAGAATATTAACTCAATCTAAACTGTGCATATCTCTTCTAAACAGTTTGTAATGCTCACAAGTGATAAGCTTTGTCAGGAGGCTGTCTCAGTAAGTTGTTGAGATTGGTTGACAAGGCAATAGACTTCAGTCTCCATGATAAAGATTGAATGGTATAATATGGTTCCTCTTGAACCGTTGAATTGCTCTTTATATATGTGATCAACTATGTTTTGTTTTATTAGGAAAGTAAGATGAAAACAACATGTTTTGTTGTAGAAAAGAGACTATTCTATACTGAGATTAATGCTAGGCCGAGTTACAGAAGGGGGATCTGTCTCTGCCTCTTAATCACTTCAAACAGTGATTTAGCTGTTATTATCCGAACACCTTGTGTCTTCTGGGGCGGTGAAGATAGTATAATGATAATGTTTACCAGGCACGCTTCTTTACCTGGATGGGGTTCAATGTATTGAACATTTCCTGCACCTGATCCTAGGTCAGTAGGCTTCTACAATCCCTTCTATTCCAGTGCTTGCAAAGCCTGGGCCTCAAACCTATTGAATGTATAGATAACCAATATGTCTGACAAATAGCCTAGTATTGATTAGTAAGTGCTCAGCTGTGGCTTTCAGAGCTCATACATTTGTTTGTGCTGGGGAACATCTAGGCCTACTGTATCTCCACTTGCAAACACGGGTGGATTTTTAGACATAATTGGGTTTCTCTCTAAATTCTCAAGTTTCTCAAAATGTGAACCCTCAACCCTGGAGATCGCCTCCAGCACATGCTCTCTAGCAAGAGCCCAAAAAGTTTAGGTGTCGACAACGGTGCGCTTCAACACTTCTTTATAGCGTCCCGTCCTCTTCCCTCCCTTGTTCCTCCTGTCTTCTACCCTGGCCTGTCCTTTAGCAGAACCTTGAGGAGCCATTGAAATTCCAGGCTGCCCGCCTTGGAAATCTCTGTTGATGAGGCAACGCAGCAGAGCCGCTCAGCCACCATAACTCTGCTAGTCTGCTGTTCTGTTCTCTCAGCGCTGGACATTTTTCAAAGTCATGTTTATATAATTAGCAAGGAGTCAAAGTGCTTTGACGATTTCCTTATAATGGAAATGCTTAGCAGTCTCATCTGGACTGAAGGAGAGGCTTGACTGCTTCACTGAGACCTGTTCTCAGTCTCAGCTCAGGGAGGGACACACACTCGCTCACTCTCTCGCTCAGTAGGAAATGTTGTTAGTGTTTTCCCCAGTTTCTATGTTGTCATTCTTCAGGGGTTACTTTACCATCTAACTAATGATCTGTGACAACCTGGTACACAGTTTGAATAAATCCCAGTCATGAACCAGCCGGAACACAGAAGTGTTTATGTGAGAGTGTTTGCCGTTGACTCTCTTAAAGATAGAGGACAAAAACTGTTTTTGGAGGAGCAGGGAGTGAGAGACGATGGGGGCTGCTAGGATGAGTAAAAAAACATTCTCATCGTCTGAACACATTTTACCATGACAAGAATCGCACACTTTGTTATTGGAAGACGATTATATTTGCTATTTAACTGTGAAAAGATGAATGCACATGCTTTTGTTTCATTGCCAAGATTTTTACTCTTGTTAAGTGTCACATCCCTGAAAGTCTTTAATTGCAAATCAGATCTTGTTTTAAGTCTCTTCTTCCCTCCTTTGTTGCTAGCTGGAGAGATGATTGTGTCTCACTACAAAGGCCGACAGACACAAATCTTCATTAGATGTGGGTTGATAAACCATTAATCCATTCGTGCACTGTTTTATTTCCATGTATTCTTGTCCACCCACACAGTAAGCCAAATAAAGAGAGAAAACTCCCTCTTGCGTATTTGTGGACAACAAGCTCAATCCAATGCTGTTCAACTATAGCTGGAGAGATGATTGTGTCTCACTACTTCTTTATGAACCTCAATGGTCCTCTCTGCCCACTGTCCAGTCAATCCCAATCTCCCATGACCTTTAAAACAATGGTATATTGAGTTCCAAATGATGTATTGTAGGTACATGTGAATTGATTGAGGCAAAAAGTGATATCTTTCAATGAGAGTAACCCAGTATGTCATTGTGGGTTTAGCGATGTCTCTATTGCCATTCTTGTAGTGTATGGGTCAGGTCAGTATTATATTAGCACAGCTATCACATTTTCCTCCGGTCCCTATGAATAATGTACAAGTCGGACAGTTTTCCCTCAAATAAATACAGGCTATTATCCAAGTTCTATTTTCATGGTAAGAGGCCAGCACCAGTCCCAACCTCAACCTCAGCATTTCTTTTAGCGAATTTCATTAACCTTATTGCATATGTATTTCTCGACTGGTCGTAGAGAGTTGTTACCACGACGGACCGAGGCCTTAGACGAGCACAACCTCTCATGGTGACCTTGTTGGAGGCAATCAATGGCCTTAATCTCCCCCATGCATAATAAATCCCTGTCCACAGGTCCCTGTAACTCCACCATTTATCAGTTTGTCTCCCCGGCTAAATTATTTAGTTTTTTGAGCCCAGGCTGTACTTACTCAGTCTCTGTCTTTGTCTTGTTTTAGCCCAATAGGCAGTGATATTTATTCCAGCCCAAGTTTCTTAGTTGACTCAAGTTAGATGTATGTGTAACTATCTTCTGTAGCCTAGACCCAGGCCTACTGCTAGCTAGAGTAACAGGATGCCACCTCTCCACTAATGACAGATAGGCCACAGAGGAGACAGATTTTTACTTGCCTATATAGTTCTGTATTCATGTATTTTATTAATCTCTCGCTTGTTCTGTAGTCTCCTATGGCCACTGTGCCTCCAGTTATAACCTCTTGAGTCAACACTGGAGCTCAACGCAGCAGTGTCGGCACGGAGAATAAAACTGTTTTCATTTATAAGAACAAACTATGGATTTTGCTTAGAGTCTCAATGGCGAACGTTGGCAGCTGAAGGCTCTTTTTTGGTTTTAAAATCAGAGTAATTAAATTTTTATAAAAACAATGTATTGTTTTTAATGCTTCCTTTTTGAGTGTGGTTAGTTGTTAGATTTATTTTGAGGGCATAAGTAATACTAATAATGAATCATTAGTCCTACAGGCATTTTTACAGCATGCCTTTCTCAGATGAATTCATGAAATATTATTAGACATCATGCTGTAGATTAGACAATGGAAAAGATAATAACCAGTGATACATCAAAGTTTGAAACTCGAAGTTTAGAATCAGAAGTTAACTAAAACTATGTTGATACAGGCTTTGCATGTTGAAAGATTCTCTCATTTTCGTTGTTTTGTTTTCTCTCTTTGTGTTTGTGTTATTGTTTGTTTTGGGTCTTTTCTCCAGAACTGTATTCGCACAGCATCGGTTCCTCTGCTTCCTGGAATATTTGCGCTGTGTATTAATGGGAGATTGATGTTGCCGATGACTCCAGTAGAACAACACCAGATTAGTGCACTGGGATTGAATACCAAACGAGAGGGGAGGCAGGGTGTGCCAAGTCTCGGCTAGGCTGAACCAACCTTGATCCAAAATCTACCCTTAACCAAACCATGTTCCCTCCCTCCAGTCCTGGGTATGAAAGAGGGGATTGTTCTGATATGCTGATCAAAGCTGTGCCTGCATATCTCGACACCCTAAAGAAACACCTGGAATCTTAATGAAAGACTTCAGTAGGAGTCAAATGTGCATTGTGATGCATAATGTATTTGTAAATAATGTTTATGTAAACACCTGCTCGGGGTGTTATTCTCATTTATTCATTTGATTTATTTATCTCCCCTTGCTGGCTTGTGTGACTGATTTGTTGATTGTAATGGTTTGGCTGAAGAAGGGACATAAACCCTGCTAGCTACAGGGGGTAGCCTATACTTTGGTGATGAATAGGAATTGAAACATGTCAGTGTGGATCAGCCAGATTTACAGATCAGATTTTTTTTGTCCTAATATGTTAATTTGTTTGTCGTTACCAAGACACATCACATGGTCTAAGTATATCATGACAATGATTGCACAATGTGGGCTTAATGGTGGCTCAATGAAGAAAATGTCACATCTGTTTTTCCTACAGATGTAGGATCTTAATTTGAGCCAGTTTGCTACAGCAGGAAAATAATTCTACAGCAACGGAACATGTAATTTTTTGGGGGCATTATAATTAATGGACATTTTTTGTAGGGTTTGATAAAACATACATTTAAAATGTTTAGGAAAATTGTTCCTTCCTGGTGTAGGCTAATGTGTAGGCTAATGTGTAGGCTAATGATACATAGGATGGCAGGCCCATGGAGATGAGATATATTAGGATCTCCATTAGCCAACGCCAAGGGCAACGGCTATATTTAAAACGTTAACATTGGCATTACAGACTTATATACAGTACCTAGTCATTTATTTATTTTAATTTTATGCATTGTAGAATAATAGTGAAGACATAACAACTATGAAATAACACATATGGAATCATGTAGTAACCAAATAAGTGTTAAACAAATCTAAATATATTTTATATTTGAGATTCTTCAAAGTAGCCACCCTTTGTCTTGATGACAGCTTTGCACACTCTTGGCATTCTCTCAACCAGCTTCATGAGGCAGTCACCTGGAATGCATTTCAGTTAATTAACAGGTGTGCCTTGTTAAAACTACATTTGTGGAATTTATTTCCTTCTTAATGCATTTGAGCCAATCAGTTGTGTTGTGACAAGATAGGGGTGGTATACAGAAGATTGCCCTAGTTTGTAAAAGACCAAGTCCATATTATTGCAAGAACAGCTCAAATAAGCAAAACGACAGTCCATCATTACTTTAAGACATGAAGGTCAATCAATCTGAAAATGTCAAGAACGTGCAGTTGCAAAAACCGTCAAGCACTACGAAGAAGCTGGCTCTCATGAGGACCGCCACAGGAAAGGAAGATCCAGAGTTACCTCTGATGCAGAGAATATCTTCCTTAGAGTTACCAGCCTAAGAAATTGTAGCCCAAATTAATGCTTCAAGGAGTTTAAATAACAGACACATCTCAACATCAACTGTTCAGAGGAGAATGCGTGAATCAGGCCTTCATGGTCGATTTGCTGCAAAGAAACCACTTCTAAAGGACACCAATAAGTAGAAGAGACTTGCTTGGGCCAAGAAACATGAGCAATGGACATTAGACCAGTGGAAATCTGTCCTTTGGTGGTGTCACTGTCAGTGATTTATTTAGAATTCAAGGCACACTTAACCAGCATGGCTACCACACTATTCTGCAGTGATACGCCATCCCATCTGGTTCCAAATCAAATCAAATGTTATTTGCCACAGACACATGTTTAGCAGATGTTATTGCTTATGTTCCTAGCTCCAACAGTGCAGTAATATCAAACAATTCACAACAATACACACAATACACACAACCTAAAAGTAAAATCATGGAATTAAGGAATATATAAATATTAGGATGAGCAATATCGGAGTGTCATAGACTAAATACAGTAGAATAGAATACAGAATTTTTTACAGCCGCTCTGATATCCACTTGCACTTAGAAGGATTATCATTTGTTTTTCAATGACCCAACACACCTCCAGGCTGTATAAGGGCTATTTGACCAAGAAGGAGAGTGATGGAGTGCTGCATCAGGTGACCTGGCCTCCACAATCACCCGACCTCAACTCAATTGAGGTAGGCCATAGAGAATGTAGTACTGATGTATTTCTAGGGTAGGCCATAGAGAATGTAGTACTGAGGTATTTCTAGGGTAGGCCATAGAGAATGTAGTACTGATGTATTTCTAGGGTAGGTCGTAGAGAATGTAGTACTGATGTATTTCTAGGGTAGGTCGTAGAGAATGTAGTACTAATTTATTTCTAGGGTAGGCCTTAAAGAATGTAGTACTGATGTATTTCTAGGGTAGGCCATAGAGAATGTAGTACTGATGTATTTCTAGGGTAAGTCGTAGAGAATGTAGTACTGATGTATTTCTAGGGTAGGTCGTAGAGAATGTAGTACTGATGTATTTCAAGGGTAGACCTTAAAGAATGTAGTACTGATGTATTTCTAGGGTAGGTCGTAGAGAATGTAGTACTGATGTATTTCTAGGGTAGGTCGTAGAGAATGTAGTACTAATGTATTTCTAGGGTAGACCTTAAAGAATGTAGTACTGATGTATTTCTAGGGTAGGTCGTAGAGAATGTAGTACTGATGTATTTCTAGGGTAGGTCGTAGAGAATGTAGTACTGATGTATTTCTAGGGTAGGTCATAGAGAATGTAGTACTGATGTATTTCTAGGGTAGGTCGTAGAGAATGTAGTACTGATGTATTTCTAGGGTAAGTCGTAGAGAATGTAGTACTGATGCATTTCTAGGGTAGGTCGTAGAGAATGTAGTACTGAGGTATTTCTAGGGTAGGTCATAGAGAATGTAGTACTGTTGTATTTCTAGGGTAGCCATAGAGAATGTAGTACTGATGTATTGCTAGGGTAGGCCATAGAGAATGTAGTACTGATGTATTTCTAGGGTAGGTCATAGAGAATGTAGTACTGATGTATTTCTAGGGTAGGCCATAGAGAATGTAGTACTGATGTATTGCTAGGGTAGGTCGTAGAGAATGAAGTTCTGATGTATTTCTAGGGAGGTCGTAGAGAATGTAGTACTGATGTATTTCTAGGGTAGGTCGTAGAGAATGTAGTACTGATGTATTTTTAGGGTAGACCTTAAAGAATGTAGTACTGATGTATTTCTAGGGTAGGTCGCAGAGAATGTAGTACTGATGTATTTCTAGGGTAGGTCGTAGAGAATGTAGTACTGATGTATTTCTAGGGTAGGTTGTAGAGAATGTAGTACTGATGTATTTCTAGGGTAGGTTGTAGAGAATGTAGTACTGATGTATTTCTAGGGTAGGTCATAGAGAATGTAGTACTGATGTATTTCTAGGGAAGGTCGTAGAGAATGTAGTACTGATGTATTTCTAGGGTAAGTCGTAGAGAATGTAGTACTGAGGTATTTCTAGGGTAGGTCATAGAGAATGAAGTTCTGATGTATTTCTAGGGAGGTCGTAGAGAATGTAGTACTGATGTATTTCTAGGGTAGGTCATAGAGAATGTAGTACTGATGTATTTCTAGGGTAGGCCATAGAGAATGTAGTACTGATGTATTGCTAGGGTAGGTCGTAGAGAATGAAGTTCTGATGTATTTCTAGGGAGGTCGTAGAGAATGTAGTACTGATGTATTGCTAGGGTAGTTCGTAGAGAATGTAGTGCTGATGTATTTCTAGGGTAGGCCATAGAGAATGTAGTACTGATGTATTGCTAGGATAGTTCGTAGAGAATGTACTACTGATGTATTTCTAGGGTAGGCCATAGAGAATGTAGTACTGATGTATTTCTAGGATAGTTCGTAGAGAATGTAGTACTGATGTATTTCTAGGGTAGGTCGTAGAGAATGTAGTACTGATGTATTTCTAGGGTAGGCCATAGAGAATGTAGTACTGATGTATTTCTAGGGTAGGTCATAGAGAATGTAGTACTGATGTATTTCTAGGGTAGGTCATAGAGAATGTAGTACTGATGTATTTCTAGGGTAGGTCATAGAGAATGTAGTACTGATGTATTTCTAGGGTAGGCCATAGAGAATGTAGTACTGATGTATTTCTAGAGTAGGTCATAGAGAATGTAGTACTGATGTATTGCTAGGCCATTTCTAGGGTAGGCCATAGAGAATGTAGTACTGATGTATTTCTAGGGTAGGTCATAGAGAATGTAGTACTGATGTATTGCTAGGCCATTTCTAGGGTAGGCCATAGAGAATGTAGTACTGATGTATTTCTAGGGTAGTTCGTAGAGAATGTAGTGCTGATGTATTTCTAGGGTAGGCCATAGAGAATGTAGTACTGATGTATTGCTAGGATAGTTCGTAGAGAATGTAGTACTGATGTATTTCTAGGGTAGGCCATAGAGAATGTAGTACTGATGTATTTCTAGGATAGTTCGTAGAGAATGTAGTACTGATGTATTTCTAGGGTAGGTCGTAGAGAATGTAGTACTGATGTATTTCTAGGGTAGGCCATAGAGAATGTAGTACTGATGTATTTCTAGGGTAGGCCATAGAGAATGTAGTACTGATGTATTTCTAGGGTAGGTCATAGAGAATGTAGTACTGATGTATTTCTAGGGTAGGTCATAGAGAATGTAGTACTGATGTATTTCTAGGGTAGGTCATAGAGAATGTAGTACTGATGTATTTCTAGGGTAGGCCATAGAGAATGTAGTACTGATGTATTTCTAGAGTAGGTCATAGAGAATGTAGTACTGATGTATTGCTAGGCCATTTCTAGGGTAGGCCATAGAGAATGTAGTACTGATGTATTTCTAGGGTAGGTCATAGAGAATGTAGTACTGATGTATTGCTAGGCCATTTCTAGGGTAGGCCATAGAGAATGTAGTACTGATGTATTTCTAGGGTAGGTCGTAGAGAATGTAGTACTGATGTATTTCTAGGGTAGGTCGTAGAGAATGTAGTACTGATGTATTGCTAGGCCATTTCTAGGGTAGGCCATGGAGAATGTAGTACTGATGTATTGCTAGGCCATTTCTAGGGTAGGCCATGGAGAATGTAGTACTGATGTATTGCTAGGCCATTTCTAGGGTAGGCCATAGAGAATGTAGTACTGATGTATTGCTAGGCCATTTCTAGGGTAGGCCATGGAGAATGTAGTACTGATGTATTGCTAGGCCATTTCTAGGGTAGGCCATGGAGAATGTAGTACTGATGTATTGCTAGGCCATTTCTAGGGTAGGCCATTGAGAATGTAGTACTGATGTATTGCTAGGCCATTTCTAGGGTAGGCCATGGAGAATGTAGTACTGATGTATTGCTAGGCCATTTCTAGGGTAGGCCATGGAGAATGTAGTACTGATGTATTGCTAGGCCATTTCTAGGGTAGGCCATGGAGAATGTAGTACTGATGTATTGCTAGGCCATTTCTAGGGTAGGCCATGGAGAATGTAGTACTGATTTATTGCTAGGCCATTTCTAGGGTAGGCCATGGAGAATGTAGTACTGATGTATTGCTAGGCCATTTCTAGGGTAGGCCATGGAGAATGTAGTACTGATGTATTGCTAGGCCATTTCTAGGGTAGGCCATGGAGAATGTAGTACTGATGTATTTCTAGGGTAGGTCATAGAGAATGTAGTACTGATGTATTTCTAGGGTAGGCCATAGAGAATGTAGTACTGATGTATTTCTAGAGTAGGTCATAGAGAATGTAGTACTGATGTATTGCTAGGCCATTTCTAGGGTAGGCCATAGAGAATGTAGTACTGATGTATTTCTAGGGTAGGTCATAGAGAATGTAGTACTGATGTATTGCTAGGCCATTTCTAGGGTAGGCCATAGAGAATGTAGTACTGATGTATTTCTAGGGTAGTTCGTAGAGAATGTAGTGCTGATGTATTTCTAGGGTAGGCCATAGAGAATGTAGTACTGATGTATTGCTAGGATAGTTCGTAGAGAATGTAGTACTGATGTATTTCTAGGGTAGGCCATAGAGAATGTAGTACTGATGTATTTCTAGGATAGTTCGTAGAGAATGTAGTACTGATGTATTTCTAGGGTAGGTCGTAGAGAATGTAGTACTGATGTATTTCTAGGGTAGGCCATAGAGAATGTAGTACTGATGTATTTCTAGGGTAGGCCATAGAGAATGTAGTACTGATGTATTTCTAGGGTAGGTCATAGAGAATGTAGTACTGATGTATTTCTAGGGTAGGTCATAGAGAATGTAGTACTGATGTATTTCTAGGGTAGGTCATAGAGAATGTAGTACTGATGTATTTCTAGGGTAGGCCATAGAGAATGTAGTACTGATGTATTTCTAGAGTAGGTCATAGAGAATGTAGTACTGATGTATTGCTAGGCCATTTCTAGGGTAGGCCATAGAGAATGTAGTACTGATGTATTTCTAGGGTAGGTCATAGAGAATGTAGTACTGATGTATTGCTAGGCCATTTCTAGGGTAGGCCATAGAGAATGTAGTACTGATGTATTTCTAGGGTAGGTCGTAGAGAATGTAGTACTGATGTATTTCTAGGGTAGGTCGTAGAGAATGTAGTACTGATGTATTGCTAGGCCATTTCTAGGGTAGGCCATGGAGAATGTAGTACTGATGTATTGCTAGGCCATTTCTAGGGTAGGCCATGGAGAATGTAGTACTGATGTATTGCTAGGCCATTTCTAGGGTAGGCCATAGAGAATGTAGTACTGATGTATTGCTAGGCCATTTCTAGGGTAGGCCATGGAGAATGTAGTACTGATGTATTGCTAGGCCATTTCTAGGGTAGGCCATGGAGAATGTAGTACTGATGTATTGCTAGGCCATTTCTAGGGTAGGCCATTGAGAATGTAGTACTGATGTATTGCTAGGCCATTTCTAGGGTAGGCCATGGAGAATGTAGTACTGATGTATTGCTAGGCCATTTCTAGGGTAGGCCATGGAGAATGTAGTACTGATGTATTGCTAGGCCATTTCTAGGGTAGGCCATGGAGAATGTAGTACTGATGTATTGCTAGGCCATTTCTAGGGTAGGCCATGGAGAATGTAGTACTGATGTATTGCTAGGCCATTTCTAGGGTAGGCCATTGAGAATGTAGTACTGATGTATTGCTAGGCCATTTCTAGGGTAGGCCATGGAGAATGTAGTACTGATTTATTGCTAGGCCATTTCTAGGGTAGGCCATGGAGAATGTAGTACTGATGTATTGCTAGGGTAGGTCGTAGAGAATGAAGTTCTGATGTATTTCTAGGGAGGTCGTAGAGAATGTAGTACTGATGTATTTCTAGGGTAGGTCATAGAGAATGTAGTACTGATGTATTTCTAGGGTAGGCCATAGAGAATGTAGTACTGATGTATTGCTAGGGTAGGTCGTAGAGAATGAAGTTCTGATGTATTTCTAGGGAGGTCGTAGAGAATGTAGTACTGATGTATTGCTAGGGTAGTTCGTAGAGAATGTAGTGCTGATGTATTTCTAGGGTAGGCCATAGAGAATGTAGTACTGATGTATTGCTAGGATAGTTCGTAGAGAATGTACTACTGATGTATTTCTAGGGTAGGTCGTAGAGAATGTAGTACTGATGTATTTCTAGGATAGTTCGTAGAGAATGTAGTACTGATGTATTTCTAAGGTAGGTCGTAGAGAATGTAGTACTGATGTATTTCTAGGGTAGGCCATAGAGAATGTAGTACTGATGTATTTCTAGGGTAGGCCATAGAGAATGTAGTACTGATGTATTTCTAGGGTAGGTCATAGAGAATGTAGTACTGATGTATTTCTAGGGTAGGTCATAGAGAATGTAGTACTGATGTATTTCTAAGGTAGGTCATAGAGAATGTAGTACTGATGTATTTCTAGGGTAGGCCATAGAGAATGTAGTACTGATGTATTTCTAGAGTAGGTCATAGAGAATGTAGTACTGATGTATTGCTAGGCCATTTCTAGGGTAGGCCATAGAGAATGTAGTACTGATGTATTTCTAGGGTAGGTCATAGAGAATGTAGTACTGATGTATTGCTAGGCCATTTCTAGGGTAGGCCTTAAAGAATGTAGTACTGATGTATTTCTAGGGTAGGCCATAGAGAATGTAGTACTGATGTATTTCTAGGGTAAGTCGTAGAGAATGTAGTACTGATGTATTTCTAGGGTAGGTCGTAGAGAATGTAGTACTGATGTATTTCAAGGGTAGACCTTAAAGAATGTAGTACTGATGTATTTCTAGGGTAGGTCGTAGAGAATGTAGTACTGATGTATTTCTAGGGTAGGTCGTAGAGAATGTAGTACTAATGTATTTCTAGGGTAGACCTTAAAGAATGTAGTACTGATGTATTTCTAGGGTAGGTCGTAGAGAATGTAGTACTGATGTATTTCTAGGGTAGGTCGTAGAGAATGTAGTACTGATGTATTTCTAGGGTAGGTCATAGAGAATGTAGTACTGATGTATTTCTAGGGTAGGTCGTAGAGAATGTAGTACTGATGTATTTCTAGGGTAAGTCGTAGAGAATGTAGTACTGATGCATTTCTAGGGTAGGTCGTAGAGAATGTAGTACTGAGGTATTTCTAGGGTAGGTCATAGAGAATGTAGTACTGTTGTATTTCTAGGGTAGCCATAGAGAATGTAGTACTGATGTATTGCTAGGGTAGGCCATAGAGAATGTAGTACTGATGTATTTCTAGGGTAGGTCATAGAGAATGTAGTACTGATGTATTTCTAGGGTAGGCCATAGAGAATGTAGTACTGATGTATTGCTAGGGTAGGTCGTAGAGAATGAAGTTCTGATGTATTTCTAGGGAGGTCGTAGAGAATGTAGTACTGATGTATTTCTAGGGTAGGTCGTAGAGAATGTAGTACTGATGTATTTTTAGGGTAGACCTTAAAGAATGTAGTACTGATGTATTTCTAGGGTAGGTCGCAGAGAATGTAGTACTGATGTATTTCTAGGGTAGGTCGTAGAGAATGTAGTACTGATGTATTTCTAGGGTAGGTTGTAGAGAATGTAGTACTGATGTATTTCTAGGGTAGGTTGTAGAGAATGTAGTACTGATGTATTTCTAGGGTAGGTCATAGAGAATGTAGTACTGATGTATTTCTAGGGAAGGTCGTAGAGAATGTAGTACTGATGTATTTCTAGGGTAAGTCGTAGAGAATGTAGTACTGAGGTATTTCTAGGGTAGGTCATAGAGAATGAAGTTCTGATGTATTGCTAGGCCATTTCTAGGGTAGGCCATTGAGAATGTAGTACTGATGTATTGCTAGGCCATTTCTAGGGTAGGCCATGGAGAATGTAGTACTGATGTATTGCTAGGCCATTTCTAGGGTAGGCCATGGAGAATGTAGTACTGATGTATTGCTAGGCCATTTCTAGGGTAGGCCATGGAGAATGTAGTACTGATGTATTGCTAGGCCATTTCTAGGGTAGGCCATGGAGAATGTAGTACTGATGTATTGCTAGGCCATTTCTAGGGTAGGCCATTGAGAATGTAGTACTGATGTATTGCTAGGCCATTTCTAGGGTAGGCCATGGAGAATGTAGTACTGATTTATTGCTAGGCCATTTCTAGGGTAGGCCATGGAGAATGTAGTACTGATGTATTGCTAGGGTAGGTCGTAGAGAATGAAGTTCTGATGTATTTCTAGGGAGGTCGTAGAGAATGTAGTACTGATGTATTTCTAGGGTAGGTCATAGAGAATGTAGTACTGATGTATTTCTAGGGTAGGCCATAGAGAATGTAGTACTGATGTATTGCTAGGGTAGGTCGTAGAGAATGAAGTTCTGATGTATTTCTAGGGAGGTCGTAGAGAATGTAGTACTGATGTATTGCTAGGGTAGTTCGTAGAGAATGTAGTGCTGATGTATTTCTAGGGTAGGCCATAGAGAATGTAGTACTGATGTATTGCTAGGATAGTTCGTAGAGAATGTACTACTGATGTATTTCTAGGGTAGGTCGTAGAGAATGTAGTACTGATGTATTTCTAGGATAGTTCGTAGAGAATGTAGTACTGATGTATTTCTAAGGTAGGTCGTAGAGAATGTAGTACTGATGTATTTCTAGGGTAGGCCATAGAGAATGTAGTACTGATGTATTTCTAGGGTAGGCCATAGAGAATGTAGTACTGATGTATTTCTAGGGTAGGTCATAGAGAATGTAGTACTGATGTATTTCTAGGGTAGGTCATAGAGAATGTAGTACTGATGTATTTCTAAGGTAGGTCATAGAGAATGTAGTACTGATGTATTTCTAGGGTAGGCCATAGAGAATGTAGTACTGATGTATTTCTAGAGTAGGTCATAGAGAATGTAGTACTGATGTATTGCTAGGCCATTTCTAGGGTAGGCCATAGAGAATGTAGTACTGATGTATTTCTAGGGTAGGTCATAGAGAATGTAGTACTGATGTATTGCTAGGCCATTTCTAGGGTAGGCCTTAAAGAATGTAGTACTGATGTATTTCTAGGGTAGGCCATAGAGAATGTAGTACTGATGTATTTCTAGGGTAAGTCGTAGAGAATGTAGTACTGATGTATTTCTAGGGTAGGTCGTAGAGAATGTAGTACTGATGTATTTCAAGGGTAGACCTTAAAGAATGTAGTACTGATGTATTTCTAGGGTAGGTCGTAGAGAATGTAGTACTGATGTATTTCTAGGGTAGGTCGTAGAGAATGTAGTACTAATGTATTTCTAGGGTAGACCTTAAAGAATGTAGTACTGATGTATTTCTAGGGTAGGTCGTAGAGAATGTAGTACTGATGTATTTCTAGGGTAGGTCGTAGAGAATGTAGTACTGATGTATTTCTAGGGTAGGTCATAGAGAATGTAGTACTGATGTATTTCTAGGGTAGGTCGTAGAGAATGTAGTACTGATGTATTTCTAGGGTAAGTCGTAGAGAATGTAGTACTGATGCATTTCTAGGGTAGGTCGTAGAGAATGTAGTACTGAGGTATTTCTAGGGTAGGTCATAGAGAATGTAGTACTGTTGTATTTCTAGGGTAGCCATAGAGAATGTAGTACTGATGTATTGCTAGGGTAGGCCATAGAGAATGTAGTACTGATGTATTTCTAGGGTAGGTCATAGAGAATGTAGTACTGATGTATTTCTAGGGTAGGCCATAGAGAATGTAGTACTGATGTATTGCTAGGGTAGGTCGTAGAGAATGAAGTTCTGATGTATTTCTAGGGAGGTCGTAGAGAATGTAGTACTGATGTATTTCTAGGGTAGGTCGTAGAGAATGTAGTACTGATGTATTTTTAGGGTAGACCTTAAAGAATGTAGTACTGATGTATTTCTAGGGTAGGTCGCAGAGAATGTAGTACTGATGTATTTCTAGGGTAGGTCGTAGAGAATGTAGTACTGATGTATTTCTAGGGTAGGTTGTAGAGAATGTAGTACTGATGTATTTCTAGGGTAGGTTGTAGAGAATGTAGTACTGATGTATTTCTAGGGTAGGTCATAGAGAATGTAGTACTGATGTATTTCTAGGGAAGGTCGTAGAGAATGTAGTACTGATGTATTTCTAGGGTAAGTCGTAGAGAATGTAGTACTGAGGTATTTCTAGGGTAGGTCATAGAGAATGAAGTTCTGATGTATTTCTAGGGAGGTCGTAGAGAATGTAGTACTGATGTATTTCTAGGGTAGGTCATAGAGAATGTAGTACTGATGTATTTCTAGGGTAGGCCATAGAGAATGTAGTACTGATGTATTGCTAGGGTAGGTCGTAGAGAATGAAGTTCTGATGTATTTCTAGGGAGGTCGTAGAGAATGTAGTACTGATGTATTGCTAGGGTAGTTCGTAGAGAATGTAGTGCTGATGTATTTCTAGGGTAGGCCATAGAGAATGTAGTACTGATGTATTGCTAGGATAGTTCGTAGAGAATGTACTACTGATGTATTTCTAGGGTAGGCCATAGAGAATGTAGTACTGATGTATTTCTAGGATAGTTCGTAGAGAATGTAGTACTGATGTATTTCTAGGGTAGGTCGTAGAGAATGTAGTACTGATGTATTTCTAGGGTAGGCCATAGAGAATGTAGTACTGATGTATTTCTAGGGTAGGCCATAGAGAATGTAGTACTGATGTATTTCTAGGGTAGGTCATAGAGAATGTAGTACTGATGTATTTCTAGGGTAGGTCATAGAGAATGTAGTACTGATGTATTTCTAGGGTAGGTCATAGAGAATGTAGTACTGATGTATTTCTAGGGTAGGCCATAGAGAATGTAGTACTGATGTATTTCTAGAGTAGGTCATAGAGAATGTAGTACTGATGTATTGCTAGGCCATTTCTAGGGTAGGCCATAGAGAATGTAGTACTGATGTATTTCTAGGGTAGGTCATAGAGAATGTAGTACTGATGTATTGCTAGGCCATTTCTAGGGTAGGCCATAGAGAATGTAGTACTGATGTATTTCTAGGGTAGTTCGTAGAGAATGTAGTGCTGATGTATTTCTAGGGTAGGCCATAGAGAATGTAGTACTGATGTATTGCTAGGATAGTTCGTAGAGAATGTAGTACTGATGTATTTCTAGGGTAGGCCATAGAGAATGTAGTACTGATGTATTTCTAGGATAGTTCGTAGAGAATGTAGTACTGATGTATTTCTAGGGTAGGTCGTAGAGAATGTAGTACTGATGTATTTCTAGGGTAGGCCATAGAGAATGTAGTACTGATGTATTTCTAGGGTAGGCCATAGAGAATGTAGTACTGATGTATTTCTAGGGTAGGTCATAGAGAATGTAGTACTGATGTATTTCTAGGGTAGGTCATAGAGAATGTAGTACTGATGTATTTCTAGGGTAGGTCATAGAGAATGTAGTACTGATGTATTTCTAGGGTAGGCCATAGAGAATGTAGTACTGATGTATTTCTAGAGTAGGTCATAGAGAATGTAGTACTGATGTATTGCTAGGCCATTTCTAGGGTAGGCCATAGAGAATGTAGTACTGATGTATTTCTAGGGTAGGTCATAGAGAATGTAGTACTGATGTATTGCTAGGCCATTTCTAGGGTAGGCCATAGAGAATGTAGTACTGATGTATTTCTAGGGTAGGTCGTAGAGAATGTAGTACTGATGTATTTCTAGGGTAGGTCGTAGAGAATGTAGTACTGATGTATTGCTAGGCCATTTCTAGGGTAGGCCATGGAGAATGTAGTACTGATGTATTGCTAGGCCATTTCTAGGGTAGGCCATGGAGAATGTAGTACTGATGTATTGCTAGGCCATTTCTAGGGTAGGCCATAGAGAATGTAGTACTGATGTATTTCTAGGGTAGGTCGTAGAGAATGTAGTACTGATGTATTGCTAGGCCATTTCTAGGGTAGGCCATGGAGAATGTAGTACTGATGTATTGCTAGGCCATTTCTAGGGTAGGCCATGGAGAATGTAGTACTGATGTATTGCTAGGCCATTTCTAGGGTAGGCCATAGAGAATGTAGTACTGATGTATTGCTAGGCCATTTCTAGGGTAGGCCATGGAGAATGTAGTACTGATGTATTGCTAGGCCATTTCTAGGGTAGGCCATGGAGAATGTAGTACTGATGTATTGCTAGGCCATTTCTAGGGTAGGCCATTGAGAATGTAGTACTGATGTATTGCTAGGCCATTTCTAGGGTAGGCCATGGAGAATGTAGTACTGATGTATTGCTAGGCCATTTCTAGGGTAGGCCATGGAGAATGTAGTACTGATGTATTGCTAGGCCATTTCTAGGGTAGGCCATGGAGAATGTAGTACTGATGTATTGCTAGGCCATTTCTAGGGTAGGCCATGGAGAATGTAGTACTGATGTATTGCTAGGCCATTTCTAGGGTAGGCCATAGAGAATGTAGTACTGATGTATTGCTAGGCCATTTCTAGGGTAGGCCATGGAGAATGTAGTACTGATTTATTGCTAGGCCATTTCTAGGGTAGGCCATGGAGAATGTAGTACTGATGTATTGCTAGGGTAGGTCGTAGAGAATGAAGTTCTGATGTATTTCTAGGGAGGTCGTAGAGAATGTAGTACTGATGTATTTCTAGGGTAGGTCATAGAGAATGTAGTACTGATGTATTTCTAGGGTAGGCCATAGAGAATGTAGTACTGATGTATTGCTAGGGTAGGTCGTAGAGAATGAAGTTCTGATGTATTTCTAGGGAGGTCGTAGAGAATGTAGTACTGATGTATTGCTAGGGTAGTTCGTAGAGAATGTAGTGCTGATGTATTTCTAGGGTAGGCCATAGAGAATGTAGTACTGATGTATTGCTAGGATAGTTCGTAGAGAATGTACTACTGATGTATTTCTAGGGTAGGTCGTAGAGAATGTAGTACTGATGTATTTCTAGGATAGTTCGTAGAGAATGTAGTACTGATGTATTTCTAGGGTAGGTCGTAGAGAATGTAGTACTGATGTATTTCTAGGGTAGGCCATAGAGAATGTAGTACTGATGTATTTCTAGGGTAGGCCATAGAGAATGTAGTACTGATGTATTTCTAGGGTAGGTCATAGAGAATGTAGTACTGATGTATTTCTAGGGTAGGTCATAGAGAATGTAGTACTGATGTATTTCTAGGGTAGGTCATAGAGAATGTAGTACTGATGTATTTCTAGGGTAGGCCATAGAGAATGTAGTACTGATGTATTTCTAGAGTAGGTCATAGAGAATGTAGTACTGATGTATTGCTAGGCCATTTCTAGGGTAGGCCATAGAGAATGTAGTACTGATGTATTTCTAGGGTAGGTCATAGAGAATGTAGTACTGATGTATTGCTAGGCCATTTCTAGGGTAGGCCATAGAGAATGTAGTACTGATGTATTTCTAGGGTAGTTCGTAGAGAATGTAGTGCTGATGTATTTCTAGGGTAGGCCATAGAGAATGTAGTACTGATGTATTGCTAGGATAGTTCGTAGAGAATGTAGTACTGATGTATTTCTAGGGTAGGCCATAGAGAATGTAGTACTGATGTATTTCTAGGATAGTTCGTAGAGAATGTAGTACTGATGTATTTCTAGGGTAGGTCGTAGAGAATGTAGTACTGATGTATTTCTAGGGTAGGCCATAGAGAATGTAGTACTGATGTATTTCTAGGGTAGGCCTTTAGTACTGATGTATTTCTAGGGTAGGTCATAGAGAATGTAGTACTGATGTATTTCTAGGGTAGGTCATAGAGAATGTAGTACTGATGTATTTCTAGGGTAGGTCATAGAGAATGTAGTACTGATGTATTTCTAGGGTAGGCCATAGAGAATGTAGTACTGATGTATTTCTAGAGTAGGTCATAGAGAATGTAGTACTGATGTATTGCTAGGCCATTTCTAGGGTAGGCCATAGAGAATGTAGTACTGATGTATTTCTAGGGTAGGTCATAGAGAATGTAGTACTGATGTATTGCTAGGCCATTTCTAGGGTAGGCCATAGAGAATGTAGTACTGATGTATTTCTAGGGTAGGTCGTAGAGAATGTAGTACTGATGTATTTCTAGGGTAGGTCGTAGAGAATGTAGTACTGATGTATTGCTAGGCCATTTCTAGGGTAGGCCATGGAGAATGTAGTACTGATGTATTGCTAGGCCATTTCTAGGGTAGGCCATAGAGAATGTAGTACTGATGTATTGCTAGGCCATTTCTAGGGTAGGCCATGGAGAATGTAGTACTGATGTATTGCTAGGCCATTTCTAGGGTAGGCCATGGAGAATGTAGTACTGATGTATTGCTAGGCCATTTCTAGGGTAGGCCATTGAGAATGTAGTACTGATGTATTGCTAGGCCATTTCTAGGGTAGGCCATGGAGAATGTAGTACTGATGTATTGCTAGGCCATTTCTAGGGTAGGCCATAGAGAATGTAGTACTGATGTATTGCTAGGCCATTTCTAGGGTAGGCCATGGAGAATGTAGTACTGATGTATTGCTAGGCCATTTCTAGGGTAGGCCATGGAGAATGTAGTACTGATGTATTGCTAGGCCATTTCTAGGGTAGGCCATGGAGAATGTAGTACTGATGTATTGCTAGGCCATTTCTAGGGTAGGCCATGGAGAATGTAGTACTGATGTATTGCTAGGGTAGGTCGTAGAGAATGAAGTTCTGATGTATTTCTAGGGAGGTCGTAGAGAATGTAGTACTGATGTATTTCTAGGGTAGGTCATAGAGAATGTAGTACTGATGTATTTCTAGGGTAGGCCATAGAGAATGTAGTACTGATGTATTGCTAGGGTAGGTCGTAGAGAATGAAGTTCTGATGTATTTCTAGGGAGGTCGTAGAGAATGTAGTACTGATGTATTGCTAGGGTAGTTCGTAGAGAATGTAGTGCTGATGTATTTCTAGGGTAGGCCATAGAGAATGTAGTACTGATGTATTGCTAGGATAGTTCGTAGAGAATGTACTACTGATGTATTTCTAGGGTAGGTCGTAGAGAATGTAGTACTGATGTATTTCTAGGATAGTTCGTAGAGAATGTAGTACTGATGTATTTCTAGGGTAGGTCGTAGAGAATGTAGTACTGATGTATTTCTAGGGTAGGCCATAGAGAATGTAGTACTGATGTATTTCTAGGGTAGGCCATAGAGAATGTAGTACTGATGTATTTCTAGGGTAGGTCATAGAGAATGTAGTACTGATGTATTTCTAGGGTAGGTCATAGAGAATGTAGTACTGATGTATTTCTAGGGTAGGTCATAGAGAATGTAGTACTGATGTATTTCTAGGGTAGGCCATAGAGAATGTAGTACTGATGTATTTCTAGAGTAGGTCATAGAGAATGTAGTACTGATGTATTGCTAGGCCATTTCTAGGGTAGGCCATAGAGAATGTAGTACTGATGTATTTCTAGGGTAGGTCATAGAGAATGTAGTACTGATGTATTGCTAGGCCATTTCTAGGGTAGGCCATAGAGAATGTAGTACTGATGTATTTCTAGGGTAGTTCGTAGAGAATGTAGTGCTGATGTATTTCTAGGGTAGGCCATAGAGAATGTAGTACTGATGTATTGCTAGGATAGTTCGTAGAGAATGTAGTACTGATGTATTTCTAGGGTAGGCCATAGAGAATGTAGTACTGATGTATTTCTAGGATAGTTCGTAGAGAATGTAGTACTGATGTATTTCTAGGGTAGGTCGTAGAGAATGTAGTACTGATGTATTTCTAGGGTAGGCCATAGAGAATGTAGTACTGATGTATTTCTAGGGTAGGCCTTAGAGAATGTAGTACTGATGTATTTCTAGGGTAGGTCATAGAGAATGTAGTACTGATGTATTTCTAGGGTAGGTCATAGAGAATGTAGTACTGATGTATTTCTAGGGTAGGTCATAGAGAATGTAGTACTGATGTATTTCTAGGGTAGGCCATAGAGAATGTAGTACTGATGTATTTCTAGAGTAGGTCATAGAGAATGTAGTACTGATGTATTGCTAGGCCATTTCTAGGGTAGGCCATAGAGAATGTAGTACTGATGTATTTCTAGGGTAGGTCATAGAGAATGTAGTACTGATGTATTGCTAGGCCATTTCTAGGGTAGGCCATAGAGAATGTAGTACTGATGTATTTCTAGGGTAGGTCGTAGAGAATGTAGTACTGATGTATTTCTAGGGTAGGTCGTAGAGAATGTAGTACTGATGTATTGCTAGGCCATTTCTAGGGTAGGCCATGGAGAATGTAGTACTGATGTATTGCTAGGCCATTTCTAGGGTAGGCCATAGAGAATGTAGTACTGATGTATTGCTAGGCCATTTCTAGGGTAGGCCATGGAGAATGTAGTACTGATGTATTGCTAGGCCATTTCTAGGGTAGGCCATGGAGAATGTAGTACTGATGTATTGCTAGGCCATTTCTAGGGTAGGCCATTGAGAATGTAGTACTGATGTATTGCTAGGCCATTTCTAGGGTAGGCCATGGAGAATGTAGTACTGATGTATTGCTAGGCCATTTCTAGGGTAGGCCATAGAGAATGTAGTACTGATGTATTGCTAGGCCATTTCTAGGGTAGGCCATGGAGAATGTAGTACTGATGTATTGCTAGGCCATTTCTAGGGTAGGCCATGGAGAATGTAGTACTGATGTATTGCTAGGCCATTTCTAGGGTAGGCCATGGAGAATGTAGTACTGATGTATTGCTAGGCCATTTCTAGGGTAGGCCATAGAGAATGTAGTACTGATGTATTGCTAGGCCATTTCTAGGGTAGGCCATGGAGAATGTAGTACTGATTTATTGCTAGGCCATTTCTAGGGTAGGCCATGGAGAATGTAGTACTGATGTATTGCTAGGCCATTTCTAGGGTAGGCCATGGAGAATGTAGTACTGATGTATTGCTAGGCCATTTCTAGGGTAGGCCATGGAGAATGTAGTACTGATGTATTGCTAGGCCATTTCTAGGGTAGGCCATAGAGAATGTAGTACTGATGTATTGCTAGGCCATTTCTAGGGTAGGCCATGGAGAATGTAGTACTGATGTATTGCTAGGCCATTTCTAGGGTAGGCCATGGAGAATGTAGTACTGATGTATTGCTAGGCCATTTCTAGGGTAGGTCATAGAGAATGTAGTACTGATGTATTGCTAGGCCATTTCTAGGGTAGGCCATAGAGAATGGACAGCACTGTCCTGATATGCCGCTGTCCCTATTTCCCTACCAAACCGGTTACCTCAACATGTTTCTAGGCGCTGCCTGTGTGCTGCTTTTCCTGTGAGTGAGCGGGGCTGCCAATATTGTCTGGACTGGACTAGAACAGGCTCATGCCCATGGAATAGGAGGAGGAGGAGGACGCTTTCTGCCCTGTCTGCCTCTGTTTCTATAAATACCCCTGTCACGCTTCTATCAAATGAGCCCTGTGCTCTGAAAGGGCAGGCGTGGATGTTTTTTACCCATATCGGAGATGGTATGGGGGGCTCTGCAAAAGTCAACGTTCTGCTCAATAACACATTCAGATGAGTGGGCTGGTGTATTGACGTTTATCATAATGAATGTCACAGATAGCAGTATAACAGTATCATTAGAAATAGTTGGAGGTTGGAGAGGGAGGTTAGAGAGATGAGGTTGTTGTGAAACAAAATCCTTGCTATGCAACAGCTGCTATTGAGCTATTCTACTTCACATGTCTGTGTGGATGTAGAATGTATTCATGTGTGGATAGATGTTTACAAAACATGAATTATTAGCACTTTTGCATGAGCTGAGTCACTATAAACCCTTTCAGGAAGTCAGTCCGTTTCTCTCCCTCCACCTCCTCAGGGAAAATATCTGGGTAAAAACACCAAGCTTTCTTAACGCCTCTATCACATCCAGAAACGAGAGCCGAATTTATATATGATATTAGGAAAACATTCTCTTACTCTCCACTTCAATGTAAGTTTAAGTTGGTGCACTCCACTCCTTCTCACGCAGACAAAATGTCCTGGGGGCTCTTCATAACAAGGAGCTCGTTGTTAGCTGGCGTAGCGTTGTTACATTCTGATTTGTTTCCTAATGAGTTTAAGAAACAGCCTTCTTCTCTAAGACTGGTCCCCTGGGGGCTGCAGAGTTGGGGAATCCCTGATTCCCTCCCTGATGTTGCTGTTTCTGTCTACTCCCTGGTGCCTTACTGCTCCCAAGCCGATGATGATGAAGTGTCTTGGGAGAGGATGATCATTCTGACACTGCATCCTCTCTGAGTAAGTCAGGCGTGGCGTTAGAACGGAGCGCTGCAGCCGAGATATGGATGTGTCCCCGGGTAGATTGGGGAGGGAGATTTTTCCATCCACACCTCCTGTGGAGAAAGACCTGGCGGTGCCTCGGGGAGCAGCTATGTAAATAATGAATGCCCCGGGGTGTGAAACATACACAGATAACCTTCAAGACAGACGCGGATCAGTGCCTTCACATTAGCTGATAGGATTAAGGTAAAAAGTGACAGGAAACCTCTTGATAAAAACACAATCCTAGGTACAGACACTGAGGTGTTATGTGTATGCTTGGTGGTTTGGTAGATAAGAAGAGGAGTTAGGAAGTAATCATGACAGACAGGTTCTGCTCCGCCAATCTGATGATGGAGATCACATGACCTAGGTCTCCTATCTGATACTGCATCACCAGCCTCTAGCCAACCTTAACCAGCAACCTTGTAGCATTATGAGTCTCATTATTTTCCTTACAACAATGATGTCATTAAGCCTGTTTAATCTTGGGCCTCCAGAGTGGCGCAGCGGTCTAAGGCACTGTTCATTCTCGGGCTGTGCCACAACCGGCCGTGGCCGGGAGTCCCATAGGACGGTGCCAAATTGGCCCAGCGTCGTCCAGGTTAGGGGAGGGTTTGGCCCAGCGTCGTCCAGGTTAGGGGCGGGTTTGGCCTAGCGTCGTCCAGGTTAGGGGAGGGTTTGGCCCAGCGTCATCCAGGTTAGGGGAGTGTTTGGCCGGGGGGGGCTTTACTTGGCGCCCTCCTTTTGGCGTGCCTGGTGCCTGCAGGCTGTCCCCTGTCAGCCAGTGGAACGGTGTTTCCTCCGACACATTGGTGCGGCTAGCTGGTGGGTGTTAAGGAGTGTGATTAGGCGGGTCATTTTTCGGAGGGTTCCTGACTCCACCTTCGCCTCTCCCTAGCCCGTAGGGAAGTGGCAGCGATTAGACAAGATCGAAACTGGGGAGAAAAAGGGGGTAAAATACAAAAATATATTTTTATTTATTTATATATATATATTTTTTTGACTGTTTAATTTTGATGTGATTTATTAGGATCCCCATCAGCCGACGCCAATGGAGACTTGTCTTCCTGGGATACGACATTTAATGAAAAATACATTACAGACAAAAGACTTTACAATTTACATACATTTAAAAACATTAACATGTAGTGTGTGTGTGTGCATTTATCAGTTACACATACATGCCAATACATACACACAAAAAGTAGGTCACATAAGGCAAAGGCATTGTGCCGTGAGGTGTTGCTTTATTCATTTAAAAAACAAACATGTTTGCTGTTCTCTTGCGCTATATGAGATGGAAGGGAGTTCCATCCAATCATGGCTCAGTATAATACTGTACGTCTCCTTGAATTTGTTCTGGACCTGGGGACTGTGAAAAGACCCCTGGTGGTATGTTTGGTAGGGTAAGTATGTGTGTCATTGCTGTGTGTAAGTTGACTATGCAAACAATTTGGAATTCCCAACACTAACATTTCTTATAAAAACAAGAAGTGATTTATTATACATCTTATTTTAAAGAGAAACTGCCACTAAAACCAACTTCTCATTTAGAAAACAACCTATGTGGCATCGATATGAGTTAGAAACATTTATTCTACTGTCAAAATTGACTACAAAGCGTAAATAGTACAATTTCAGTCGCAAAGTCAGTCTTGTGGAAAATTGTATTTTGTGAAACTTGTGGATTTAGCTCGGTTGAATCATTAAAATTCCTTGGGACCATCATCTCCCACAACCTCAAGTGGGAGGACAACATCACACCGGTCACCAAGAAGACACAACAGAGGATCAACTACTTGCAGCAGCTGATTTTTTAAAATCTACCAGTCAATCCTCATTCGGTTTTACAAATGAATCTTTGAGTCCATCCTCACCTCCTCCATCACCCTCTGGTTTGGGTCTGCATCTGCCTGCAGCAAGGGCAAACTGCAAAGCATTGTCCGGTCTGCAGAGAGGTTCATCGGCAGCCACCTGCCCTCCATCAAGGTCCTGCACAATGTTCAGGAAAGATCATCGCCGGACGATGCACTCTATGCTGCACAGCGCATCAAGCCGTCTCTGAACTGTACACAAAATAACTGCACTGTACTGCATTTGTACTTTTTTCATCTCTCTGCATTTAGAGATATTCATTCTGATATTGTAAATATGTACATCCACTCTATATCAACCCAGTGTACTGTATATGTGTATATATGCTCATTCTCTTATAGTGCTATGCTCACTACCGAGTTGTATATAATGTATGTAAACTTTATTTAAACTCCACTGTCTGTATTCTGTCTCTAAATGGTGTCTACAACTAGCAGCACCATATCACCAAGTACAATTCTGAGTATGTGTAATGGTTGGGTTTGTTTCAATCGTGCCCACAGGCCCACAGCTGAAAGCACACAAATAATCATCATTTCGGAGTACAGCTGCACACGACCCATTGTAATACCCGTGGCAAATTTAGGTTGACTTTGGATAACCCAATGGGGCAAGTTTCACATTTTTAATGTCACATGCAAAAGTACAGTGAAATGCCTTTCTTGCAAGGTCCAAACCAAACAATGGTAGCACAAAAAAACGAGAAATAAAAATAAGAAATAAGAAGAACAGGAGAAAGTAAGAAGCTGTATACAGGGTCAGTTCCGGTACCATATTTACAACGTGCAGGGATCCTGGAGTGATAGAGGTAGATAGGGTGAATTCTGAAGGTATTCAGAACCTTTGACTTTTTCCACATTTTGTTATGTTACATCCTTATGCTAAAATGGAGTAAATAAAACAATTCCGGGCCTCCCGGGTGGCGCAGTGGTTAAGGGCGCTGTACTGCAGCGCCAGCTGTGCCATCAGAGTCCCTGGGTTCGCGCCCAGGCTCTGTCGTAACCGGCTGCGACCGGGAGGTCCGTGGGGTGACGCACAATTGGCCTAGCGTCGCCCGGGTTAGGGAGGGCTTGGTCGGTAGGGGTGTCCTTGTCTCATCGCGCACCAGCGACTCCTGTGGCGGGCTGGGCACAGTGTGCGCTAGCCAAGGTGGCCGGGTGCACGGTGTTTCCTCCGGCGCATTGGTGCGGCTGGCTTCTGGGTTGGATGCCCACTATGTTAAGAAGCAGGGTTGTGTTGTGTATTGGAGGACGCATGACTTTCAACCTTCGTCTCTCCCGAGCCCGTACGGGAGTTGTAGCGATGAGACAAGATAGTAGCTACTACAACAATTGGATACCACGAAATTGGGGAGAAAAATTGTGCTCAGGTGCATCCTGTTTCCATTGATCATTCTTTAGATGTTTCTACAACTTGATTGGGGTCCACCTGTGGTAAATTCAATTGATTGGATATGATTTGGAATGGCACACACCTGTCTATATGAGGTCCCACAGTTGACAGTGCATGTGAGAGCAAAAACCAAGCTATGAGGTTGAAGTAATTGTCCTTAGAGCTCCGAGACTGTGTCGAGGCACAGATCTGGGGAAGGGTACCAAAACATTTCTGCAGCATTGAAGTTCCCCAAGAACACAGTGGCCTCCATCATTCTTAAATAGAAGAAGTTTGGAACCATTAAGAGTCTTCCTAGACCTGGCCGCATGGTCAAACTGAGCAATCGGGGAGAAGGGCCTTGGTCAGGGAGGTGATCAAGAACCCGATGGTCACTCTGACAGAGCTCCAGAGTTCCTCTGTGCAGATGGGAGAACCTTCCAGAAGGACAACCATCTCTGCAGCACTATACCAATCAGGCCTTTATGGTAGAGTGGCCAGACGGAAGCCACTCCTCAGTAAAAGGCACATGAGAGCCCACATGGAGTTTGCCAAAAGGCACCTACTGTAAAGGACTCTCAGACCATGAGAAACAAGATACTCTGGTCTGATTAAACCAATATTGAACCCTTTGGCCTGAATGCCAAGCGTCACGTCTGGAGGAAACCTGGCACCATCCCTACGGTGAAGCAGGGTGGTGGCAGCATCATGCTGTGGGGATGTTTTTCAGCGGCAGGGACTGAGAGACTCGTCAGGATCAAGGGAAAGATGAACAGAGCAAAGTACAGAGAGATCCTTGATGAAAACCTACTCCAGAGCGCTCAGGACCTCAGACTGGGGCGAAGGTTTACCTTCCAACAGGACAACGACCCTAAGCACACAGCCAAGACAATGCAGGAGAGGCTTCGGGACAAGTCTCTGAATGTCCTTGAGTGGCCCAGCCAGAGCCTGGACTTGAACCCGATCTCTGGATGCCCCCCATTCAACCTGACAGAGCTTGAGAGGATCTGCACTGAAGAATGAGAGAAACTCCTCAAATACAGGTATGCCAAGCTTGTAGCGTTATACCCAAGAAGATTCGAGGCTGTAATCGCTGCCAATGGTGCTTCAACAAAGTACTGAGTAAATGGTCTGAATACTTATTTAAATGTGATATTTACATTTTTGATTTTGTTATGCAAACATTTCTAAAACACTGTTTTTGCTTTGTGGTATTGTGTGTAGATTGACGAGGGGGATGATGATGATGATGATGATGATGATGATGATGTAATCCATTATAGAATAAGGCTGTAACATAACAAAATGTGGAAAAAGTCAAGGGGTCTGAATACTTTCTGAATGCACTGTATGTTTTGGGGTAAGGTGACCAGGCATCAGGATACATGATGAATAGAGTGGCATCAGCGTACATTCTGATTATGTGTGTGTGTGTGTGTGTGTGTGTGTGTGTGTGTGT
This sequence comes from Oncorhynchus gorbuscha, assembly GCF_021184085.1. Classification (NCBI taxonomy): domain Eukaryota; kingdom Metazoa; phylum Chordata; class Actinopteri; order Salmoniformes; family Salmonidae; genus Oncorhynchus; species Oncorhynchus gorbuscha. Next base: position 81,377,647 of record NC_060175.1, on the reverse strand, counting down.
GTGTGTGTGTGTGTGTGTGTGTGTGTGTGTGTGTGTGTGTGTGTGTGTGTGTGTGTGTGTGTGTGTGTGTGTGTGTGTGTGTGTGTGTGTGTGTGGGTGTGTGTGTGTGTGTGTGTGTGTGTGTGTGTGTGTGTGTGTGTGTGTGTGTGTGTGTGTGTGTGTGTGTGTGTGTAGAGTCAGCATAAATGTGTGTGAATGTTATGTGTGTGTCGGAATGTCAGTGTGCTTGAGTGTGTAGAGTCCTGTGAGTGTGCAAAGAGTGATGAAAATAAAATACAAGGGTCAACTCAGCCATTCTGTTAGCTATTAAGCAGTCTTATGGCTTGGAGATAGAAGCTGTTCAGGAGCCTGTTGGTGTCAGACTTGATGCACCGGTACCGCTTGCCTTGTAGAAGAAGAGAGAACAGTCTATTGCTTGGGTGGCTGGAGTCTTTAATGATTTTCTGGGCCTTCCTTTCACACCCCCTGGTATAGAGGTCCTGGATGGCAGGGAGCTCAAACCCAGTGGTGTACTGAGCTGTCCACACCACCCTCTGTAGCGCCATGCGATAGAGGGCGCTACTGTTGCCATATCAAGCAATGATGTACCCAGTCAAGATCCTCTCCCTGCCATCCAGGACCTCTGGCTGTAGAACTTTTTGAGGATATGAGGCCAAACCTTTTCAACTTCCTGAGGGGGAAGAGGTGCTGTCTTCTTCACCACTGTGCTCTTCTGACTGGACCATTTGAAGTACTTAGTGATTTGGACACAGAGGGAACTTTTTGGCGTCTTTTTACTTCCGATTTTGTTCACCAGCTTGGTTTAGATGGTGCAATGATTCTGTACACTATACTTGCTTGTTTTGTCACATCAACTGAAATTAGGAAAACTATTAGAATTTTAGCAACCATGAGATGGCGGAGCGATTTCTGTGTAGTGCATCTTTAATGAACCAAATAAAAAACAAGCAGTTACATTTTAAGGTCATAAGCTGGGCGTGTGGACGACGCACAGAATAGGCCTTCATAGATTACATACAAAGTATGAAAGCGGATATATTCATATGAACACTAGACTGTGGAAAGTGCAAAAAGGCATCTGCTTTTAAAGACCTTGTTATGTCTATATGAAGCTGTCAATGACTCCACTACACACAGCCAAATAAACAGATTAAAAATGGCACAACTTCATCTCCCTCTCTCTGAGCAGCTACACGGAGAGATGAGATGCACTCAACAAGCATATGCGTCCACCAGATACGAAGAAATACATAGAGAATAAACTACTTCTCACTCGCTGTCGTCCATATAGAACCGTGCAACCAACGAGTGTCCGCCTGCTTTGCTTTCCATCGTTTCTCTTGCTCTTCCACAGAACTGTACCAAGCCTTCATGCTGGAGGTATCTAATCCTCCCTCTCTTAGCTAATCACACTGTCAAATCACAGCCCTTTGCATCAAGGAAACACCATTGATAGATACAGAACTGAAAACATCAAGCTAACCAAAAAAAATATATATTTTACCAGATAAGTTGACTGAGAACACATTCTCATTTACAGCAACACCCTGTGGAATAGTTACAAGAGAGAGGAGGAGGGATGAATGAGCCAATTGGAAGCTGGGGATGATTAGGTGACCATGATGGTATGAAGGCCAGATTTAGCCAGGACACCAGGGTTAACATCCCTACTCTTACAATATGTGCCATGGAATCTTTAGTGAACACAGAGAGTCAGGACACCCGTTTAACATCACATCCTACACAGGGCAATGTCCCCAACCACTGCCCTGGGGCATTCAGATATTTTTTGTTGTTGACCAGAGTAAAGAGTGCCTCCTACTGGCCCTCCAATATCACTTCCAGCAGCATCTGGTCTCCCATACAGGGACCAACCAGGACCAACCCTGCGTAGCTTCAGAGGCAAGGCAGCAGCATCTGGTCTCCCATCCAAGGACCAACCAGGACCAACCCTGCGTAGCTTCAGAGTCAAGGCAGCAGCATCTGGTCTCCCATCCAGGGACCAACCAGGACCAACCCTGCGTAGCTTCAGAGGCAAGGCAGCAGCATCTGGTCTCCCATACAGGGACCAACCAGGACCAACCCTGCGTAGCTTCAGAGGCAAGGCAGCAGCATCTGGTCTCCCATCCAGGGACCAACCAGGACCAACCCTGCGTAGCTTCAGAGGCAAGGCAGCAGCATCTGGTCTCCCATCCAGGGACCAACCAGGACCAACCCTGCGTAGCTTCAGAGGCAAGGCAGCAGCATCTGGTCTCCCATCCAGGGACCAACCAGGACCAACCCTGCGTAGCTTCAGAGGCAAGGCAGCAGCATCTGGTCTCCCATACAGGAACCAACCAGGACCAACCCTGCGTAGCTTCAGAGGCAAGGCAGCAGCATCTGGTCTCCCATACAGGGACCAACCAGGACCAACCCTGCGTAGCTTCAGAGGCAAGGCAGCAGCATCTGGTCTCCCATACAGGGACCAACCAGGACCAACCCTGCGTAGCTTCAGAGGCAAGGCAGCAGCACCTGGTCTCCCATACAGGGACCAACCAGGACCAACCCTGCGTAGCTTCAGCGGCAAGGCAGCAGCATCTGGTCTCCCATACAGGGACGAACCAGGACCAACCCTGCGTAGCTTCAGAGGCAAGCCAGCAGCATCTGGTCTCCCATACAGGGACCAACCAGGACCAACCCTGCGTAGCTTCAGAGGCAAGCCAGCAGTGGGATGCAAGATTGTTTGCTGCTGGCAAAGAAGAGGCATTCATAGGGAGAGATGAACTAGGAACACCCATCAATTACCAACAGGTGAAGTTGGCTAGATAAGAACATTCACAGGGTTTTGAGGAATGGTAGTTACAGTATATTAGTTGTTGGATAGTAGCAATGATGAATCTGAAAGTAAACGTTTGTGTGTGTGTGAGAGAGAGAGAGAGAGAGAGAGAGAGAGAGAGAGAGAGAGAGAGAGAGAGAGAGAGAGAGGTTTACACAGAGAGTAATAACTCATATAACTGGGGTAATTAACACAAGCAGCTGTAACACAATGACCCCTATTCATCAAAAGCTATTGGGCCTTGCAATTATTATTTTCTCTTTTTCATCACTCTGACTCCAAGAAGACAAAATCCTGTACTGAGTACCAGCTTCCCAGCTGAGCACCAAAACAGTGCCTTTGTCAGTGGTCTTCTGCACAGATAATATTCACCTGTAGCTGGTCGATGTGGGTTGGTTTCCATATTATTTAGCCTTTTACTGTAGTGGGCTAAATCAGAGTTACACATAGTGTTTCTTGGTAGTCTTAAACAAATCTACTTTGTAACAAAAGTATACACCTCACACACGTGGTCATGGGCTTACAAAAAGAACACACCTGCACCATGTCAGATATAAAGTTGAAATGTATTACATTTTGAGTTTGCGTCCCAATATTACACTTTATATACATCGCAAAAGATTGAAATATAACAAACATAGAAACACCAGATCTTCAGCGATTTTTTTGAAATAATGTTTATTAATTTTGAAAAATATGAATAACATTCCACCCATGAGGCCACTAGGTCATTTGAATGCAGGAAAAGGGGTACTGAGGTGGATGGTATTATTAAAGACAGAGGAACTGATGAGGTCCAGGGGCGTGTGAGTGTGATTAAATCCCAGACCAAAGAGTGTGTCAAGAAGGAGAGAGAAGAATAGAGGGATAAAGAGAGAGATACAGAGTCAGTGTGGATAAAGAGAGAGATACAGAGTCAGTGTGGATAAAGAGAGAGATACAGAGTCAGTGTGGATAAAGATAGAGATACAGAGTCAGTTTGGATAAAGAGAGATACAGAGTCAGTGTGGATAAAGAGAGAGATACAGAGTCAGTGTGGATAAAGAGGGGGAGTGAAAGAGAGATACAGAGTCAGTGTGGATACAGAGAGAGATACAGAGTCAGTGTGGATAAAGAGAGAGATACGGAGTAAGTGTGGATAAAGAGAGAGATACAGAGTCAGTTTGGATAAAGAGAGAGACACAGAGTCAGTGTGGATAAAGAGAGAGATACAGAGTCAGTGTGGATAAAGAGAGAGATACAGAGTCAGTGTGGATAAAGAGAGAGATACAGAGTCAGTGTGGATAAAGAGGGGGGATGAAAGAGAGAGATACAGAGTCAGTGTGGATAAAGAGGGGGGGTGAAAGAGAGAGATACAGAGTCAGTGTGGATAAAGAGGGGAGGGGGTGAAAGAGAGAGATACAGAGTCAGTGTGGATAAAGAGGCGGTGGGGTGAAAGAGAGAGATACAGAGTCAGTGTGGATAAAGAGGGGGGATGAAAGAGAGAGATACAGAGTCAGTGTGGATAAAGAGGGGGGGTGAAAGAGAGATATACAGAGTCAGTGTGGATAAAGAGGGGGGTGAAAGAGAGAGATACAGAGTCAGTGTGGATAAAGAGGGGGATGAAAGAGAGAGATACAGAGTCAGTGTGGATAAAGAGGGGGGGTGAAAGAGAGAGATACAGAGTCAGTGTGGATAAAGAGGGGAGGGGTGAAAGAGAGAGATACAGAGTCAGTGTGGATAAAGAGGCGGTGGGGTGAAAGAGAGAGATACAGAGTCAGTGTGGATAAAGGGGGGGATGAAAGAGAGAGATACAGAGTCAGTGTGGATAAAGGGGGGGTGAAAGAGAGATATACAGAGTCAGTGTGGATAAAGAGGGGGTGAAAGAGAGAGATACAGAGTCAGTGTGGGTAAAGAGGGTGGGTGAAAGAGAGAGATACAGAGTCAGTGTGGATAAAGAGAGAGATACAGAGTCAGTGTGGATAAAGAGAGAGATACAGAGTCAGTGTGGATAAAGAGGGGGATGAAAGAGAGAGATACAGAGTCAGTGTGGATGAAGAGGGGGATGAAAGAGAGAGATACAGAGTCAGTGTGGATAAAGAGGGGGGTGAAAGAGAGAGATACAGAGTCAGTGTGGATAAAGAGGGGAGGGGGTGAAAGAGAGAGATACAGAGTCAGTGTGGATAAAGAGGGGGTGAAAGAGAGAGATACAGAGTCAGTGTGGATAAAGAGGGGAGGGGGTGAAAGAGAGAGATACAGAGTCAGTGTGGATAAAGAGGGGGGGGGGGGTGAAAGAGAGAGATACAGAGTCAGTGTGGATAAAGAGGGGGGTGAAAGAGAGAGATACAGAGTCAGTGTGGATAAAGAGGGTGGGTGAAAGAGAGAGATACAGAGTCAGTGTGGATAAAGAGAGAGATACAGAGTCAGTGTGGATAAAGAGAGAGATACAGAGTCAGTGTGGATAAAGAGAGAGATACAGAGTCAGTGTGGATAAAGAGAGAGATACAGAGTCAGTGTGGATAAAGAGAGAGATACAGAGTCAGTGTGGATAAAGAGGGGGGATGAAAGAGAGAGATACAGAGTCAGTGTGGATGAAGAGGGGGATGAAAGAGAGAGATACAGAGTCAGTGTGGATGAAGATGGGGGATGAAAGAGAGAGATACAGAGTCAGTGTGGATGAAGAGGGGGGATGAAAGAGAGAGATACAGAGTCAGTGTGGATGAAGAGGGGGATGAAAGAGAGAGATACAGAGTCAGTGTGGATAAAGAGGGGGGTGAAAGAGAGAGATACAGAGTCAGTGTGGATAAAGAGGGGAGGGGTGAAAGAGAGAGATACAGAGTCAGTGTGGATAAAGAGGGGGGTGAAAGAGAGAGATACAGAGTCAGTGTGGATAAAGAGGGGGTGAAAGAGAGAGATACAGAGTCAGTGTGGGTAAAGAGGGTGGGTGAAAGAGAGAGATACAGAGTCAGTGTGGATAAAGAGAGAGATACAGAGTCAGTGTGGATAAAGAGAGAGATACAGAGTCAGTGTGGATAAAGAGAGAGATACAGAGTGAGTGTGGATAAAGAGGGGGAGTGAAAGAGAGATACAGAGTCAGTGTGGATAAAGAGAGAGATACAGAGTCAGTGTGGATAAAGAGGGGGATGAAAGAGAGAGATACAGAGTCAGTGTGGATGAAGAGGGGGATGAAAGAGAGAGATACAGAGTCAGTGTGGATAAAGAGGGGGGTGAAAGAGAGAGATACAGAGTCAGTGTGGATAAAGAGGGGAGGGGGTGAAAGAGAGAGATACAGAGTCAGTGTGGATAAAGAGGGGGGGGGTGAAAGAGAGAGATACAGAGTCAGTGTGGATAAAGAGGGGGGTGAAAGAGAGAGATACAGAGTCAGTGTGGGTAAAGAGGGTGGGTGAAAGAGAGAGATACAGAGTCAGTGTGGATAAAGAGAGAGATACAGAGTCAGTGTGGATAAAGAGAGAGATACAGAGTCAGTGTGGATAAAGAGAGAGATACAGAGTGAGTGTGGATAAAGAGGGGGAGTGAAAGAGAGATACAGAGTCAGTGTGGATAAAGAGAGAGATACAGAGTCAGTGTGGATAAAGAGGGGGATGAAAGAGAGAGATACAGAGTCAGTGTGGATGAAGGGGGGATGAAAGAGAGAGATACAGAGTCAGTGTGGATAAAGAGGGGGGTGAAAGAGAGAGATACAGAGTCAGTGTGGATAAAGAGGGGAGGGGTGAAAGAGAGAGATACAGAGTCAGTGTGGATAAAGAGGGGGGGTGAAAGAGAGAGATACAGAGTCAGTGTGGATAAAGAGGGGGTGAAAGAGAGAGATACAGAGTCAGTGTGGATAAAGAGGGGGGTGAAAGAGAGAGATACAGAGTCAGTGTGGATAAAGAGGGGGGTGAAAGAGAGAGATACAGAGTCAGTGTGGATAAAGAGGGGGAGTGAAAGAGAGAGATACCGAGTCAGTGTGGATAAAGAGGGGGGTGAAAGAGAGAGATACCGAGTCAGTGTGGATAAAGAGGGGGTGAAAGAGAGATACAGAGTCAGTGTGGATAAAGAGGGGGGTGAAAGAGAGAGATACAGAGTCAGTGTGGATAAAGAGGGGGAGTGAAAGAGAGAGATACCGAGTCAGTGTGGATAAAGAGGGGGTGAAAGAGAGAGATACAGAGTCAGTGTGGATAAAGAGGGGAGTGAAAGAGAGAGATACCGAGTCAGTGTGGATAAAGAGGGGGGTGAAAGAGAGAGATACAGAGTCAGTGTGGATAAAGAGGGGAGTGAAAGAGAGAGATACCGAGTCAGTGTGGATAAAGAGGGGGTGAAAGAGAGAGAGTTCTGTTAAGCTGAGCTCCAGGCTCCTGAAGGACAAAAGCTGAAGAACATATGCACCACCAGGTACTTTTTGCAGGTGCTGGAGTTGTAGGTGAAATCATGGACAACAGAAAGGAAAACGCTGCACACTGCTGCTCAGGCTCCCAGGTGATTTTATTTATAACAATGTTTCCACCCTTATGTCTTCATCAGGCATCCATCCTCCTGAAGGACAGACAGACCTCAGCCCAGGCCAGACCTACACCAGATACACCAGACTGGGCTTTAGATAGGCTACGGTAGGGGTTAATCCTGGAGCCACAGGCAGGTGTATTAAAGGAAGGGTAAACAGATACAGACCTCAGCCCAGGCCAGACCTACACCAGATACACCAGACTGGGCTTTAGATAGGCTACGGTAGGGGTTAATCCTGGAGCCACAGGCAGGTGTATTAAAGGAAGGGTAAACAGATACAGACCTCAGCCCAGGCCAGACCTACACCAGATACACCAGACTGGGCTTTAGATAGGCTACGGTAGGGGTTAATCCTGGAGCCACAGGCAGGTATATTAAAGGAAGGGTAAACAGATACAGACCTCAGCCCAGGCCAGACCTACACCAGATACACCAGACTGGGCTTTAGATAGGCTACGGTAGGGGTTAATCCTGGAGCCACAGGCAGGTGTATTAAAGGAAGGGTAAACAGATACAGACCTCAGCCCAGGCCAGACCTACACCAGATACACCAGACTGGGCTTTAGATAGGCTACGGTAGGGGTTAATCCTGGAGCCACAGGCAGGTGTATTAAAGGAAGGGTAAACAGATACAGACCTCAGCCCAGGCCAGACCTACACCAGATACACCAGACTGGGCTTTAGATAGGCTACGGCAGGGGTTAATCCTGGAGCCACAGGCAGGTGTATTAAAGGAAGGGTAAACAGATACAGACCTCAGCCCAGGCCAGACCTACACCAGATACACCAGACTGGGCTTTAGATAGGCTACGGCAGGGGTTAATCCTGGAGCCACAGGCAGGTGTATTAAAGGAAGGGTAAACAGATACAGACCTCAGCCCAGGCCAGACATACACCAGACTGGGCTTTAGATAGGCTACGGTAGGGGTTAATCCTGGAGCCACAGGCAGGTGTATTAAAGGAAGGGTAAACAGATACAGACCTCAACCCAGGCCAGACCTACACCAGATACACCAGACTGGGCTTTAGATAGGCTACGGTAGGGGTTAATCCTGGAGCCACAGGCAGGTGTATTAAAGGAAGGGTAAACAGATACACAGTCAGACAGGCCAGGGGAGAAAGCAGGATAATTCAAGTCTGGTAAGATAGAATGTACGTTCAAGCTGCATCCTGAGGGCTAGTAGTCAACAGCAGTGTTGCGTTGCCTTACTTCTTAACTTTATCAAGCTCAAGGAAGGACTCAGACTCTACGAGTCTTCAAAGGCATTGGTTTAAATGTTGTTTATTGCTGCCCAGATCCAGGAAGCCCCAGCTAGGGATGGGTGTATGGGAGCAGAGGGGGAGTCCATAGAGCTCCAGAGGGGGAATTAATAGTACTCTGTGTTAGACCTTAGAGCTGCCTCAGTCAGTCAGGGATGAGTAATGGGTGTTATTGATGCCCCTGGCAGGGGTTGGTATCTCCTATCCAACCTCCATAAACTACTCTCATTTTAACATCTACTTTTAGGGGACAAATTATCTCTTAATATTGAAGGATAGCTATTGAAAAGCAGACCTAGGCCTGTCCTCCTTTTACACAACGCTAGCCCTTCTTCACCTCCAAAACAGGCCGGTTTTTGGGGGGCACAGTTATTTTCTGTGTGACTTAATCATTTATGACACCTTCAGTCACGTGGTGTCTTTGCCTCCCCTGATTCCCTTCAACATCGGGGGAAAACACCCAGAGTCAAACTGAATCCAGAAATGAGGATTTTAAACGGAAAGATAAGGGAGCATATATGCCTTAATCATCATTTGCTCTTGATTATAAAATCAATGGCCTTTGATGCTAGAGTGGGTATGTGCTTTTGGCGTTAAAGGGGTGACAATGACAATGTGGACTGGGAAATTGGCCTTTTAAACAGCTGCTATCTGTTGTGTTGTTTGAAACTCTCCTTTCTTTATGTGGGTAAAAGTCCCCTTCTATCACATAAAGCCTGTCTGTCAAAGAAATTACTCTCTTTTTGGTGAAACTTTACTGAGAAAATGCTTGGAAGCTAAGAATGCTGGGAACATTTCTTAGTTAAAGATTCAGTTTATTCTTTCTGGTTCAGTTGGTTCACGTAACACATGAGGAATAAAGTTGTCACTCATTTTCTGCAGCAGTTTTTCAGATGTGCTGAAGAGAGGGAAAATGTTTGATTTGTGTCTAGATTTCCCCATGTGGAATGTAAAAACTCAAATCCTACTGTTCTGTACCTCTGTATGCATTGACCAAATAAATGTTGGTGTAAAGGTAGACTCATCAATCTGCCAATCCTGTTTCGATACAGGATTATACATTTTCCACTTTAAAATTATATTGAATTTTTTGGTTAACTATGTGTTTCATGCACATAGCCTATGCTCATTCATCTTATGAATGTAATGAAAGCTGTGTGCATTATCATTATCTTATGTAAAGAAATATATAGGTTTTTGTTTTGCACTATGCTTTGAGAATTTGCACCTCCAAAGCAACAAGTAGATCTACAGATGTCACATGATTTACAACAAATTCACTGAGAAGATTGACTGTGACATCCATTTCCCTCAACATAATTGGTTCTTCGTCTGTGACTACATCAGATGTGCATGCATGTTTCCTTTGTGATATTTACAACAGAAGATCAGGACTTTGCCTTCTCTCTCATCAATATGCAATATTTTTAAGTCTGACTTACCAGTCATCTTTCCCTTTCTCCTCTTCCCTCTCTGCTCTCCCATTCTCTTCTCTGCTCTCCCCTTCTCTTCTCTGCTCTCCCCTTCTCTTCTCTGCTCTGCTCTGCCCTCTCTCCTCTCTGCTCTCCCTTTCTCCTCTCTGCTCTGCCCGCTCTCCTCTCTGCTCTCCCCTTCTCCTCTCTGCTCTTCCCTCTCCTCTCCCCTTCTCTTTTCTGCTCTGCCCGCTCTCCTCTCTGCTCTCTCCTTCTCTTCTCTGCTCTGCCCTCTCTCCTCTCTCCTCTCTCCTCTCTACTCTCCCCTTCTCTTCTCTGCTCTGCCCTCTCCTCTCTGCTCTCTCCTTCTCTGCTCTGCCCTCTCTCCTCTCTCCTCTCTACTCTCCCCTTCTCTTCTCTGCTCTGCCCTCTCCTCTCTGCTCTCTCCTTCTCTGCTCTGCCTTCTCTCCACTTCTATCCCCTCTCTGCTCTCTCCTTCTCTTCTCTGCTCTGCCTTCTCTACATTTCTATACCCTCTCTGCTCTCTCCTTCTCTGCTCTGCCTTCTCTCCACTTCTATACCCTCTCTGCTCTCTCCTTCTCTGCTCTGCCTTCTCTCCACTTCTATACCCTCTCTGCTCTCTCCTTCTCTTCTCTGCTCTGCCTCTCCACTTCTATACCATTCTCTCTCTCCTTCTCTGCTCTGCCTTCTCTCCACTTCTATACCCCCTGCTCTCTCCTTCTCTTCTCTGCTCTGCCTTCTCTACATTTCTCTCCCCTCTCTGCTCTCCCCTTCTCTTCTCTGCTCTGCCCGCTCTCCTCTCTGCTCTTCCTCTGCTCTGCCTTCTCTCCACTTCTATCCTCTCTCTGCTCTCTCCTTCTCTTCTCTTCTCTGCTCTGCCTTCTCTACACTTCTCTCCCCTCTCTGCTCTCCCCTTCTCTTCTCCGCTCTACCCTCCACTTCTCTCCCCTCTGCTCTCTCGTTCTCTTCTCTGCTCTGCCCTCTCTCCACTTCTCTCCCCTCTCTGCTCTTCTCTTCTATGCTCTGCCCTCTCTCCACTTCTCTCCCCTTTCTGCTCTCTCATTCTCTTCTCTGATCTGCCCTCTCTCCACTTCTCTCCCCTTTCTGCTCTCTCATTCTCTTCTCTGATCTGCCCTCTCTCCACTTCTCTCCCCTTTCTGCTCTCTCATTCTCTTCTCTGCTCTGCCCTCTCTCCACTTCTCTCCCCTTTCTGCTCTCTCATGCTCTTCTCTGCTCTGCCCTCTCTCCACTTCTTTCCCCTTTCTGCTCTCTCATTCTCTTCTCTGCTCTCCCCTTCTCTTCTCTGCTCTGGCCTCTCTCCACTTCTATCCTCTCTCTGCTCTCTCCTTCTCTTCTCTTCTCTGCTCTGCCTTCTCTACACTTCTCTCCCCTCTCTGCTCTCCCCTTCTCTTCTCCGCTCTACCCTCCACTTCTCTCCCCTCTGCTCTCTCGTTCTCTTCTCTGCTCTGCCCTCTCTCCACTTCTCTCCCCTCTCTGCTCTTCTCTTCTATGATCTGCCCTCTCTCCACTTCTCTCCCCTTTCTGCTCTCTCATTCTCTTCTCTGCTCTGCCCTCTCTCCACTTCTCTCCCCTCTCTGCTCTTCTCTTCTATGCTCTGCCCTCTCTCCACTTCTCTCCCCTTTCTGCTCTCTCATTCTCTTCTCTGCTCTGCCCTCTCTCCACTTCTCTCCCCTTTCTGCTCTCTCATTCTCTTCTCTGATCTGCCCTCTCTCCACTTCTCTCCCCTTTCTGCTCTCTCATTCTCGTCTCTACTCTGCCCTCTCTCCACTTCTCTCCCCTTTCTGCTCTCTCATTCTCTTCTCTGCTCTGCCCTCTCTCCACTTCTCTCCCCTTTCTGCTCTCTCATTCTCTTCTCTGATCTGCCCTCTCTCCACTTCTCTCCCCTTTCTGCTCTCTCATTCTCTTCTCTGCTCTGCCCTCTCTCCACTTCTCTCCCCTTTCTGCTCTCTCATTCTCTTATCTGCTCTGCCCTCTCTCCACTTCTCTCCCCTTTCTGCTCTCTCATTCTCTTCTCTGCTCTGCCCTCTCTCCACTTCTCTCCCTTTCTGCTCTCTCATTCTCTTATCTGCTCTGCCCTCTCTCCACTTCTCTCCCCTTTCTGCTCTCTCATTCTCTTCTCTGCTCTGCCCTCTCTCCACTTCTCTCCCCTTTCTGCTCTCTCATTCTCTTCTCTGCTCTGCCCTCTCTCCACTTCTCTCCCCTTTCTGCTCTCTCATTCTCTTCTCTGCTCTGCCCTCTCTCCACTTCTCTCCCCTTTCTGCTCTCTCATTCTCTTCTCTGCTCTGCCCTCTCTCCACTTCTCTCCCCTTTCTGCTCTCTCATTCTCTTCTCTGCTCTGCCCTCTCTCCACTTCTTTCCCCTTTCTGCTCTCTCATTCTCTTCTCTGCTCTCCCCTTCTCTTCTCTGCTCTGGCCTCTCTCCACTTCTCTCCCCTTTCTGCTCTCTGATTCTCTTCTCTGCTCTGCCTTCTCTCCACTTCTCTCCCCTCTGCTCTCTCATTCTCTTCTCTTCTCTGCTCTCCCCTTCTCTTCTCTGATCTGCCCTCTCTCCACTTCTCTCCCCTTTCTGCTCTCTCATTCTCTTCTCTGCTCTGCCCTCTCTCCACTTCTCCCCCCTTTCTGCTCTCTCATTCTCTTCTCTGCTCTGCCCTCTCTCCACTTCTCTCCCCTTTCTGCTCTCTCATTCTCTTCTCTGATCTGCCCTCTCTCCACTTCTCTCCCCTTTCTGCTCTCTCATTCTCTTCTCTGCTCTGCCCTCTCTCCACTTCTCTCCCCTTTCTGCTCTCTCATTCTCTTCTCTGATCTGCCCTCTCTCCACTTCTCTATTCCTGCTCTTTGCTTTTGTGTCCTGCTGTTGTACTGGCTGTGTTTTCACCAATTCTGCATATCGATCCTGTTTTATCGCCACTGGCTCTCCGAGCAGTAAGCCAGACAGGAATATGGATGAGTTCTGGTCGGTAGGGGATGTAGCTGCTGATTAATATTCCCTGCATGTGAAATATGATGAAAATTCACATTTATGTGCCTCATATGCACACTGATTTCCTTGTGGAAGCGCTAGTAATGCACAATGAGGGATGTTCTCTGGAATGGTGAAAGCGAGAGAGGCTACATCCCAATGAGGGATGTTATCTGGAATGGTGATAGAGAGAGAGGCTGCATCCCAATGAGGGATGTTCTCTGGAATGGTGATAGAGAGAGAGGCTGCATCCCAATGAGGGATGTTCTCTGGAATGGTGATAGAGAGAGAGGCTGCATCCCAATGAGGATGTTCTCTGGAATGGTGAAAGCGAGAGAGGCTACATCCCAATGAGGGATGTTATCTGGAATGGTGATAGAGAGAGAGGCTGCATCCCAATGAGGGATGTTCTCTGGAATGGTGATAGAGAGAGAGGCTGCATCCCAATGAGGGATGTTCTCTGGAATGGTGATAGAGAGAGAGGCTGCATCCCAATGAGGGATGTTCTCTGGAATGGTGATAGAGAGAGAGGCTGCATCCCAATGAGGGATGTTCTCTGGAATGGTGATAGAGAGGACTGCATCCCAATGAGGGATGTTCTCTGGAATGGTGATAGAGAGAGAGACTGCATCCCAATGAGGGATGTTCTCTGGAATGGTGATAGAGAGGACTGCATCCCAATGAGGGATGTTCTCTGGAATGGTGATAGAGAGAGACTGCATCCCAATGAGGGATGTTCTCTGGAATGGTGATAGAGAGAGACTGCATCCCAATGAGGGATGTTCTCTGGAATGGTGATAGAGAGAGGCTGCATCCCAATGAGGGATGTTCTCTGGAATGGTGATAGAGAGAGGCTGCATCCCAATGAGGGATGTTCTCTGGAATGGTGATAGAGAGAGGCTGCATCCCAATGAGGGATGTTCTCTGGAATGGTGATAGAGAGAGGCTGCATCCCAATGAGGGATGTTCTCTGGAATGGTGATAGAGAGAGGCTGCATCCCAATGAGGGATGTTCTCTGGAATGGTGATAGAGAGAGGCTGCATCCCAATGAGGGATGTTCTCTGGAACGGTGATAGAGAGAGGCTGCATCCCAATGAGGGATGTTCTCTGGAATGGTGATAGAGAGAGACTGCATCCCAATGAGGGATGTTCTCTGGAATGGTGATAGAGAGAGGCTGCATCCCAATGAGGGATGTTCTCTGGAATGGTGATAGAGAGAGGCTGCATCCCAATGAGGGATGTTCTCTGGAATGGTGATAGAGAGAGGCTGCATCCCAATGAGGGATGTTCTCTGGAATGGTGATAGAGAGAGAGGCTGCATCCCAATGAGGGATGTTCTCTGGAATGGTGATAGAGAGAGAGGCTGCATCCCAATGAGGGATGTTATCTGGAATGGTGATAGAGAGAAACTGCATCCCAAATGGCACCCTAGTCCTTTATAGTGCACATGTGGGCCCTTGTCAAAAGTACTGCACTATTAAGGGAATAGGGTGCCATTTGAGACGCAAACACACATGGCCATCTTTGACCCTCCACCCTATTCCAGCACTATGTACATCATCTATTGATTACTAATCAAATTCAGGACTGACACCTCCTAATCAGTGTCAAGGCATTAGAGATATCTATCTATCTTCAAATGAAAATGTCTGGTTGCAGCCACATGGCCCTCTGCCTTCCCACTAGAAGGTACACATCCTTATTGCATGACTTATTGGGTGAGATGGGAGATGGAGGTCTTGTTCTGAGCAGAGTGGATGAGGTTGAGGAGTGATGTACTGACTGTAGCACTGACGTACTGAATATACTGCGTGGTAAAGTAGATTTAAATCTTGAGCCTCAAAATCAAATTAGTGTTTTTGTGCTGGTCCCTAAATGCTCAATGGTTTGAGACTTGTATGAAACAAAACTGAGAAGCAAAGCAATTATTTGTGCAGTACACATTAACTGCGTGTGTAATAATTTATTTGCTGGACCTTATCTGGGGAAATTCACTGAGTTATATGATTATGTGTAGATAAATAATCTAATTGAAGTAGTTTAAGACGTAGCCTAGCAGCCAAACAATGCACTTGTTGTTTAGAAAGGCCTGTTTATCCTTAACTCCAGTTTAACGGCTGTGGTGGGTTAGGTGTCCCAGACACCCTAATGTCTGCTTTTCTCCTCATGTTTATTAGCTCCTGCTCTGTCACCACCATAGCTCTCCTCGTAATGACGTTCCTGCTCCAGCTGTTAAAAACACAGCCAAATAATAGGCCACTTCCAGCTCTGTTTGACTTCCCTGGCCAATCACTATCAATCTAGTCTAAAGACTGGCTCTTCATCTCTATCCCAATACAGGCTTGCTGTCCTCTTGTCTCGTCACAACAGCTGCATTATTAAAGAGAAGCCACAACTGTGACATTAGAGGTAGTTAGTCTGTCTGCAACCACCCACCCAGACAGACAGACATTAAGTGCCCTTGACTGTGTTACGTCTGTTGATTTTCTAGTGTATGAAAGTATAATTTTAAAGAGATTTACCTACAGTATAGTAACCAGCCTAGCTACAGAGGATTGTGTCAATTGCAGTTGGTGAAAGTGAAATAGTGGCTTATCGCCCAGGGGAATAGGTCCATCAATCAAACAGCAATGATTTTTCTTTCATTTTGACCTATAATAGCCCTGTTTCCCACCGTGCCTCCTGGACAAGATTAGTGATTGAACACAACAAGCACACTGGCTGCACCTTCCCCACATAAACCCCCATCACATACCTAGATTGAAAAGGTACTTGAAAATCCTGTGGGCTTTGCGTTCAGACCAATGTCAAACACAGAAACAGGAAAACAGGCAAGGTGCACACAGTGTTCACTGTATGAACACGGGAGGCGTCGTTTACTGTCGCCTAGATCTCCCTAGAGGTCTGTGGGCAGGCCTACAGAATATCAACAACACAATGTGTCTCATGCAAGAGAGGATCTGCATAGCAGTAATGACTGTTGAAGCGTGTCACCATAAGAGGCTGTTGCTATCGATTAAACCAGATCGCGTTCTTCATCTCACACATGCCTATTCACATCACTGTTATGTACTGGATCAGTGTTGCCGGTTCGACAGAGTCCGTATCTATTTGAAGGTATGTGTGCCAGACTATTTGTAGTGTAGGCTACTTGGTGTTTGTTTCGCGTGAATCCTATTGGAGTTGCTGCTCTATCCTGATCCATAGTGCCTACTGTGCACAGTGTGTCTGTTCCAGAGTGTCTGTCCCGCTGTGTGATGGTAATGATTGCAGGTGTATGCAAGGCACTTGTTGGCATACCGGTGAGTGAACAGCAGCATACACGTACTCATAGCTGCTGCTTTTTATCCACCAAATGAATCATCTGTTGCATGTGTTGTTGTACACCTCCTGTAGTGTGCATCTTGAACACCTGGGCGGATGTTTTTCTCTCTCCTCTCTCTGATTCCTACCTTTACATTGGCTCATGTACAATAGTCAGCAAATAAGAAAGTAAAACAAGTTAGCCTCAACGATTTAGCTTCAGACAAATTGATGCATCATGCAGCCTTTGTAAGTGCTCCCCTAGTCTGAGGACGAGGTCTGAGGTGTTTCATATGAATGTTCGTCCTTGTCCCCTCCATGTTGTCCAGTGATAAGGCAGATATGGCAATGACACGCCTTGACTTAGTCCTGCTCCTCCATGCTCCTTCCATTGCTCTAGGCGGCGGTGGCCTGTTTGCGTCAGGGGCCAAAAACAATATGCTGTAAATTGCGCTGCAGCCTCTTCAGGGCGGTGTGCTGCCCGCGAACGTGCTGTGATGGGGTATCGATTCCTCTGCACAGCGCTAAAATTGCCTGCCTGCCTCCCAGCCCTGACGCTACGAATGACAGCTTCAGTACGGGAAGATAGCAGGAACACCATCACCACTGTCTGGGGTCTGTCTCTGTGAGGGGAATGGGTACCTCTCTTTCTTCTCTGCTCTCTGCCTTCTCCATCCCCTTCCTCTCCTGGTTACAATACCCTAGAAAAGAGAGGGAACACAGAGTAGACAGGGACAGAAAAGAGAGGGAACACAGAGTAGACAGGGACAGAAAAGAGAGGGAACACAGAGTAGACAGGGACAGAAAAGAGAGGGAACACAGAGTAGACAGGGACAGAAAAGAGAGGGAACACAGAGTAGACAGGGACAGAAAAGAGAGGGAACACAGAGTAGACAGGGACAGAAAAGAGAGGGAACACAGAGTAGAGAGGGACAGAAAAGAGAGGGAACACAGAGTAGAGAGGGACAGAAAAGAGAGGGAACACAGAGTAGACAGGGACAGAAAAGAGAGGGAACACAGAGTAGACAGGGACAGAAAAGAGAGGGAACACAGAGTAGACAGGGACAGAAAAGAGAGGGAACACAGAGTAGACAGGGACAGAAAAGAGAGGGAACACAGAGTAGACAGGGACAGAAAAGAGAGGGAACACAGAGTAGACAGGGACAGAAAAGAGAGGGAACACAGAGTAGACAGGGACAGAAAAGAGAGGGAACACAGAGTAGACAGGGACAGAAAAGAGAGGGAACACAGAGTAGACAGGGACAGAAAAGAGAGGGAACACAGAGTAGACAGGGACAGAAAAGAGAGGGAACACAGAGTAGACAGGGACAGAAAAGAGAGGGAACAGAGTAGAGAGGGACAGAAAAGAGAGGGAACACAGAGTAGACAGGGACAGAAAAGAGAGGGACAGAAAAGAGAGGGAACACAGAGTAGAGGGGGACAGAAAAGAGAGGGAACAGAGTAGACAGGGACAGAAAAGAGAGGACAGAAAAGAGAGGGACAGAAAAGAGAGGGAACACAGAGTAGATGGGGACAGAAAAGAGAGGGAACAGAGTAGAGAGGGACAGAAAAGAGAGGGAACACAGAGTAGAGAGGGACAGAAAAGAGAGGGAACACAGAGTAGAGAGGGACAGAAAAGAGAGGGAACACAGAGTAGAGGGGGACAGAAAAGAGAGGGAACACAGAGTAGACAGGGACAGAAAAGAGAGGGAACACAGAGTAGAGGGGGACAGAAAAGAGATGGAACACAGAGTAGATGGGGACAGAAAAGAGAGGGAACACAGAGTAGACAGGGACAGAAAAGAGAGGGAACACAGAGTAGACAGGGACAGAAAAGAGAGGGAACACAGAGTAGACAGGGACAGAAAAGAGAGGGAACACAGAGTAGACAGGGACAGAAAAGAGAGGGAACAGAGTAGACAGGGACAGAAAAGAGAGGGAACACAGAGTATAGGGGGACAGAAAAGAGAGGGAACACAGAGTAGACAGGGACAGAAAAGAGAGGGAACACAGAGTATAGGGGGACAGAAAAGAGAGGGAACACAGAGTAGACAGGGACAGAAAAGAGAGGGAACACAGAGTAGACAGGGACAGAAAAGAGAGGGAACACAGAGTAGACAGGGACAGAAAAGAGAGGGAACACAGAGTAGACAGGGACAGAAAAGAGAGGGAACACAGAGTATAGGGGGACAGAAAAGAGAGGGAACACAGAGTAGAGAGGGACAGAAAAGAGAGGGAACACAGAGTATAGGGGGACAGAAAAGAGAGGGAACACAGAGTAGACAGGGACAGAAAAGAGAGGGAACACAGAGTAGACAGGGACAGGGACAGAAAAGAGAGGGAACACAGAGTAGACAGGGACAGAAAAGAGAGGGAACACAGAGTAGACAGGGACAGAAAAGAGAGGGAACACAGAGTAGACAGGGACAGAAAAGAGAGGGAACACAGAGTAGACAGGGACAGAAAAGAGAGGGAACACAGTAGACAGGGACAGAAAAGAGAGGGAACACAGAGTAGACAGGGACAGAAAAGAGAGGGAACACAGAGTAGACAGGGACAGAAAAGAGAGGGAACACAGAGTAGACAGGGACAGAAAAGAGAGGGAACACAGAGTAGACAGGGACAGAAAAGAGAGGGAACACAGAGTAGACAGGGACAGAAAAGAGAGGGAACACAGAGTAGACAGGGACAGAAAAGAGAGGGAACACAGAGTAGACAGGGACAGAAAAGAGAGGGAACACAGAGTATAGGGGGACAGAAAAGAGATGGAACAGAGTAGACAGGGACAGAAAAGAGAGGGAACACAGAGTAGACAGGGACAGAAAAGAGAGGGAACACAGAGTAGACAGGGACAGAAAAGAGATGGAACAGAGTAGACAGGGACAGAAAAGAGAGGGAACACAGAGTAGACAGGGACAGAAAAGAGAGGGAACACAGAGTAGACAGGGACAGAAAAGAGAGGGAACACAGAGTATAGGGGGACAGAAAAGAGAGGGAACACAGAGTAGACAGGGACAGAAAAGAGAGGGAACACAGAGTATAGGGGGACAGAAAAGAGAGGGAACACAGAGTAGACAGGGACAGAAAAGAGATGGAACACAGAGTAGACAGGGACAGAAAAGAGAGGGAACACAGAGTATAGGGGGACAGAAAAGAGATGGAACAGAGTAGACAGGGACAGAAAAGAGAGGGAACACAGTCACAAACAGCAATCTGCCACTTTTCTGTTCCGCATACTTCCCATTTATTAAAGGTACATTTCTTTATCCATTTACACAAAGTATGTAAGCTTCCCTCTTTTCCATTGAAATTAGGAACAACATTTGCACAGAAAGTTTTTTAATCTGTTGATGTTTTAACATTGGTGACACTAAAAAAAGAGGAGAGGATTCTCGCAGCCAGAGCGTCCTTTCAGCTTTGTCAATCTGTGTGTGATTAAAACATGGTGTTGGATTCTGTTTGACCATGAATAAGGATGAATAGTGATGAATAATGCAAGGAAGTGGTTGTGTAATAAAGGACAAATAAAAATGGACAAATAATCCTCCCAGTCCGTATGTAGTTCCCTACATACAGGCACACAGCTGTGTCAGGCTCCATCTACAGGCACACAGCTGTGTCAGGCTCCACCTACAGGCACACAGCTGTGTCAGGCTCCACCTACTGGCACACAGCTGTGTCAGGCTCCACCTACAGGCACACAGCTGTGTCAGGCTTCACCTACTGGCACACAGCTGTGTCAGGCTTCACCTACAGGCACACAGCTGTGTCAGGCTCCACCTACTGGCACGCAGTTTAAGGTCTTACTCAAGTCATTACCCAAGTACTTTTTTGTCATCTAGATGTAAATATACTTTCATATTTCTCATAGTGCTTTTAGATAGTAGTTTTTCAAAATTCATGAAAACACTTCCTCTCCTTTTCTGAGTTCTCTACAGTAATATCTGTGGTGTTGGTGTGTACACACACAGCTGCCTGGGCTGAGCCAGTTATCTATACAGGCAGGACAACAAAACGGATGATTTAACAGGGGCCAGCCCAGCACCTGATATGTGATATTACACCCAAATGGGGTGCATGGTGAATGGATGGAGTCCAACAGCACTAGAATGGCACCCTTGTGGGCCATGGTAGAGGGCAGGGAGAGAGAGAGTGCTCTTGAGAGAATACAAGTCAAGCTTTTAATCAGGATTACTTGAAAGGGGTCTTGACAATATCTCCACGCTGCGCTTTTATGATAAGCCCCATCATATTCTGAGGGAAAGGGGGGAGACATCGGGTGGGGGGAGAAGATGGGGTGGGGGAAGACATCAAATGGTGTGTAGGTGAGACGTTTTTCTACTGAAGAACCTTGAATCCCCTGACTTCACCTCCAATGGTGTACCGGTACATAAACTGACCCTGGAGGAGGAGTGACTGACACAAAACTATTACGTCTGTAGCCCTCGGTGAGGCTGTGACGATGAAGGTGCTTATGAACACTAGCCTACCTACTACTTTCAATGGCAACGATGACTGCCTTGCGTCTCCCCTCATTCTCAAACACCCATGCATTTCTTTTATGGTCAAACTCTATTCTTGTATTTACTAAAGAAATCTAACCCCTTGGCATATCTTTGCAGCTTGTTTGTGTGTCATGTATTTGTGGTGTCAGATCATCATTTGTTGTAGCAAGCTATTTGTTCCATCCAACCCCCCTGGCCCTCTACTTTCATTTGCTCTAACACTTGTTCTGTTATGAGTGTGTATGCCTAGTCTGCATGTTGGGGAAAATATCGACATTGTCTACTGTTCATCCCTCTTGACTGGAGCATAAGCCCATGGTCTTCCATATCAGATGTCAAGCATACGGGCAAAAGTCATAAACACAGTTCACACCTCAGGGCTGTAGTGGCTGGCAGTGATTGCTCTCCTCTTTAGAAAAAAAGATTGTAAAGGAGCATTCAGAGGGTAACCAGGGTGAGAGGAATGCGTGCTGGAGCTGACCCAGCCGTTTTGACGTGTCTGTAGCACAGAAGTATTGACTATGTCCTTAGTCTGGGGCTCCCTGAGGATAGGGTCATTGTCTCTGTGTGTCTCTATTGTTTAAACTAACTCTGTTCTGGCTTCCTCACAAAATAATCTATGCCGGAAACAAATGAAACCATGATGAATGACAAGTGATATCCATGCTATTCAGATTGGAGTTTAAAAAGACTGTCTAGTTACTTGATGTGTACTCTCTGTTAAGTCTAGGGCTAGGCAATAATATAATGCTATACCATTAATATGATGTGACATTCCCATACTGTTTGCCAATTCATTACAAATTGCCCCAACACCAATGCAACCCCAGATTGGACCTAAGTTAGCGGAAAAAAACAACTATATTTGAAAGCAAGACATTTTCAATTTGTAGATGCAAAATATCTCAGTGCTTATCTTTTGATGACTTTCATCTCATTTGGAATTAGCATATCCCAGTGAAGTGTACAGTAATTTCTCTTTGATGATTGGCTTGTCTGTAATAGACTGAGGATTTCCTTGGTCTCCCTCCTGCCCTCTCCCTCTCCCCTCTGTCGGTGAGAGAATCACATCTTTGAAGTGTGCTTTGACCACGGGAGCGGTGAGAAAGCACTAATATCATCCTGACCCAAAATGAAAGGGATTAGGCTGTAAAACCTGCAGCAGAAGGCTATCTGGACATACAGGTGATGTTGTGTTTGTTGTTTGTGTTTTCTCCTTTAAAAAGGGGGACTTGGATATTATCTCAAAGATGCCATCCTGGAGCGTTAAGCTCCCGGGGCCTTCAAATGTTTTGGTTGTAGAGATGAGTCCCATTTTAAGAGCATGTCTCCTTTGGGAACATCCATGACTCCTTGTCAGCCTTCCCTCCTCCCTCCCTTCCCTCCCCCTCTTCCCTCCTCCCTCTCTTCCCTCCTCCCTCTCTTCCCTCCTCCATCCCTCCCTCCCTCCCTTCACTCCTCCCTCCTCCCTCCCTTCCCTCCCTCCCTTCCCTCCTCCCTCCCTCCCTCCCTCCCTCCCTCCCTCCCTCCCTCCCTCCCTCCCTCCCTCCCTCCCTCCCTCCCTTCCCTCCTCCCTCCCTCCCCTCCTCCCTCCCTTCCCTCCCTCCCTTCCCTCCTCCCTCCCTCCCTCCCTTCCCTCCCTCCATTCCCCCCTCCCTTCCCCCCCCCTCCCTCCCTCCCTCCCTTCCCTCCTCCCTCCCTCCCTTCCCTCCCTCCCTCCCTTCCCTCCTCCCCCTCCCTTCCCTCCCCCTCCCTTCCCTCCCTCCCTTCCCTCCTCCCTCCCTTCCCTTACCGTCCCTTGGTCAATTTTGTGATGTTTAGATGTATTTCCATGAAGCAGATGAATTCTCTGCCCAGTCATGTTTCCTATAAAGAACAGAGAGAGAGAGAGATGTGAAAATAATTGAATCCTTCATATTCTACCAGCCAGGGCCCACTCTATTCCACAGCCAAGAGCCATAGATTGCTTTTGTTTGAGTCGGGTTTAGGTGGCACAAAAACGTTGCAATTATTTGTACAATTAGTCGTAATTACGGTATAAGCATTTATCTTGTGTGCCCAAGAAGTTGTGGCGTGTATTCTACGGGGGAGAATAGGAGGAATTAATATAGATTGTTTTTCCTTCCAGAAAGTGCAGCTTGTTTCGTTGATGGCAATTAGCTGCTAATACCCGTGAGATCTCCCTTCTGCTCTGCACTACCTCGTGCTGCTTCCTTCCCAGCTCCACAATGAACTGAGGCAGGCGGAGGGTTGTTAGTGAGTTTGGTGTTGTGAAATTACAGCGTTAAGGCTGTTTCATGTTGTTTTTTATGAAGTTATTAGCAGTAAGGTTAGTGTGAAAGTGGTTCAGTGTTGTGGCATTAAGTTTTCAAACCTTATGGTTGTTGTGAAGTTAGTGTGTTGAGTGTTGGAGGCAGTGCTGTGACTTAACATGGATTTTGGAGAGGGAGCATTCTGCATATGTGTGTATCTGAGGCAAAATAACTAATCAAGGACACAGGGGGCTTAGATGTAATGTTTGTTAAAAGTATAGATACACAGACTGGATATACAGTAGATCGTGGGGTCAACATACTTGTTCTTTTGTCTTGGTGCCTGATCATTTGTTTCAGTTTTTGTATATTTACTTTTTTGTTACACAAACGAGCCTACATTCATGTGTACAGTGCACACTTATGTGCCTGAGTTAAGGTGTGTACACAATGTACTGTATGTGTGAGAGAGAGACTAGAGAGTGAATGTTAGCTGTTTTAACAATCTACAGTATGGCACTCTGGTGTCCTGCTAATTCTTCCCAATTTCCTGAGAGGTGTTGAAGATGACCTAGCCTCTGTTATGGGATGATTAAAAGATCCTGTCTGATTTTTATGGGGGGTGAACTAAATGTCT
Organism: Oncorhynchus gorbuscha; assembly: GCF_021184085.1. NCBI lineage: Eukaryota > Metazoa > Chordata > Actinopteri > Salmoniformes > Salmonidae > Oncorhynchus > Oncorhynchus gorbuscha. The sequence continues at coordinate 81,353,980 of NC_060175.1, read as the reverse complement.
GAGATTTAGTGACCACCAAAGTAGCCCACCACTGTCACTTAGTGGAACAGATTTGTATTTCTTTATCTTGAGCCTTTTACTGCAGTGAGCTAAATCAGGGTCACACAGGGTGTTTCTTGGTAGTCTTAAACAAGTCTTCTTTGAAACAAAAGTACACATACGTGGTTATTGTAAGAGTTTTCTGGTGAAAGAGAAGCGGACCAAAAAGCAGCATGGTGGTTATTCATGTTCTTTAATTTATAAAGAAACTACACATGAGATAACTAACAAAAACAACAAACGTGAGAAAACCTAAAACAGTCCTATCTGGTGCAAACACAGAGACAGAAACAATCACCCACAAACACACAGTGAAACCCAGGCTACCTAAGTATGATTCTCAATCAGAGACAACTAATGACACCTGCCTCTGATTGAGAACCATACTAGGCTGAAACATAGAAATACCCAAAACATAGAAAAACAAACATAGACTGCCCACCCAACTCACGCCCTGACCATACTAACTAAATACAAAACACAGGAAATAAAGGTCAGAACGTGACAGTTATGGGCTTTTAAAAAAGACACCTGTTCCATGTCAGATTTAGAGTTGAAATGTATTACATTTTTTGTTTGCATCCCAATATGTGACCGACATCCTCAATTTGGTCTTCATATAAAATCAAAGTTTATTTGTCACGTGCGCTGAATACAACAGGTGTAGTAGACCTTACAGTGAAATGTTTACTTACAGGCTCTAACCAATAGTGCAAAAAAGGTATTAGGTGAACAATAGGTTAGTAAAGAAATAAAACAACAGTAAAAAGACAGGCTATATACAGTAGCAAGGCTATAAAAGTAGTTGAGGCTATATACATACACCAGTTAGGCTGATTGAGGTAGTATGTACATGTAGATATGGTTAAAGTGACTATGCATATATGATGAACAGAGAGTAGCAGTAGCGTAAAAGAGGGGTTGGCGGGTGGTGGGACACAATGCAGATAGCCCGGTTAGCCAATGTGCGGGAGCACTGGTTGGTCTGGCCAATTGAGGAAGTATGTACATGAATGTATAGTTAAAGTGACTAAGCATATAAGATAAACAGAGAGTAGCAGCAGCATAAAAAGAGGGGTTGGGAGGGGTGGGGGGGCATACAATGCAAATAGTCCGGGTAATCATTTGATTACCTGTTCAGGAGTCTTATGGCTTGGGGGTAAAAACTGTTGAGAAGCCTATTAGTCCTAGACTTGGCAGTAGAGAGAACAGTCTATGACTGGGGTGGATGGGGTCTTTGACACATTTTAGGGCCCTCTGACACCGCCTGGTGTAGAGGTCCTGGATGGCAGGCAGCTTAGCCCCAGTGATGTACTGGGCCGTACCCACTACCCTTGCGGTTGAAAGTTGATAAACTTATAACCTCACTTTTGAGAAAATGACCCTTAAATTTTTGGTAAACCTGCTGGAGAGGTCTTCATTGTCTACACCCATTCAGCATCGTTCACATCCCTTTAAGCCTTAGCCCCACCCATCTCGTGAAGGATTCACGTGAGTCCATGTACTAAACAACCAAACGTTTTAAGGCCGGTTTATACTACATCTATCGACAGTTGTCGCAATGACATCAGGTACATTCTATTGTCGTCCGACACCAAGCTTGTCGTTGTCATTATGAACAAGTATAAACACAAAACTACAGTCTGCATGATGGTAAAACATAAGTAGTGTTGTTTTAACACAAATAAACCCACCTGTTAATAAATTAATTTAGTATCAATCTAGAAAAAAATATGTTCTAAACAATGTTTTGATTAGTTTCTAGCTTGTTAGCTAGCTAGCTAATGTTAAGTGAGCTGGCTAGCCATTTCAAATAACGACGATATCATATAGCTGACAACACCTTCACTTTAGCTCATTTGTCTTCATTATTACAGGAAAATATAAACTCACAACAAAATTATTATTTACAATTTAATTAATGGCGAGCCAATTTGAAGGTGTAGTGAAATGGTTACTTGCATCGTGGAGTATTTTGTTTAGTCATGCAGCTTGCTAGCTAGCTAGGTAAACAATGAACCATAATCCCAATCCATAACGTTACTCTTCTGCATGAATCTGCAGGTAGCTAGCTAGCTAAACAATGAACCATAATCCCAATCCATAACGTTACTCTTCTGCATGAATCTGCAGGTAGCTAGCTAGCTAAACAATGAACCATAATCCCAATCCATAACGTTACTCTTCTGCATGAATCTGCAGGTAGCTAGCTAGCTAAACAATGAACCATAATCCCAATCCATAACGTTACTCTTCTGCATGAATCTGCAGGTAGCTAACCAACAATGTTCAATGTTAGCTAGCTAACATTAGACTATAACTAGCAATGCAAATAATATGAGATAAGAATAATATTACTACACAGATCATACTTGTAATGTTAGCTAGCGAGCCAACCAGCTAACGTTAGCTAGCTAGCTAACAGTACGCTTTAACTGGAAATGAAAACGACTTTCTGACTAAATGTGTATAATATCTGTAAATTTAGCTAGCTAGACAATCTTACCCGTATACATGAATGGAATCTTCTCACTCTCTGTCACGGATGCCATGGATGCCCTTACAACAGCCTGCTGTGTGTTCTCTTTTCGACTCCCTCTGCATATTTACAATAAAATGCACAATTTTTCTCCGTCTCCTTAGCTATCATACTCTAATTCCAATGGGCATTCCACTGATTTCAAAACTTGGTCCTCCAGAAAGTGGAGAGCAACATTTTTGCAGTTCTACTACGTGATATCTTTCAAAAAATCAGTGTTAGAAAGGATTACTTACACATACTAATAAATAATAATAATAATATGCCATTTAGCAGACGCTTTTATCCAAAGCGACTTACAGTCATGTGTGCATACATTCTACGTATGGGTGTTCCCAGGAATCGAACCCACTACCCTGGCGTTACAAGCGCCATGCTCTACCAACTGAGCTACAGAAGGACCATACTGACTGGCTCATGTTATAGACAGAAGCGTGGTACATGACAGACCAATCCAAACTCCTCTCTCGGCGTCCAGCCCATCCATTATCTTAGCCAATCATGGCTAGAGGGAAGGTTCCTGGCTTTTTCTGTGACAAAACCAACTAGGCTCGTAATTTAACAAATGTATTTACAGATGGCATACATGTTTGTTATTAAGGCACATGAAAGCTCACATGTTCCAGAAGGCATTTCTGCCAAAAAATCTTTTTGATTGAAAAAAAAGTTTATCTTCAAATGTCTCTCTTAAGAAGTAGTGACTCAAGACATAAGCCTTGTTTCCTGAAACTAGTCAAATATTACGCTTTATATACAGTACCAGTCAAAAGTTTGGACACACCTACTCATTCAAGGGTTTTTCTTTATTTTTTACTATTTTCTACATTGTAGAATAATAGTGAAGACATCAAAACTATGAAATAACACAAATGGAATCATGTAGTAACCAAAAAAGGGTCAAATATATTTTATATATTTTATATTTTAGATTCTTCAAAGAAGCCACCCTCTGCCTTGATGACAGCTTTGCACACTCTTGGCATTCTCTCAACCAGCTTCATGAGGTAGTCACCTGGATTGCTTTTCCAAAATTCTTGAAGGAGTTTCCACATATGTTGAGTACTTGTTGGCTGCTTTTCCTTCACTCTGCGGTCCAACTCATCCCAAACCATCTCAACATGGTTGAGGTCGGGTGATTGTGGAGGCCAGGTCATCTGATGCAGCACTCCATCACTCTCCTTCTTGGTCAAATAGCCCTTACACAGCCTGGAGGTGTGTTTTGGGTCATTGTCCTATTGAAAAACAAATTATAGTCCCACTAAGCGCAAACCAGATGGGATGGTGTATCGCTGCAGAATGCTGTGGTAGCTATGTTGGTTAAGTGTGCCTTGAATTCTAAATCAATCACAGACAGTGTCACCAGCAAAGCACCCCCACAACATCACACCTCCTCCTCCGTGCTTCACGGTGGGAACCACACATGCAAAGATTATCCGTTCACCTACTCTGCGTCTCACAAATACACGGTGGTTGGAACCAAACATCTCAAATTTGGACTCATCAGACCAAGGAACAGATTTCTACCATTCTAATGTCCATTGCTCGTGTTTCTTGAACCAAGCAAGTATCTTCTTCTTATTGGTGTCCTTTAGCAGTGGTTTCTTTGTATCAATTTGACCATGAAGGCCCGATTCACACTGTCTCCTCTGAACAGTTGATGTTGAGATGTGTCTGTTACTTAAACTCTGTGAAGCATTTATTTAGGCAGCAATCTGAGGTGCAGTTAATTGCCGATTTCTGAGGCTGGTAACTAATTAACCTATCCTCTGCAGCAGAGGTAACTCTGGATCTTACTTTCCTGTGATGGTCCTCGTGAGAGCTTGTTTCATCTTAGCGCTTGATGGTTTTTGCAATTGCACTTGAAAAAACGTTCAAAGTTCTTGAAATTTTCCAAATTGACTGACCTTCATGTTTTAAAGTAATGATGGACTTTAGTTTCTCTTTGCTTATTGGAGCTGTTCTTGTCATAATATGGACTTTGTCCAAATAGGGTTATCTTCTGTATACCACTCCTACCTTGTCACAACACAATTGATTGGCTCAAACGCATTAAGGAAAGAAATTCCACAAATGAACTTTTAACCAAGCACACCTGTTAATTGAAACGCATTCCAGGTGACTACCTCATGAAGCTGGTTGAGAGAATGCCAAGAGTGTGCAAAGCTGTCATCAAGGCAAAGGGTGGCTACTTTGAACAATCTTACATTTTAAATATATTTTGATTTGATAAAGACTTTTTTGGTTACTACATGATTCCGTATGTGTTATTTCATAGTTTTGATGTCTTCACTATTATTCTACAATGTAGAAAATAGTAAAAAACCCTTGAATGAGTAGGTGTGTCCAAACTTTTGACTGGTCCTGTACATCACCGAAGACTGAAATATAGCAAAACCATTTGACATAGAAACACCAGATTTTCATTTTTTTTAAATGTTAGATTGTTTATTAATTATTAAATTATGAAAAATATGAATAACATTCCACCCATGAGGCTGCTAGGGTGATTTTGTCATTTGATTGCAGCAATGGGTTACTACTACAGTGCTGTGAAGTACTATGCTGCTGTGTTCCAGTGCTTATTACTGTATTGTGTCCCATTAATATTTGAGTGCTATATATTGTCAAGTAGGTGTAGGGCTTCAACACCACTTAACAGTGAAGTGTACTTACCTCACCTTGCTTTATTTCTTCCAGAGACATCCTTCCATGCAGGCAGACATCCATCCGCCATATTGGTTTTCCTCCTTCCTGTTTATATTGAACTTGACCTCTGAACCCTGAACTCCTGCATAATCTTGGTAATCATTTCATTTTTATTTGATACGTTGTATTAATTTGGCCATTTTCTCATCATCATATAATTTCCAGATGTCATTTCCAGATGTCTTGTTATTTCATCTTCTTCATACCTTTGTTCCTTCTGATTATCATGATATGTTCTCAATTTAGGCATTTAGAAATGACTGCATTGTTCTATTCATTTATATCTGTGTCCTTTTCATTATTCCCTACTTCTCTGCATTCTCAATGACCTCCTCTGTCCTTAACCCGTAACATTTCTAAAAATACATAGCAATTTCTTTGCTTCTTATTGTTTTATTTTTCATTTGAATTTGATAGAATATCTAATTAGTCACGTTTTCATTGACAATGTTATTTTTTTTCTTATTACCAAGGATTCCCATTCCCCTTTCCCTCCTCCCTGTGTGTGCATATGTGTATTTGTGTAAGAGAAAGAAGGAGAGAGCGGGAGACAAAGATAATTCAATATTATTCTATTAAGTAACTGTGTGGATCCGTTGTTTTCCATATGTTAGGTATCACCTTTTACAAATTCTGACTGAATGATTCTTGAAGGACACGCACCAACCGGGTTAATATGAAAGACATTTCCCTGCCTCCCGGCTGCCTGTGTGAGGGCCAGGGTTAGACATGAGGTGAGCTGGCGGCAGGAGAGAAGAGGGGAGTCACAAGGTTGCCACCCAGAGCAGTAGACTTGCTTGTCTCAGCAGAGTAAACATCACCCCTCGTCTGCACGCAGTAATAGCTAACAGAGAAGGACGTGGACAGAAACACTATGAGGAGGATAGGGACTGGCTGCTGGCTCTGTCTAGCACAGCAGGCCGCATGGCACACAGGCATTCCTTTTTTATCTTCTCCTTCCCAGTCCCCCTAAAAACAAGCAATGAGTCTCCACCCTTGTGTAAAGCAGTGGGCACAGGCATTATCATAGTCACAGAGACACATACTCACTCACCTACTTACCCACACACACACACACACACACACACACACACACACACACACACACACACACACACACACACACACACACACACACACACACACACACACACACACACACACACACACACACACACACACACACACACACACACACACACACACACACACACACGGTTTGTGATGACAGGGATCACGCTGCATTTGTTAACAAGTGTCCTATCTGCCCCTCCTCATATTGGCTGGTTCAGGGTGATGCGGTCGGACCTCTCTAATGCTACTGCTCTTATCCTCAGACAAGTGCAGTGTGGCCGAGGGTCGCAAGGGTGACTGGGTCCTATCTGTGGCCCTGCCACAAATACACACAGGCATGCACACAAACATACACACAGTTTTGTACAAACGCACACACAGATTCACACACTCACACACACAGAGAATCAGACAAACACACACACACACAGACTGTCTCTCACACACACACACACGAGTGCATGCACACACATACACACACAGTCAGTCTGTCACATCGGTGCCTGCTCTGCATAAAGGAAATTGTGAGCGATAGAGAACATCTTTGGCTCTGACCCGCGATTGTTTGGCAGATTTTTTGATTAGCTGTCTTCCCCTGCCTGTCAACCTCCAACCCTTCAGCTGGAGGAGAGAGAGGGGGGGTGCTATTGCTGGCACCAATATTGAAATTAAATTTGTCTCTAGCACCACAGTTAGCCCCACCGAAAAGGAAATTGGGGCATTATAAGCAATGCTACCTACAGTACTAGAGCTGCAGACTGTCAAATCAAATCAAATCAAATTTTATTTGTCACATACACATGGTTAGCAGATGTTAATGTGAGTGTAGCAAAATGCTTGTGCTTCTAGTTCCGACAATGCAGTAATAACCAACGAGTAATCTAACCTAACAATTTCACAACAACTACCTTATAGACACAAGTGTAAAGGGATGAAGAATATGTACATAAAGATATATGAATGAGTGATGGTACAGAATGGCATAGGCAATATGCAGTAGATGGTATCGAGTACAGTATATACATATGAGGTGAGTAAATGTAGGGTATGTAAACATTATATTAAGTGGCATTGTTTAAAGTGGCTAGTGATACATTTTTTACATAAATTTTTCCATTATTAAAGTGGCTGGTGTTGAGTCAGTATGTTGGCAGCAGCCACTCAATGTTAGTGATGGCTGTTTAACAGTCTGATGGCCTTGAGATAGAAGCTGTTTTTCAGTCTCTCGGTCCCTGCTTTGATGCACCTGTACTGACCTCGCCTTCTGGATGATAGCGGGGTGAACAGGCAGTGGCTCGGGAGGTTGTTGTCCTTGATGATCTTTATGGCATTCCTGTGACATCGGGTGGTGTATGTGTCCTGGAGGGCAGGTAGTTTTCCGCCGGTGATGCGTTGTGCAGCCTTACAGTTGTGGGCAGAGCAGTTGCCGTACCAGGCGGTCCTTTTGGTGACAAGACAAATTTATTCAGCCTCCTGTGGTTGAAGAGGCGCTGCTGCGCCTTCTTCACGATGCTGTCTGTGTGGGTGGACCAATTCAGTTTGTCCATGATGTGTACGCTGAGGAACTTAAAACTTACTATCTTCTCCACTACTGTCCCGTCGATGTGGATATGGGGGTGCTCCCTCTGCTGTTTCCTGAAGTCCACGATCATCTCCTTTGTTTTATTGACGTTGAGTGTGAGGTTATTTTCCTGACACCACACTCCGAGGGCCCTCACCTCCTCCCTGTAGGCCGTCTCGTCGTTGTTGGTAATCAAGCCTACCGCTGTAGTGTCATCTGCAAACTTGATGATTGAGTTGGAAGCGTGCATGGCCACGCAGTCGTGGGTGAACAGGGAGTACAGGAGAGGGCTCAGAATGCACCCTTGTGGGGCCCCAGTGTTGAGGATCAGCGGGGTGGAGATGTTGTTACCCACCCTCACCACCTGGGGGCGGCCCGTCAGGAATTCCAGTACCCAGTTGCACAGGGCGGGGTAGAGACCCAGGGTCTTGAGCTTGATGACGAGTTTAGAGGGTACTATGGTGTTAAATGCTGAGTCGATGAACAGGATTCTCACATAGGTATTCCTCTTGTCCAGATGGGTTAGGGCAGTGTGCAGTGTGGTTGCGATTGCGTAGTCTGTGGAACTATTGGGGCGGTAAAGCAAATTGGAGTGGGTCTAGGGTGTCAGGTAGGGTGGAGATGATATGGTCCTTGACTAGTCTCTCAAAGCACTTAATGATGATGGAAGTGAGTGCTACGGAGCGGTAGTCGTTTAGCTCAGTTACCTTAGCTTTCTTGGAAACAGGCACAATGGTGGCCCTCTTAAAGCCTGTGGGAACAGCAGACTGGGATAAGGATTGATTGAATATGTCCGTAAACACACCAGCCAGCTGCTCTGCGCATGCTCTGAGGACGCGGCTGGGGATGCTGCCTGGGCCTGCAGCCTTGCGAGGGTTAACACGTTTACATGTTTTACTCATGTTGGCTGCGTGAAGGAGAGTCCGCAGGTTTTGGTAGCGGGCCATGTCAGTGGCACTGTATTGTCCTCGAAGCGAGCAAAGAAGTTGTTTAGTCTGTCTGGGAGCAAAACATCCTGGTCCGCGACGAGGCTGGTTTTCTTTTTGTAATCTTTTTGACTGTAGACCTTGCCACATACCTCTTGTGTCCGAGCCGTTGAATTGCGACTCTACTTTGTCTTTATACTGACGCTTAGCTTGTTTGATTGCTTTGCGGAGGGAATAGCTACACTGTTTGTATTCGGTCATGTTCCCGGTCACCTTGCCCTGGTTAAAAGCAGTGGTTCGCGCTTTCCGTTTTGGGCGAATGCTGCCATCAATCCATGATTTCTGGTTTGGGAATGTTTTAATAGTTGCTGTGGGTACGACATCGCCGATGCACTTGCTAATAAACTCGCTCTCCGAATTAGTGTATTCGTCAATGCTGTTGTTTGACGCAATGTGAAACATATCCCAATCCACGTGATCGAAGCAATCTTGAAGCGTGGAATCAGATTGGTCGGACCAGCGTTGAACAGACCTGAGCGCGGGAGATTTCTGTTTTAGTCTCTGTCTATAGGCTGGGAGCAACAAAATGGAGTCGTGTAACATTCACATGCTGTGAGGTGCTTCCAATTAGAGCCCAGCCCACTCGGCATCTCGCATACATTACAACAAATACAAACACAGCTAAATCTCTTCTCTTCAGTTGTATTTATACAGCAGTTTTCACAGGGACATTTGTTAGAGTGACTTTAACAAGAGACCCCTTTTCTTTTCTTCCTCTAAGTAGGAAGCTAGCGCAGTAGGCTACTGTTCCCAGGGCAAACCTCCCTCTGGTTCGAGGCCTTAAGAGGAAGCACACTCATCAGAGAGACTCATCCTGCTCTGCTGGACGAAAGGCCAAAAGTTCATTGGCAATTATTTGTGACTTGGGGGGGTGTATCAAAAACAATGTCCTCTATGAGATCCAATCTGCCCGTTGTATCTGCGCGTCAAGCTGGTGACGAGCGGCATTTAAAATCTCATTTAATTTCAGCTGCGCTGAATGACACTATGCAAAAAGGTCGAGCCTGTTGTTTCTCACACGCAGAGGGAACACATAGTACATCTCCTAAATGTGTTTGGTGAGAGAGGAGAGAGAGAGAGAGAGACGAGAGAGAGAGACAGAGACTGAGTGAGATGTGAGGAATGAAGGGAACCGTGTTTGCCGTATCAGGTGGATGAAGAGAGAGAGAGAGCAGGGGATTATGGTTAGCATACTCAGAAAGGCCATGAATTCAAATGATCCCAACCAAGAACACGAGGGAGATTTTAGTCTTACGTCTGCCTTCACTCCTTTATCTGTGTACTGCATGTCACTACCTCTACAATCACAGTCCTGACTGTTCACTGTGATTTATGTTTGGAAACTTGATGCTTTCCCCCAGTCCACAGATTTGACATTTGATTTAAAAAAGCCTAAACCCTAAACATGGCCCGCTATGTTCTGCAATGAAATATTCCTCCTTTGCGAAGAGCCTGTTTAATATGTGTTACGATGTAGCTGGTGAGACCCCTCAGCGACATCAAAGGTGTTCCTCCTCCCAAAGCCTGTGTATTCTCTTCTGAAGCTCCCCTCCCATCCAATCACACATCCACCCCAGGATCTCACACAGAAATGTCTCCGAACCCGTGATTTTGGTTCATTAAAACCACCAGACTGATTCGCCACCTCGGTATCTTGACTCCTCTGCCTCGCTGTCCTGTTATAGCGTTTGGTGCAGCTGGCGCTGCTTGTCCCTCGTTGACCTGTTTTGTTAACTCCACCGCTGTATTTCACCGCCTGATTAGATGTCACTCAATTAAAAGCACATTGCTGTTGAGAGAACTGAGCAGAGCGGCCTAGCCATAGCTCCCTTGTTGCCATGGATGTGAGTGTGCGCGTGTGTGTATGTGTGTTGGAGGGGGGGGGGGGGGGGTAGCAGGGCTGCCTAGACCTAGCGTAGCTCCCACAGCACCAGCAGGAAAACCTCAGGCTGCACAAGGAGAGATATACAGTACAGGGAAACAGAAACTTTCACACCCAATCAATGAGAGCCGTGCGGCTTGACTTCTTTTTTTTATCATAGGAAAATTAAAAAGGATGTGCCTAGCAAGTCACAGAGGACTCTCCCATTTAATAGTCAGCTATGAGAGGCGAGGATTAATAGACCTCTCCTAATATAACTCGCATTGGTGGTCCCCTAGCAGCCCCCGATCAGGTAAGGCCCAGTGAAGCAAAGATCATTTATAAGTGGTTCATTATTTTACCTTCAGATTCCTCCGTCTGCCATTGATTTAATAAACACTGATGTATCTGCTTGTAAGGGAGAAGTGCCATTTTTCATTTGGTAGATCTGCTAGATTTGTTATCATTGTTCTCTTGTAGAGCCTTTGGCATTTGCAGCTCGAACGATCCCAACCGTGAGCATAGAAACTGGAGAAAAGAGTCCAACTCTTTTGAATGTTTGCGGAATTTTCCTTAAGAAAACATCTTTATTGCAGAGACTCAATGTCAAATTCCCGCTCATCAAGATATGGCAGTGTACGTAACTGAAAGTGTCTTATAAAGTTCTGACAAACTGCTCTGGCTACCCGTGAATGGATTCAACAATGTGTGACAACAACAGTAAGGAAAAATAATTAATGATCTATCAATGTTGTTCAGATGATTAATGTGTTTGTTTTTATTGTGTGATGGACCAACACGCTAGTTTGAAAGGAATGTTCCTCTCATTTCCTCCTACTGATGGAGGCTAGTAAGACACCATAAGCTATGTCTCAACCACTGTGTTGTAGTGGGACTTATTTCTTCAGTTGAACAGGTTTTATCCAGTTTGTTCTCATTGAGATTACATGTATTTTACAAGAGAGACCTGTTCACGGTGACACAACTTATGGTGTACATGTGGATGGGAGAATCTTTATCTTCACAATGTTTCTATTAGAAAGACATGGTTGTGTGTAACAAACAGGAGGAGGTGATGGGGCAGAAGTGTGTTGCCGGGAGCATCTCTGATCAAGATGAAAATGACATGGAAGGATCAATCTGGTGTAAATCCCTCCTGTCCCGCTGCATCCCACACATGTTCCTGTTCTGTTTCGCTCATAACAAAAATCATTTAAAGGTCACATTCTGTCTGTCAAAAAGAAAACAGCCTTAATGCATTATGGGTAACCTTTGAGGCTTACTGTATGTTATGTTTGTCTGAAAGCAGTGACCGATTCTTGGCATCTCGGATAAAATGTGAGAAAAGTGTAGATAGGAAGTTATTTTTAGAGTATAATAAGTTTGCCAAAATCCTTACTTAAGATGTTAACATGTTCAGAAGGGTAATTACGAAAAAATAATGACCCTCTCTAGAAATGATATGTGTAGCCCTGTAAGATAATAATAACCATTGGTGTAATACAGAAATGATTCCCATCCAAGCATACATTTTTCATTTATCGGAAGACTGCAGACTTTGCAAAATCTCACTGGTGGTTGATGCATTTACTTAAAATAGCTTGGCGCATGCTACCCTGACGGACATACAAAAATATTGCTAATGAGAGAACCCAACCCAGCCTGGGTGGCAGAGCGGAGCAGAGGAGTAGAGAGGGAAGGGAGAGCGCCTTGGTTACCATGACAGGCACAGCTCCAGCAGGCAGCATCCAGCACTATATATCTGTGTCAGGGTCCAGAGAACCAGGGACACATCTAATGAATACATGATGGATGGGTCAAAATTCTGTTTTGTTTTTCAGGTCTGAATGTCAGTGTTCAGAGAGGGGCGAGGGGCGTTGTGAGGTGCTAGACAGAACACCAAACCTATGAATGCAATAACTGTTCAAAGATCACAGTGAGATCAGTGTCTATCTATCCCCCAACACCCCGCTCACACACACACACACACACACACACACACACACACACACACACACACACACACACACACACACACACACACACACACACACACACACACACACACACACACACACACACACACACACACACACACACACACACACACACACACACACACACACACACACACACACACACACACACACACACACACACACACACACACACACCTCCAGCCAGAGAAGCCTGACCTTTAAGAGTAGCAGCATAGGGATATGGAGCTATGCATCATGATGCCTCACGGAGCCTCACGGCCCACAGCCTCAGGCACTTGGCATTCTGGGAGAGAGATGTCTTCAGGGATAATCTGATCAAAGAGGAAACATGCACTGTTATCAAAGCAGTCACAGCACAATGCTCACACCTGTGTTTGCCAACAATAATGGTACTACTCTGTTCAGTTCGTATAGCCTTGTTTAAATCAATTTGAAAACTTCTATATGTGGATACAAACTACACAAAAGCTATAAACGTCATGTGAAATAGGAAATGGCTGTTTAAGCACTTTATTAGAACTATTGCTCTGATTGTTCAGCGTTGTATTCTCTGGCCAGTCTGAATATAACAAGCTATACCGTAAACAACTGAGCTTGATGGTATGTCAACCTTTCAAACAACCTCAAAAAGTCACATTGTACCTATGATTTACGTACAGTATACTGACAGCACCCCACGACAACAACAACAACCGTTTTTATTTCCTTAAGCCCTTTATTCAGACCAACAATATAATGGAGCTTTATGAATAGTTGATGTCGAGTTTTGAGTGATGTGTGTTGTGCTCTTCTACCTGCATGGCTGAGGCCAGCCAGCCAGGCAGCTCCACCAGATAGTGACTGACTGAAAGCACCCAGAATAAATGGAGGGAAAGGGAAGAAAGGCTGGAGCAGCTAGGGGGGGAGAGGAGAGGAGCAGCGGCCCTTTCCACTCACCGTGGCTGGGTCAATATAAAACCTCATTACTGGGGTGTCATAGAACATTTGTGCACTTTCTGCTCCATCTAGCAGCAATTTTGCTGGATAAGCACTGCTCTTGTTTGGCCCGTTTTAAGCATTTTCACTAAAGAAAGGCTTGCAAACAGGAAGCCATAGCTTCCCTCACAGGGGCCCTGGCAGCTCAAATCCCTTCAGCGCCGCCTCTGCTCTTATACCACGTGTGTGTGTTAGTAGTATGTGTTAGTAGTGTGTGTGTTTGTGGGTGTGTGTTAGTAGTGTGTTGTAGACAGTCAGAGCATGTGTAACCCTGCTCCTGTCATTGTGTGTAGTTGTAGTGTGTATTCTTTGTGTGCAGGCCTAGTTGTGTGGTCTATGATCCTGTTTGCAGAATGGCACAGCTTAGCCCAGATTTAATATGCTCAGAGTATGAGAACTTGTCTGGCGCTTCTCATGTATAGCCAGATTTGAACAGTCAGTGTCTCTCTGCTCCTGTGTGTGTATATTATTTTGAGATGTGTGTCTGTTGAGAGGTTGAGTTAGTGGTTGTGGGGTTTTAAACACACAGCCAGGCCCTGCTTTGACACCCACTGTTAACCCAGTAATTAATCCTCTAATAACCTAGTTAGAATGGCACTGTGAGAGACCCTCTGCATGTCACATTCAGACACACTTTTGCCTTCTACAGTACCATCCTCCTCTTCTCATCCCTCCTTTTCACCTCTGTACGTTTTGCTCCCTTTCCATGTCCCCCCCCCCCATATCCCTTTTAACATGAAAGAACACCTTGGAGGGCAAATATTTTATTTTAATAATATTATTTTCCTGACTTCAGTATTCAGTCTGGTGGCGGTGTCGAGGTGGTGGCGGTGTCGAGGGGGGGGGGGGGGGAAGACATTGGCAGGCTATTCACATGTTACAATGTTGGTCTTCTTACTGTACGTCCAAAATTGAATCTTATGAAAGCAAACAGAATGACATGCTTATAAATATGGATGGCTGCCTTCTGGACAAGCTGCTCAGACTGTGTGAGGCTTGGCCCCGCCGTTTCATAGTGGAACTCTGTCATTTCAGAAGCAAAAAAATCAAAGGCAAATAATAGAAAATAGACCATGGCCATTTGGCCATCCTGTAAAACAAGGTTTTTTCTATGAGACTGTATGTGCATCCGATAAGCTGTGAGAGATACAGAGGTAGAGCAGAGCTCAGCTGAGCAGCATAATGTAGGCTACCGCTACGCAACAAAGTCCCTGCATAGTACATGGTCGGATAAAAGCCAAACAGGAGAAAGGTCAGGAAAATCCTGACCATAATTACTGACTGAATATTTGCTAGAGCTGCAACTAATTAAACCACGGACAAATTTCCTCCGTCTGTCCCAGCAGATCTACTGACCTGCATATTAATCACGATGGATTATGGGAGAGCATGTGTGTAAGAGGTGCTTTGTTGTGTTTGTTATTACAGTCACACACCGCCCCAGGCCTTACCCTTGACTCTGCCATGGTGTCGCTCAGAAAGAGTGCCAGGCCTGGAGGTGGAAGATCCAAAGTGGAGGGAGGGCCGAAAGGTTGGCATGGGATGAAGAAGGGGTGGCTTCATGCTGGAGCAAGGGGCATCGCCAATCAGCTCTCCCCTAATTAGAGTGGAGTGGGAGGGCTCCCCGGGCAGGGAAGGAGAAGGGGGTGGGAGACCACTAGCAGGGTGGGAAGGAGGGAGGCCTGTTGGTGTGTACATGTGTCTGAGGTGGGGAGATGAGGGGAGAGGCGGGCTGAAGCCTGGTAAAGCTGGAGCATGCTGTTAGCCACCTGCAGTATGTCCTGGGGAGTGAGCCTCTTTGATGGGAGAAACACATGTTGTGTGTGAGGAGGAAGAGGAGGAGAAGGAAGCCAGCTGACAGATCGTCTGGATCATGCTGTTTACCTCCGGTAGAGAGGCTGTAGGTGTCTGTCTTGTTAAGGCTGGACAGGTGCTGAGCATCTGAGTCATCTACACACATCTTAGAGAGGAGAGAGTAACCGGAAGGAATACAGGCGAGTCACAAGATACCATCAGTATGAATAGTATAACAGGAATGAAACATTGTCATCACAAATAACGTCAATGTGGGATTTGTTTTACATGATATCTGTTGAATGAATGACATCAGTGTTCAATCGCTGTTTTGTCAATGAGGCTGTTGTTGTAAAGTAGCAGTTCTCTACTAACCTTGAATATAAAGTGAAAAGTCTGGTGTAGGATTGATTGGTCTGTTGCTGAGGAGGGATGGTTTGTGTGTGTGTGTGTGTGTGTGTGTGTGTGTGTGTGTGTGTGTGTGTGTGTGTGTGTGTGTGTGTGTGTGTGTGTGTGTGTGTGTGTGTGTGTGTGTGTGTGTGTGTGTGTGTGTGTGTGTGTGTGTGTGTGTGTGTGTGTGTGTGTGTGTGTGTGTGTGTGTCTGTGTCGTGTGTCTGTGTGCGTGTGTCTGTGCGTGTGTGTTGTCTTTCCTCTGGCTTCACTACTGCTGACAGCTAGGCATCAGGGAGAGTGTTTTACAGATCCCTGGGAGCCGAGCGACTAACTGTACACGACCTCCTGCATTGAATGATGAATGGAAATAAAAGCACCCCTCATCCGTCCCATACAACACACAATTCATCCCCTACACCCATCCATCCAACCTTCCTCCATCCACTACACCCCACCACACCACCCCTCATCTATCCCCCACACCTAACCATACCAACTCTTATCTTACCTACACCCCACCCCAACAACACTAATCCATCCCTTACATCACACCAACTCTAATCCATCCCCTACACCCTACCACACCACCCCTCATCCATCCCTACCCCACCCCACCCCAACATTCCTCATCCATCACCTACACCCTACCACACCACCCCTCATCCATCCCTACCCTACCCCACCCCACCCCACCCCAACATTCCTCATCCATCACCTACACCCCACCACACCATTCCTCATCCATCCCCTACACCCTACCACACCACCCCTCATCCATCCCTACCCTACCCCACCCCACCCCACCCCAACATTCCTCATCCATCACCTACACCCCACCACACCATTCCTCATCCATCCACTACACCCTACCACACCACCCCTCATCCATCCCCTACACCCACCCCAACATTCCTCATCCATTACCTACACCCCACCACGCCATTCCTCATCCATCACCTACACCCCACCACACCATCTATCATCCATCCATCCACAACACAACACAACACCCCACCATACCAACCCTCATCCATCCCCTACACACACCACCCCTCATCCATCCCCTACACCCCACCACACTACCCCTCATCCATCCCCTACATCCCACCACACCACCTGTCATCCATCCCTTACACCCCACCAACCCTCATCAATCCCCTACATCCCAACACACCACCCCTCATCCATCCCCTACAACACAACAACTGTCATCCACCCCTACACCCCACCACACCACCCCTCATCCATCCCCTACACCCCACTCCACCAACCCTCATCCATCCCCTACACCCCACCACACCATCTGCCATCCATCCAACCCCCATTCATCCACTACTCCCCACCACACCACCCCTCATCTATCCCCCACACCTAACCATACCAACCCTCATCATCACCTACACCCCACCCCACCACCCCTCATCCATCCCCTACATCCCACCACACCACCCGTCATCCATCCCCTACACCCCACCACACCACCACTCATCCATCCCTACACCCCACCCCACCACCCCTCATCCATCCCCTACACCCCACCCCACCACCCCTCATCCATCCCCTACACCCCACCACACCACCCCTCGTCCATCCCCTACACCCGAACATTCCAACTCTGAATATTGCCTGCTATCCTGTATGCATAGTGTTTACAGATGGGTCGGTCTTCAAATCTCAGTGCCTTTAAAAACCACAAAGAAACAAGGCAGTTCAGAGACAAAGTAAACAAAGATGGCGCCTCTATTATATGTCGGTAGAACAATGCGGCTTTGACTGAGTTTTAGTTCCCAGAAGCTGAGTTGTATATTGCTGTGCTGTGCTGCTGAATAGACTATAGCCACCTACCTCCATAAAACACAGAGAGTGCGAGAGAGGAGCAGGTGTACAGATGAACAGATCATCGCCGTAAGCATTGTTCAAAGAACCCACAGTGCTAATGATGTGTTATACCGCACCCTATGGGGGGAGACCATAAAGCCAAGCCATCCAGTGAATTAGCTTGAATAGAATACAATGCATGCACAGCCTCGAATGCAATGTCAAAGGCTGGGCTGTATTGTGCTATGTTGTGTTGTGTTTTCCTCGTCTCTATCAGCCCTAGGGTTGGATGTTGGAGCCTCGGAGCTCACTGACGCACATAACTGCCCCCTCGGTAGGGCAACCCTGCTGCCTGCCTGCCTGGGTGGATCAGCCATTGAGTGTGGCCTTCACAGTTATTCAGAAAGCAGACTCAGTCCTGGCTGATTGTACTGGTGGCTCCAGGGATCTGCCATAATTGGATCCTTGGAAGTGGGTTGGAGAAGCTAAACAACCAGATTGCTGTTTGTTTATACCTTTTCATATATTAGTAACGTGCCGAGACTCCTCAAGCAGACTGGGACCGGTCTCGCCCACCGCTCGCCAGATAGGCCTAATTAGTCATTCCTTCTTAACATTATGTCTCGATTGTGGCCCCATATCCAGCTATTTGTGATTAACTCTGCTTTAATTAGGCTTACTGATTCATGCTTTGGCTCGGCCCAGACATGTAGTGGGCACTCCAAGACTGAACACCAGTAGCCCTGCTTGATCTGGTTCCACAAGACAAAGAGATGTCCTTGATAGAACGGTAACTTTCTTGCCAAGTGTTGGTCGGTCGTGGTTTTTAAATTGTCTGGAGAGCTCAAGGAGGTGAAGGAGTGGAAATCTCATCTGATGCATGTTATGCAAGCTAAACAATCTCTCCCAATTCAATTCAAATATCTAAGCTTTTGTTACATGGTTTAACATCACGTAACACATCCGGTAAGCCCTCTGTTGAGTCCTTGACAGAGTCTTGGAATGAGAGTCCTGCCAGACACACTGTGGGATGAATGTCACAGGTACTCACCACTCTGAGTTGTCACCACAGTTCCAACGTAATGAAATGGGAGTGCATCATTTGGTAGTAATATTGGTTTGGTTGCAGTAATTATCTAACATATTTGTCGAAAAGCTCATGTCACCTTGGGGGAACGTGTGTGTGTGTGTGTGTGTGTGTGTGTGTATGTGTGTCTATGTCTGTGTGTCAGTGTGTTTTAGTGTCTCCAATCTCAAAGTGTTATAGTGATGTGCATCACTGGAAACTTCCCAAAGTAATCCCAGGTGTATAAGCGAGCGTTGGGGCACTTTCATTTCATTCCAAACGGCAGTAATTAAAAAGCAACAGCTTTTCCGATTAACTCTCCTACGGAGTTAGCGGGGTTACACAGGCAGGGAAGCAGGGGCTTTATTCACATGGCCCGTAGTTCCCCCATAGATACAACTAATTTCTCCTAGCAGTGGGGTAGTGGGAGAGCATAGAACAGCTATTTGATTTTGGCCTCAGATGGGGCCCACAGGGGTAGCTGTCATTTTATTTAAGGTCACCGGGAATAAATGGGATTCCGGCTGTTTCTGGCAGACTGCGGTCGGCAGAGCCCAGGCTGGGGCCTCACCATTACTGCTGCCCTGAACGGAGCGACAGAGCGCCCCCCTTTCCATCTCTCCTCCCAGGGACCCGGGGAGAGAAGCATGGCTCTCCGTCTGCCTCTCCTCTCACAGTCAGAATCAGGGCTCTCGCAGAACTTTCCTACCTCTAATACGAGACTGGTGTCAAAGTGTAATGGCATGTTAAAATCCCCCTCAGGTTTTTTAAAAGGGCAACTCTGCACCATGCAAAATCCCAATAGAAAAGCTCTTAATTCCATTTAGCTTTATAATGAGAGAGGGAAGGGGGCTAGTTCTGTAGCAGTGTGCTATGATGACTGGTGAGGGCCTGTAGCTAACATTGTTCTGTATTGTGACACATTAACAGCTAGTCACCCCAATCAATAGAACGTCATATCAGATGACACTCTTACGAATGGATGACAGTTACCTTGAGGTGGCCTGTCATAAATGCTACATTACGTTGTTATGCAGACGAGTGAGTGGCCATCCCATAACAGTTAAAGACCTGTTTTCCTTGGTGGAAACAACATTAAAGCTACAGAGTTGAATCTGACTGCCAGTAAAGCTTTGTATCAGTGGACTGTGGCTGCTGTGACCGCTGAAGCGTAGAGATGGACTTGTGTCCTTACACAGTGTGAGTGGGAGGGGTGAGGACTGTGGTTGGCATTGGCACTGTCACACACAGGCCACAGAGCTGTGAATATGTGATTGGGTCTCTGAGAGGGGGAGAGAAGGGGGAGCATAGGGGGATAGAGTGTACTCACAGTCTTCACACCCAGTGGAAAACAGTGAAAAACAGCCTCCCTTCCTTGTATCTGCCTGCCAACTCCATCCCTCCTTATCGCTTCTCACAATTTCAAACTTGTTACCTCAAATGAAATGCCAGAGTAACTGAACAACAAAAAGGGGTTACTGTGCAATGTGTTGACAAGCCAATCATTGATTTGGCAGATGCACTTTAATAAATGTGTAACCTTCCAAAAGAGTGCATCATTAGCTCTTCTACTGTGACTCTCTCTCCACAGTCTTGCTTATAATAAATCACATGGTCCAATAAAGACAGCTTAGAATTCCCAGCAGCTCAATACATACATACAGTACATACTCGATACATACATTACATTTTTATTTATTTATTGTACCTTTATTTAACCAGGCAAGTCAGTTAAGAACACATTCTTATTTTCAATGACGGCCTGGGAACAGTGGGTTTACTGCCTGTTCAGGGGCAGAACGACAGATTTGTACCTTGTCAGCTCGGGATTTTGAACTCGCAACCTTCCGGTTACTAGTCCAACGCTCTAACCACTAGGCTACGCTGCCGCCCCTTACATACATACATACATACATACATACATACATACATACATACATACATACATACATACATACATACATACATACATACATACATACATACATACATACATACATACATACATACATACATACATACATACATACATACATACATACATACATACATACATACATACATACATACATACATACATACATACATACATACATACATACATACATACATACATACATACATACATACATACATACATACATACATACATACATACATACATACATACATACATACATACATACATACATACATACATACATACTGGGCAAGAGGGTTATCAAGTCTTCACTTCACGTTTGAGCCTTATTTACAAACATAACATATATGAAAATGAGGTAGAAATGTAATGATGTAGACTGTGAGAGGGGCCATGGGTATTAGATGTCAGTCTGCATTTTGAGACCCCCTCGTGGAAGAGAAGATGATTATCATGGTAATTATTCAGCGTTTGAACATTCAGACGCGTTCCGTGTGGAACAGAGCTGAACACATCAGCTGCTTTGTGATATTTGTCAGCCACGAGTCAAGACAAAACAAGCGTTGAAAAAAACTCCCTACGTCTGAATTCAACTGAAATGAACTTAGTGGAGACAGCGAGAGAGACACAGTCAAAAGCTTCAGGCTGAATTCCCTCTTCTGCCTCTTAACTCCCACTGTTCCCTCCTCTCAGCACTAAAGAGATTGGGCTGGAAGTGGAGCGGGAATCAGTCATCTTTATCTCTCAGCTGGGGGAGGGAGGGCTGGCACTGGCCCAGACTTTTCTCTCTCCTCTCTTTATGGCCTCCTCCCTCTATGGCTTTTGTTTTCTCTCCACGTTCCTGTATTCTTTAATGCGCTCTGTATTTTCAGTGTTGAGGCCTTGTGTTTTAATATTCATGATACATTTTATTGGTGATGGTGGTGGTGGTGGTGGTGGTGGTGGTGGTATGGATGGAGAGCGAATGGGAATGTGAGATGGACTCTTCTCTCCCAGAAGTCATTAACCCCGTCGACTGTAGAGCTCTACGACCCCCCGTCCCCCCGTCCCCCCGTCACAGGCACACACACGACCCCCTCCCCTCCCACTCATCACAGACTTGCGCTATCCTCCTCCTCTCTCATTCCTCCATCCATGTCCCTGTCTGTCCTGATGTGATATACTCTGCTGAACACACAGACAAGCCCTACAGTAGCTCCCTGATGGCTGCCTGGCTGGTTGCTCATACAGAAAACTGCCTGTCTGTACACAGGCCTATAGCCAGTGGTAACTCGCTCTTGCAAGTTCATGGTCTACAACATCCGTAGAGTACAACCCTACCTCACACAGGAAGCGGCACAGGTCCTAATCCAGGCACTTGTCATCTCCCGTCTGGACTACTGCAACTCGCTATTGGCTGAGTTCCCCGCTTGTGCCATCAAACCCCTGCAATTTATCCAGAATGCTGCAACCTTCCCAAGTCACTCCCTCTTCTCCCATGTCACTCCCTCTTCTCCCATGTCACCCTGCTCCTCCCATGTCACCCTGCTCCTCCCAAGTCACTCCCTCTTCTCCCATGTCACTCCCACTTCTCCCATGTCACCCGCTCCTACCTTGTCACCCGCTCCTCCCATGTCACCCTGCTCCTCCCATGTCACCCGCTCCTCCCATGTCACCCTGCTCCTCCCATGTCACCCGCTCCTCCCATGTCACCCGATCCTCCATTGTCACCCGCTCCTCCCTTGTCACCCTGCTCCTCCCATGTCACCCGCTCCTCCCATGTCACCCTGCTCCTCCCATGTCACCCGCTCCTCCCATGTCACCCTGCTCCTCCCATGTCACCCGCTCCTCCCTTGTCACCCGCCCCTCCCATGTCACCCTGCTCCTCCCATGTCCCCCTGCTCCTCCCATGTCACCCTGCTCCTCCCATGTCACCCGCTCCTCCCATGTCACCCTGCTCCTCCCATGTCACCCGCTCCTCCCATGTCACCCTGCTCCTCCCATGTCACCCTGCTCCTCCCATGTCACCCTGCTCCTCCCATGTCACCCTGCTCCTCCCATGTCACCCGCTCCTCCCATGTCACCCTGCTCCTCCCATGTCACCCGCTCCTCCCATGTCACCCTGCTCCTCCCATGTCACCCGCTCCTCCCTTGTCACCCGCCCCTCCCATGTCACCCTGCTCCTCCCATGTCACCCTGCTCCTCCCATGTCACCCCGCTCCTCAACACACTCCACTGGCTTCCAGTGGAAGCTCACATCCACTACAAGTCCATGGTACTTGGCTACTGAGCAGCAAGAGGAACTGCCTCTCCCTACCTTCAGGTTATGTTCAAACCCTACACACCAACCCGAGCACGCCGTTCTGCCTTACATGAACTAGCACTTACACTTTCCTTTTTCCCCCCTTCCAACTATGACTTTGCTGATAGCTACTTTATTGAGGAAAAATGTATTTACTATGCCTGTGATATGTGGTTGTCTCACCTAGCTATCTTTAGATGAATGCACTGATTGAAAGTCACTCTGGATAAGTGTGTCTGATAAATATCTCAAATGTAGTATTTAAATGTAATAGCCATTTATTTATGATAACAGCTAAAGCCTCTTTGAACAATACATTTATTTGTCAAAGCACAGTTAAACCCATAGAGTATATGCTTCAAAGTAGAGGTTGTTACATGTTTTCTTTTAAATTCTGCTCTTAACTCAACCGAATAGGTTCCTAACGTATCCAGTTATTCTTTGAAACACTTGGCTGTTGGGCACCACTCTGATGCTGCTGGAGTGTTTTGGCCTGAATGCTCGGTGTTCCGAGACTATGGCGAAACGCAGGAGGAACCTTGACCGGAAGGTCCTCTGTAGGAAGAGAAGGAGGACGAGAGGAGGAGTAGATGCCCTAAAAGGGTGTTGAGTGAGTGCCCACAGGCAGGCTGCATGTGTAAGTACCTACAGTGCCTAATGGCTCTAGAAGCATTTTGTGCGCCGTTCTGGTCCAAACAAAGAGAAAGTTCCTCCATGAATAGTTAACTATGGTCTACCCGGGACAAGCCGGGCATGTAAACAGTCAAACTGGCCTTCTAACATGCTTGACTCTCTTTCATTTACATACTTTCCCTCCCGCTGGCCTCCATTATACATGAAAACCCTTATGAAAAAGTTATAACTGCAGTAATCTTTTGAGGAAAACAGTACACAGCGCTGTAACGATCGTTGTCCTCCTCAGATGAGGAATAGGAAGGTTCAGACCAAAACGCAGCGTGGTAAGTGTCCATGTTAATTTTAATAAATAAACTGAACACTGCAATAACCAAAAAAACCAACAAAGAGAGAGAGTGAACGAAACGAAACAGTTCTGGAAGGTGAAGACACACAAAACAGAAAACAACTACCCACAAACACAGGTGGGAACAGGCTACTTAAGTATGGTTCTCAATCAGAGACAACGATAGACAGCTGCCTCTGATTGGGAACTATACCAGGCCAAACACAGAAATACAAAACATAGAACAAAAATATAGAATGCCCACCCCAACTCACGCCCTGACCAAACCAAAAATAGAGACATAAAAAAGGAACTAAGGTCAGGACGTGACAAGCGCAGATTAATTACAGACTATTATCTATTTACACACACTGCATCACACTACCTCTCTGTACTGGAATTTACTGTATTTACTATTGTATTTCTACATCACACTACAGTACTTTAAGCTACACCTTTCTTCGCTATACACTATTGTACTGCTGTAGCTATTACACAGCACTATACTGTAATATTCTATTCATATACTATACTATACTACACTACACTATAAACTGGTGGTAGTGGTGTTGGTGGTGGTGGGGGGAGTGGTGGTGGTGGTGGTGGTGGTGTTGGTGGTGGTAGTAGTGGTGGTGGTGGTGGTGGTAGTGGTGGTGGTGGGGTTGGTGATGTTGGTGGTGGTAGTGGTGGTGGTGGGGTTGGTGATGTTGGTGGTGGTGGTGGTGGGGGTGGTGATGTTGGTGGTGGTAGTGGTGGTGGTGGGGTTGGTGATGTTGGTGGTGGTGGTGGTGGTGGTGGTGGTGGTGGTGGTGGTGGTGGTGGTGGTGGTGGGGGTGGTGATGTTGGTGGTGGTGGTGGTGGTGGGGTTGGTGATGTTGATGTTGGTGGTGGTGGGGGGGTGGTGGTGGTGGTGGTGGTGGGGGTGGTAATGTTGGTGGTGGTAGTGGTGGTGGTGGGGTTGGTGATGTTGGTGGTGGTGGTGGTGTCCATAGATTAGAGCCTAATGAATGTATTTCAATTGACTGATTTCCTTATGAACTGTAAATCTTTGGAATTGTTGCATGCTGCGTTTATATTCTTGTTCAGTATATTTATTTACTTATTTTACTTTTTGGGAACTTTGTGTTTGGCTTCTTTGTAACTTCTACATTTCATTTTTAAGGATTATTGTGCTTTATCTAATTCCCTTAGTTGTGGCGTAAACAAGGCCTGAAACACAGAGGGCTTATTTATCAAGGTGTGTTTTTGTATTTAGGAGGTTTACTAATGCATTCAAATGAGGGGACAAAAGCCACAGCAGCACGCCAGACCACCATGGGACTTATGCCAAGTGATGTGGCAGTTTTTTATGCCTGTCTCCCTCCACCTTCATCGCTTACCCTCCTGTCAATAGATCTCATCCAAGCGAGCGAGGACTCTTTTTCATTCTGCGTCGTTGCATTGAGACAGAGACGTGCTCATTGACGGAGGAGAAAGGGATGGGGCTTGTCGAGGTCAGAGCTGTGCACTAATTAGCATGCTTCTTTACTGAACCAACCAAACCGATGGGAGGACTCCTGTGCTCTTCACCCCTTAGCCCCCATGGTGGTATCTGTGTGTGGAGTTTCCATCACGTTGACTTCTTCAACCCTCTATCTACTATAGAGCCCAGACCACCGAACTGAGACCTCCAATGGATCTTCTCCATCAGGCTCCATGATCCTCCGATGGGACCATCATAAGTGACAAGTGGTTGGTTAGAGAGAAAGAGGGGAGGTGGTGAGCGCTAGCTTCCCCACTGGGCTGTGTGCTCGTTAGCCTAGCATGTGAGTCTCTCAGGCTCCAGACAGCAGCCACAGGAGAGGGTGCAGGGAGAGGCCAGGCAGACAGTGATACTCATCCCAAACAGAACAGGCCGCCTCCCTGAATAATGAGGAACAGCAGAGGACGGGATGCTGATGGTGTTAGTATAAGTGCAGGTGGCAGTATTATTTTTAGGGATCATTTTCGGGTGCTCATTTGGGAACAGTGATTTCCTCCTTCTTTGACTATCTCAGAGCGATATTGCTGTGAAATCATTAGGCTAATTCATCTTCTTTGACTTCTTCATGGTTCCCACTCTAAGTTTGGAGGACAATAAGTGTATTTTTATTTTATTGCAAATCAGGGTATTCATATGTAAGTGACAGAAGCTCATACTTTATTGGCATGGGAAACATATGTTTACATTGCCAAAGCAAGTGAAATAGATAATAAACAAAGTGAAATAAGTAAATCTGTCTCTCTCCTGTCCTTTCTCTTTCTCTCTTTCTTTTGTATCTCTTTCTTTCTCTCTCTTTCTCTCTCTTCACCTCCCTTTCATTATGAACCGGTGAACACTTACAGTACCATTTTCAGTGCATGAAGTGCTGCACTGTACATAACAGACTTATTTGGAGATATTGATCCACTTAACATCTTGTTTGGCTGGGAATATTTTAGCTGTATGATATTTTGCTGTGAGTCTCTCCCTCCACATAGTTTAGTATTTATTTATTTTTTAAACTCTGTAACGGTTTGGTAGTGGCAGTAGTGGAGTTATGTTAACAAGTCTGTTCTCTACCCAGCATCCATATGGATGCCTCCACGCGGTCCCTGTTCATGTCCCTTCCAGTCAGTGTAGTGGCAACACACAGGGAGATGAAACACCCTGCATTGCACTCGCCCAATACATTCTTGTTTATTATGTATTTATGCTCTAAGCCCCAGATTTGCTGTGATCAAATGCAACTGTTTCTGCATGGATCAGTGAGTAACTTTGGCACACAACAGCCTCCATCGCTTCCCCCTCCCCCTTTCTCCTTCTACACTACCTCATCGCTACCCCCTCCCCCTTTCTCCTTCTACACTACCTCATTGCTAACCCTCCCCTTTCTCCTTCTACACTACCTCATCGCTACCCCCTCCCCCTTTCTCCTTCTACACTACCTCATCGCTACCCCCTCCCCCTTTCTCCTTCTACACTACCTCATTGCTACCCCTCCCCCTTTCTCCTTCTACACTACCTCATCGCTTCCCCCTCCCCTTTCTCCTTCTACACTACCTCATCGCTACCCCCTCCCCCTTTCTCCTTCTACACTACCTCATTGCAACCCTCTCCCCCTTTCTCCTTCTACACTACCTCATCACTACCCCCTCCCCTTTCTCCTTGTACACTACCTCATTGCTACCCCCTCCCCCTTTCTCCTTCTACACTACCTCATCACTACCCCCTCCCCCTTTCTCCTTCTACACTACCTCACTACCCCCTCCCCCTTTCTCCTTCTACACTACCTCATCACTACCCCCTCCCCCTTTCTCCTTCTACACTACCTCATTGCTACCCCCTCCCCCTTTCTCCTTCTACACTACCTCATCGCTACCCCCTCCCCTTTCTCCTTCTACACTACCTCATCGCTTCCCCTCCCCTTTCTCATTCTACACTACCTCATTGCTACCCCTCCCCCTTTCTCCTTCTACACTACCTCATCGCTTCCCCCTCCCCTTTCTCCTTCTACACTACCTCATTGCTACCCCCTCCCCTTTCTCCTTCTACACTACCTCATAGCTACCCCCTCCCCTTTCTCCTTCTACACTACCTCATCGTTTCCCCTCCCCCTTTCTCCTTATACACAACCTCATCACTACCCCCTCCCACTTTCTCCTTCTACACTACCTCATTGCTACCCCCTCCCCTTTCTCCTTCTACACTACCTCATCACTAACCCCTCCCCCTTTCTCCTTCTACACTACCTCATCGCTTCCCCCTCCCCCTTTCTCCTTCTACATCACCTATTTTCCCTCAATTTTTTCTCTCATCTTTCAACTCCCTTCTTGCTTCCCACACTTTCTCTTCTTACCCTCCAGTGCATTTGGTGCCTGCATATTAATCCTCTATCTTTCTCTGGAAATGAGATCAGTTCAGTTTTTGGTCAAAAGGGCATTTTGAGCTTTATTAGTCAAATCCAGGGGCTTATAACACAGGGTCTCGTAGGGGACAGAGTCAGTGCGGTCTCCCCCAGTGCGGTCTCCCCCAGTGCGGTCTCTACTTAGCATAGTTACAGTATGTGTGCAAAATCTCTGTCTCTGAAAGGCCTGTTTTTAGTTCAGTTTAAATTCAAAACCCCAAAATTGACATGGGAAAGAGAGGTGCCAAACCAAGTGTGTCCCTCAGTAGAACCATACCGTACACTGGAGTAGATAATTACTACGCAGGAAACAGTCCAACTTCATCCACCCACAACTGCATCATCCACCTACTACTGCATCATCCACCCACTACTGGCTCCATAACACCCAGACTGTAAGGGAAACACTTTTTACTCAATATACTGTAATGTAATCTTTAGGGGGAAAAACACTATGCCAGGAAAGGAATGTAGGCCTTGTCAACATTTATCCTCAGCCTCTCCTCATGTTATCATGGTACAGTGTTCTACTCTTAATGCTTTTAGTGAGATTCAGTAATAAGAGGAAGGCAGTTGTCATGCAATCTGGGACGAATAGCCAGCCTGAGCTGATATGACAGGGAATCACCACATTGATGCAGAGCATGCCTGGACTATTTTAGAACCAGTAAATTATTAATCTGTCAACTGTTAACGTGGCCAATCAGAGGCCAGGGAGTGGGACTAAAAGCCCTGATTCTGTCTGTTGATTGGTTGGTTCTTCTCCTGTTCTGTCCCACCTCTGTAAAGCACAGTTTTTAGCTCTGAACAGTTCTTGGAAAGGACATGAAAAGAGCAGGAGAGGATAATAAGAGCTACAGTAGAGCTTCTCTTCCTGTGACAGCAACACTGCTGATATCCAGGAGGCTTTCCCTCTTGCACTTCCCTGACCCAAATAAAGACACATCATAGGGGAAAACCCATGATGGTCAGACAGTAGTGGTGTTGTGGCAGATGGACACTACAACTTAAATAAACAGAGAAGGTCTGGGTTTGGGATGTGGTGTAAAAAGAGAAGAAAACTTTCACCAACCTTAAAGCTGTGAAAAGCAGTATACATTAACAGTTTGTTTTTAGGTTAGTCAGCAATTGCTGAATTCCTCCGCTCTGCGTTGCATAATCAGTGTTTGGTAACTGGGGACTGGGGAAGGCACCTCACCCTCACTCATTACTTACTGGTTTACAACCTTTGGTTTGAGTGAGAGGGAATTTGATTGGGTGATATTTTGCTTTTTGGTCCTGTGCACTGTAACACTGGTCATCTTTAAAGCCACATAGCTCCAGTTCAGGGATAGTAATTTAGGAGGTGAATTTGAGTACCGGTATACATTTTCAATAGGGAGATAAACTATCATGATTAGTCTGGTTTCTGTTGTTGATTGTCTTATATTATCACAGGCTTGTTTGACCCCCCCAGACAAAGTAAAAGTGATATACTGTATGTACAGTACACTAATACAGCCACAGTCTAACGCAGGCTCTTCTCATTTCCATAAGCAGCACCTCCCTCCATAGAAACTACAATATTAGCTAGGAATGTGGCACCATTTATTGATTTAGGGGAAGGTTAAGGAAAGCTGATAAAAGAAAATATATATATATATTTAGAATTTCTGCCGTGTGACTGCTCAAACAGGCTTGTATGCTTTGGGCAGGTGGAGGAAGAGGAAAGCTCTTATCCGTGTTCATCGTAATATCAAGGTCATGGAGAGGTAGCTGAGCTAGTCTCCCTTCTCATATCTCCTACGGTGGGAAGAGCTGGCAGACTTGCCATACATTAAGCCGTCTCCTGCCAAAGACAGAATATGACGTCTGTTCTCTGGGAAATGCAGGCAAAATATGGGCTTTCACCTGAAATTCAAGAACTCCATCTTTTCAGAATAGGGAGTCTTTTTTTAAATGTGTGAATTATTATAACTAGCTGGGATTTACCCTTTTGATACATTATGCCCAGTAATACATAATGGCCGCTAAAACAACAGAATATGTTTAATCATGCTTAAAACGCTGTAACATCAATATTTTTTTGTTTAAATGGAATAAACCATTCTCAAATACCTGTAGTTTTCAAATGATACAATTCTAATTATGCCAGATGTAAATACCATCGCTATATTATTTCAGATGCTGCATTCATTCCCTACATCAAACCATAAAGGTGAGCCTTTATGAAGGAGGGACTCATGTTGACAGATCACTATGGGGCAAAGTCTCTAAAGTAGCTGAAAGAATGTGGACTCCTCCTCTCTCCCCTGCAAATAGATTCACCTTGCTCAGGGTTTTATCCCCATTGTTCATTAGACTTCTAAAGGAATAACTAAGGCTTTAAAACACGTCTTTTATGGGTGATCCGCTCTCCCCCAATATCAATTTTGTGATTGCGCAGCAGAAGAAGAAACATTGATGCTAACGTCTAGCACCAAAAAGCCTGGTAGGATCAGTACCTCTCCAATTAAAGCTATATCTCTCAGTTTAAGGCCTGGCACCCCAGTTCTGAGCACAGTACTCACAGGACACATTCATTAACACTACAATAACGTTCTTGTCAATAGGGCTATTAAGGCTCAAGGAAGTGAAATGCAAGATGATTCAAGACATACACAGAGTGTACATATCATTAGGAACATGTTCTCTTTCCATGACATAGACTGAGCAGGTGAATCCAGGTGAAAGCTATGATCCCTTATTGATGCCAGCTGTTAAATCCACTTAAATCAGTGTAGATGAAGGGGAGGTGACAGGTTAAAGAAGGATGTTTAAGCCTTGCGACAACTGAGACATGGACTGTGTATGTGCCATTCAGAGGGTGAATGGGTAAGACAAAAGATTCAAGTGCCGTTGAAAGAGGTTTAGTAGTAGGTGCCTGTCGCACTGGTTTGAGTGTGTCAAGAACTGCAACGCTGCTGGCTTTTTCCACACAGTTTCCCGTGTGTATCAAGAATGGTCCACCACCCATAGGACATCCAGCCAACTTGACACAACTGTGGGAAGCATTGGAGTCAACATGGGCCAGCATCCCTGTGGAATGCTTGCGACACCCTGTAGTCCATGCCTGAGGGATTGAGACTGGTGCAAAAGGGGTGCAACTCAATAATAGGATGGTGTTCTTAATGTTTTGTACACTCAGTGTGTGGTTGGCAAATCTTTGGTTAAGATCTATAGAAAGTTCCATCGTTAGAGTCCATGACCCTGAGATCCTTTGTATGACAGATTGAAGTTGCAGACACACAAATCACTGTCTCCTTTTTATAGTCAGTCTCTCCCGTTACTTTGCTTGAATCTCAGCGCCACCCAAGAAAGCCTTTTGAAAATGCACAAATATATTTGTCATGTCTGGGTTGGGTGGTGAAGCCAGGGGTAAATATTATCATTCAACAAGCAAACAAGCAGTGTTTTCTGGTGCAGATAAAGGCTTGGCGTGTGGAGAGGTTAATGAGACTGCGCTATTAACACAGTCTCTCAGTGTGCCAGGCAGGTCTGACAGTGAGCACGCTTAAATACACTAATAATATTTCTATATTAAACTGATTATGGCAGAAGGCCGAGTATGGCATTAGTCATGTAAGCACCTTACTCTACTTATCTTAATCGGCATACGGTCCTAATTGAAGTAAGCATTGCCCGATTAACACACCTGGTTTTCTGAGCAGTCTTTTGAATGATTAGAACATGTAAACACCTTCATCGGAGTTCCAGGGGTGTATTTGATCTGCACATGTGCTTGCAACTGCTTGGTGAGCCTCCCTCTTTAGCCAAAGTGAAGTGAGGTCCTGAACAACTGAGAGTATGCATCTTAGAATGAGTTTTCACATACAACTTTTATATGTCCGAACTACAGAATCTATTAGGCGTCCCAAAACCTGCTTTATCAAAGTCCCATCAGGTAGCCGTATTTCAGATGTGTCCATGTAAACAGGATTAATAGGGAAATTGTTATTCTTGCAAAGCATGTACATATTTTACTCAAACTATTATATTAATCTGACTATCCACAATAATCGTATTATTGTGTGCATGAACCTTTCTCAGTGTAGCTCACTCCCAGGTCCTCTTCTCCCCTAGTCCACCTGCTTATCTCCCAAATAAATGAACTGAGGGAGGAGAGGCAGGTGGTGGGGACAGATCCAGACCTATCAGAAGACAAGCGGGCGGTGAGCGTAGATCATCGCTCTGTTGACTTGAGTTAATAGCATCGGGGGCCCACAGCGCAGTTCCTGACAGCTCCGTCAGAATTTCAGAGCCTGTAAGATTGATGCATAGGATAGAGGGAGAGGAGAGTAAACACTGGCTAATTACACACAACCTAATGTTTGTCAAAGGTTGGCGACTACCCATGGACACTCTCTCTCTTTGTCCAGTGGCTACACCACCTCTTCCTGTCCATGTCTCTGACACACATCACAGTGAAAACAACACAACTTCCTGGTGCGCTGGTATAAATGCCCCCTACCAACTTTTATAATTAAACACCCAGGTGCAAATAGAGAAAAGGAAACTAGCATGTAATCATCGTGATCTGTAAGGTCTTTTGTAGACATCGCATGGCGTGCTGCTGGAGACTTGGATCAGTGGGATAGCATGGAGACAAGATGCCAATCAGAGAACAGTAGATGCAATTACTGAAGTAACTATTTGTATCCCCTAATGTGTTGGCCGTACTTTTGTCTCAACCATATGATTTAAGTGGCCTGTTGGCCTGCATAGACACTAGATCCATGCTACCCCTACCCCTGGTTGTCAGAAGAGGCCTGAGTGTGAGACTGGTTTTCAGGGGAGGCCTGAGTGTGAGGCTGGTTGTCAGGGGTGGTGCAGATGTAAGACTGGTAGTCAGGGGAGGTGCAGGTGTGAGGCTGGTTGTTAGGGGAGGCCTGAGTGTGAGGCTGGTTGTCAGGGGAGGCCTGAGTGTGAGGCTAGTTGTTAGGGGAGATGCGGGTGGGTGTGAGGCTGGTTGTCAGGGGGGGCCTGAGTGTGAGGCTGGTTGTTAAGGGGAGGTGTGGGTGTAAGGTTGGTAGTCAGGGGAGGTGCAGGTGTGAGGCTGGTTGTCAGGAGAGACCTGGGTGCGAGGCTGGTTGTCAGGTGAGGTGCGGGTGTGAAGCTGGTAGGCATGGGGATGTGCAGGTGTGAGGCTGGTTGTCAGGGGAGGCCTGGGTGTGAGGCTGGTTGTCAGGGGAGGTGTTTGTGTGAGGCTGGTAGTCAGGGGAGGCGAGGGTGTGCGGCTGGTTGTTAGGGGAGGTGTGGGTGTGAGGCTGGTTGTGAGGAGATGCCTGGGTGTGAGGCTGGTTGTTAGGGGAGGTGCGGGTGAGTGTGAGGCTGGTTGTCAGGGGAGGTGAGGGTGTGAGGCAGGGTTGTCAGGTGAGGTGTGGGTGTGAGGCTGGTAGTCAGGGGATGTGAGGGTGTGAGGCTAGTTGTCAAGGGAAGTGTGGGTGTGAGGTATGCTGCTGGCACACAGCACATGGATGGAACAGGGGGATTAGGGCACAACTAAAAGGGATCAGTAATTCAATTCCTGAGATCCTGATGTACATTACACCACAGGACCAAGAGACATGAGAAAGCTTTTTCGCCAGATGTGGGAAATCGTAGGGTAGAGAAAGGTCCTGCCACCATAGCCCCTTTCTCAGTAGTGTCACTCAGCAGAGCTGGAGTCATTGCTGTGTTAACAGTCTCAGTCCTCACAGGACTTGGGAGGAGAGGAGGGGAAGGGACGGGAGGGATTCGGAGAGGAGAGTAGAAGAGGGGAGAGGAGAGCCGTAACTGTCCTGTCACACACTCTAAGTTCCAGTTGTCTGAGTCCTGTGAACCCACTCTAGTGTGACTCTCTTACTAGTGGGAAGACGACACGGCCTCCCCAAGACGTTCACTACTGGATAGCACATTTTAAGTAAGCTAAACTAACCAAATGAAAGAAGAGTTGATGAGTTTCGGAAATAATTGTGCCAAACTATAAACAGTTAAACAGTCTATCTTAGCTTATGAAAGACACAGTAAACTGCTGGACTGTTGTCAACCCCAGGGAACTGCCCTCTTTAGTCCTTAAAATGCCCTGTGCTGCCATGCTTTTGCCTTCAACTGTGAAACAAATGCTTTGTCTTCTCAATCCAACACTATTTCAATGGTTCCCAGACTCCTTTGTACAAACTTTGCTCCAACCTCCTGAAAAACTTGTTTGAAGAGTAAAATGAATAGAAAAACAGTTCAACTTAAGGTCCTGATAGGGTTAAACACTGTCAATCTGAACAAAGAGAGAAATACAAAGATCTGGTATACAGATATTACACTATGTTTGAAATACACTATACACTATATACCAAAGTCTGTGGACACCCCTTCAAATGAGTGGATTCTGCTATTTCAGCCACACCCGTTGCTGACAGGTGTATAAAATCAAGCACACAGCCATGTAATCTCCAGAAACAAACATTGGCAGCAGAATGGCCTTACTTAAGAGCTCAGTGACTTTCAACATAGCACCGTCATAATAGGATGCCACCTTACCAACAAGTCAGTTCGTCAAATGTCTGCCCTGCTAGAGCTGCCCTGGTCAACTGTAAGTGATATTATTGTGAAGTGGAAACATCTAGGAGTAACAATGGCTCAGCCGCGGAGTGGTAGGCCACACAAACTCACAGAACAAGACCACTGAGCGTCTATCCTCGGTTGCAACACTCACTACTGTTCCAAACTGCCTTTAGAAGCAATATCAGCACAAGAACAGCCGCACACAAGCCTCAGATCACCATGCACAATGACAAGTATCGGCTGGACTCCATTGGACTCCAGAGCAGTGCCCGACCTCACTAATGCTTGTTGGCTGAATGGAAGCAAGTCCCCACAACAGTCCAACATCTAGTGGAAAGCCTTCCCAGAAGAGTGGAGGCTGTAATAGCAGCAAAGGGGGGACCAACTCCATATTAATGGCCATGATTTTGGAATGAGATGTTCGCCGAGTAGGTGTCCACATACTTTATATATACTGCAACATGTAATGTGTTGGTCCCATGTTTCATGAGCTGAAATAAAATATCCCAGAAATATTCCATATGCACAAAAAGGGTGTGCAATTGGCATGCTGACTACAGGAATGTCCACCAGAGCTGTTGCCAAATCATTTAATGTTAATTTCTTTACCATAGGCCGCAACGTCATTTTA
This sequence comes from Oncorhynchus gorbuscha, assembly GCF_021184085.1. Lineage (NCBI taxonomy): Eukaryota > Metazoa > Chordata > Actinopteri > Salmoniformes > Salmonidae > Oncorhynchus > Oncorhynchus gorbuscha. The sequence continues at coordinate 81,318,911 of NC_060175.1, read as the reverse complement.
GAGAATTTGTCAGTACTTCCAATCGGCTTCACAACCGCAGACCACGTGCCCCATCGTGAAGTTATGGTATGGGCAAGCATAAGATACGGACAATGAACACAATTGCATTTTCGATGGCAATTTGAATGCATAGGGATACTGTGATGAGATCCTGAGGCCCATTGTCATGCCATTCATCTGCCGTCATTACCTCAAGTGGGCTCCCGAGTGGCGCAGCCGTCTAAGGCACCGCATCTCAGTGCTTGAGACGTCACTACAGACACCCTGCTTCGAATCCAGGCTGTATCACAACCAGCCGTGATTGGGGAGTCCCATAGGGCCGTGCACAATTGGCCCTGTGCCCTCCGGGTTTGGCTGGTGTTTCAACATCATAATGCGTGACCCCATGTCGCAAGGATCTGTACACAATTCTTGGAAACTGGAAATATCCCAGTTCTTCCATGGCCTGTATACTCACCAGACATGTCAAGCATTGAGCATGTTTGGGATGCTCTGGATCAATGTGTATGACAGCGATTGAAGAGGAGCACATTACACAGGTCACAATCAACAGCCTGATCAACTCTATATGAAGGAGATGTGTTGTGCTGCATTAGGTGTACACATGTACACCAATAGGTAAATGGGATAGGCCTTGACTAGAATACAGTATATACTGTACATATGAAGTGAGTCAAACATTGACTGTGAACAGCATTCCGTCTCTATGTACATAGGGCAGCAGCCTCTAAGGTGTGGCATGAACAATGTTTTCAGAGATGACTATCTTCTGGCTTGAAACAGTTGATCTTCCTTTTTTCCAAAGTTTGCTGAGAGAGAGGAGATAGTGTGGATGTTGGGGTGAGGTAGGGAGTTGGAATGGAGAGGGAGGGGGTGGTTGAACTCTCAGTGGTGCAGGTGGTAACAGTCTTTACATTCAGGAAGGCGAAGATCAAAGAGTGAAAGTTTAAAGGAAGGAGGGGCATAGTTTTAGAGTCTTCTCCACTGTTTGGGAGGCATCCAGGTACCCGCGGTGGGTATTGATGTGGTGCAGCATCATGAGACTCTCTTTCCCATTGCTATTTCCTCTTGTCCTGTTGAAGCTAAACGGGCTATGCTTCAAAAACACTGGTTTATCAAAGATAACTGTTTAAATGGTCTCCCTTTCTTTATTGCCACACGGCTCCTCTGTTCTTCTGATAAATATGATGTGTCTCGCTCGCTTACTGCAGTAGAGAAGCCTTGAGAAAGTAACTGGTTAGAAGTCTTCCCTGAGAGAGGTGTTAAAGAAGACACTTGTTAGCATTTCTCTCAGAGACGCTGCGTTGCATTTTGAACTCTAGTCAAGACGTCAGTTCAGTATTCAACTTGTCTCTACCAGTGGCATTCCTAGTGTGACCATAAGGTTCTAATAACACACAGAGGACCCTCTTTCAAACCCGCTCTACAAATGACTTTGCTCTTGAGTTCCTCCTGTGTCCTCCTCTTACCCAGCAGATAATGGAATCAATGAGAGGGTTGTCACTCAGGCCAGTGGCAGCTGAGGAGAGAAACCTCTCTTGGCGGTCAGAGGTGACTGGCTCCCTGGAGCATGTAACAAACCTACGCCCTGTGATGACTTACAGGCTTGTTGCGGTGACTGGAAGAAATGGATGTACTGTATCTTAAAGGTCTAATGCAGCTGTTTTCTTCTGGGTAAAAATGAAGTACTTTGCCGTGATTGTTTTAAATTAAAATGGTCAAAAATAACCAAAAATAGCATCTTAGCAAAGAGCAATTTCTCAAGCAAGAATTTTGCTAGGACTGTCTGGGAGTGGTTTGAGTGAAAATTGGCTGTTATTGGCTGAGCGGTTGGAACTAATTCTTATTAGTCTATTAACTAATTTACCGCAAGGTGATGTCACCATAGAAGGTCAAAATTCCCTCGCAACAAAACAGGTTGAAATTTCATTCTTTTCAAACAGCTCTTACACTAAAAGGGCATTATCATTTTCACAATTTCACATTATTATTCCAACGTCAATGTGGAAATATATATAAAACACAGGAAAATCACATTTTTGACTGCACCGGGCCTTTAACTAGTCAATTTAAGCCCATAAACTCTTCAGGACAGGCATCTTGGCCTCTTTGTTTATCTGTCATTCCATACCAGGAATGAATCCACAACGCTGTTGCCATGACACTGAGTGGTCTTGTGAGCTCTCATTAACGGCCTCCTTAGCTGGACTTCCAGCAGCAGTTGATTGATTCAGGGATTTAGGAGCGGCTATAGTTTTTTTATGATACAGTCTTGGCATCATTTCAAAAGAAAGGAAATCCAAATGGAGAGCTGGGGGTGAATAGGGCCTGACAGAGATTATGAGTGTGTACCAAATAAGGGCTATTTCCTCATCTAATTGTGACACAGGAGCAACAGCTTTGCAATGACAGTCAGTACAGCAGGCCCATAATCGTGGACTTCAGGAAAGAACAAGCATGTCAGGTGGATCAGCCGTCAACTTCAAGCTGTAGTATCAGATTATGTCACCATTAATTAGACACTCCATAGCACTGACCCCAACTCAAAGCCTATATAGGCCTCTATATGAGTGTTTCGCCACATGTGGACAACAGCAGCAGTAAACTTGGATCAGTAACTACAGTACGGCAGTGTGTCTGCCGCTTCCACACTCATGTCATAAAAGGCCTCACTAATTGGACACCCAAACAGAAAACAGAGAAACATTATTTTATTGAGTTTTGATATGTATAGTATGCACACAATAGGGATCCTTACCTACTGCAGCTATAGGCTAGACACTAGTGTATTGATTTCATACAAGGCAAAACTGCTCCAGCTCCTTCAAGTTGGGTGGGTTCCTGCTGGAGTACAGCAATCTTTAAGTCATACCACAGATTCTCAATTGGATTGAGGACTGGGCTTTGATTAGGCCATTCCAAGACATTTAAATGTTTCCCCAACACCACTTGAGTGTTGCTTTAGCAGTATGCTTAGGGTCATTGTCCTGCTGGAAGGTGAACCTCTGTGCCAGTCTCAAATCTCTGGAAGACTGAAACAGGTTTCCCTCAAGAATTTCCCTGTATTTAGCGCCATCCATCATTCCTTCAGTTCTGACCAATTTCCCAGGGATGGTTGTTCTGACCAGGGATGGCGTTCTCCCGGTGATGAGAGGTGTTGGGTTTGTGCCAGACATAGCATTTTCCTTGATGTCCAAAAAGATCCATTTTAGTCTCATCTGACCAGAGTGCCTTCTTCCATATGTTTGGGGAGTCTCCCACATGCCTTTTGTCAAACACCAAACGTGTTTGCTTATTTTCTTCTTTAAGCAATGGCTTTTTTTCTGGCCACTCTTCTGTAAAGCCCAGCTCTGTGGAGTGTACGGCTTAAAGTGGTCCTATGGACAATCTCTGCTGTGGAGCTTTGCAGCTCCTTCAAGGTTATCTTTGGTCTCTTTGTTGCCTCTCTGATTAATGCCCTCCTTGCCTGGTCTGTGAGTTTTGGTGGGCGGCCCTCTCTTGGCAAGTTTGTTGTGGTGCTCTTTCCATTTTTTAATAATGGATTTAATGGTGCTCTGTGGGATGTCTGATATTTTTTTATAACCCAACCCTGATCTGTCCTTCTCCACAACTTTGTTCCTGACCTGTTTGGGGAGCTCTTTGGTCTTCATGGTGCCGCTTGCTTGGTGGTGCCCCTTGCTTAGTAGTGTTGCAAACTCATCATGTGACAGATCATGTGACACTTAGATTGCACATAGGTGGACATGATTTAATTAATGTTGTGACTTCTGAAGGTAACTGGTTGCACCAGATCTTATTTAGGGGCTTCACAGCAAAGGGGGTGAATACATATGCACACACCACTTTTATTTATTTATTTATTTTTCCTTTCACTTCACCAATTTGGACTATTTTGTATATGTCCGCTACATGCAATCCAAATAAAAATCTATTTAAATTGCAGTTTGTAATGCAACAAAATTGGAAAAACGCCAAGGGGTGTGAATACATTTGCAAGGCACTGTATCTACCAAGAGAGTTTTCATCTATATTATTCGTAGCCATCTATTTACCACCACAAACCAATGCTGGCACTAAGACCGCACTCAACGCGCTGTATAAGGCCGTTAACAAATAAGAAAATGCTCATCCGGAAGCGGCAGTCTTTGTGGCCGGGGACTTTAATGCAGGCAAACTTAAATCTGTTTTACCTACTTTCTACCAGCATGTCACCAGAGGAAAAAAAACTTTAGACCGCCTTCACAACACACACAGTGATAAGTACAACGTTCTCCCTCGCCCTTCATTTGGCAAATCTGATCATAATTCTTTCCTTCTGATTCCTGCTTACAAGCTAAAACTAAAGCAGGAATTACCAGTGACTCGTTCAATAAGGAAGTGGTCAGATGACACGGAAGCTACGCTACATGACTGTTTTGCTAGCACAGACTGGAATATGTTCCAGGATTCATCCAATGGCATTGAGGATTATACCACCTCAGTCATCTGCTTCATCAAGAACGGCGTTGTCCCCACAGTGACCGTACATATATATCCCAACCAGAAACCATGGATTACAGGCAACATCTTCATCAATCTAAAGGCTAAAACTGCCGCTTTCAAGGAGCGGAACACTAATCCGGACGCTTATAAAAAATCCTGCAACGCCTTCAGACAAACCATCAAACAGGCAAAGCGTCAATACAGGATTAAGATTGAATCCTGCTACACAGGCTCTGACGCTCGTCGGATGTGGTAGGGCTTGAGAACTATTACGCACTACAATAGGAAACCCAGCCGCGAGCTGCCCAGTGCTACCATACATACTAAATGCCTTTTATGCTCGCTTCGAGGCAAGCAACACTGATGCATGCTTGAGAGCACCAGCTGTTCTGGACAACGGTGTGATAACGCTCTTGGTAGCCGATGTAAACAAGACCTTTAAACAGGTCAAAATTCACAAAGCCGTGGGGCCAGACGGATTACCAGGACATGTACTCAAAGCATGCACGGACCAACTGGCAACTGTCTTCAATTACATTTTCAACCTCTTCCTGACCAAGTCTGTAATATCAACATGTTTCAAGCAGACCACCATAGTCCCTGTGCCCAAGGACGCGAAAATAATCTGCCTAAATGATTACCGCCCCGTAGCACTCACGTCGGTAGCCATGAATTGCTTTGAAAGGCTGGTCATGGCTCACATTAACAGCATCACCCCAAATACCCTAGACCCACTCCAATTCACATACCGTCCCAAAAGATCCACAGATGACACAATCGCAATCGCACCTCACACTGCCGTTTTTCACCTTACAAATGTTCATTGTCTACAGCTCAGCGTTGAACACCATAGTTCCCACAAAACTCATCACAAAGCTAAGGACCCTGGGACGAAACACCTCCCTCTGCAACTGGATCCTGGACTTCCTGACTGTCCGCCCCCAGGTGGTAAGAGTAGGCAACAACACATATGTCACACTGATACTCAACACTGGGGCCCCTCAGGGGTGTGTGCTTAGTCCCCTACTGTACTCCCTGTTCACCCACGACTGTGTGTCCAAACACGACTCCAACACCATCGTTAAGTTTGCTGAAGACACAACAGTGGTAGGCCTGGTTACCGACAACTATGAGACAGCCTATAGGGAGGAAGTCAGAGACCTGGCAGTATGTTGCCAGGACAACAACCTCTCCCTCAATGCAAGATAAAGCAGCTGATCGTGGACTACAGGAAAAGGCAGGCCGAACAGGCCCCCATTAACATCGACAGAGCTGTAGTGGAGTGGGTCGAGAGTTTCAAGTTCCTTGGTTTCCACATCACCAACAAACTATCATGGTCCAAACACACCAAGACAGTCATGAAGAGGCAACACCTTTTCCCCCTCAAGATTTGGCATGGGTCCCCAAATCCTCAAAAGGTTATACTGCTGCACCACCGACTGGTATGGTGGTGCCGGGGTACCAAGTCTCGGACCAAAAGGCTCCTTAATAGCCCCAAGCCATAAGACTGCTGAACAATTAATCAAATGGTCACCCCCCCATTTGTTTTTACACTGCTGCTACTTGCTGTTTATTTTCTATGCATTGTCACGTTCCCCCTACGTACCTACATGTACAAATTACCTCGACTAACCTGTACCCCCACACATCGACTCAGTACCGGTACCCCCTGTATGTAGCCTTGTTATTGTTATTTTATTGTATTACCTTTTTTCTTATTTTATATTTTTTTACTTTAGTTTATTTGGTTAATATTTTTTTAAACTGCATTGTTGGTTAAGGGCTTGTAATTAAGCATTTCACGGTAAGGTTGTAGTCGGCGCATGTGACAAATAAAGTTTGATTTGATCGTATGGCTAGGAAAAACTCCCTAGAAAGGCAGAAACCTGGGAAGAAACCTAGAGAGGAACCAGGCTATGAGGGGTGGCCAGTCCTCTTCTGGCTGTGCCGGGTGGAGATTATTTCGGAACATGGCCAAGATGTTCAAATGTTCATGAATGACCAGTTGGCTGTCAGTTGGCTTTTCATAGCCGATCATTAAAAGTATCTCTACCACTCCTGCTGTCTCTAGAGAGTTGAAAACAGCAGATCTGGGACAGGTAGCACGTCCGGTGAACAGGTCAGGATTCCATAGCCGCAGGCAGAACAGTTGAAACCTGAGCAGCAGCACGGCCAGGTGGACTGGGGACAGCAAGGAGTCATCATGCCAGGTAGTCCTGAGGCATGGTCCTAGGGCTCAGGTTCTCCGATTTTGAGAAAGAAAGAGAGAATTAGAGAGAGCATACTTAAATTCACACAGGGCACCGGATAAGACAGGAGAAGTACTCCAGATATGACAAACTGACCCTAGCCCCCCGACACATAAACTACTGCAGCATAAATACTGGAGACTGAGACAGGAGGGGTCAGGAGACACTGTGGCCCCATCCGATGATACCCCCGACAGGGCCAAACAGGAAGGATATAACCACACCCACTTTGCCAAAGCACAGCCCCCACACCACTAGAGGGATATCTTCAACCACCAACTTACCATCCTGAGACAAGGCCGAGTATAGTCCACAAAGATCTCGGCCACGGCACAACCAAAGGGGGCGCCAACCCAGACAGGAAGCTCACATCAGTGACTCAATCCACTCAAGTGACGCACCCCTCCTAGGGACGGCATGAAAGAGCACCAGTAAGCCAGTGACTCAGCCCCTGTAATAGGGTTAGAGGCAGAGAATCCCAGTGGAAAGAGGGGAACTGGCCAGGCAGAGACAGCAAGGGCGGTTCGTTGCTTCAGAGCCTTTCCGTTCACCTTCACACTCCTGGGCCAGACTACACTCAATCATATGACCCACTGAAGAGATGAGTCTTCAGTAAAGACTTAAAGGTTGAGACAGAGTTTGCGTCTCTCACATGGGTAGGCAGACCATTCCAATAAAATTGAGTTCTATAGGAGAAAGTCCTGCCTCCAGCTGTTTGCATAGAAATTCTAGGGACAATTAGGAGGCCTGCGTCTTGTGACCGTAGCGTACGTGTAGGTATGTACGGCAGGATCAAATCAGAGAGATAGGTAGGAGCAAGTCCATGTAATGCTTTGTAGGTTAGCAGTAAAACCTTGAAATCAGCCCTTGCTGATCTCAATTACACCACATTCTGTTTTCTTTCTCTGTGAAAATGCGTGTTTGTTTGCAAGCTAGTAGATATTTTCTGTATAGTTGTTCTCTGGTGACCCAGGTCTCATTTAGGTCTTGATGCTTGCTGGGTTTACCCCAGATATTGATTGAAGACAGAGTGAACCCCAGGAGTCTTCTAGTTTGATCTGTTACATCCTTTCATTCATTCTCCACTGTGAGGAGTTTAAATACTTAACACACAGGCCCTTTTTGGTAAGAGCCCAATACAACACACTTCACAGCATACTATCAGCTCAGTGCACTAGCAGAGATCAGCCCAAACACCAAGCAGAGCTGTGGTGGAGAGTAGGTGGAGAGGGGGAGCGCTGAAACACACCACCAGTAAACAACAGACAACTGTCATAAGGTGAATGCACCAATTTGTAAGTCGCTCTGGATAAGAGCGTCTGCTAAATGACTTAAATGTAAATGTAAATCTATGACAGGTTCATGTCTGTCATCTGCCAACTGTTTAGTGCTGAGGACCATCCTGATCCAGCGCTCTGATTCTGGCCCTCTCCTCAGATGAAATTACATGAGATGAATGAAGCAGAGAGAGTGGTGTGTTTGGATGACTGGTGGTATGTCTGAGTTGATATAATGTGAAACTGATTTGCCATTGTCCACGTACCCTGACTGTCCACGTACCCTGACTGTCCACGTACCCTGACTGTCATCGTACCCTGACTATCCACGTACCCTGACTGTCATCGTACCCTGACTGTCATCGTACCCTGACTGTCATTGTACCCTGACTATCATCGTACCCTGACTGTCCACTTACCCTGACTGTCATCGTACCCTGACTGTCATCGTACCCTGACTGTCATTGTACCCTGGATATGGATAGAGAAGGAGAGAAGGGAGAGACAGACTGGCAGGCGGGTGGGCAGGCAGACAAGCAGCAGAAAGATATACAGAGGATGACTCAGATATGAATTAGTGAGTAAGTGGCCGTATCCGAATACCAAAACTTGGCGTCCTTAATAGTGGGCCATTTGATTATGCTAAAAAATTATGTTTAATTGAATGCGACATTTAGAATTTCGATAATACCTTATTTTGTTTTTGACAACAGCTGATCAATTAGATATACACTACTGAATTCAACGAAAAGCGGGAAACACAATCGTACATTACACCCTCAATATGCGAAAATATAATGAGAATTTTCAAAAATCTAGAATGGTTTAAATGCCAGTATGCTATACTCATTTTGCCTCTTCATCTAGTAGAATTCAATGCACACTTTTCCACAATGCATTTGAAGAGGTGGGCTGTGAGTGATATGCCCTAGTTCACTTCAAGTAGCAAAACAATAAAGCTAGGCTACTTAATTGGGAAGATGCCGAATAGCGAAGCTTCTGCGGTGGTGTTACAATGTAGGGTAAGTAGTTTTTGTTCTCCTTAAAATTATCACTAGAATTACATCATAGGCTACATCTTTGAAAACAGATTTTTCTTTTTTTAAATACCCAAAGTGGATTTCTGTTTTCATTGAAAAGTGTTTCTTGTTCTGTTGGCCTTCGTCAGAGCTTTTAAACTACACTGAACAAAAATATAAATGCAACATACAACCATTTAAAATATTTTACTGAGTTACAGTTCATATAAGGAAATCAGTCAATTTAAATAAATAAATTAGGCCCTGATCTATGGATTTCACAATACTGGGAATACAGATATTCAACTGTTGGTCACAGATGCCTTAAAATTGTAAAAAGTAGGGGAGGGGATCAGAAAACCAGTCAGTATCTGGTGTAACCACCATTTGCCTTATGCAGCGCTACACTTGTCCTTTTGTATAGAGTTGATCCAGCTGTTGATTGTGGTCTGTGGATTGTTCTTCCAATCCTCTTCAACGGAGAAGTTGGTGGGAACTGGAACATGCTGTCATATACGTCGATCCAGAGCATCCCAAACATGCTCAATGCTGGGACATATTCAGCTTCCAGGAATTGTGTACAGATCCTTGCGACATGGGGCTTATGCCTGCCCATGCCATAACCACAATGCCACCATCGGGCACTCTGTTCACAACTTTTTGTGCATATGGAACATTTCAGGGATCTTTTATGTAACATGGGACCAACACTTTACATGTTGTGTTTATACATCAGGACAATTCAGAGTATAATATTCTGTCTGTTCTTCTGAAATAGACTACATTTTCTTCAAACAGTATCATGTTTCTTTAGACCTGTCTAAAATAAATAATGGATTTATTGTGATGGTGTAGGCTATATTAAATGGATTTACAGTGCCTTGCGAAAGTATTCACCCCCTTGTCATTTTTCCTATTTTGTTGCAATACAACCTATAATTTGAAAATATTTTTATTTGGATTCCATGTAATGGACATACACAAAATAGAACATCCCACAGAGCACCATTAAATCCATTATTAAAAAATGGAAAGAATATGGCACCACAACAAACCTGCCAAGAGAGGGCCACCCACCAAAACTCACAGACCAGGCAAGGAGGGCATTAATCAGAGAGGCAACAAAGAGACCAAAGATAACCCTGAAGGAGCTGCATAGCTCCACAGCGGAGATTGGAGTATCTGTCGATAGGACCACTTTAGACATACACCTCACAGAGCTGGGCTTTACAGAAGAGTGGCCAGAAAAAAGTCATTGCTTAAAGAAAAAATAAGCAAACACGTTTGGTGTTCACCAAAAGGCATGTGGGAGACTTCCCAAACATATGAAAGAAGGTAATCTGGTCAGATGAGACTAAAATTTATCTTTTTGGCCACCAAGAAAAATGCTGTCTGGCACAAACCCAACACCTCTCATCACCCTGATAACCCCATCCCCACAGTGAAACATGGTGGTGGCAGCATCATGCTGTGAGGATGTTTTTCATAGGCAGGGACTGGGAAACTGGTCAGAACTGAAGGAATGATGGATGGTGCTAAATATAGGGATATTCTTGAGGGAAACCTGTCAGTCTTCCAGAGATGTAAGACTAGGATGGAGGTTCACCTTCCAGCATGACAATGATCCAAAGCATACTGCTAAAGCAACACTCAAGTGGTTTAAGGGGAAACATTTAAATGTCTTGGAATGGCCTAGTCAAAGCCCAGACCTCAATCCAATTGAGAATCTGTGGTATGACTTAAAGACTGCTGTACACCAGCAGGAACCCACCCAACTTGAAGGAGCTGGAGCAGTTTTGCCTTGAAGAATGGGCAGAAATCCCTGTGCTAGATGTGCCAAGCTTTTAGAGACATACACCAAGAGACTTGCAGCTGTAATTGCTGCAAAAGGTGGCTCTACAAAGTATTGACTTTGGGGGGTGAATAGTTATGCACGCTCAAGTTTTCTGTTTTTTTTTGTTTTATTTCTTGTTTGTATCACAAAAATATTTTGCATCTTCAAAATGGTAGGCATGTTGTGTAAATCAAATGATACAAACCCCCCCAAAAAATATAATTTAATTCCAGGTTGTATGGCAACAAAATAGGAAAAATTCCAAGGGGGGTGAATACTTTTGCATGGCACTGTATTAGACTTTTTAAAAATGTAATGTTCCAAAGGTCTGCATCAGTGGCTTGTAGGCTATGTGTGGAAGGAGATGCTAAATATGATTATGTTATTTAACGGTCAATTACCGTAAGACCGGCAGTTATTTGCTTGATATTCAGCAACCAACACCATTTTATGACCGCCACAAACCTAAGTGGGACAACATTCCACAGGCCACAATCATCAGCCTGATCAACTCTATGCAAATTAGATGTGTGGCTGGTGGCTGGTGACTGGTTTTCTGATCCACACCCCTACCTTTTTTAAGGTATCTGTGACCAGTAATGTGAAATTCATAGATTAGGGCCTAATGAAGTTATTTAATTTGACTGATTTTCTATATGAACTATAACTTAGTTGAATCTTTGAAATTGTTACATTTTGCATTTATATTTTTTGTTCGGTGTAACATGTGACGATGAGTACATAGAATGCAGTTTAAGTGTAGAGTACGCTAGTATGTGTATTCGGACTCAGCCAGTGTGTTATGCCGCCTTCAGATGAAAGTTGGCAGTGCATTGCTGACAGGTCCATTTCAGGTGTATTTCAGGCAGCTGTAGTCCAGGTAAATGAAGAGATGAAACGCAGGGCTGTAGCCAGGGATTCTCAGCCTGTGATGTGAGGCCTCTCTCCTCTTAGATCTCAGGAATTTCTTCTGCTTCCCTCCCCTTCGCCCTGGCCGTGATGGAATTTTAATGATGAGCTCACTAAGGCTGAATTGTGATCTAGCCTGGCGTACACTAGCTCCTACACTAAGAATATCTCATACCCACATCACATACAGTACTCAATCATACCCACTGGAAAGCAGTGTAGACTGCATTCCCTGAAAAGTTTTATTTTGGGGGTTATTTGTCTTGACAGTTGCCTGCTCAACAAAACTTTGTATATTTATTTTTCAGGCCAAATTCGGAGTATCGGAATGCCAGCCACGCCTTAACAGCAGAGAGATCAACTCTGAATCTGGTGCTAAGTGTTTTTCAAGGTTGAGTGAAGTGCTGTAAAAAGCATAATCTTCTCTCTGAGGACGCAGACACACCCACCCACCCTCACACGTCCACTCTAGTGGACTTAGCAGTGAGCGAGCGTGAGTGTAGCAGCCAGTCAGTGAGGGTCTGGGAAGCAGCATACATATCTGGTGTTGAAATTGAATCAGGTCCAAAGAATGTAGAGGAAAAGCCAAAGTGACAGAATAGCAGATAATAGGTTTGCTGTAGCGTCACGCTTGGCTGTGTCCACACTTGGACCTTCCTGGAATGGTCCAGTTTCTGACGTCCTTATGGCATCCATTTTTTTCAGTACACTTTATGTTCAGCACACACATCACTTTTCTGCATTTTCCCAACCTTCATCCTTTCTTTAGACAACGTAATGGTCAAATGTCTTTAAAAATGAAATATAGTCCATTTTGTTCAATCTCGTCTAATTTGATCCGTTTTATTTCTGCTCCTCCTTGTGGAGAACAAACCTGCCTCTTTTATCTCTGGCTAGATTGTTTTTTTTGTTTAAAAGTTCATTCAAACCATAGCACTCAAATGTTAGTACAGTATAACCTATTTGTATTCAAGAAGTGAACCACAGTTTAAGAAGAGATACTCTTTGGTCCTGTCTCATAGTTTCTGTTCTACAGTACTTCTCTGTTTCGATAAGCACAACAAAACAACATTGTTGTTGTTACTGTACACCAAACTATATATTTTGCCTTAATAGAAATGCCTTGAAAAAGTTACCTACAGTATGTTATTTATCTCCTCTGAGCCTAGACCCCTGATCTCATTGTCTCCTTGCCCATCTGCTGAGCTTCTCCCTTTCTGTTCCCCATCTCTCAATCACCCCCTCTCTCTCCCTCACGCTCTCTCCCTTTTTCTCTCTGACGGTGACCTTGAAGGTTTCCCTCCCTCAGTTGTTTGCTCAGACACGCAGAGCTTTCTCTCTTCCTCTCTTCCTCTCTTTTCGATGTCTCTCTTTACTCTCCGACCCCACCCCCCCTCTTTCCCTCTCTCTTATCCTCTCTTTCTTCCTCTGTTTTCATGACGGGGCCCAGTGAGCCTGCCTGGAGACGGCCCAGTGCTGTGCTCACATTACAGTCCTATTGACTTCTGAAGAGAACGAGGAAGCACGGTGGACATGATTCATCACACATGAACCTCATGATACCAGCCGTTATCTGCACCTTCTCGTTCAAAGGAGTCCGGAACAGATACACCAGCCCCCATTCTATCACCTTCACTTCAGGCATGTCAATAATCAGCTCCTCAGACAAGAACTCGTTAATATTTGGAGATACCGCCACACAGTAATGCAGGCTGTCTTTATAAGGTGATATGGAAAGTGACATAAAAGCATGTGCATCGTCTGAGTTTATTCACAGCTTTAATTAGGCGTGTTTTATGTGTTGGGTGATATCTGTTATCTGCTAAATAAAAATTAATTGGAGTTTTGTTATTGAATCAAGGACAATTAATTTGGTGGTAGCCTACATGTATTAGTGTCATGAGTGATATAGACTTCCGACTTTAATAAAAATACATTTGATATAGGAAGCATTGTGTTGAGTAGAGACACCAGTGAGAAAGATGTGCTTAGAGAATCTCAGAGAATCATTTTCCCCTAACTACTAATTCATCAATTCCCTTAGCCATCTTTCTATATGTCACATTTTCACCGATTTAAGTCTTTGAATGGATTAGAAATGGTGCAGGGTCAGCCTTCAATAGCTTCACTACATGGTGCTGCGCCTTACAGATTCTAGGCTTTAACCTTCGATAACCTCTGTATGTACAGTGCAATAAACCTGTTAGGCCTTGGTGTTAGATGGCTGCACCCGGGAGCCATGCCTTTTCATATTCTAATGAGCAGGGAAACAAAGATGAGGGTATTGGCAGGAGGTGATAGTGGTGATGGCCCTCGGAGGTAGAACAGTGTTGTGTCGTACATGTAGCCCAGTAATTAGCACTGACTGACCTGGAAATCAGTCTTTTCTGTCTTCTCTCCATCCCTCTTTTCTTTTCTCTCCACTAATAAGCAAAGTCAAAAGTACGATGGAGGTTGGGTTTCGATTCATATTCATATCTGCAGCTGTACCAGTTCAGGCTTTAAACCGAGACTCTGGCATCCTCTGTGTAGTAGCAGTACTAGTAGCTATCTGAAGAAATATATAAAGATACATAATTCAATCATACAGTACATCCTTAGATATTTTGTTTGCGATCTGTTTGTTTATGAGGGAGGAGCAGAGAGCAACTGTGATACTGCATACATAGCAGCCTGGCTGTGTGACGCCTGCCTCTGTGACGATGCACCTGATGGGTTGGCTGGCCTGGCACACATGCAGCAATCAGCTACATGACAGACAGACAGGCCCACGGCACAGCTGCAGACTGCAGCCTAAGCCAATTGTGTGACAATCAGGAGCTGCTATTTTAGTTTCCCCTCCCCAACAGAGGACAGATTTCAGATGAATCCTTTGGCCCCCAGGCATCATAATTATGCAAAAGGCTCTACAGAGAAAAGTTTTCTTACTTCATTGTTCTGACTTTCTTTCTCTTGTTCTGATCTTTTGAGCTGGGTGTTGTTGGCAAGGGAGTTTCACTGTTCATTGACCAAACACTGTCATTTTGGGCCAGTTAGATCTTAAGTTAGACTGCATTATACATCTAGAGGACTTTTAGACAGGTTTAGATATATTAATACAACTTGGTAAAGTCTAATACATTGTTCTAGGAGCACAGCTCAGAATGGAGAGAGATACCAGGGGAGTGCTCCTGGAGTGAAGTAGGCTAAAGTGCTGAGGCTGAAAAGAGCCAAAAGATTTTCAAGAGTCTGAAATTTCATAAGGAAGGTACAATACAGCTAGGGAGTGTAACACTCACCTGTGCTGTGCCGCTGTGTTCAATTTCCAGTTTGAAGGATGGGTACACGCTCATACCAGGGGACCTTTGATTGGTAAGGGCACCAGCTGTCACTCAACTGTACTGACCAGCTCTTGCCCTGCAGTCCCAAATAAGCACAGTGCAATCACAGGGCACTAAGCTTTTCATGTTCCAGAGCCCTGCTTCAAATGTTACCCACTCAGACTCCTCCTCACATCACATAGTAAAGCTAAAGTTATTAAAGATAATTAATTTGAATTAACGTTGTAAAAAAATCTTGTCAGTGCCCTTTCCAGAGATTTAGGTTGATGCTGTAAGTAACACAAATCCATCCAGACCCTCCAGGACTTACCCTGTGTTAGAGATAAGCCTCTGGCCAGTCTGTTTCACTCCCTGGGCCACACTCCTCCTCCAGCTGCAGAGAGGGGAGCAGCGTCAGGGTCCAGGTCAGGGTCAGGCCTCTCCACCACAAGCATGCAGGTGGAAGACATATGCTATAATCCGGAAGCCCCCATCCAAGCCCCTGTAATAACGCAGGGTCTTAATCACCCATCCACCTCTATCCCTCTCTCCATCCCTCCTTCGGTATTTCCAGCTCAGAGCAGAGCAGTGCAGGCCTCCGCAATCAGAGCCTGTCGAGCCACAGGAAAGCTAATGAGGCTCTGGTCTAAACTAGACTAGACTTCCAACACCTGCACTCAAACGTAACAGTGGTGGAAGGGAAGGCGTAGTTACATGCGTTAAAAGCCGATGAGCATCGGAGCAGAGTGCACTCTGGGCTGTGGGTAGCAGCCAGCTACCTCCAGGTTGCTGTAGTTGCATAGAGCAGCCAGCAGTCAAGTCCAGATGGGATTAGCCATCACCAGTTCCAATTGTATTGTTCCAATACAAGGTAGAGCATATAATGTAATGCTGTAATGAACATGACTCATGAGTAAGGCCTTTTAGCTGTTGTTGCTGTAACTAGATACGAGACTGTACAAGTAGACAGTAGCATGCTGTACATCTGGCTATACATATGAATCAAAGCACATGCTGGAACAACTCTTGTCTATGTAAAGAGTTTACTTTTCTGATCTTTTGTTCAATAAAAAGTTCACTAATAACCATCACCGGTGACAAAATAACGTCATTAAACTTATTCAGCAGAGATGCAGGCCTATACACTGCTAAATTAGATTTTTTTTGTGTCATAATTGTCTAGGCTCCAATTATATACTCTGCACAGAAACAAATCCTTTCTGATTGAGGGACTTGCTCAGTGCACTGAACTGGTGTCCTGAATGTTTTCACAATCCTGTTCAGGAGGACTAGCTGGGGCAGTAGCTACTTGTGGTATTTGTTATTCAACTTTAATTATGTCCACGGGGCCTCAGAGTGAAAGGTCAATCTACACAGTACGGCTGCTTCTTTACCCCAAACCCCAGCGGACTGGCTTGATGTCTTCCTCTGCCTTATCCTTAGACCACTGAATGAGCATTTGAAGGTCATATCAATTAGAGCAGCTTGCTCTGTTGTGCCAGATTGAAATAATATTATTGAAAATGTATAGGGCTAGCACTTATATGTGAGTAGCATTTATGACAATCAGGACAGGTAATTATTTTATTAATTTATTATTTTTTGAATAGTAGCCTTTCAATTGTGCAAATATGCATATTTGATGTTCACTTTACTATCAAGCCATTATAATTCTCCATAAATCGGCTAGGCCTAGCCTAGTATACCAACAGAGGCCATGTATGGCAATTTTAGCTTAATCCGTCTAAATAACAGACATCATTGTTATTTAGAAGAAAAAAAAGATTCAATCAGACATCCTTTGACAAAAACATCTTGCCCCCTTTTTCTCCCCAATTTCAATCTTCTCTCATCACTGCAACTCCCCAACTGGAGACAAAGGTCAAGTCATGCGTCCTCTGAAACATGACCTGCCAAACCAAACTTCTTAACACCTGCCTGCTTAATCCAGAAGCACCAATGTGTTAGAGGAAACACTGTTCAACGAGGTCAGCCTGCAGGTGCCTGGCCCACCAGAAGGAGTCGCTACAGTGCGATGAGTCCCCTCTGGCCAAACCCTTTCCTAACCCAGACAATGATGGGACAATTGTGCACTGCCTTATGGGACTTCCGCCTGGAATCTAACCTGGGTCTGTAGTGACGCCTCTAGCACTGTGATGCAGTGTCTTAGACCGCTGCGCCACTCGGGAGGCCCTACTGCCTTGTTGTTCTATTAGTTGTATAACTGTGAGTTGGCCTGTGTGGTCATCAGTGGTGTAATCATTAGTCCAAACAGATTTTCTATTGGACAAATTCAGTTAGGTCCCTCCCCGTTTCATTCCATTTGCTTCCATTTAAGAAACGTTTTGCAACAGAATCAGCGCAATGAATACGCCCCTTGTGTGTTGTTCAAGGTTCCCAGGCATAGCCTAATAGACAACAACTTTCAAATGATTCACTGTCTTGAAAGTAGCCAACAGAATGCCATATTTACAGAAGCCTATATACATTTCTCAGATTTTCAATCCATTCAAAGATGACAAAGATGCATTTTCTCCAATCCATCATGTCCATGATGGCTCACGTTGCCAAATAAGACACAATTATTGTTAATTGATGATCAGAGCTTCCTAATGAAGAAGCATTCACACAGAGACAATGCAAAAGGTGAGACGTGCCGTTGTCATAGTGAGCCTCCTCAGTGTGGACCTTGAGATTATATGTGTTTGTTTGCAAATGGCATTGCTAACAGAGATACCTTGGTAGTCTGGTGAGGGGAGCAGGAATCCTGAAGTATGATTAGATAGAATTTTAATTCATTCATTTATTCATGAAATTCAATAGGCCTCCTGTCTTCTAAGAGACAGCAGAGCAGACCAAACACCCTTGCTCGTTTCATCATGACTGTATGTGTTACTTGTAAAGAAGCAATACATTTGCTTCCATCACATACAAGAGGAAAAGCAAAAACCAAAGCAATATAATAGGGGACACAAATATCATCAGGAAGAGACGAGTGGTTTTGCATAAATGAAGTGAATGATCTGATGTGGGTCTGTTTGTGTGTGTTGGTGAAGACGTGGCCGCCGGTGCACTAAACTGTAGGCCTATATATTTCCCTTTGGATGATGGAAGTGTCTAGATATCAGAATGTGGTGCTGGTTGTGGTTGGTCCCCCATGGATGGATATATTGTAGGTAGTATGTGAATACATCAAGCACCACAGTGTAATATATATTGGTCAAGGCACCCCCAAATGAAGCATTTTGTGCATGGCCATGCATTTGAAGGAAATTACATATGGGACCTGCAGAGGTAAAGTGTGATGGCCGTGGTCAACCCAGGTAATGATGATGATAGGGAGAGTGGTCCTGAGTGACATTAGCCAGACTGCAGCCTGCAGAATCACCCCCAGAAGGAGAGGAGGTCATTATTTGTGTGCCCTCCCATCATTTCCACTCTAAGGGGGGTTGGATAGTGGTAGCCAGAGAGAGCCAGAAGGCAACTCTCAACTCTCTTCCTTGTTAGTTTGAGATGCTTTAGAAATGTGCTTAACCATAACAGGACAGTGAAGGGCATTTTCCTGTAGTTGTGTGTTGACTATGTGTTCTACCATTGAATGTTTGTGAGTCTACTGTAAATGGAAGGATGTGGTAATGTGTTTGGCAGGGAACAAGCCATTTAACTCCTCAACATGAACAATGAGATGGTTTCCCCTTTTGATTTATGCCCTGTATGTGAACAAGAGTATGTGTTCGTATGTGGGGAGTGCATGTATATATCAATATATGTCACTAGGCTCATACAGGAAATGGGTTGGCTGCATGGGAGAACCAGCCTCATCGTCATAGCAGCAGCCTCAACTTTGTCCTTGGGCTGGCAAAACCAAGGTCATTAAAGCAGTCAAGTCACTTTTCTTTATTTTACTAGGCAAGTCGGTTCTGACCAAATTCTTATTTACACTGACAGCCTACCCCAGCCAGACCCGGACGACACTGGGCCAATTGTGCGCCGCCCTATGGGACTCCCAATCACTGCCGGATGTGATACAGCCTGGATTTGAACCAGGGACCCCTGGTTTTGGCACTTAACTATATTTTACCCCTCAGCACAGAGTAGAATCCAGGTCCATGTCATTTGCTCCCTGGGATAGTCCAGACCATCCTCTGCCAGGAGCTGTCTGTTCTCTACTGATATTGAGGGAGTAGACAGACGGTCTCCTCCAGACCCAAAACAGTACTCCTCTGGAGTCTATACAACAAGCACTGATTGATGCCCTCCTTACAATGATGGCCCCACTGCATAAAACAACTCCAAATATGTCAGCCAAACAGCCAAAATTCAGCCAAAATATTTTTTAAAGGGGCTCCTTGTAATAAATACTTTCTTCTAAATTGCTATGCACTGTAGCATTCAAATAGCACTGTAGCCTTATCAAGCCTGCAGCCACTGTTCTAACCCTCCACCTCTCTTCCCTTTCATGTTTCTCTCTGGATCCTCCTGGATCTCCTCCTTCTCCAACAGGTAAGACAATCTTCCCTCTATTTCCCTTATTCAATGTCCACTGTATTTGGAACTCCATTATACTCTGTGAGAACGTTCCAATTCCTATTTCCATGTTGACGCTACCCCTTCCCCCCTTCGGTTCAGCCAATCAGTGTTCATCTGAGGTCTAAACACCAGTGAGCATGCTAAGGTTTCTTGTTGTCTGCATCTCCCACTGTGCAGTCGTAGCCTATTCCCTGGGCTGCGTAGTGGTGGAGGGAAAGGCCAAAGAGAGCAGCGCTGAGGTGAAACAACATCAAAGCGTGGAGAAGTCAGGCCCAGGGAGCTGTGAGGCGGAGGATGATGATATGAGGCCCTGCTTCGTGTTGCTATTGTTTCTCACTCTGCTGAATGCTAACACAGGACGCCCCGTGGCTGGCCGTCGACCCGGTGTGCTGTGTGGTCAGGACCCCACAGAGAGACAGGGCAGGAGGGGAGGTGGGATGTAGGGGGAAACGTAATGAGCCAGGCTGAACCACTGAGCTGTGATCTGGAAGGTGGGAGTGTGTGTGTGTGTGTGTGTGTGTGTGTGTGTGTGTGTGTGTGTGTGTGTGTGTGTGTGTGTGTGTGTGTGTGTGTGTGTGTGTGTGTGTGTGTGTGTGTGTGTGTGTGTGTGTGTGTGTGTGTGTGTGTGTGTGTGTGTGTCCTGTCAGAGATGGAACGTAAGGATTTTGTGTGTACATATATAGTACGTGGCTGCTTGTGTATGAGTATCAGTATGTGTGCGTGTGTGTCGGTCTGGTGAGCATGGTAGGAGGACTGCGGTGGGCACCCCCTCTGTGTTCCCCGCTGGTGCACAACGAGGGCCTTTTGCAGCCAGACTTCACCACCACCCCCTCTGTGTTCCCCGCTGGTGCACAACGAGGGCCTTTTGCAGCCAGACTTCACCAACACCCCCTCTGTGTTCCCCGCTGGTGCACTTTTGAGCCAGGCCTGTGTTTTGCAGCCAGACTTCACCACCACCCCCTCTGTGTTCCCCGCTGGTGCACAACGAGGGCCTTTTGCAGCCAGACTTCACCAACACCCCCTCTGTGTTCCCCGCTGGTGCACAACGAGGGCCTTTTGCAGCCAGACTTCACCAACACCCCCTCTGTGTTCCCCGCTGGTGCACAACGAGGGCCTTTTGCAGCCAGACTTCACCACCACCTCCTCTGTGTTCCCCGCTGGTGCACAACGAGGGCCTTTTGCAGCCAGACTTCACCACCACCCCCACTGTGGCTACAGCTGCCTACAAAGGGTTTGTCTGTGTGAGTTGGGCTTGATCTGTCTCTTAGAGTTTAACCATGTTTTCACAGGAGGCTGCTGAGGGGAGGGGAGGCTCATACTAATGCCTGGAATGTAGTAAATGGAATGGTATCATCAACACCGTGTTTGATGAGTTCGATGCCGCCTGTTTCTGTAACACACCCAAACTGTCATTTCATCTCAGTAAACCCCAGTAGTGGGGCATCACCAGCAGACGCTGAAATAAACAGCACTGTAGTTCTTTGTCTGCTATGAATACTGTTTAGCGGCCTATCTGTTTTTGGCTTGAGGCAGTGTTGTTGCTTTTGCACCTTTCCACTATTCACCATGTAAACATTTCCTAAATAATGGACATAGGTGTTGTTTTTCTGGCCTGTTGGATTGTTACCTCCAGAATGCAACTATGTAGACATTCTACTGTTCTGTAACAAACAGCATGTTTGTTTGTTTGCTTCACATTGCATTATGGTTGAGTAGCTACAAATGAGGTTTCTGGGAATCGTACTTTAAAGAGGCCAGAGGTAAGAGGAGGCTACTAGACAGGTCTGGTAGCTCAGTAGGGCTTTTTTTTCCTGGGATTTTGTCCTCTGTTTCTTAACTGAGCAGGGCCTGGAGGATAGACTGTTGGCAAGCAGAGATGCAGAGAGATTTTCTCTAACAGTACACGAGTGAAGGACACAGATGGAGCATGCCAGACAGTGGTTTGTGGATTTACACAGATTTCTGATGAGAGAAAGTAGGGCTGGATATGACCTGAGACAGAGACTGAGAGAGAAAGAGATGGGAGAGTACAGAATCAGTACAGAATCCTAAAAGGCTGCTCTGGTAGCTTCTCGATGGGGTCCCAGCACAGTGGCGTTGTTGTTTAAATTGATTGTGTTTAATTTTAGCACGCTGCTCTGTGTTGGGCTGTTTTGTAGTCTGCTTTGGAGAAGAGTGTCCTTGACCTCATATTGAACTCAGATTCATCCTCCTATGGACCCTGAGTGGTCTCTCATATTGCCTGATTGGCATTGCTGAGCTTTCCACAAAGGCATTCTTTTCCACTCTCACTCATTTGGCTCCTCACAATCTTTCTTCTGATATTTATAGCATAGACTAACCTGCTACTCTCAAGTTTCCTCAATTGCCAAGAAATTGACAATAATCAATGATATATAGGCAAACCCTAAATGTAAGGACAAATATAGGTATCAGAATGATTCAGATTCTGTAATCGTTTTTTTTTTGCTATCCAGCATCAGATTCATTTGACTGTTTTTGAGCAGTTTAAAACAAACAACAATCGGATAGGATCATTCTGATTCAGGTACCACAATATTAAGAACACAGAATCCGGATTTTCAGTGCTTTGAACTGGCCTACACCTTGCCATCTACTGGACAACTTGTGCTACTACTTCTACACTGTCATAGGGAAACAGAGATGCGTAAACTACATGAATAAAGGTACACTATATATACAAAGGTATGTGGCCACCCCTTCAAATGAATGGATTTGGCTATTTCAGCCACACCAGTTGCTGTCAGGTGTATCAAATTGAGCACACGGCCATGCAATCTCCATAGACAAACATTGACAGTAGAATGGCCTTACTGAAGAGCTCAGTGACTTTCAATGTGGCAACGTCATAGGATGACACCTTTCCAACAAGTCAGTTTGTCAAATGTCTGCCCTGCTACAGCTGCCCGGTCAGCAGCTGTTATTGTGAAGTGAAAACATCTATGAGCAACAATGGCTCAGCCTCGAAGTGGTAGGCCACACAAGCTGACAGAACGGAACTGTCCTCGGTTGCAACACTCACTACCGAGTTTGTCGGGAGCTTCATGAAATGGGTTTCCATATCCGAACAATCGTGCACAAGCCTAAGATCACCATGCGCAATGCTAAGTGTCGGCAGGAGGGGTGTAAAGCTCGCCGCCATTGGACTCTGGAGCAGTGGAAACGCGTTTTCTGGAGGGATGAATCGTATTTCACCATCTGGCAGTCCGAAGGACGAATCTCCGTTTGGCGGATGCCAGGAGAACGCTACCTGCCCCAATGCATAGTAACTGTAGAGCTTGGTGGTGGAAGAATAATGGTCTGGAGCTGTTTTTCATGGTTCAAGCTAGGCCACGTAGTTCCATTGAAGGGAAATCTTAATGCTACAGCATACAATGGCATTCTAGACGATTCTGTGCTTCCAAATTTGTGGAAACATTTTGGAGAAGGCCCTTTCCTGTTTCAGCATGTCAATGACCCCATTCACAAAGTGAGGTCCATACAGAAATGGTTTGTCGAGATTGGTGGAAGAACTTAACTGGCCTCACAGAGCCCCGACCTCAACCCCATCAAACACATTTGGGATGAATTGGAAGCCAACTGAGAGCCAGGCCTAATCGGCAAACATCAGTGCCTGACCTCACTAATGCTCTTGTGGCTGAATGGAAGCAAGTCCTTGCAGCAATGTTCCGACATCTAGTGGAAAGCCTTCCCAGAAGAGTGGAGGCTGTTATGACAGCAAAGGGGGACCAACTCCCTATTAATGGCCATGATTTTGGACTGATATGTTGGAGCCTGTATAACAGTCGAGGCATTTACTTGACACTTCTCAATATTACAATTTACCACTTACCATACTGCAGTCAATTTAACATAATCAACATTTGGATTTGAAATGTAAGATTCTTTTTAAACCTCCCTCACCTTAGCTACAATGACATTTCTTGGTTCACCTTTCTAAATGATTAACCCTGAATCCACCCTTCCAGTGGGATCAAGATAATCCCGATTTTGGGGATCAAAACGATCCTAATCACTACCTTTTTGAGTTTTGAAAAACACAACAACGGCATAGAATCCTGATTGAAGGTCAGATTGGATTACCACAGTCTTCTCCTTAATCACGTTTCAGTTTTGACAAACCCAATTCTAACATTTAATCATATCTGATTGGGGAAATCTGATAAGATAACTTTTTAAAACCCTCCCGATTCTTTGTTTATAACCACTAGATACTGTAACTGTTTCTTTTCTGGCAGTGTATGAATTCATGATAGGATGAGGGATGATAGCCAATCAGAGCAGATATTTTCACACAGAACACATGTCCCATTGTCAATCTCCTTTTTATGCAACTTAATTTTTTACTAAGCTTCAAGGTTGTTAACACTTCTTGGGTGGAAAAACAATAACATAACAAACATTGAAGAGTGATGAAGGTAACAACGGAAATAAATATGTAATTGTTGTAAAATATTAAAAAGTTTGAAGCTGCTCTTCGATAAGGCCATGTACTGCCTATTGCTATGACAATGCCACAGAGGCTAACACTAGTGACCGGCTCCGGACTGCCGAGCGTCGCCGGAGCCTCTGGACTGCCGAGCGCCGCCGGAGTCTCCGGACCTTGGATCATCACTGGAGGCTTCTTGCCATGGATCATCACTGAAGGCTTCGGACCATGGACCGTCTCAGGAGGCTTCGGACCATGGACCGTCTCAGGAGGCTTCGGAGCGTGGACCATCTCAGGAGGCTCCGGACCGTGGACAGTCTCAGGAGGTTCCGGACCGTGGACCGTCTCAGGAGGTTCCGGACCGTGAAACGTCGCCGGAAGCTCCGGACCGGGAACTGTCGACGGAAGCTCCGGACCGGGAGCTGTCGACGGAAGCTCTGGACTGGGAACTGTCACCGGAGGCGTACTGGAGACCTGGAGCGCTGAGCCGGCACAAGTGCGAGGAACTGGCACAGAACGCACCGGGCTGTGAATACGCACTGGAGACACATTACGTATCTCCGCAAAACATGGTGGTTATAAACACTGGTCCCACGCTCCTCACGGCGACTGTCTTGCTCCAGACACCAAACCATCCACTCTAACTCATCACTCCCCTCAACTATCTCACTATACTCCTCACTCAGTCTATCCCAATAATCCTCTTCGCTCCCAAACTCGCCCCTCGGCTTTGCCGACCAACCCGTGTGCCCCGTCCAAAAATTGCCTCTCGGGCTTCCTAAGTGGTCACGAACTTCGGAACTTTGGTCCTCCTTCGCTGCCTCCGCCTGCTTCCATGGCAGGGTCTTGTCCCCTGCCATAACCTCCTCCCGTGTCCATGATGTCCTTCATTCACTTTTCTCCCGGGCCTAGGATCCCTGCTCCTCCTGGCCACGCTGCTTGGCCCTCTTGTGGTGGGATCTTCTGATACGTTCATTGGATGAATTAGACCAAGGTGCCGCATGGTCGGCGAACATCTTACTTTATTTAAAATGAACACCAAAAAACAACAAAAATACAAAACAAACGTAAAGTTCTGCAGGCTACACAGCAACTATACAAAATCAGGGTCCCACAAACAAAATCAAGATCCCACAAACTAAGCTGGAAGTCAGGCTGCCTAAGTATGATCCCCAATCAGAGACAACGATAGACAGCTGCCTCTGATTGGGAACCATACCCGGCCAACGAAGAAACAGAAAAACTAGAATGCCCACCCAAGTCACACCCCGACCTAACCAAATAGAGAAATACAAAGGCTCTCTAAGGTCAGGGCGTGACAACTAGTCTATTTGGGAAAAAGTGAAATTCAATTTAAAGATTATAGCAGTAGAATATTTTTCAGTGTAGTTATTACACTTCAGTGCAAGAAGGGGAACAGGGAAGACGAATAATCCTGACATGTAAAGACTGTCTTTTTATCTCTGCTGAACTCACAGACAATTGCAGTTTCTTGTGAGTGGACTGGACCAATGGGTTTCTGATAAATAATACCTTTCCTACCTCATCCATGTGGTTTATTGAATCGGGTAGGAAGGAATCGATTTTCAAACAGCTAAAAACATAGAGCAAAACTGTCTGCCTTTTCACCTTCATCCCATTTGTTCACCTCTTTGCTATCCTACTGTATGTCACTCTTGTTAACATCCACTCGGACACAGGCACAGGAAACCCTGTCTTTGAGTTGGAAACATTAAAGTCAATGGGTCATACCTGTGGGATCCATGCCTTTCTCAGTAGAAGCATCGGATTGTCCCTGTCCCACATGTGCACCTAGCGATAGATGGACATATAAACAGTGATAACAAAGGGGATATAAAGGTGAACGGGAGGGCTCATGGAGGGTGATGGCTTAAAGAAACAATCGTCAATATATTTGAGAAGGATTGATGGAGAGATGAGACACCCAGGGAAAGTGAACAGTGGGATTCAATGATTATTTCTCGGCTTGATAGTGAGAGGAGATGTGGAGAGACAGAAAGGAAAGATCGAGAAAGGAGAGAGTAGATGAGATGTAGAGAGACAGACACAGTGGGATTCCCTCGTGGTTGGTCAGTGGAAACAGAGCCTTTTATCACTTAGCTGAAGACTGAAGAGAGACCGAAGAGCCCCGAGCCTCAGCTTCAACTTCCCCCAGGGAGACTGACAGGCTCACGGGTCCTTTATGGACTGACCTGAGATCAGCAGGGGCACAGCACTCCACTGGGGTTAGCTATTACTGGGAGATGTCTGTGTCTGTCTGTCTCCACCGAATCATTTAGTAGGCAAGCCAGAGTAGACACATAATCCCTACGGAAGATGTACAGTACTTTATCTGGCAGCAGTAGGAAGGTCAAGGTCAAACTCAAAGACATCATTTCTAAATTATGCCTAGTGACTGACCTTTCCTTGACAATGTATAGATATATGAGTGCATAATGTATAAATGTACAGTATGAGACTTAGCCACAGTCGCCCTGTGAGAGAGGGGAGGTCCCTAGAACAGAAAGGATTCTGGGACAGGGACAGGGTGTGATGCAGTGAGAGCAGTGGAGCCCGAGCTGCAGTGTGTAGGATGGCTCCTCTGTCAACTGCTTGATTAATATACAGGACTGTTCTCTCCTATACATTATTGTTTAGCCAAACCATGAGGACATTGCCTTCTGCGCAGAGGAAAGAAAAGCGAAACGAAGGGAAAAAATGACATCATCTTGCATTATTTGATGAGGATACCCCCCAGAGTATCCTAGCTAAATAAATTAAGCAGAAAACAAATAAATGACACAGCCTCCTCACAGAGGCTGAGGAGGGAAAAGGAGGCAACCTGGGATGCAGAATTAGAAAAATAGGATCATTCTCGTCACAGTATGGTGTTCTTCCTCATTTAGCCACTATCAAAAGGTACTCACAACATTGTCCCTCTGTGTCTCTCCATGTCACTCCTCTCTCTCTCCTTTTGATTCTCTCCATCTCACTCCTCTTTCTCCTTTTGATTCTCTCCATCTCCCTCCTCTCTCTCCTTTTGATTCTCTCCATCTCCCTCCTCTCTCTCCTTTTGATTCTCTCCATCTCACTCCTCTCTCTCCTTTTGATTCTCTCCATCTCCCTCCTCTCTCTCCTTTTGATTCTCTCCCATCTCCTTTTGATTCTCTCCGTCTCCCTCTCTCTCCTTTTGATTCTCTCCATCTCCCTCCTCTCTCTCCTTTTGATTCTCTCCATCTCCCTCCTCTCTCTCTCCTCTTGATTCTCTCCATCTCCCTCCTCTCTCTCCTTTTGATTCTCTCCATCTCCCTCCTCTCTCTCCTTTTGATTCTCTCCATCTCCTTTTGATTCTCTCCGTCTCCTCTTTCTCCTTTTGATTCTCTCCGTCTCCTCCTCTCTCTCTCCTTTTGATTCTCTCCATCTCCCTCCTCTCTCTCTCCTTTTGATTCTCTCCTTTTGATTCTCTCCATCTCCTCCTCTCTCCTTTTGATTCTCTCCATCTCCCTCCTCTCTCTCCTTTTGATTCTCTCCTTGATTCTCCATCTCCTCTCTCTCCTTTTGATTCTCTCTGTCTCCTTTTGATTCCTCCATCTCCCTCTCCTTTTGATTCTCTCCATCTCCCTCCTCTCTCTCCTTTTGATTCTCTCCATCTCCCTCCTCTCTCTCCTTTTGATTCCCTCTGTCTCCCTCCTCTCTCTCCTTTTGAGTCTATCCGGTGAACGTAATTATCATTATCACAATCTGGAGAACAGGCAAACAAGAGAGAGACAGAAACATGTTAGTGTGAATGGAGAAAAACAATGGCAGCTGATGAAAGAAAGAAAATCTTAATTACAATTCTGCATGACGAAATGTTCAACCTTGGTCGATATTTCAAAAAGGTGATAGAACAAGCTCTGTCTGTTTGAAACGTCTAGCGTTGCTACCTCGCCTTCTTATGATGAGCACCTCGCTCTGCGTCGTGAACAAGAACAAATAGTTTCGCTTGAATTGCTTGTATCATTACAGTTCTATCAATCTCCCAGTAGCTGCAGTAGGTTAGGTTGTTTAACAGCATGTCCACAATGTGTACATTGCTGCTGATGTAAAGGAGTGCTATTGAAGAAGCTTGTTTTTTCACCATCAGGGCCCATTTGGTCACAGCACCTCCCTGTGGTCACTACACTGTACTGACAGCAGTCTGCTATCCCTTACACTGTCCGTCAGTCAACTCAGGAAGTAATGTAATACTGTGCTTTGTCAGGATTATTACATACACATCCAACTGTTCTGTCAAACTACAGTTTTATCAGGATTATTAGATACACATACAACTGTTCTGTCAAATTACAGTTTTATCAGGATTATTAGATACACATCCAACTGTTCTGTCAAACTACAGTTTTATCAGGATTATTAGATACACATCCAACTGTTCTGTTTTATCAAATTAGATACAGTTTTCAAATACAGGATTATTAGTCAAATACAGTTTTATCATACACCCACTGTTCTGTCAAACTACAGTTTTATCAGGATTATTAGATACACATCCAACTGTTCTGTCAAACTACAGTTTTATCAGGATTATTAGATACACATCCAACTGTTCTGTCAAACTACAGTTTTATCAGGATTATTAGATACACATCCAACTGTTCTGTCAAACTACAGTTTTATCAGGATTATTATCCAACTATTCTGATACAGTTTTATCATACACATCCCACTGTTCTGTTCTACAGTTTTATCAGTTTTAACATACACTGTTTCAAACTACAGTTTTATCAGGATTATTAGATACACATACAACTGTTCTGTCAAACTACAGTTTTATCAGGACTGGTTTATGGGAGAGGGAAATACCTGTGCCTTGGCACATGTGCACCTCACTGCTTGCTTGTGTGTCCATGACATCATCACCATCTGGTCATCCTGTAGCACGTGGAACCTTTTGACATGTCATGTCTTCCCCTTCACTGTTCATTTCCTTCTCTAATACTGGAGGGGACTCCAACTGTTCCTTCCTCCTTCCACTCCCTCCCTCTTCTCCCTCCCTCTTCTCCCTCCCCTCCTGTGTCTTTACAGGCAGATTGGCTGTCTTCATCTTCCCTCCTTCATATTTCAACAGTGGCCATTTTCAATTCTCCTCTCTCTCCTTCAAAGAGACCCCCTCTGTCACTCTCTGTCTCCCCCAGCCCTCTCTCTTTCCCCCTCACTCTCCGGGGATTAAGGAGGGAAGAAGGGGCAGCCATAAAAGACAAAGATGAAAGAGAGGAAGAAGAAACAAACAAGCAAACAAATAAACCCCCTCAGTAAAATAGCTTTTCCCATCTCAGTTGCGGTAGGGAGGGAATGAACTGACCAGGAAACTGGGCTGACATGAGTGACAAGTCAAAGAAGGAGAGGAGAGGAGAGGAAGGAAGGGGGTTAGGTTATACGCTGATGTGGTTAGAGAGGACTGGAGAGATGAGGTGAGAATGCCAACATCCCTGAATAAGATGCTAGATATGATGTCTCTTGGTATTGCTCTACTGTAATTGGGTAAACTACTGTATATAAATCATAATCAAAATATAATTTGACACCCTGAGACGTAAAGCACCAGATGATGTTGAGTCGTTGAAATTGTAGGCTTTACATTATGGCCTCCTAAATGTGTAAGATATCAGGTTAAATGTTGGCCATTCCCTGTGGATTCACTGGTGAGCCCACAGCTTTCTACAGACACGTAAAACATGTCTCACTTTGGAGGACTAACGTTTTTTCATTTAATTATAAAAAATGGTTATACAGAATATTCTCTACTTCTTTCCTCCTTCTCACTCCGCTATTTCTGTCTTTCTCCTCTTACAGGGCCATGAACCCACTCAGCCCAGCTTTCTCTTCTTATAGGGCTATGAACCCAGCCCACCCAGCCCAGCTTTCTCCTCTTACAGGGCCATGAACCCACCCAGTCCAGCGTTCTCCTCTTATAGGGCCATGAACCCACCCAGCCCAGTATTATCCTCTTATAGGGCCATGAACCCACTCAGCCCAGCTTTCTCCTCTTACAGGGCCATGAACCCAGCCCACCCAGCCCAGCTTTCTCCTCTTACAGGGCCATGCGCCCACCCAGCCCAGCGTTCTCCTCTTCCAGGGCCATGAACCCAGCCCACCCAGCCCAGCCTTCTCCTCTTACAGGGCCATGCGCCCACCCAGCCCAGCGTTCTCCTCTTCCAGGGCCATGAACCCAGCCCACCCAGCCCAGCTTTCTCCTCTTACACGGCCATGAACCCACCCAGCCCAGCTTTCTCCTCTTACAGGGCCATGCGCCCACCATGCCCAACCATCTCCTCTTACAGAGACATGCACCCAGACAGCCCAACCCAACCATCTCCTCTTACAGGGCCATGCGCCCAGCCAGCCCAGCCCAACCATCTCCTCTTACAGGGCCATGCGCCCAGCCAGCCCAGCCCAACCATCTCCTCTTACAGGGCCATGCGCCCAGCCAGCCCAGCCCAGCCCAACCATTTCCTCTTACAGGGCCATGCGCCCAGCCAGCCCAGCCCAACCATCTCCTCTTACAGGGCCATGTGCCCAGCCAGCCCAGCCCAACCATTTCCTCTTACAGGGCCATGTGCCCAGCCTGACCTTCCAAGGATGTCCACAACCCTGCTGGGCCACTGGAGGTTCAATCCCACTCCGCTACACTCTACTCTGGTCTGCACTGTTCACATGCACAGCAATTACCCAGCATGCCTTAAATACCCTCCCTCAATCTACCCTCTCCCTGACTCCTTCCCCAAATCCCACAGCCATGGAGAAGGACATTATCTCTCCACACACTACCTTCCTTCAGACTAACCTCTACTTCTCCCACAGCCATAGAGATGTAGAAAAGTACAATAATAACCAACAGGACAGAGACTGATCACCCAGCTGTAGCCACACTGACGATTTATCACTTTGTCCAGTTGCTTTTGTTGTGGTTTTTAAAAAGTAATTTATATAATGCACAATCATTTGAATGAATCATTTGATCTTTACTGTGAGATAAACTGTTATGATGGTTGTGATGTTGCAGTATATATTCCCTCTCCAGCCATAGAGTGGTTCCATGGGTGGACATGCTTCCTCTACTTGATGAGCCACATAAAGGCCCAGGACCCAATAAAAGGAATGTCACAGGAAGTGCACGGAATGTCATTAATAATAAATCACCATTTTTCTGAAGCTGACCGACCCTGCACAGCAGACTGTGAGATCCAATGGACAGTAGAGGAACACAAATGGCAAAGATGAGATTATGGAATAGCCTCCATTAATGTCCATCTCTAACCACATGTACATCTACAGTCTTTATGCGAGTAAAGTCATACCATATCAAGACAGCTGTGGTGGAAACAGGACATTTCGCTACAATTTTATAAACGCGAACATATTATTTATTCGTTGGACATGGTGCGATCTTTTTGTTTTGGTAGAAACGCCTTTATGCGCAAATATTGATATAACCATAATATTGAAGTCGACTTGGAGTCACGAGATGACATGGTATTTGGGAAACCATGCAATGTATTAGGCTACAGATTAAATAATTTATGATGAACTTCACAGTGTGGTGAAAGTGCACGGTGATCTTGATGCTTCTTTCCAATAAATATCGCGGACTGATTCTGGTGACCTGATGATCGATGCTTGATTGCCGTTTGACAAATACGAATATTCTCATTCTTATCCGTAATATGTATCAGCGAGCTGTTGGATAGATCGCACATTCCAAGACCAGAGTAGACACATTTGCTATTTTACGCAACAGTTTTTGTGACAAACAATCCGTAGAGTTGAAAATGCGATGGAAACACATTTAGTATTTTTATTCGGTAGGTGAACATTTTCGAAAAACTATTTTGGGGGTGTGCACTACGTGATCACACGCTGATTTTTATCATCACCAAATCAGTTTGGAGGACACACCACTGGTGGATGAACATCTTGGCCACGTTCTGTTATAATCTCCACCCGGCACAGCCAGAAGAGGACTGGCTACCCCACATAGCCTGGTTCCTCTCTAGGTTTCTTCCTAGGTTTTGGCCTTTCTAGGGAGTTTTTACTAGCCACCGTGCTTCTACACCTGCATTGCTTGCTGTTTGGGGTTTTAGGCTGGGTTTCTGTACAGCACTTTGAGATATCAGCTGATGTACGAAGGGCTATATAAATACATTTGATTTGGGAAAATGCGCATATTTTCTTTATGCCGATTTTAGAATATTTGCATGAATATTCACAGTGTCTGAAATCGTTTATAACTGGGGGAAGCAATTAACCTTTCAAAACCCTGTCAATCAACCAGGACAAACTATAAAGCCTTTCGTTTTTTAAATGTTCTAAAAAAAGACTCATGACTTTGACAGGCGTTAAATTAATGGTTGACCTGTGAAGAGGGAATTTCGCCCATCCATTTCTAGTTGCTAGGTAAACTTTTCTTATCAAACTGGCCAGTGTCAGTTATACGTCATCAATCTTTGCCTGCATTATTGATCTCACCTTGTGTCTTAAATCATTTTTGAAAATATTGTATGAAAATAGCATTTCATCTTGCCAATTGGTAATGAGTTATTAAAAAATATACATTTGGGGGATTTTCAATAACATCAAGGCTGGAATGCCAAACTTACCAGTCACATTGCGTGGCCAAAACTAACCATTTTTATAAAAAGGCTTTGGTAAGGTCGGTTATACAGCTTGTGTGGCTATTCTGTCAGTCTTGTTAAAGGTCCAATGCAGCTGTTTTATCTCAATATCAAATCATTTCTGCGTAACAATTAAGTACCTTACTGTGATTGTTTTCAATTAAAGGGTAAAAAAATATACAAAAATAGCTTCTTAGCAAATAGCAATTTCTCAAGCAAGAATTTTGCAAGGGCTGTCTGGGAGTGGTCTGAGTGGGGAGGGAAAACTGAAAACCAGCTGTTGGCAGAGAGGTTTGGATCTCTCTTTCTAAGTGGTTTATTAACTAATTTATCGCCTGGTGATGTCGCCATGGAAAGACAAAACTCCATCCCACCAAAACAGGCAGAAACTTCTAGCAGTCTTTTCAAACAGCTCTTACACTAAAAGGGCATTATCATAATTTTCACAATTTCACATTATTATTCCAACCTCATAGTGTGGAAATATATATAAAACAAAGGAGAATCACGCTTTTGACTGCACTGGTTCTTTAAGCTTGATTGAATTGAGTATTCAGCTTTCACAATACATTTTTAGAGGGCATTGTGATCCTGAATTTGAGCAAATCAGCATAGTCTTTGAGGGGCTATCCAGACAAACATTTTTATTTATTTGTGTAATATTTTATTCAACTGGATGAGTTTCATTTTGGACCTCTCTGTCCTGTCGTGTTTTTTGCCTTCATCAGATGCTGCGTGTGAGCAGGTGGCTCTATCAACTACGGCCTGCGCCTACCCAGCGACCTGCAGTCTGTGGCCGCTTCTCTAGTTATTCCCCCTCTACAGACTAGAGGATTTTTGTTATTCCCTGTTTTGATTTAAATAAACTCTGTTTCTGTTAATGACCAAGGAATGGACCCAGCGACTTCAGGCGCTGAATGACACGCTCGATTCAGGCAGACACGAGCACTGCCGTCGAGAACCTCCAAGGAGCCATGCTCGGCCACCTGTTACAGCTCCAGAACCAGTTAATAACCCGTTCTGTTTTATCAATATCTGGCATACAAGCACACATTCTCTCTCTCTCTTGCCACCTGTTACTTCCTCTCTCTCTCTCTCTCTCTCTCTCTCTCTGCTCGCATTTCTCTCTTTCTCTCCAGAACCGGGTTTTTGACCGTTCAGTTTTTGGTGGGGAGGCTTCTAGGGCCCTGGCTTCTTTCTCTCCCCCCTCTTCTCTCCCCCTCTCACTCAGTCTTTCTTTCTCTCAATCACACCTCACTCACTCATCCACACCTGCACGTGAGACACACACACACACACACACACACACACACACACACACACACACACACACACGTCCGCACGTCCACGCACCGGTTCGGGTGCTACATGTAGTGCCTTGATAGACTCTGGGGCTGAGGGTTGTTTCATGGACGAAGCATGGGTTCGGAAACATGACATTCCTTTCAGAGAGTTAGATAAGCCTACGCCCATGCGCCTTAGATGGTAGTCATCTTCCCAGTATCAGACGACACTACCACCCGCATCGCACGCTATTTCTTTTTTGATTTTCCACGCACGTCACGCACGCACGCACTTGTCACACACACACACACACACACACACACACACACACACACACACACACACACACACACACACACACACACACACACACACACACACACAAGAGAGGGGGGGGGGGTGACAGAGAGATAGACAGAGGGTAAGAGAGCATACTGTTGAGATGTTAAACACTATATCTTTGTCAATAAATAGCTGTGTGTGAGGATAGATGAGGCTTGGCTATTAGGCAGCACATGTAAATAGATCCTGTTCTAAGCTCGGCTGGGTGGGAGGGATGGAGAAGTGGGAGGAGGAGGGAGGGCCCATGGATGCACTAGGCTGGGATGGGAGGGATGAGGGAGAAGCTGGGAGGGATGGGAGTGGGGAGGAGGGGACCGTTCCTTTTGTCGTTTGGCCCATGGAGGCACTAGGCTGGGTGGGAGGGATGGAGAAGTGGGAGGAGGAGGGAGGGCCCATGGAGGCACTAGGCTGGGTGGGAGGGATGGAGAAGTGGGAGGAGGAGGGAGGGCCCATGGAGGCACTAGGCTGGGTGGGAGGGATGGAGAAGTGGGAGGAGGACTTCCTTCCGGGAGGGCCCATGGAGGCACTAGGCTGGGTGGGAGGGATGGAGAAGTGGGAGGAGGAGGGAGGGCCCATGGAGGCACTAGGCTGGGTGGGAGGGATGGAGAAGTGGGAGGAGGAGGGAGGGCCCATGGAGGCACTAGGCTGGGTGGGAGGATGGAGAAGTGGGAGGAGGAGGGAGGGCCTAGTGGATTGGGAGGGTTACGTCTTATTCCCCCTAATCATCATTTAGTCCATGTTCCGCCTCTGGAGGCACTAGGCTGGGTGGGAGTGATGGAGCAGTGGGAGGAGGACTGTCATGGATGTCTTGGGCCCATGGAGGCACTAGGCTGGGTGGGAGATTAGGATGGAGCAGTGGGAGGAGGGGGAGGGCCCATGGAGGCACTAGGCTGGGTGGGAGGGATGGAGCAGTGGGAGGAGGAGGGAGGGCCCATGGAGTTAAACACTAGGCTGGGATGGGAGGGATGGAGCAGTGGGAGGAGGAGGGAGGGCCCATGGAGCACTAGGCTGGGTGGGAGGGATGGAGCAGTGGGAGGAGGAGGGAGGGCCCATGGAGGCACTAGGCTGGGTGGGAGGGATGGAGCAGTGGGAGGGGGATGGAGGCACTAGTGGGATGGAGAAGTGGGGAGGGAGGGCCCATGGAGGCACTAGGCTGGGTGGGAGGGATGGAGCAGTGGGAGGAGGAGGGAGGGCCCATGGAGACACTAGGCTGGGTGGGAGGGATGGAGAAGTGGAGGAGGGGATGGAGAAGTGGGAGGAGGGAGGGCCCATGGAGGCACTAGGCTGGGTGGGAGGGATGGAGAAGTGGGAGGAGGAGGGAGGGCCCATGGAGGCACTAGGCTGGGTGGGAGGGATGGAGAAGTGGGAGGAGGAGGGAGGGCCCATGGAGGCACTAGGCTGGGTGGGAGGGATGGAGAAGTGGGAGGAGGAGGGAGGGCCCATGGAGGCACTAGGCTGGGTGGGAGGGATGGAGAAGTGGGAGGAGGAGGGAGGGCCCATGGAGGCACTAGGCTGGGTGGGAGGGATGGAGAAGTGGGAGGAGGAGGGAGGGCCCATGGAGGCACTAGGCTGGGTGGGAGGGATGGAGAAGTGGGAGGAGGAGGGAGGGCCCATGGAGGCACTAGGCTGGGTGGGAGTGATGGAGCAGTGGGAGGAGGAGGGAGGGCCCATGGAGGCACTAGGCTGGGTGGGAGGGATGGAGCAGTGGGAGGAGGAGGGAGGGCCCATGGAGGCACTAGGCTGGGTGGGAGGGATGGAGCAGTGGGAGGAGGAGGGAGGGCCCATGGAGACACTAGGCTCGGTGGGTGGGATGGAGCAGTGGGAGGAGGAGGGAGGGCCCATGGAGACACTAGGCTGGGTGGGTGGGATGGAGGAGGAGGGAGGGCCCATGGAGACACTAGGCTCGGTGGGTGGGATGGAGCAGTGGGAGGAAGAGGGAGGGCCCATGGAGACACTAGGCTGGGTGGGTGGGATGGAGGAGGAGGGAGGGCCTATGGAGACACTAGGCTGGGTGGGTGGGATGGAGGAGGAGGGAGGGCCTATGGAGACACTAGGCCGGGTGGGAGGGATGGAGGAGGAGGGAGGGCCTATGGAGACACTAGGCTGGGTGGGTGGGATGGAGGAGGAGGGAGGGCCTATGGAGACACTAGGCTGGGTGGGAGGGATGGAGGAGGAGGGAGGGCCTATGGAGACACTAGGCTGGGGGGGAGGGATGGAGGAGGAAGGAGGGCCTATGGAGACACTAGGCTGGGTGGGTGGGATGGAGGAGGAGGGAGGGCCTATGGAGACAACCATGCAACCTGTGTGTTTCTGTTTCCGTCCCTGTGAATGTGTGTTGCAGTGAGCTTAGCGAGGTCAGTGTAAAGGAATGTGCTTGGCAGAATGGACTCTCTCTATGTGTCTTAATTGGAAAGGCTCCAGACCCTGGGGTTAACACACCTGCTCCTCTTTCTAGGGCTGCACTGGGACTCTCTCCTTGCCAAATAAAGGCAAAAGGAGGCTGGAGGGTGTGTGTGTGTGTGTGTGTGTGTGTGTGTGTGTGTGTGTGTGTGTGTGTGTGTGTGTGTGTGTGTGTGTGTGTGTGTGTGTGTGTGTGTGTGTGTGTGTGTGTGTGTGTGTGTGTGTGTGTGTGTGTGTGTGTGTGTGTGTGTGTGTGTGTGTTTTAGTGCGCGCGTGTGTGTGTTAGCGCATGTGTGTTAGCGTGCAGGCATGCATATGAATGGATGATGGGGGACCTCCTTCCTGACCAGACAGCGCCTCCAACAGTCTGCTTGGTAGTTATTGTTGTGAGATGACCGGGAATCAACAGTAATTGTTAGGCTTTAGCCTCGCTCTCTCTCCTATTCCGCTGATCCACAGCTTTGAAAATGTGAAATACAGGATGGATGTATTATTATTTTTGTCTGTGTTGGCTGTATTATGTTAAGTGCAGGACCAACATGCTTCAATGTGTTATAGCTCTACCCTGCAGGTCTGTGGAATACTACAGTCACTGTTCCCTCATAGAGGATGTACTCAGAGAGATTAAGAGTGCCTGCCAACCATCTCTCTCTCTCACTCACTTTCTCTCTTTCTGTCTCTCTCCTCCTGCTCCTTCTCATTTTAGAGTAATTGGGCAATCCTAACTCTCTGGAAGTGGAGAGGAAAGGCACTCAGATTCATTGATTGCTAATTCAGGCAGACAATTTAGACAGGACCAAGATGGTTCTCTCTCTGTAGACAGACAGACAGACAGACAGACAGACAAAGGTGCCATGACAATGAATTTAGACAGGACCAAGATGGTTCTCTCTCTGTAGACAGAGAGACAGACAGACAGACAGACAGACAGACAGACAGACAGACAGACAGACAGACAGACAGACAGACAGACAGACAGACAGACAGACAGACAGACAGACAGACAGACAGACAGACAGACAGACAGACAGACAGACAGACAGACAGACAGACAGACAGACAGACAGACAGACAGACAGACAGACAGACAGACAGACAGACAGACAGACAGACAGACAGACAGACAGACAAAGGTGTCATGACAATGAATTGATAGTCAAACCCTGTAATGGAGGTGGTAAGGGTGGGAAGCTCACACCAAGACTCTCCAACGCACGCACTCACGCACACACACACACACATACAATACAGCCAAATGTCTTTGAGGAGCACCAGTTCTATTCCAGCTCAGTTTCATCTGTAATGAATGAGGTAAAAAGCAGGGCACAGCCTGGCTTGGGCCTGGTAAAAATGTTGTCATTCTGGTTGGTGAATATTTTAGAATGTCACAGCCCATTGCAGCTGTCTCTCTGTCTGTTCGTTAGAAATAAAAACGGGTTTACTTGTTTAGTTTCATTCCTCCAGTCTAGTCTATCATAAGCAACCCTTCCTTCCTCTCCTCCGTGTTGAGATGCAGGGAGATGCTGAGAGCGCTAGTGGACTGACTGAAGCAATTGGATCTATTATTAGTACGACAGTGGAAGGATTGATGCGCACAATAGTCAGTGTGTAAGCAAAAAACTCTCTGGGTACGTGAAGGAAATTCTAATGGTAAGAATGTCCTAGATTATATGGGCCTTCATTAACATTTTCACACATGGCTGCCTAACAAATGAGAAAAGAGCCCTGGCGTCCCGGCAGATTTATCACTCTCTCAGACCGGTATAGCTCCCTCCTTCCTTCCTGCGTCGCCTTTTACACAGCTCACTGTACTGCTCACAAGCTTGTGTATGGCGGCCTACGATACTCACAGTGCCACCTTACAGTCTGTCATAGAACGAAAGAAGGCTCTAACCCAGGGGTGGGCAAACTACGGCCTACAGGAGGTAGGAGGGGGAAAAATTCTAACAAATTGCACAGGGAAATTCTTATTTTAAGTTATAAAGTATGTAGAAATTGTAATGGACCACTGAACAATAATATAAACTCAACATGTAAAGTGTTGGTCCCATGTTTCATGAGTTGAAAAAATATCCCAGAAATGTTCCATATCCACAAAAAGCTTATTTCGCTCAAATTTTGTGCACAAATGTGTTTACATTCCTGTTAGTGAGTAAGAAGATGCTTTAAAATCATGATCATTACACAGGTGGACCTTGTGCTGAGGA
Source organism: Oncorhynchus gorbuscha (assembly GCF_021184085.1). Classification (NCBI taxonomy): domain Eukaryota; kingdom Metazoa; phylum Chordata; class Actinopteri; order Salmoniformes; family Salmonidae; genus Oncorhynchus; species Oncorhynchus gorbuscha. The sequence goes on along the minus strand of NC_060175.1, from coordinate 81,279,975 downwards.
CAATAAAAGGCCACTCTAAAATGTGCAGTTTTGTCAGACAACACAACGCCATAGGTGTCTCAATTTTTGAGGGAGCGTGCAATTGGCATGCTGACTGCAGGAATGTCCACCAGAGCTATTGCCAGATAATGTCATGTTAATTTTTCTACCATAAGCCACTTCCAATGTCTTTTTGGAGAATTTGGCAGTACGTCCAACCGGCTTCCAAACAGCAGACTACGTGTAACCCTGCCAGCCTAGGACCTCCACATCCGGCTTCTACACCTGCGGCACTGAGAGGTAGGGAGGGATACGGAGGAGTATATCTGTCTGAAATAAAACCCTTTAGTGGGGAAAAACTCATTCTGATTGGCTGGGTTGGCCTGGTTCCCAAGTGGGTGGACCTATGCCTTCCCAGGCCCACCCATGGCTGTGCCCCTGCCCAGTAATGTGAAATCCATAGATTAGGGCCTAATTAGTTTATTTCAATTGACTCATTTCCTTATATGAACTGTACCCTGCTCTAACACAGCCTGATGTTGTCTGTAGTAACCAGCCTGATGTTGTCTGTAGTACCCTGCTCTAAACCAGCCTGATGTTGTCTGTAGTAACCAGCCTGATGTTGCCAGTAGTACCCTGCTCTAAACCAGCCTGATGTTGTCTGTAGTAACCAGCCTGATGTTGTCTGTAGTACCCTGCTCTGACCCCAGCCTGATGTTGTCTGTAGTACCCTGCTCTGACCCCAGCCTGATGTTGCCAGTAGTACCCTGCTCTAAACCAGCCTGATGTTGTCTGTAGTAACCAGCCTGATGTTGCCAGTAGTACGCTGGTCTAACACAGCCTGATGTTGCCAGTAGTACGCTGGTCTAACACAGCCTGATGTTGCCAGTCGTACCCTGCTCTAAACCAGCCTGATGTTGTCTGTAGTACCCTGCTCTAACCCATCCTGATGTTGCCAGTAGTACCCTGCTCTGACCCCAGCCTGATGTTGTCTGTAGTAACCAACCTGATGTTGTCTGTAGTACCCTGCTCTGACCCCAGCCTGATGTTGCCAGTAGTACCCTGCTCTAAACCAGCCTGATGTTGTCTGTAGTAACCAGCCTGATGTTGTCTGTAGTACCCTGCTCTGACCCCAGCCTGATGTTGCCAGTAGTACCCTGCTCTAAACCAGCCTGATGTTGTCTGTAGTAACCAGCCTGATGTTGTCTGTAGTACCCTGCTCTGACCCCAGCCTGATGTTGCCAGTAGTACCCTGCTCTAACCCATCCTGATGTTGCCAGGAGTACCCTGCTCTAACACAGCCTGATGTTGCCAGTAGTACGCTGGTCTAACACAGCCTGATGTTGCCAGTCGTACCCTGCTCTAAACCAGCCTGATGTTGTCTGTAGTACCCTGCTCTAACCCATCCTGATGTTGCCAGTAGTACCCTGCTCTGACCCCAGCCTGATGTTGCCAGTAGTACCCTGCTCTAACCCATTCTGATGTTGCCAGTAGTACCCTGCTCTAACCCAGCCTGATGTTGTCTATAGTACCCTGCTCTAACCCAGCCTGATGTTGCCAGTAGTACCCTGCTCTAACCCAGCCTGATGTTGTCTGTAGTACCCGGCTCTAACCCAGCCTGATGTTGCCAGTAGTACCCTGCTCTAACCCAGCCTGATGTTGCCTGATGTTGTAGTACCCTGCTCTAACCCAGCCTGATGTTGCCAGTAGTACCCTGCTCTAACCCAGCCTGATGTTGTCTGTAGTACCCTGCTCTAACCCCAGCCTGATGTTGTCTGTAGTACCCTGTTCTAACCCAGCCTGATGTTGTCTGTACCCTGCTCTAACCCAGCCTGATGTTGCTCTGACCCAGCCTGATGTTGTCAGTAGTAGCTCTAACCCAGCCTGATGTTGTCTAGTACCCTGCTCTAACCCAGCCTGACCCTGTTCTAACCCAGCCTGATGTTGTCTGTAGTACCCGGCTCTGACCCAGCCTGATGTTGTCAGTAGTATCCTCGTCTAACCCAGCCTGATCGCAAGGCTAACCCACTGAGCCATTGAAACGGTTTGCTTATGAAGCTCATTTCCACACCACCCAAACAATGTGTCTCTGTCTTAACATGGCAGCCCACTGGGCAAAGAAGTCAATTCAACATCTAGTTAGAATTTTTTGATTCAATTGTCAACTAACATGAATTCACCATGAAATCCCCAAAATAGCACTATGTCATTGAATTTGGGTGAAAATAATATTGCCTTATTTTTATGACTTTTTGCAAATCCGGACAGTTTTCCAAGTTGATTCAACGTCATCACATTTGAATTCTTTGGTTGAAATGACGTGGAAACAGTGTTGTTTCAACCAGGTGGCGGTGGCAGTCTTCTGTAACGCCTAATGGCTCTCAGACAAATCAGGTTTGGCAACGGAGAGGAAGGGCTGCTGTCTGGCTGTTTCCCCAACCTCATTGACAAGGAATTCCTCTCCAATATGGAATGTCCCATGTGCCAGAGAGGGTTTATGGTCCTGTCCCAAACGTATACTCCTCAATCTGGTGATGCTCCCTAAGCCCTATAGGCCAACCTAGAAGTATACACTACCTTAGAGGGAGCGAGGAGACAGCCTAAGCCCCATGCCTGTAGGTTAGGCCAAAGCGTACTTTACATTCTCACTCCTCTGACATCTTCAGGAATGTTCCCGGACATTTTTTTCCCCCACAGAGAAGTTCATTAGAATGACAAATAGCGTCCTGCCATAAAGTGGAAAACATTAACACACAACAAACACTGCCATGGAAGAGAAGTGACACATGGGGAGGGGAAATGGATTATAGTCCATTTGATTCTGGGTGATATCAGTAGGCTGGCCGGCTGCTACGGCGACAGCTCCTTCACCTCCATCACTATGACGTCTGGTGGAGAGGTTTTGCTGACTCACTCCTACTATAGATTTAGATCCATCCTCCTGTTTTCTTCCAGCAGTAAGAGGAGAGGAGTAGGGCTTATGTCTGCTGCCTCCCAGGATGGTCTATCTATCTAATCTGCTCCATCTCAGTCCTGGGTGGTACAGTGCACTGTCAGCGTCAGCAGAAGCACAGGTTAAAGGTAGAGGTCACTGACTTCCTCTTCTAGTCTGCCATCCTTTTCAGATCTATGAAAGAGCTGCCATCAAAGACCATCCACCTCCTCCTGCTCTTCATGGTGGCTGCTCTGCCTCAGCCTCTGGCACGGTGCCAGTCCAGCCTCAGTATCGATAATGAACATTTTAAAGAACAGCTTAGGCAAGGTGCAGGCCAGGCCTGCCTAATGTCCTTAAGACAAAAGGAGATATTGCCGTGGACAGGGGGGCTAGAAATCAATTTCCCATTTGCTGCTTTAATTTGGGTGCGATGGACAGAGAGATTAGGGGCTGAGTGGTACCTGTAAGCCCCCTTTACTGATGAGCTTTACCTGGGGCCCTGCAGCTGCGGCTCTACCCTGCCCAGACACAGCCAGCCTGACACCCCCTGCTAATTAAAGTTGTGGGATTGATCCATCCACAAACAATGTGATACAGATCTGTCCTCTACAACCCCCAGCCACTACCATGGCAATGCGTCTCTCTCTCGCCGTGGCAACAAGCCAATAATAGCCTCATAAAGCAACAGTTAATATAATAGTAACATTCTGTATCTAGAACCCCTCCTACTTCTGAGGGAGCTGATTGACTGGCTTGCTTTGTGGGGAATAGAAGAGGTTATTGATACTATTGGCATGATTCTAAAAGATAGACTGTAGTAGAAAGTCAGCGTTTGGGAACTTTCCTCTCTGTATATGCTGGTTTACATACACACTGAGTCATGTGGAATGGAATGGGGTCATTTCAACACCAGTTCACTCGAACGGATAAGCCTGAGGTCGGGCATGAAACTGAGAGAGGCAGCATCTTTCTGACTTAAAAGGTCTTCCTCTCTAAGATATTTCAGTTTAACCCTGGGCTGCCCATGCAGAGAACAGGAGCTCCATACCCTCACATTATGTTACAGCCCAAACAAAAGTAACAAGGTTGAAGGAGCTCCTCAGGTGACCTTGGCCTGGTGTAGTGTGATGTGGCGTGCTAGTATCCACGCTCTATAGTGAATTTGTTATCTTCCTCTCCTCTCCAGGGTAACCCCCTCTAGAACAGCTGTTGTTATCTTCCTCTCCTCTCCAGGGTAACCCCCTCTAGAACAGCTGTTGTTATCTTCCTCTCCTCTCCAGGGTAACCCCTTCTAGAACAGCTGTTGTTATCTTCCTCTCCTCTCCAGGGTAACCCCTTCTAGAACAGCTGTTGTTATCTTCCTCTCCTCTCCAGGGTAACCCCCTTCTAGAGCAGCTGTTGTTATCTTCCTCTCCTCTCCAGGGTAACCCCTTCTAGAACAGCTGTTGTTATCTTCCTCTCCTCTCCAGGGTAACCCCTTCTAGAACAGCTGTTGTTATCTTCCTCTCCTCTCCAGGGTAACCCCTTCTAGAACAGCTGTTGTTATCTTCCTCTCCTCTCCAGGGTAACCCCTTCTAGAACAGCTGTTGTTATCTTCCTCTCCTCTCCAGGGTAACCCCTTCTAGAACAGCTGTTGTTATCTTCCTCTCCTCTCCAGGGTAACCCCCTCTATAACAGCTGTTGTTATCTTCCTCTCCTCTCCAGGGTAACCCCTTCTAGAACAGCTGTTGTTATCTTCCTCTCCTCTCCAGGGTAACCCCCTCTAGAGCAGCTGTTGTTATGTTCCTCTCCTCTCCAGGGTAACCCCTCTATAACAGCTGTTGTTATCTTCCTCTCCTCTCCAGGGTAACCCCCTTCTAGAGCAGCTGTTGTTATCTTCCTCTCCTCTCCAGGGTAACCCCTTCTAGAACAGCTGTTGTTATCTTCCTCTCCTCTCCAGGGTAACCCCCTCTAGAACAGCTGTTGTTATCTTCCTCTCCAGGGTAACCCGCTCTAGAACAGCTGTTGTTATCTTCCTCTCCTCTCCAGGGTAACCCCCTCTAGAACAGCTGTTGTTATCTTCCTCTCCAGGGTAACCCCCTCTAGAACAGCTGTTGTTATCTTCCTCTCCTCTCCAGGGTAACCCCCTTCAAGAGCAGCTGTTGTTATCTTCCTCTCCTCTCCAGGGTAACCCCTTCTAGGACAGCTGTTGTTATCTTCCTCTCCTCTCCAGGGTAACCCCTCTAGAACAGCTGTTGTTATCTTCCTCTCCTCTCCAGGGTAACCCCCTTCTAGGACAGCTGTTGTTATCTTCCTCTCCTCTCCAGGGTAACCCCCTTCTAGAACAGCTGTTGTTATCTTCCTCTCCTCTCCAGGGTAACCCCTTCTAGAACAGCTGTTGTTATCTTCCTCTCCTCTCCAGGGTAACCCCTTCTAGAACAGCTGTTGTTATCTTCCTCTCCTCTCCAGGGTAACCCCTTCTAGAACAGCTGTTGTTATCTTCCTCTCCTCTCCAGGGTAACCCCTTCTAGAACAGCTGTTGTTATCTTCCTCTCCTCTCCAGGGTAACCCCTTCTAGAACAGCTGTTGTTATCTTCCTCTCCTCTCCAGGGTAACCCCTTCTAGAACAGCTGTTGTTATCTTCCTCTCCTCTCCAGGGTAACCCCTTCTAGAACAGCTGTTGTTATCTTCCTCTCCTCTCCAGGGTAACCCCTTCTAGAACAGCTGTTGTTATCTTCCTCTCCTCTCCAGGGTAACCCCTTCTAGAACAGCTGTTGTTATCTTCCTCTCCTCTCCAGGGTAACCCCTTCTAGAACAGCTGTTGTTATCTTCCTCTCCTCTCCAGGGTAACCCCCTTCTAGAACAGCTGTTGTTATCTTCCTCTCCTCTCCAGGGTAACCCCCTCTATAACAGCTGTTGTTATCTTCCTCTCCTCTCCAGGGTAACCCCTTCTAGAACAGCTGTTGTTATCTTCCTCTCCTCTCCAGGGTAACCCCCTCTAGAGCAGCTGTTGTTATCTTCCTCTCCTCTCCAGGGTAACCCCCTCTATAACAGCTGTTGTTATCTTCCTCTCCTCTCCAGGGTAACCCCCTTCTAGAACAGCTGTTGTTATCTTCCTCTCCTCTCCAGGGTAACCCCTTCTAGAACAGCTGTTGTTATGTTCCTCTCCTCTCCAGGGTAACCCCTTCTAGAACAGCTGTTGTTATGTTCCTCTCCTCTCCAGGGTAACCCCCTCTATAACAGCTGTTGTTATCTTCCTCTCCTCTCCAGGGTAACAACTTCTAGAACAGCTGTTGTTACCTTCCTCTCCTCTCCAGGGTAACCCCCTTCTAGAACAGCTGTTGTTATCTTCCTCTCCTCTCCAGGGTAACCCCTTCTAGAACAGCTGTTGTTATCTTCCTCTCCTCTCCAGGGTAACCCCTTCTAGAACAGCTGTTGTTATCTTCCTCTCCTCTCCAGGGTAACCCCCTTCTAGAGCAGCTGTTGTTATCTTCCTCTCCTCTCCAGGGTAACCCCCTCTAGAACAGCTGTTGTTATCTTCCTCTCCAGGGTAACCCGCTCTAGAACAGCTGTTGTTATCTTCCTCTCCTCTCCAGGGTAACCCCCTCTAGAACAGCTGTTGTTATCTTCCTCTCCAGGGTAACCCCCTCTAGAACAGCTGTTGTTATCTTCCTCTCCTCTCCAGGGTATCCCCTTCTAGAACAGCTGTTGTTATCTTCCTCTCCTCTCCAGGGTAACCCCTTCTAGAACAGCTGTTGTTATCTTCCTCTCCTCTCCAGGGTAACCCCTTCAAGAGCAGCTGTTGTTATCTTCCTCTCCTCTCCAGGGTAACCCCCTCTATAACAGCTGTTGTTATCTTCCTCTCCTCTCCAGGGTAACCCCTTCTAGAACAGCTGTTGTTATCTTCCTCTCCTCTCCAGGGTAACCCCCTTCAAGAGCAGCTGTTGTTATCTTCCTCTCCTCTCCAGGGTAACCCCTTCTAGAACAGCTGTTGTTATCTTCCTCTCCTCTCCAGGGTAACCCCTTCAAGAGCAGCTGTTGTTATCTTCCTCTCCTCTCCAGGGTAACCCCTTCTAGGACAGCTGTTGTTATCTTCCTCTCCTCTCCAGGGTAACCCCCTCTAGAGCAGCTGTTGTTATGTTCCTCTCCTCTCCAGGGTAACCCCCTCTATAACAGCTGTTGTTATCTTCCTCTCCTCTCCAGGGTAACCCCTCTAGAACAGCTGTTGTTATCTTCCTCTCCTCTCCAGGGTAACCCCCTTCTAGGACAGCTGTTGTTATCTTCCTCTCCTCTCCAGGGTAACCCCCTTCTAGAACAGCTGTTGTTATCTTCCTCTCCTCTCCAGGGTAACCCCTTCTAGAACAGCTGTTGTTATCTTCCTCTCCTCTCCAGGGTAACCCCTTCTAGAACAGCTGTTGTTATCTTCCTCTCCTCTCCAGGGTAACCCCATTCTAGAACAGCTGTTGTTATCTTCCTCTCCTCTCCAGGGTAACCCCCTTCTAGAACAGCTGTTGTTATCTTCCTCTCCTCTCCAGGGTAACCCCCTTCTAGAACAGCTGTTGTTATCTTCCTCTCCTCTCCAGGGTAACCCCCTCTAGAACAGCTGTGCTGAGATGGTACTACGCTTCAAGTCACACTTACAGAAGTCTGTCTTTCAATCACACACCCACGCTACCCCCCACCCCCACACCCCCCCCCACACACACACACACCCACACCACACACACACACACACGTACACACACACACACACACTACCACACACACACCCACGCTACCACACACACACACACACACACACACACACACACACACACACACACACACACACACACACACACACACACACACACACACACACACACACACACACACACACAGTCGGTCAGCTCAGATCTGCTCATGTGTCTGTGCAGTCCTTTCCAAAGTGGATGGGTAGCCTATTGCATGAGCTCTAACATTATTCCTATTATCCTTTGTGAACCTGTTTCCTAGACGTAGGCCAAGCTATGTGGATGCATTAGAATTGTATGAATGTGGATTTGCTGATTTTATTTGAGTTAAATGGCATAATGGCAGTCCCAGCAGTCATGTCATAGGCCTACTGTATTACTGTAAAATATCTTAGTCTATTTTTAGAAGCTTGTATAATATGTTGGCCTTCTCATACAATACATCAGTGGTTCCCAACCAGGGGTACTTGGCATATCCACAGGGGGTATTTTCAAATATTAATGAGTCCACGGGGTTACTGGTAAAATGCACATGAGGGGGTACTTCAGGAGTACTCCAGGCAGAGCTAAATTCAGTTGGTGGTACAGTAACCAGTACAAAGTGCCTGTTCCTTTGTGGAAGCTGCATTTCTAACAAGGCCTCTAATGGTGCCTTTCCCCATGCAGCAATGCAGCCAGGCTCCCAGAGGAGTTAATGAACGGGATAGAGGCTGGGGAGAGGCTGATGAGCCACACCACCATCACCCCACAGACAGACAGACAGACAGACAGACAGACAGACAGACAGACAGACAGACAGACAGACAGACAGACAGACAGACAGACAGACAGACAGACAGACAGACAGACAGACAGACAGACAGACAGACAGACAGACAGACAGACAGACAGACAGACAGACAGACAGACAGACAGACAGACAGACAGACAGACAGACAGACAGACAGACAGGCGTTGTTGTGTTCTGTGATACGTCATTTATAGGACCAAATCTTTCCAGCTTGAGAATCTCACTGCTCCTCAATGTTAGAGTGTGTGTTTGAGTGTATTGGTGTGTGTGTGCTCCTGTGCATGTGTATTTGAGTGTGTGCATGCATGCATGCATGCATGCGTGTGTGTGTGTGTGTGTGTGTGTGTGTGTGTGTGTGTGTGTGTGTGTGTGTGTGTGTGTGTGTGTGTGTGTGTGTGTGTGTGTGTGTGTGTGTGTGTGTGTGTGTGTGTGTGTGTGTGTGTGTGTGTGTGTGTGTGTGTGTGTGTGTGTGTGTGTGTGTCGTCCCAGTATGAAGCAGGAGAGGAGACAGTTTGGTGATGTGGTTCTTGCATAATGATGCGTGTCAAGGCTGCTTATTGTAATATGACAGGCCAGAGATTTATCAGGTCCGCTCTCCATTGGCTGGAGAATGAGCTGTATAGCTGCCAGAGGGTACAGGGTAGAGGGCCTCAGCTGGGGATGTGTGTGTTTGTCTGTGTGTGCATGTGTGTGTGTCTGACTCCAATTATTTTGTGTGTGTGAGGCATCAGGTGTGACTGTGTGTGTTATTAAATGCTGTGAGCTCAGTGGGCTCCTCGGGCCAGACAGACAGACAGACAGACAGTCCAGAGGAGAGATGAAGACATGCAAGAGAATGGTGTGGACAGGCGTCATATGAATGAGCAATGGGATGTAGTCTAAGCCTATCTCAAGGAGACGAGTCAGGGGGAGAGATGAAGACATACAAGAGAATGGTGTGGACAGGCGTCATATGAATGAGCAATGGGATGTAGTCTAAGCCTATCTGAAGGAGACGAGTCAGGGGGAGAGATGAAGACATACAAGAGAATGGTGTGGACAGGCGTCATATGAATGAGCAATGGGATGTAGTCTAAGCCTATCTGAAGGAGACGAGTCAGGGGGAGAGATGTGGGGGGGTTGTCGCCTCCCTGTCTTACTCCCCCTTCTCCAGTGTGAGCTGTTTAGAAGAGCTGTCTCTTTCAGGAACGCCATCCAGACTAGAATAAAGAGGAAAAGGAGGAAAACATATTGTTGGTGAGAATGGGATGTCACAGAAGATAAGGATCACGAGCTGCTGCATATTTATTATGTGCAACAATTTGACTAACAGAGAATTTTGATTAATAACACTGGGCCCTAGGAAGTAATTTCCTCTTGGTGAAGTAGTGATTTACATGACACTGCATGGCTAAGAGAACAGTCCCGCAGGTCTTTTTGTTGTGTCAGCAGCAGCTCAGAATAATGACATTTAAAACACTGTCCAAGGTTAACGGGCTGAGCTCTTTGCTTATGAACTTTGTCAACTGCGCCTGACATTTTCAGTTTTTACCAACAACAGAAAAACGACTCATCCCGTACCTGACTCCTAACCTTCAAATCAAATCAAAATCAAATCAAATTGTATTTATATAGCCCTTCGTACATCAGCTGATATCTCAAAGTGCTGTACAGAAACCCAGCCTAAAACCCCAAACAGCAAGCAATGCAGGTGTAGAAGCACGGTGGCTAGGAAAAACTCCCTAGAAAGGCCAAAACCTAGGAAGAAACCTAGAGAGGAACCAGGCTATGTGGGGTGGCCAGTCCTCTTCTGGCTGTGCCGGGTGGAGATTATAACAGAACATGGCCAAGATGTTCAAATGTTCATAAATTACCAGCATGGTCGAATAATAGTAAGGCAGAACAGTTGAAACTGGAGCAGCAGCACGGCCAGGTGGACTGGGGACAGCAAGGAGTCATCATGTCAGGTAGTCCTGGGGCATGGTCCTAGGGCTCAGGTCCTCCGAGAGAGAGAAAGAAAGAAGGAGAGAATTAGAGAACGCACACTTAGATTCACACAGGACATCGAATAGGACAGGGGAAGTACTCCAGATATAACAAACTGACCCTAGCCCCCCGACACAAACTACTGCAGCATAAATACTGGAGGCTGAGACAGGAGGGGTTAGGAGACACTGTGTCCCCATCCGAGGACACTTTGCCAAAGCACAGCCCCCACACCACTAGAGGGATATCTTCAACCACCAACTTACCATCCTGAGACAAGGCTGAGTATAGCCCACAAAGATCTCCGCCACGGCACAACCCAAGGGGGGGGCACAACATTGAATCAACCCACTCAGGTGACGCACCCCCTGCAGGGACGGCATGAGAGAGCCCCAGTAAGCCAGTGACTCAGCCCCTGTAATAGGGTTAGAGGCAGAGAATCCCAGTGGAAAGAGGGGAACCGGCCAGGCAGAGACAGCAAAATCATTTTGACATCAGCAATGAAAATACACCAATAAAAACATTTACTCTATAAAAATTGTATTTTTCAAATAATCTTTCTCAAAAACCTTATTGTGTCCATACAATAATTTGTATTCTCACATTTTCGATGTAGTTTTTTTTTTACTGTTGGCGACCCCATTGCAGTTCTCCACGACCCCCTGCTAGGGGTCATGACTCCGACTTCGTATACCCCTCCCCTAATCTGCAGTGAGAAACACAATCATAATGGAATTGTCCCTTCATACTAAACTGTAGTTGCCATACGGTACTGTACTGCGAAGCGTTTTGGGGTAGCATATTGGGCATTCTTGAAACATAAACCTGAGATATTGGTTTGAGTACTTCAGAGCAGTGTTTTTTAGGCCCACACAGGAAAACCATTATCCCACATGTGTTCCATGTTTCCGTGAAATGTAAAGATTGCCGTTGCCATGGCATATACTGCATGTATGTAGTGGAGCAGTTTGACATTAGTCTGTTAGCTAAACCATGAATTATTCTTTATTCAGACCAGGGTCTCATTCCCAAGGCTGCTCTGATAACAACAACACAACAACTAATACCATGTAAAATGATACAGCAATCAATACAAAACACAGCATTTATGAAAAACAGTTCCAGCCCTCAGCTACTAGGTCCACAATCAACACCCTAAACTGCCCGAGCGGCACCAGAACATCTAATTGTAAAGAGTTCTGCAAATCGTTCCAGCATTAAAGGCACATTAAAACTAAAAGCGGATTTACCTAATTCGGTGGAGACCCGAGGCGCCTCAAGAGTTAACCAACCCTGCGAATGGCTTTGAGGACTCATGTTTTCTACTTCAACAAGGAAGTGAGGTGAGTCAGAAGCTAGTGTAAACAAAAAGGGAATAGTGAAGTGATCTACAGGACTTTAATAAGGACCAGCTAACCTCGTTTCCAATCCAGACTGGAGGGAGTGAGTGAGCACGGCTGGAGTCAGTCGGTGTTAGCTCTCTGCAGGTGATTATGTATGTATGGAGTGGTGCTCTCTTCTGGATGATGCGTTGGCTGGTATTGTAGGGTGTAGGTAGGTGTTACTCATACAGTGTTCACTTCAGGCTCTGTTTGATATCTGTCTCACCCTGAGGGGGTAAGCTAAACCTCTCTCTCTCTCTCTCTCTCTCTCTCTCTCTCTCTCTCTCTCTCTCTCTCTCTCTCTCTCTCTCTCTCTCTCTCTCTCTCTCTCTCTCTGTCCCTCTGTCTCTCTCTCTCTTTCTCTCTTTCTCTCTCTCTCTCTCTGTCCCTCTCTCTTTCTCGCTCTCTTTCTCTCTCTCTGTCCCCCTGTCTCTCTCTCTCTTTCTCTCTCTCTTTCTCTCTCTCTCTCTCTCTCTCTCTCTCTCTCTGTCCCTCTGTCTCTCTCTCTGTCCCTCTGTCTCTCTCTGTCTCTCTCTCTCTGTCCCTCTGTCTCTCTCTGTCTCTCTCTGTCTCTCTCTCTGTCTCTCTCTGTCTCTGTCTGTCTCTGTCTCTCTCTCTCTCTTAGCCAGTAGAACAGCTACCTGGGTGGGAATGTAGTGTAGAGCGTGGGTTCACCCCCCATGTTTCGCTGGATCTATTTTTGATGCTCGGTTCCTCCCTGGCTTGTATGCCCATCGAGTGGTGGGTGGGTGTTTTTAACAAGACACAGTGCCCGGATTCCCGTCTTCCCAGACCGGTCTGCAGGACATGAGAGAGAGAGAGAGAGATAGAGAAGGAGAGTTATTGATAAATGATTAACATTGCACAAGGTGTGGGGAGCTGTAGCCTAGCTCAGGTGAGCAGCTTCACTGCTGAATTTTTCATTGGCCCATAGATGTGCTGCTGTCTGTGTAACTGCTTATAGCTCCTCAGCTCTCCTCCATTAGAGGCCTGTGGATAGTGATCTTCAAACCCAGTCCGCTTGTAGAAACTCAGCCATTTTGAAAGGAAGGGAGTGGACTGCCAGCCAGTTTAAAATCATAATTTTGTTTTGTTTGGTTGAACCTCACCTGGAGACGGACCATGGTAACTGTCTGTATGACTCATTAGTGTGTATCCCAGCAGGCGGCATCTCTGTGCATCACATAGCCACAGGGCAACTATAGGGCTGATGATGCTAACACCTCCCACTCGTTACTGAAGTGTATGGAGAGAGAAGCAGCTGCCTGCATCCTCCCCGCTCACTTCTCTATAGGCAGATAGACGCAAAACAAAACAGTGTGATACAATAACATTTTGGATATTTTGTAGGCAGAAGCTAATGTTTGCAAAAACAATACAATATGAATGCAATGATTCTGAAAGACAGGCAGTTCAACAACACCTGAGTCAGCCAGACTCCCACTCCTCTTGCTCTCTCCTCTCTCTTCTCTCCTCTCTCTTCCCTCTCTCCTCTCTGAGAGAAAGCGGGGAGAGAGGAAGAGAGGAGAGAGGGAGAGAGGAAGAGAGGGGCGAGAGAGAGAGGGGAGAGAAAGGGGAGTGAGAGAGAGCGAGAGAGGGGAGAGAGAAAGAGAGAGGGGAGAGAGTGAGTTAGAGGAGAGAGAGAGAGAGGAGAGAGGGGGAGAGAGAGGAGAGAGAAAGAGGGGAGAGAGAAAGAGAGAGGAGAGTGAAAGAGAGAGAGTGAGAGAGAGGAGAGAGTGAGAGAGAGGAGAGAGTGAGTCAGAGGAGAGAGGGGGAGAGAGAGGAGAGAGAGAGGAAGAGAAAGAGAGAGAGAGAAAGAGAGGAGAGAAAGGGGGAGAGAGAAAGAGAGGAGAGAGAGGAGAGCGAAAGAGAGGAGAGAGGGGGAGAGAGAGAGAGAGAAAGTGAGGAGAGAGAGGGAGAGAAAGAGGAGAGAGAAAGAGGGAGAGAGAAAGAGAGGAGAGAGGAAGAGAGACAGATTGGAGTGAGAGACAGGAGTGAGAGAGAGAGGAGAGAGAAGGGGGGAGAGAGGAGAGAGGAGTGGGAGAGAAAGAGAGGAGTGAGAGAGAGAGAAGAGTGGAGAGAGAAAGAGAGGGGGAGAGAGAGAGGAGTGGGAGAGAAAGAGGTGGGAGAGAAAGAGGAGAGAGAGAGGGAGGAGAGAGAAAGAGAGGAGAGAGTGAGAGAAAGAGAAAGAGTGAGAGAGAGGAGTGGGAGAGAGAGAGGGAGGAGAGAGAGGAGTGAGCACGAGAGGAGTGAAAGAGGAGAGAGAAAGAGAGGAGTGAGAGAGGAGAGAGAAAGAGAGGAGTGAGAGAGGAGTGAGAGAGAAGTGAGTGAGAGCCTAGCACACAGCTGTGATCAAAGAACCCTCTCCCTAATCCTCCAGATTCAGAAGTCAGCCTGTTACTGAGCATTTCCAGTGCCGGAAAGAAAACACTCACGGCTAAACTGCCCTAAAGTGCTTCTATTTTTACTTTTTTCACGAAGGGATCCCTGCTGAGGGTGCGCACAAGTACTGGGCAAAATTAGAGGAACAAAGCATGAGAGGATGAGATGGTGCACAGAGGAGTGGAATCTGGGTTTTAAAAAATGCAGTCAGGGAAAATGAAACAGCTGCCTGAACACAGCTAACAGAACTACGGTCAGCTGAAGAAGAGAAAGAACCGTAGGTCTCTCAGTATAAAGAGCATACGGAGGAGCATGTAGCCTACCTTACTGACAGGCCACTGAGTAGCAGTACTGGAAACGCAGGTAGTAGAAGAGAAGGATTCATGGATAGATGTACCCACAAACAAGTATTGGTAAAAGTTATTTTATTGCCGTTGTCACATTTAGGGACATTGATCGGATAAGTAAAGTCACATTTAGGGACATTGATCGGATCAGTAAAGTCACATTTAGGGACATTGATTGGATAAGTAAAGTCACATTTAGGGACATTGATCAGATCAGTAAAGTCACATTTAGGGACATTGATCGGATAAGTAAAGTCACATTTAGGGACATTGATTGGATAAGTAAAGTCACATTTAGGGACATTGATCAGATAAGTAAAGTCACATTTAGGGACATTGATCGGATCAGTAAAGTCACATTTAGGGACATTGATTGGATAAGTAAAGTCACATTTAGGGACATTGATTGGATAAGTAAAGTCACATTTAGGGACATTGATTGGATAAGTAAAGTCACATTTAGGGACATTGATTGGATAAGTAAAGACACATTTAGGGACATTGATTGAGTCAGGGATAAGATAAAGTCACATTTAGGGACATTGACTGGTTAAGTAAAGTCACATTTAGGGACATTGATCGGATAAGTAAAGTCACATTTAGGGACATTGATCGGATAAGTAAAGTCACATTTAGGGACATTGATTGGATAAGTAAAGTCACATTTAGGGACATTGATCAGATCAGTAAAGTCACATTTAGGGACATTGATCGGATAAGTAAAGTCACATTTAGGGACATTGATTGGATAAGTAAAGTCACATTTAGGGACATTGATCAGATAAGTAAAGTCACATTTAGGGACATTGATCGGATCAGTAAAGTCACATTTAGGGACATTGATTGGATAAGTAAAGTCACATTTAGGGACATTGATTGGATAAGTAAAGTCACATTTAGGGACATTGATTGGATAAGTAAAGACACATTTAGGGACATTGATTGGATAAGTAAAGTCACATTTAGGGACATTGATCAGATAAGTAAAGTCACATTTAGGGACATTGACTGGTTAAGTAAAGTCACATTTAGGGACATTGATCGGATAAGTAAAGTCACATTTAGGGACATTGATTGGATAAGTAAAGTCACATTTAGGGACATTGATCAGATCAGTAAAGTCACATTTAGGGACATTGATCGGATAAGTAAAGTCACATTTAGGGACATTGATTGGATAAGTAAAGTCACATTTAGGGACATTGATCAGATTAGTAAAGTCACATTTAGGGACATTGATCGGATCAGTAAAGTCACATTTAGGGACATTGATTGGATAAGTAAAGTCACATTTAGGGATTCCAAGAACACAGGATGAGATGTTACTATCCTTTGTGCAAGCACTTCCAAGAGTTAATGAACAGTGAGCGTGGTGAAATTTGGGGAGCGCATCGTCAGTAGTGTACCTTTGGTTCCTAGGGTGTTTCGGCCTTTCACACTATACACCCTCCTCAAAGGCGGCCAGCGACAGGGTGATCAATCCTACGCTTGCGTCCCATTCCCAATTAGTCATAGGAGTTGCCTTGTTGTTGATAGCAAACATCCCATGGGACTATGCATGGCAGGGGCGTCCTCCTCCCTGAGTCAATCATTGTTGACCGCATACCTCCTGGCCCTCTCACTTCGGGGCCCAGCTGGGGTCTTTCCTCTTCATCCAGAGCCACTGACTGCTGCCTTCTGCCGCCTCTGATACAGCTTTGATTGCCGAACGCTGGCTCTGGCCCTTAATTCCCAGGTCTCTAAGCAGTCTGGTTGTAGATGTTGCCACAAAACCTCTGCAGCCCACCTCCACTGGTCGGACTTCTGTGTTCCAGCCATGATGCCGTGCTTCGGCAGCTAGATCAGCATAGCGCAGATGTTTTCGCTCATAAGCCTCATCTACTGAGTTTTCCCAGGGTACTGTGAGCTCAATGATGAAGACCTTATTGAGTGAACGGGACCAGAGCACCATGTCAGGTCTTAGGGTGGTGGTTGCGATCTCCGGAGGAAACACAAGTTGCCGGCCAATGTCAGCTAGCATTTTCCAGTTGCGGGCCAAGCGCAGTTGGTCTAGCTCTAATGGTGTAGAGCCGCTCTTCGGTGGTTTAGCCCCTTCGCGGACAAAGTTTGTCCGTAAGGAGTGTGATGCTGCTGTGGGTGGTAGGGAGTTGGTGGCAGCTCGCTTGTCCTCCAGGGCGGACGCAAGGTTTTTAAGGACTTGGTTGTGACGCCAAGTGTAGCGTCCTTGGGCGAGGCTTGTTTTACAGCCTGTGAGAATGTGCCTGAGGTTGGCTGGCATGGAACAGAGGGCACAGTCCGGATCTTCACCATACCATTGGTGAAGATTAACTGGTGTTGGAAGGACGTCATATGTTGCTCTGATGGAAAAGCTCAACCGCCTCGCTTCCATGGCCCACAGATCCTTCCAGCTGATCTTCCTCTTCTCCACACTGTCCCATCGAGTCCACTGTCCCTGTTTGGCAAGAGAGACTGCCTTGGCCCACCTTGCAGCCTCCTCCTGATGGCGTACTTCCTGCACTACCATCTTCCGCCGCTCTGGTGCAGTGGCCTTACTCCAAGCAGCACGGCTAGTTAGCCCAAGGCCTCCTCTCCCTTGCTGAACATGACCCACAATGTCAGCATGTCTGAGGGCTGCTGTTGCCTCCTGGACTGCTTTTCCTGGCCTCCATTTGCGCCCAGTTGCCAAGGTCGGCGCGTTGTTGCTCACCACTGGGTCTCGAGATTCATTCAGTGTCATTTGGAGCCTGGTTTTTGCACACTTGAATTCCTCTGTTAGACTGGTGAGGGGCAGCTTGAGGACACCATCTCCATAGAGGCCTATGGTGGTAAGGCATCGTGGAACTCCAAGCCACTTCTTTAAGTAGCCTGTGACTCCTCTTTCCATCTTCTCCACTGTTGAGATTGGAACCTCATACAGTGCTAAGGGCCACAACACCCGGGGTAGGAGACCAAACTGCAGACACCAGGCCTTTAACTTTCCAGGTAGCTGGGTGTTGTCGATGGACTGTAGGCTACTACTGATGTCTTTGCGCAGCTGTTGCACCTGGTCTTTGTCCTTCAGGCTTGCATCATACCACCTTCCAAGGCTTTTTACCGGCTGCTCAGACACTGTTGGGATTTGGTCATCTCCGATGAAGAATTTCAGGTCAGAGAGTACTCCCTTCACAATCGAGATGCTGCGTGACTTGGATGGTTTAATCTTCATACGGGCCCAGCTGATGTTCTCCTCAAGTTTTCTGAGCAGTCTCCTGGTGCATGGGACAGTGGTGGTCAATGTTGTAATGTCGTCCATGTAGGCTCTGAGTGGAGGGAGGCGGAAACCAGAGTCGACTCGCTGTCCACCAGCAACCCATTTTGAGGATCTGATGATAACCTCCATTGCCATTGTGAATGCCAACGGAGAAATGGTACATCCCGCCATTATACCTACATTCAGGCACTGCCATGAGGTGGTGAACTCTGAGGTGGTGAAGCAGAACTGCAGATCCTGGAAGTACGACTTCACCAGGTTTGTGATGGTGTCCGGTATGTGGAAAAATCTGAAGGCAGACCACAGGAGTTCATGGGGCACAGAGCCAAATGCATTGGCGAGGTCGAGGAAGACTACATGGAGGTCCCTTTTCTCCACCTTGGCCATTTGGATCTGATGCCAGATCATGCTGGAATGTTCCAAGCAGCCAGAGAACCCTGATATTCCTGCCTTCTGTACAGATGCATCGACGTACGTATTCCTTTGTAGGTACTCGGCCATCCTCTGGGCAATGACCCTAAAGAAGATTTTTCCCTCGACATTCAGTAAGGAGATTGGGCGGAATTGGCTGATGTTCACTGCATCCTTCTCCTTAGGGATCAGGACCCCGCCTGCCCTACGCCACACTTTGGGTATTATCTTCTTCTGCCAAGCTGTTCTCATAAGCCTCCAGAGGAACCTCAGGACGTCTGGTGTGTTCTTATACACTTTGTACGGGACTCCATTTGGCCCCGGGCCTGATGCTGTTCTTGCCCGTCAAACTGTGTCTTCCACCTCTTTCCATGTCGGAGGGCTGGTCTCAATATGATGTTCCGGGGGTTCAATGGGTGGGATATCTGATGGGATGGCCAGATGTTCATGTCGCTTTGAGTCAACGTTTGTTATTCTCAGGTGCTCCTCTAGGTCTTTCTTTGTTGTTTTTAGAGCTCCACTTTTTTTCTTTTGTGAAGAGACTTTTAAGGAACTTGAAGGGATCTTTATAGAATCGAGTTCTAGTTTGTTCTTTTTTCCTTCTGCGTTTCCGTAGGTTCTCTGCTCTACGGAGGGATGCCAACCGGGTTTTGATGTCAGCTTGAAGTGCCTCTATGCCCTCCTTTTCCACTTCCGAGGCCTTCTTCCACTGTTTCTTAAGCTGCCGCCTTTCTTGAACGAGGCGCTTGATTTCTTGTTGCCTCCTGGAAACTGGTGGGGTTGGAACCTTTCTCCCGCCTTTTGCCTCTTCCACTCCAAATCTTTCTGTCCCGTACTCATAGATGATGTCCCCCATCCTCTCCAACTTCTTCTCCAGGGACATTGATTGGATAAGTAAAGACACATTTAGGGACATTGATTGGATAAGTAAAGTCACATTTAGGGACATTGATTGGATAAGTAAAGTCACATTTAGGGACATTGATTGGATAAGTAAAGTCCAACAGTTACTCTCTCTCCATATTGATTAACATAGACTACATATACAGTACATCTGAATCTGTTTAATTTGTTATTAGAAAAATAGGCCTATAGGAAAAAGCAGGTCTTATTGGTCCTACACAGTCTGCTGATAACTGTCTGGCAGTAAACATGCTGCTTATGTACATGCATAGCTAATAACCTTCCTAATTGTGTGGTGCAGTAACATTCTGGCTCTCACTTAATGCAGACTATACCATGATAATTGGAAAGCACAGGTAAGAGCATAACAGGTATTTAATTCAGCTGCATAAGAGCAACAGCACTCTGTTTATGCAGTTCTTCTAATAACATCCCAATGGTTGTTGATATACCATACAATAGGCAGCAAAGAAAATACCCTTTTTGTCCTGCATAATATTACATTAACGTATTTGATGGAACTCAATTTGATTTGATTTGACCTCCAGCCCTCTGAACACGTCATTCACTCTTCTGTAGGTAATAACAGGGTTGCTGGTAACTATCTTCCCAAGACTATGAATGAGAATGAAGTAACTGTGCTGCCTGCTGTAATGATGCGGAGACCCAGTGATTAACACTGCATGGTAGGAGAAATCTAATAGGAAAGAGTTAATGGGGAAGGTATATGCAGACAGAGAATGGTAGTGGTGAGAGGGATCTGGTAGTAGTGAACAGTGGGAGGAATGGTAGTGGTGAGAGGGATCTGGAAGTAGTGAACAGTGGGAGGAATGGTAGTGGTGAGAGGGATCTGGTAGTAGTGAACAGTGGGAGGAATGGTAGTGGTGAGAGGGATCTGGTAGTAGTGAACAGTGGGATGAATGGTAGTGGTGAGAGGGATCTGGTAGTAGTGAACAGTGGGATGAATGGTAGTGGTGAGAGGGATCTGGTAGTAGTGAACAGTGGGATGAATGGTAGTGGTGAGAGGGATCTGGTAGTAGTGAACAGTGGGATGAATGGTAGTGGTGAGGGAGGGATCTGGTAGTAGTGAACAGTGGGATGAATGGTAGTGGTGAGAGGGATCTGGTAGTAGTGAACAGTGGGATCTGGAATGGTAGTGGTGAGAGGGATCTGGTAGTAGTGAACAGTGGGAGGAATGGTAGTGGTGAGAGGGATCTGGTAGTAGTGAACAGTGGGATGAATGGTAGTGGTGAGAGGGATCTGGTAGTAGTGAACAGTGGGATGAATGGTAGTGGTGAGAGGGATCTGGTAGTAGTGAACAGTGGGATGAATGGTAGTGGTGAGAGGGATCTGGTAGTAGTGAACAGTGGGAGGAATGGTAGTGGTGAGAGGGATCTGGTAGTAGTGAACAGTGGGATGAATGGTAGTGGTGAGAGGGATCTGGTAGTAGTGAACAGTGGGAGGAATGGTAGTGGTGAGAGGGATCTGGTAGTAGTGAACAGTGGGAGGAATGGTAGTGGTGAGAGGGATCTGGTAGTAGTGAACAGTGGGAGGAATGGTCGTGGTGAGAGGGATCTGGTAGTAGTGAACAGTGGGATGAATGGTAGTGGTGAGAGGGATCTGGTAGTAGTGAACAGTGGGGTGAATGGTAGTGGTGAGAGGGATCTGGTAGTAGTGAACAGTGGGATGAATGGTAGTGGTGAGAGGGATCTGGTGGTAGTGAACAGTGGGAGGAATGGTAGTGGTGAGAGGGATCTGGTAGTAGTGAACAGTGGGATGAATGGTAGTGGTGAGAGGGATCTGGTAGTAGTGAACAGTGGGATGAATGGTAGTGGTGAGAGGGATCTGGTAGTAGTGAACAGTGGGATGAATGGTAGTGGTGAGAGGGATCTGGTAGTAGTGAACAGTGGGATGAATGGTAGTGGTGAGAGGGATCTGGTAGTAGTGAACAGTGGGATGAATGGTAGTGGTGAGAGGGATCTGGTATCTGGTAAAGTGAACAGTGGGATGAATGGTAGTGGTGAGAGGGATCTGGTAGTAGTGAACAGTGGGATGAATGGTAGTGGTGAGAGGGATCTGGTAGTAGTGAACAGTGGGAGGAATGGTAGTGGTGAGAGGGATCTGGTAGTAGTGAACAGTGGGAGGAATGGTAGTGGTGAGAGGGATCTGGTAGTAGTGAACAGTGGGATGAATGGTAGTGGTGAGAGGGATCTGGTAGTAGGGAACAGTGGGATGAATGGTAGTGGTGAGAGGGATCTGGTAGTAGTGAACAGTGGGATGAATGGTAGTGGTGAGAGGGATCTGGTAGTAGTGAACAGTGGGAGGAATGGTAGTGGTGAGAGGGATCTGGTAGTAGTGAACAGTGGGATGAATGGTAGTGGTGAGAGGGATCTGGTAGTAGTGAACAGTGGGAGGAATGGTAGTGGTGAGAGGGATCTGGTAGTAGTGAACAGTGGGAGGAATGGTAGTGGTGAGAGGGATCTGGTAGTAGTGAACAGTGGGAGGAATGGTAGTGGTGAGAGGGATCTGGTAGTAGTGAACAGTGGGAGGAATGGTAGTGGTGAGAGGGATCTGGTAGTAGTGAACAGTGGGATGAATGGTAGTGGTGAGAGGGATCTGGTGGTAGTGAACAGTGGGAGGAATGGTAGTGGTGAGAGGGATCTGGTAGTAGTGCACAGTGGGATGAATGGTAGTGGTGAGAGGGATCTGGTGGTAGTGAACAGTGGGAGGAATGGTAGTGGTGAGAGGGATCTGGTAGTAGTGAACAGTGGGAGGAATGGTAGTGGTGAGAGGGATCTGGTGGTAGTGAACAGTGGGAGGAATGGTAGTGGTGAGAGGGATCTGGTGGTAGTGAACAGTGGGAGGAATGGTAGTGGTGAGAGGGATCTGGTAGTAGTGAACAGTGGGATGAATGGTAGTGGTGAGAGGGATCTGGTGGTAGTGAACAGTGGGAGGAATGGTAGTGGTGAGAGGGATCTGGTAGTAGTGAACAGTGGGATGGATGAATGGTAGTGGTGAGAGGGATCTGGTAGTAGTGAACAGTGGGAGGAATTGTAGTGGTGAGAGGGATCTGGTAGTAGTGAACAGTGGGAGGAATGGTAGTGGTGAGGGAGGGATCTGGTGAGAGGGAGTAGTGAACAGTGGGAGGAATGGTAGTGGTGAGAGGGATCTGGTAGTAGTGAACAGTGGGAGGAATGGTAGTGGTGAGAGGGATCTGGTAGTAGTGAACAGTGGGATGAATGGTAGTGGTGAGAGGGATCTGGTAGTAGTGAACAGTGGGAGGAATGGTAGTGGTGAGAGGGATCTGGTAGTAGTGAACAGTGGGATGAATGGTAGTGGTGAGAGGGATCTGGTAGTAGTGAACAGTGGGAGGAATGGTAGTGGTGAGAGGGATCTGGTAGTAGTGAACAGTGGGAGGAATGGTAGTGGTGAGAGGGATCTGGTAGTAGTGAACAGTGGGAGGAATGGTAGTGGTGAGGGATCTGGGATCTGGTAGTAGTGAACAGTGGGAGGAATGGTAGTGGTGAGAGGGATCTGGATGGAACAGGAATCGAGTGGGGAGGATGGAGAGATGGGAGGAAGGAGTGAGAGGGATGGTAGGAGGAAATGGTAGTGGGAGGGATCTGGAGTAGTGAACAGTGGGAGAAGATGAAGGGATCTGAGGGAGGGATGAAAGTGGTGATGGGGGTTAGTGAAAGTGGGAGAGATGGATGGAATGAACAGTGGGAGGGTAGTGGAAAGATGGGTAGGAACAGTGGGAGAATGAGAGATGGAGGGAATGAGGGAGGGAGTGAAAGATGGGGGAAAGTAAGGAGAGATGGAGTAGGAATGAGGGATGGGAGTGAAAGATGGAGGATCTGGTAGTAGGAAAGTAAGGAGAGATGGAGGGAATGAGGGAGGGAGTGAAAGATGGTGGGGGAAAGTAAGGAGAGATGGAGGGAATGAGGGAGGGAGTGAAAGATGGAGGGAAAGTAAGGAGAGATGGAGGGAATGAGGGAGGGAGAATGAAAGATGGATCTGGGAAAGTAAGTGGGAGAGATGGAGGGAATGAGGGAGGGAGTGAAAGATGGGGGAAAGTAAGGAGAGATGATGGAGGGAATGAGGGAGGGAGTGAAAGAGTAGTGGGGGAAAGTAAGGAGAGATGGAGGGAATGAGGGAGGGAGGGAAAGATGGGGGAAAGTAAGGAGAGATGGAGGGAATGAGGGAGGGAGTGAAAGATGGGGGGAAAGTAAGGAGAGATGGAGGGAATGAGGGAGGGAGTGAAAGATGGAGGGAAAGTAAGGAGAGATGGAGGGAATGAGGGATGGGGGGGAGTAAGGAGAAAGGGATGGGGGTAGTAGTAAGGAGAGATGGAGGGAATGAGGGAGGGAGTGAAAGATGGAGGGAAAGTAAGGAGAGATGGGGGAATGAGGGAGGGAGTGAAAGATGGGGGAAAGTAAGGAGAGATGGAGGGAATGAGGGAGGGAGTGAAAGATGGAGGGGAAAGTAAGGATAGATGGAGGGAATGAGGGAGGGAGTGAAAGATGGGGGGGAAAGTAAGGAGAGATGGAGGGAATGAGGGAGAGAGTGAAAGATGGAGGGGAAAGTAAGGAGAGATGGAGGGAATGAGGGAGGGAGTGAAAGATGGAGGGGAAAGTAAGGAGAGATGGAGGGAATGAGGGAGGGAGTGAAAGATGGAGGGGAAAGTAAGGAGAGATGGAGGGAATGAGGGAGGGAGTGAAAGATGGAGGGGAAAGTAAGGAGAGATGGAGGGAATGAGGGAGGGAGTGAAAGATGGGGGGAAAGTAAGGAGAGATGGAGGGAATGAGGGAGGGAGTGAAAGATGGGGGGAAAGTAAGGAGAGATGGAGGGAATGAGGGAGGGAGTGAAAGATGGGGGGAAAGTAAGGAGAGATGGAGGGAATGAGGGAGGGAGTGAAAGATGGGGGGAAAGTAAGGAGAGATGGAGGGAATGAGGGAGGGAGTGAAAGATGGAGGGAAAGTAAGGAGAGATGGAGGGAATGAGGGAGGGAGTGAAAGATGGGGGGGGAAAGTAAGGAGAGATGGAGGGAATGAGGGAGGGAGTGAAAGATGGGGGGAAAGTAAGGAGAGATGGAGGGAATGAGGGAGGGAGGGAAAGATGGGGGAAAGTAAGGAGAGATGGAGGGAATGAGGGAGGGAGTGAAAGATGGGGGGAAAGTAAGGAGAGATGGAGGGAATGAGGGAGGGAGTGAAAGATGGAGGGGAAAGTAAGGAGAGATGGAGGGAATGAGGGAGGGAGTGAAAGATGGGGGGAAAGTAAGGAGAGATGGGGGAATGAGGGAGGGAGTGAAAGATGGGGGAAAGTAAGGAGAGATGGAGGGAATGAGGGAGGGAGTGAAAGATGGGGGGAAAGTAAGGAGAGATGGAGGGAATGAGGGAGGGAGGGAAAGATGGGGGGTAGTAAGGAGAGATGGAGGGAATGAGGGAGGGAGTGAAAGATGGGGGAAGTAAGGAGAGATGGAGGGAATGAGGGAGGGAGGGAAAGATGGGGGAAAGTAAGGAGAGATGGAGGGAATGAGGGAGGGAGTGAAAGATGGAGGGGAAAGTAAGGAGAGATGGAGGGAATGAGGGAGGGAGTGAAAGATGGAGGGGAAAGTAAGGAGAGATGGGGGAATGAGGAGAGATGGGGGGGAGGGAGTGAAAGATGGGGGAAAGTAAGGAGAGATGGAGGGAATGAGGGAGGGAGTGAAAGATGGGGGAAAGTAAGGAGAGATGGAGGGAATGAGGGAGGGAGGGAAAGATGGGGGTAGTAAGGAGAGATGGAGGGAATGAGGGAGGGAGTGAAAGATGGGGGAAGTAAGGAGAGATGGAGGGAATGAGGGAGGGAGGGAAAGATGGGGGGTAGTAGTAAGGAGAGATTGAGGGAATGAGGGATGGAGGGAAAGATGGGGGTTAGTAAGGAGAGATTGAGGGAGGGAGTGAAAGATGGGGGAAAGTAAGGAGAGATGGAGGGAATGAGGGAGGGAGGGAAAGATGGGGGGTAGTAAGGAGAGATGGAGGGAATGAGGGAGGGAGTGAAAGAGGGGGGGGGTAGTAAGGAGAAATGGAGGGAATGAGGGAGGGAGTGAAAGATGGGGGGAAGTAAGGAGAGATGGAGGGAATGAGGGAGGGAGTGAAAGATGGGGGGTAGTAAGTAGTAAGGAGAAATGGAGGGAATGAGGGAGGGAGTGAAAGATGGGGGGGAAGTAAGGAGAGATGGAGGGAGGAAAAGATGGATTGAGAAAGGGAGAAGAGCTGGCCTGGCTAGCAGTAGAGGAGGAGGAGGATAAAGTGGTTGGTAAGGTAATAGCAGTGATGAATGGCCTGTGGCTCATCAGTGGAAGCGAGGTTGGTGTTTGAAGATTAGATTTTAATACAGCGCTTTGACTCTCTCACTCTCTCTCTCTCTCTCTCTCTCTCTCTCTCTCTCTCTCTCTCTCTCTCTCTCTCTCTCTCTTACTCTCTCTCTCACTCTCTCTCTCCCTCTCTCTCCTCTCTTCTTTGTCACTATCTCTTCCCTCTCTCTCTTTCTCTCTATGTCACTCTCTCTTTCTGCCTACCCTGCCCACTGCAAACTAATCACAGTGAAGAAATGGCAAATAAGGAATTATGTCATCGAATAACAACTGATTATCCCAGTTTGCCCTTGAAGAGGAGAGACACATCCCCTGCCATGTTGAGTTTGTACACATTAATGAGGGAGAGTGTATATTAAGGCCATAGGTGAATTGGGATGTGGGGGTTTGGAGTCTATAATTCGGCCTGTGAATGTAAGTTAGTTTGAATGATTGGATATACAGGGTAACAGAATATGCCCCTGAGTAACACAGCATGAGCCTGACGGGAAGATGTGTCCTTCTTTATTTGCTATTTTGAAAGTATGTCTGACATCAAAGCCTCGGCATCCCCAGCGGGTAGTATAACATATGTTTAACATGGTGTTGGGTTTTTGTGGGCAGAGAAGAAGCACCATGGCTGTTGAAGCGTCTTGTCTCCATACACGTCTGTCAGAAGGAACAACAGAAAGAAAGAAATCAGTTGTTTGACAGCTTTGATGTCGTCAACAGGTGATGACGATCTGTAGCATCTGAAGAACAGAGCTGGAGTTGAAGATGCTCTTTGCGTTTGTTTGGGTGTGTATGGAGTGGTTGTGTTTGTTTGTTTGTTTGTTTGTTTGTTTGTTTGTTTGTTTGTTTGTTTGTTTGGGTGTGTATGGAGTGGTTGTGTTTGTTTGTTTGGGTGTGTATGGAGTGGTTGTGTTTGTTTGTTTGGGTGTGTATGGAGTGGTTGTGTTTGTTTGTTTGGGTGTGTATGGAGTGGTTGTGTTTGTTTGTTTGTTTGGGTGTGTATGGAGTGGTTGTGTTTGTTTGTTTGGGTGTGTATGGAGTGGTTGTATTTGTTTGTTTGGGTGTGTATGGAGTGATTATGTTTGTTTGTTTGTTTGGGTGTGTATGGAGTGGTTGTGTTTGTTTGTTTGGGTGTGTATGGAGTGGTTGTATTTGTTTGTTTGGGTGTGTATGGAGTGATTATGTTTGTTTGTTTGTTTGGGTGTGTATGGAGTGGTTGTGTTTCTTTGTTTGGGTGTGTATGGAGTGGTTGTGTTTGTTTGTTTGGGTGTGTATGGAGTGGTTGTGTTGGTTTGTTTGTTTGTTTGTTTGTTTGTTTGGAGTGGTTGTGTTTCTTTGTTTGGGTGTGTATGGAGTGGTTGTATTTGTTTGTTTGGGTGTGTATGGAGTGGTTGTGTTTGTTTGTGTGTTTGGGTGTGTATGGAGTGGTTGTGTTTGTTTGTTTGGGTGTGTATGGAGTGATTATGTTTGTTTGTTTGTTTGTTTGGGTGTGTATGGAGTGGTTGTGTTTGTTTGTTTGGGTGTGTATGGAGTGGTTGTGTTTGTTTGTTTGTTTGTTTGTTTGTTTGTTTGTTTGTTTGTTTGTTTGTTTGTTTGGGTGTGTATGGAGTGGTTGTGTTTGTTTGTTTGGGTGTGTATGGAGTGGTTGTGTTTGTTTGTTTGGGTGTGTATGGAGTGGTTGTATTTGTTTGTTTGGGTGTGTATGGAGTGATTATGTTTGTTTGTTTGTTTGGGTGTGTATGGAGTGGTTGTGTTTGTTTGTTTGGGTGTGTATGGAGTGGTTGTATTTGTTTGTTTGGGTGTGTATGGAGTGATTATGTTTGTTTGTTTGTTTGGGTGTGTATGGAGTGGTTGTGTTTCTTTGTTTGGGTGTGTATGGAGTGGTTGTGTTTGTTTGTTTGGGTGTGTATGGAGTGGTTGTGTTTGTTTGTTTGTTTGTTTGTTTGGAGTGGTTGTGTTTGTTTGTTTGGGTGTGTATGGAGTGGTTGTATTTGTTTGTTTGGGTGTGTATGGAGTGGTTGTGTTTGTTTGTTTGTTTGGGTGTGTATGGAGTGGTTGTGTTTGTTTGTTTGGGTGTGTATGGAGTGATTATGTTTGTTTGTTTGTTTGGGTGTGTATGGAGTGGTTGTGTTTGTTTGTTTGGGTGTGTATGGAGTGGTTGTGTTTGTTTGTTTGTTTGGGTGTGTATGGAGTGGTTGTGTTTGTTTGTTTGTTTGTTTGTTTGTTTGTTTGGGTGTGTATGGAGTGGTTGTATTTGTTTGTTTGGGTGTGTATGGAGTGGTTGTATTTGTTTGTTTGGGTGTGTATGGAGTGGTTGTGTTTGTTTGTTTGTTTGTTTGTTTGTTTGTTTGTTTGGGTGTGTATGGAGTGGTTGTGTTTGTTTGTTTGGGTGTGTATGGAGTGGTTGTATTTGTTTGTTTGGGTGTATATGGAGTGGTTGTGTTTGTTTGTTTGGGTGTGTATGGAGTGGTTGTGTTTGTTTGTTTGTTTGTTTGTTTGTTTGTTTGTTTGTTTGTTTGGGTGTGTATGGAGTGGTTGTATTTGTTTGTTTGGGTGTGTATGGAGTGGTTGTGTGTGTTTGTTTGGGTGTGTATGGAGTGGTTGTATTTGTTTGTTTGGGTGTGTATGGAGTGGTTGTATTTGTTTGTTTGGGTGTGTATGGAGTGGTTGTGTTTGTTTGTTTGGGTGTGTATGGAGTGGTTGTGTTTGTTTGTTTGGGTGTGTATGGAGTGGTTGTGTTTGTTTGTTTGGGTGTGTATGGAGTGGTTGTATTTGTTTGTTTTGGTGTATATGGAGTGGTTGTGTTTGTTTGTTTGGGTGTGTATGGAGTGGTTGTGTTTGTTTGTTTGTTTGTTTGTTTGTTTGTTTGTTTGTTTGTTTGTTTGTTTGTTTGTTTGGGTGTGTATGGAGTGGTTGTATTTGTTTGTTTGGGTGTGTATGGAGTGGTTGTGTGTGTTTGTTTGGGTGTGTATGGAGTGGTTGTATTTGTTTGTTTGGGTGTGTATGGAGTGGTTGTATTTGTTTGTTTGGGTGTGTATGGAGTGGTTGTGTTTGTTTGTTTGGGTGTGTATGGAGTGGTTGTGTTTGTTTGTTTGGGTGTGTATGGAGTGGTTGTGTTTGTTTGTTTGGGTGTGTATGGAGTGGTTGTGTTTGTTTGTTTGGGTGTGTATGGAGTGGTTGTGTTTGTTTGTTTGGGTGTGTATGGAGTGGTTGTGTTTGTTTGTTTGGGTGTGTATGGAGTGGTTGTGTTTGTTTGTTTGGGTGTGTATGGAGTGGTTGTGTTTGTTTGTTTGGGTGTGTATGGAGTGGTTGTGTTTGTTTGTTTGGGTGTGTATGGAGTGGTTGTGTGTGTTTGTTTGGGTGTGTATGGAGTGGTTGTGTTTGTTTGTTTGGGTGTGTATGGAGTGGTTGTGTTTGTTTGGGTGTGTATGGAGTGGTTGTGTTTGTTTGTTTGGGTGTGTATGGAGTGGTTGTGTTTGTTTGTTTGGGTGTGTATGGAGTGGTTGTATTTGTTTGTTTGGGTGTGTATGGAGTGGTTGTGTTTGTTTGTTTGGGTGTGTATGGAGTGGTTGTATTTGTTTGTTTGGGTGTGTATGGAGTGGTTGTGTTTGTTTGTTTGGGTGTGTATGGAGTGGTTGTATTTGTTTGTTTGGGTGTGTATGGAGTGGTTGTGTTTGTTTGTTTGGGTGTGTATGGAGTGGTTGTGTTTGTTTGTTTGGGTGTGTATGGAGTGGTTGTGTTTGTTTGGGTGTGTATGGAGTGGTTGTGTTTGTTTGTTTGGGTGTGTATGGAGTGGTTGTGTTTGTTTGGGTGTGTATGGAGTGGTTGTGTTTGTTTGGGTGTGTATGGAGTGGTTGTGTTCGTTTGTTTGGGTGTGTATGGAGTGGTTGTGTTTGTTTGTTTGGGTGTGTATGGAGTGGTTGTATTTGTTTGTTTGGGTGTGTATGGAGTGGTTGTGTTTGTTTGTTTGGGTGTGTATGGAGTGGTTGTGTTTGTTTGTTTGTTTTGGTGTGTATGGAGTGGTTGTATTTGTTTGTTTGGGTGTGTATGGAGTGGTTGTGTTTGTTTGTTTGGGTGTGTATGGAGTGGTTGTATTTGTTTGTTTGGGTGTGTATGGAGTGGTTGTGTTTGTTTGTTTGGGTGTGTATGGAGTGGTTGTGTTTGTTTGTTTGTTTTGGTGTGTATGGAGTGGTTGTATTTGTTTGTTTGGGTGTGTATGGAGTGGTTGTGTTTGTTTGTTTGGGTGTGTATGGAGTGGTTGTGTTTGTTTGTGTGGGTGTGTATGGAGTGGTTGTGTTTGATAAAGAGTTGTACCCATGAGATGTATTATACCGGCCTCCCAAGCATTCATCCAGATTTGTAGATGTGAATTCCATTGGCAAAGTACTGTCGCCTAAACTTAGACAGAAGAGTGACTTGTATATATATTCATGTTACCTAAGGTTTTATTCTTACTATGATCCGTGAATGGATTGCACTTTGTGTTATCACCTACTATGGTACTACAGGCCTACCCATTAACTGGCATATTGCTGCCTTCATTCAGCTAAGGTTTCATTGAGATGCTTTCAACAAAATGCCTTGAAATAGGCCTATAGAGTGAGAGTATATGTTACAGGCATCCAGGTTGTTAGCCCTTGTTCTGTGTTAATGATCCAGGCCGTACAGTACTATAGGCAGCATGACACTCAGCCCCAACACTACCGTCTCTGCTCCCACCCAACCCCGGTGGCCAGCGGAGGGGACTAAAATAGTACTCTGTCTGTTGCCAAGGTTACAACATTGACAACATGACATGGCCATTCATTCTCAATACTGTATCTCCCTGGCCTTCTGTGAGAAAGTGGCTGCTAATCTTAGCCCTCAATCCCCCGCCTGTCAATTTGAGCAGGGAGGCAGGCAGTGAGCAGAGGTATGGGATAGGATGGGGGGAGTTGGGTCTGTCCCCTTGCCTTTCCTTGCACCCAATTCCACTCATCAACCGCCCCTCCCTCCCTTCCTCCCCTCCCTCGTAGTTGGTCCCTCAGCTCAGATAAAACACATCGGCCCCTGCTCCTGTTCTTGCCAGGCAGTGTGTAGTGTGATGGCTGAGGGCTGAGACGAGAGAGCTTTGGTTTCTATGCAGCCCCATGTGTCACTTTTCCATTTGCAGGTGTGCTTGGGTTTGAGGAAGAAGAGAGGGTTGAATGGCAACCGGATGGGAGTCACAATAAAACTGTAATTGAAAGATATGTTATCGTGAGTGACTGACTCCTCTCAGGGATTCAAACTGCATGGTGGAAGAAGGGGTATCTCAGAGACACTCCTGCTAAAAAAAAGGAGAAGAACAAGAAAGGGAACCTCTTTCAATTAAAAAATAGTGCTCAAAGGGGCGACCAAAAGTTGAAACTGGAGGCATGTTTGGCATGAATAAGTTGCCCCTCTCCTTTGTGCGGTGACATTGACAAATACAGCTCTGTGCTTTAAAAGGAGACTTATCTTTGAGGGGTAATGAATTCAAAGTCATGGAGATGAACGTGCTCTTTGAGGTTCAGAGTGCTTTAACTGAACTCCCATTATCTCCCCCCAACAAACACAGGGGATGGACCTGTCACATGGTGCCACAGACTCAACCTAATTGGATGAAAGGAGTAGGCAGCTGCTTCTCTCCCCCACAGATCTCCTCTGTTATTGGCTGTGTGGTACAAAGACAGAGTAGAACCCCCTGCAATTGAAATTGTGATGCAAATACACTGTTGCCTGATGGCTGGTCAGCCCACCGTGCTCTCAGTATTGCACAGTCACGTAGTGCAGCAATTTTTCTATAATAGTCTACTGCCTATTCTATGATACAGCTGCAGTGATCTGGTCTATTGTCACATATTTTCCTAAAGGAAAGCTAGTACAGTAAGGGTGCTGTCCTGCTGCTGCTCATCAGTCAACACTAGCCCTGGTGCCACAGCCTCCTGCAGGCTACCGGACACATGGCTATTTAACAGGTCTCTTTGTGCAGAACCTTTGTATTTTTATGACAGACGCCGTTTTCAAGATGTGCACAAACCCATTTCTGCTCAATTGCTCCCAGCGGCGGTCCCAAATAGATTTAGCAATGATACTGTGAGAGGGGAGATGGGGAGCAGAAGGGAGGGGGAGAGAGAGTTAGGAAAAGGGTAGGGGAGCAGAAGGGAGGGGGAGAGAGAGTTAGGAAAAGGGTAGGGGAGCAGAAGGGAGGGGGAGAGAGAGTTAGGAAAAGGGTAGGGGAGCAGAAGGGAGGGGGAGAGAGAGTTAGGAAAAGGGTAGGGAGCAGAAGGGAGGGGGAGAGAGAGTTAGGAAAAGGGTAGGGGAGCAGAAGGGAGGGGAGAGAGTGTTAGGAAAAGGGTAGGGGAGCAGAAGGGAGGGGGAGAGAGAGTTAGGAAAAGGGTAGGGGAGCAGAAGGGAGGGGGAGAGAGAGTTAGGAAAAGGGTAGGGGAGCAGAAGGGAGGGGGAGAGAGAGTTAGGAAAAGGGTAGGGGAGCAGAAGGGAGGGATAGAAACGATGCTACAAAAATAGTCTCAAAATGAGTCAGAGCAGGATTTGGGGAAATTCGGTTAAGAAAAGCTTTGAATTTATTTGAATCACTGAGACTTGATCTGCCATCAGCCTATTTTTATTAGCTGCTTGACAGTGCAGTTAGTGTAAGGATTACAACCACAGCGGCTATTTTATTCAGAGCTTGTTCTACAGAGCCCAGGTTTTCCATTCCTATATTCCCATCACGTCCCACCCTCCGCGTCCTCCTCCTCTCACCCACAGACTTTATTGCCTCTGCCTCTCCAAGTTCTTTTTTTTTTAACGGCAATTTTAATGTCACTGGTCACAAATTAGGAAACAAACACTGTAGTAATTAGAAATGCTTATCTTGCTGCTTTCCTCCTCCTTATTTCTAACGAGTGATTCCTCATGCTAATGTCTTGAGAGAAAGGAGCAGATATTCAAACCCCCCCCCCCCCCCCCAAAAGAAATGATGGGCATTATTCAAGCTCATGCTTTGACGTTGTTCCAACTCTTAATTGAGAATAAATGTATTGTATACTCTTGAGTGGTGTAGATCACATTCAGCCTCCGCCCCCTGTGCACTAGTTTGTGTTATCTTTTGCTAATTTATGCCACACTTAATTTGGCCTTAATTGTAAATGCCCAGGGTTAGACATGAGAGTAGCATTTCCAATGTGCCTGTGCAGTCGTACACGGTCTCCCAGGCTTAGATGATGATAGTAGTGAATTACCTTAAGTCTCCATAGAGCTGCCATTCTCTTGATCAGTGTGAGACCCCATTGGCAATCTCATTGCCTCGTTTTCTCTTCTGTTGTTGACAGAAGACGCTTTGCGCGTCAATTTCGCGTTTAAGCATCCCTCATTACTGGCAGACATGAAGAACACATGGTGTGGATTTGTCATCATTAAACCAGAGCTTGGCTCTGCATCTGAGGAAAATGCAATAAAGACCGCTGGTTTATTTAGGATCAACTCCCAAGCTCCTGGGTGCTTGGAGAGGGGAACCTCCACCAACACTCTAAATTTAGTTGCCAGAACATATGAGGAGATAAAGTGACTCTATTACATTTGTTGACTCCTAAGATCCTCTCTCCTGCTGACTGTGTATTGCATTTCTTCGCTTCTCCATCCCTGGTAGCCTTTTCTCTCCGGCTGGCTGGATCGAATCAGACAGGGCCCAGATCCTCACTACTGCATGAGCTGAACACTATTGAATTGCTTGGCTTGTAGATCCACACTTCTAACTTCTTTAGGCTATTGAATTTACCATCCTGGCCTAGATCAATAATACTAAGTTTTGCAGACGGTATTGAACTCAATCTAGCTTCACACATCTACTACTTGGCTGGTTGCTTGGTTTTTTCCAGATTGCTTTTGAATCAGCGGGTTGTCACGCATAAATGAACGTATTCTGGGTCGTTGTTGCTCAAAATGAGGAGCATAAAAAGCGATTTGAATAGTGCCGACTGGGCCTTATAATAAAACAGGGAGCTTTCGCTTGGCTTGCATAGACAGATACAGATTCAATAGGAATCTGTTCCAGGCAAGGTGAAGAGATAATAGCATCAACCTCTCTCTCAAAAGGTCTATTGCACTGAAAATGTACGCAAACCTGTAAAAAACAAATATGTTTGTATACAATAAGTTATGATTAATTGATTTTCATTCTGTATAGTCCTAAATGGATTGATATAAAATATTGTCTGAAGATTGTCCTGTGTATATCTAGTGGCCTCCTGCTAGTCTAGTCTACAGCTGGGAGTCAGGGCAGCAGCAGAATAGAATAGCTGAACATTACGTTGCTGTGGCAGGGAGAGCATTGTGATTCACCATGGGCCTCCTGGGTAATGAAAGGTGTAATAAATAAATCCATCAGTGCTGTGTGCTGCTCTCTCTCTCTCTCTCTCTCTCTCTCTCTCTCTCTCTCTCTCTCTCTCTCTCTCTCATATATATGTATATATACAGAGAGAGAGAGAGACCGGGAGAGAGAGAGTCCGGACTCTCTGTGTAACATATCAATTGTCCATTAATGTTACATATTTGTACAAATTTGAGTTATAAGTATGTCCCTCAACAAATTGGAGAATTAATTAACCCTATATACACATCAAAGCAATTCTTACCATAATTGCAATGCAGACAAGTACAATATGTGTTGTTCAGAACTATTTCTGTAAATCCTTGGGTGTTTTGCATAAATGGAGTGGATTTCACTCTTCATATTAACACAATCCAGAAATGATATTACCTCACACCCATATTTAATGGTCTATCTTACCAGGAGAGCACATAGGACACCGCTGTACTCTGCTCGACCGCATGTATCATGGAGTTTGAAGCACTTCAAAAGTAATACTGTAAATATCTCCAGAAAGGGACAGAATGTGAGTTAATATGTTAATAATTGACAGCTACAACATGATTGTTTTCAAGAACATTTTATGGATTTCTTCCACTACTACCAGATTGAAAATGTGGGAAAATGATTAGGTTTACCAATGTTAACTGCCTCATTATTAAGTGATCTTTATAATCCTATCAATGATCAACAATGGAGTGGGTGAACATTGTGGGTGAACATTGTGGGTGAACATTGTTCCAAGAGATTTTTAGTTTTTTAAAAGTTTTTTTTCTCCCCAATTTCGTGGTATCCAATTGTTGTTTTTAGTAGCTACTATCTTGTCTCAGCTACTATCATGTCTCATCGCTACAACTCCCGTACGGGCTCGAGAGAGACGAGGGTTGAAAGTCATGCGTCCTCCAATACACAACCCAACCAGCCGCACTGCTTCTTAACACAGCGCGCATCCAACCCGGAAGCCAGCCGCACCAATGTGTTGGAGGAAACACCGTGCACCTGGCAACCTTGGTTAGCACGCACTGCGCCCGGCCCGCCACAGGAGTCGCTGGTGCACGATGAGACAAGGATATCCCTACCGGCCAAGCCCTCCCTAACCCGGACGACACTAGGCCAATTGTGCGTCGCCCCACGGACCTCCCGGTCGCGGCCGGTTACGACAGAGCCTGGGCGCAAACTCAGAGTCTCTGGTGGCACAGCTGGCGCTGCAGTACAGCGCCCTTAACCACTGCGCCACCCAGGACGCCGTTCCAAGGGATTTTGATTAATCTAAATTAACTCCATCCCTATACAAAATAGATAGAGATACAAAATATACAGTACCAGTCAAAAGTTTGGACACACATTCTCATTCTTTTCTTTATTTTTACTATTTTCTACATTGTAGAATAAAACAATGACATAACACATATGGAATCATGTAGTAACCAAAAAAGTGTTTAAAAAATGCAAATATATTTTAAATTTGAGATTCTTCAAAGTAGCCACCCTTTGCCTTGATGACAGTTTTGCACACCCTTGGCATTCTCTCAACCAGCTTAATGAGGTAGTCATCTAGAATGCATTTCAATTAACAGGTGTGCCTTGTTAAAAGTTCATTTGTGGAATTTAATTCCTTCTTAATGCGTTTGAGCTAATCCGTTGTCACAACACAAGGTAGGGCTGTTATATAGAAGATAGCCCTATGTGTTAAAAGACCATGTCCATATTATGGCAAGAACAGCTCAAATAAGCAAAGAGAAATGACAGTCCATCATTACTTTAAAACCCCTACAGGATCGGTGGGTCCCCTCAGGACAGTTGAGCTAATGTAGGCTAATGCGATTAGCATGAGGTTGTAAGTAACAAGAACATTTCCCAGGGCATAGACATATCTGATATTGGCAGAAAGCTTCAATTCTTGTTAATCTAACTGCACTGTCCATTTTCCAGTAACTATTACAGTGAAAGAATACCGTGCTATATTTGAGGAGAGGCACAGTTATGAACTTGAAAAGTTCATAATAATCCAATTTGGCACATTTGGGCAGTCTTGATACACAATTTTGAACAGAAATGCATCAGTCTAAAACTTTTCACATACACTGCTGCCATCTAATGGCCAAAATCTAAATTGCACCTGGGCTGGAATAATACATTATGGCCTTTCTCTTGCATTTCAAAGATGATGGTACAATGTTTTTTAATGCATGTTTTTTTCTTTGTATTATATTTGACCAATTCTGATATGTTATATTCTCATACATTCATTTCACAGTTCCACAAACTGTTTCCTTTCAAATGGTATCAAACATATCCTTGCTTCAGGTCCTGAGCTATAGCCAGTTAGATTTGGGTATGTCATTTTAGGCGAAAATTTAAATAAAAAAAGGGTCAGTCAATCCGGAAAGAACTGAATGTTTCTTCAAGTACAGTCTCACGAGGACCGCCACAGGAAAGGAAGACCCAGAGTTACCTCTGCTGCAAAGGATAAGCTCATTAGAGTTACCTGTACCTCAGATTGCAGCCCAAATAAATGCTTCACAGAGTTCAAATAACAGACACATCTCAACATCAACTGCTCAGAGGAGACTGCGTTAATCAGGCCTTCATTGTCAAATTGCTGCAAAGAAACCAGTACTAAAGGACACCAATAAGAAGAAGAGACTTGCTTGGGCCAAGAAACGCAAGCAAAGGACATTAGTGGAAATCTGTACTTTAGTCTGCTGAGTCCAAATTTAAGATTTTTGGTTCCAACCGCCATGTCTTTGTGAAGTGCAGAGTAGGTGACAGATGACCTCCACGTGTGGTTCCCACCGTGAATCAAGGAGGAGATGGTGTGACGGTTTGAGGGTGCTTTGCTGGTGACACTATTGGTGTTTATTTAGAATTCAAGGCACACCAGCATCTCTACCACAGCATGCGGCAGCGATACGCCATCTAATCTGGTTTGCACTTAGTCCCACTAACATTTGTTTTTCAACAGGACAGTAACCCAAAACACACCTCCAGGCTGTGAACGGGCTATTTGTCCAAGAAGGAGGGTGATGGAGTGCTGCATCAGATGACCTGTCCTTCACAATCACCCCACCTCAACCCAATTGAGACGGTTTGGGATGAGTTGGACTGCAGAGTGAAGGAAAAGCAGCCAACAAGTGCTCAGCATATCTGGGAACTCCTTCAAGACTGTTGGAAAAGCATTCCAGGTGAAGCTGGTTGTGATAATCCCAAAAGCTGTCATGAAGGCAAAGGGTGGCTACTTTGAAGACTCTAAAGTTGTTTTACACTTTTTGGTTACTACTTGATTCCATATGTGTTATTTCATTGTTTTGTTATTTTCATTATTCTACTATGTATAAAATAGTAAAACATAAAGAAAAACCCTTGAATGAGTAAGTGTGTCCAAACTTTTGACTGGTTCAGTAAATAAATTGTCAAAGACTCCAGCCAACCAAGTCACGGACTGTTCTCTCTACTACTGCACGGCAAGAGGTACCGATGCACCAGGTTTGGAACCAACAGAACCTTGAACAGCTTTTACCCCCAAGCCATAAGACTACTAAATAGTTAATCAAATAGCTACCTGGACTATGTGCCCTCTTTGCACTCTTTTGTCTCATGACATACGCTGCTGCTACTGTTTATTACATATCCTGTTGCCTAGTCACTTTACCCCTACCTTAATGTATATGTACATATCTTCCTCAATTACCTTGTACCCCTCTACTGGTTATCGTTACTAATTACAGTATGTATTTATTATTTTTTCTATATTTGTCTCTCTGCATTGTTGGGAATGGCCCATAAGTAAGCATTTCACTTTTTGTCTACAGCTGTTGTTTACATAGCAAATAACATTTGATTTGACAATTTGATGTATGCACTATATAATTTTGTCTGTAACGGTGTGCTGCTCTCTCTCTCTCTCTCTCTCTCTCTCTCTCTCTCTCTCTCTCTCTCTCTCTCTCTCTCTCTCTCTCTCTCTCTCTCTCTTCTCTCTCTCTCTCTTCTCTCTCTCTCATTCTTCTCTCTCTTTCTTTCTCTCTCTCTCATTCTCTCTCTCTCTCTTTCTGTCTCTCCGATCCTCTCACTCTTCTTTCTCTCTTTCTCCTCTCCTCTCCTCTCCTCTCCTCTCCTCTCCTCTCCTCTCCTCTCCTCTCCTCTCCTCTCCTCTCCTCTCCTCTCCTCTCTCCTCTCCTCTCCTCTCCTCTCTCTCTCTCTGCTCTGTGTGTATTTGGGATGCAGTGGGGCGGGGCGTGCCCAGTTTCGGGGCACACAGAGAGAGGGAGGGGATGGGTACGGGAGAGGATGCTATGGCTGTCAGGCCTGATGAATGGCTGGCACACCGGGCCCTGACAGAAACTAATGTGACGGCCCCCATCCTGCCGAACGGGGGCGGTACCAAGCCACTGAGGGGACCATCATGTGACGCTGACCGCCTCCCCAGCACAGTAGCATTCTCCGCTGGCAGAGCCCAAGGCGAGGGAGGGACCGGAGCAAAGGAGGGGAGAAAGGGAAAGGAAGAGGAGGAGGAGGAGGAGGAGGAGGAGGAGGAAAAAGAGAGAGGAAGATCAGACTAGCATGACAGCCCACTGAAGTATTTTCCCTCTAAAGTTAAGACTACCTCTCTCTTTCTTTCTCCTCACCAAACACAGGCAGCTGGTATAGACACCTCAAAGCCAAGAGAAGTGCCTACCGTTGGGGCAAAATACTGTAGGTTTTGCCTTGCATGGACATGTTAGATGACGTGAGCACAAATTGTCCTGAATCCACTACCAAATGTCTAGAAACTAGTAAAGCCCAACAAAGCAGATTAAGGAGACAACACAAATAAAAAATGTATACATCTAGAAATGTTGAAAAACAATGTGTAACTGGTGATAAATGGGTGTAGTGCTATAGCCCTAAAGCTGTTGTCTTCAGCATTATTAGAGATGAAATACTACAGATCAATAGCAATATTGTTTCATTATACTGAAGTGTCCTTCAGGAAACTGGCAAGACCATCGAGTGTGATTCTGGCTTAGTTGACTTTCTAAATCAACTAGCTACTATTGCTAGCTGATTCTACTCAATAGAATCCCGAAACAGCAGACTTGGATGGTTTGTGCACGCGCTACATCGTGGTCGCTTGGGGGAACATGTATCACCATGGACTAGTGTAGTGAATGTTGTAGTGTTGCTTGCAGTGCTCCTAAACTGATCCTCATCCTCCCTGACCTCAATTCTCCCAAACTCATTCCTTCAGAGTAATCTTTTCTTTGGGCCGGGGCGAAGGGAGTAGATGTGTTAACTACCTGAGCAGCACTGTCAGAGAGAAAGAAGCAGGGAGCAGTGAGTCAATGGGAAGCCCAGATGATTAAGAGGCTTTGACTGCTAACAGAAAAGAGGGTATCGGTTTCTATTGCCCTCTCTCATTTTCATGGCTGGTGGACAGGGCCTTTGTTTCAGACTGAACAGAGCTGGACAGAGCTGAGACCCAGCTGTTAATAGACTATTGAGTGGTATTGATCCTTATCTCGCGTGACACATAAGATACAATGGGTCATAGATCTACGTCTTTCTATTCACTTGACCACAATATCGCATATCATTCTGAGAAGCTGAAGATTGTTCAGAGGCAGCGAGCAGTCTCGCCTCTCGTCCTCCAGAGTGTTCGCTAGAGGTCTTACTTTGATTAAATGCTGTCGCTGTAATTTTGGGGAACTTTTGTCATAAACACAAAAGCTTGTTGTTGGTCAAACGGTCGACAATGGTTGGCTTTGGTCAAGAGTCAAGACTTTAATGATCTCTGTCTGTGATACAGAGAATATAAAATAGAAACGGCCAAATGTGGTGGTTGAGAGGCTCAAAGAACTCTTTCTCTTTCAACTTCAAGGTGAAAATAACTAAACATCCTCCCTGCTTCTACAATTACACATGAATTAGAAGGATAATGAAGAGGCAAGGCTTGTTATATCAATAACCTCTTTAATGGTCAATTGCGGCACGCTGTCTGCTGTGTGCTGTCTGCTGTGTGCTGGGTTTAGTCTAATGGATTAGGGCGGGGGCTGTTTAGAAGAGGCTTACTCGTCTCTCCAAACGAGAACACCAAAGTCAAATAACCAAATTAAAACCTAAATAATAAATGAGAGATGCTGGGATGAGAAAGGTGAGGAGGAGGCAGTGGCCATTTTTTCAGTTGGAAAAAAAACAATCAGAGCCTCACTGTGTAATTGTTAGAGAATTTGAGACGAGGAGATGTGGCTCCCACTGTGAGGTTCACCTTCACTAGAGAAAGAAAGACACTAATTTATCAATTCCAGTGGAAGACTACAAAATTTACAAAACATTATCTTCCCTTCACCGATTCTAATTTTGTGCACTGCCAACATCCTCTTGTCTAGAAACAGTGTCTGTGGTCCTTCAGCCTTCTGCAATACAGGAAGCAGTATCATAGTATTCTCGTACTGATTTGATTTCTGCACCCGCTGCTGGAATGCGAGGGGGAGTTTATTTTGGTTCTGCGTTTAGTTCTGAATGCTATTGAATGCTAACGAGACTAGGGGCGCGTGGCGCCCTGAAGGAACGGTCCACAGGGCATCTGACTATCTGCACATCAAAGAGGAGAAGTCTCTGAAGCTACTGTCTGAAAGAGGATGTTCTACACAGCCCAGCCCCTTCCCAGAAGGCCTAGCAGACATTGGCCCAGGGGGCTGCTAGGAGCACAGCACATGGCCCAATCATGAGTGTTCTCACTCTCTCCCTACCCCTGTCACCCACTCTAGACTTCAGAGCTACATAGCACAGGGCTCAAACACACACTATCCCTCCAGGACCTGACTCTGTGTGTAGCGGATGGATATATGCTGGCTTTTGCTATAGGCTTGTACTCCCGAAGAGTTAAATAATACTATCATTTTGCTCTATGAATTGCTATCAATGGTTTGAATGTTGTGTAAATGAACCCCTAGTCGAATGTGTTTTTGGCTGCTAGCATAAACGGCTCAAAAAGAGAACCAAGTATTCCCAGTAACACTCAAGGTAAAGGGTTTTAAGACTGGTCCTCTAGATGTAGCCTATCATTGATATGAGTGGCTTGTAGGGTTGCACATTTTGGGGAATATTCAGAGGTTGTAACGGTTTTCTGTATGTGAAGGAGAGTCGGACCAAAATGCAGCGTGTAGATTGCGATCCATGATTTAATAAACAAACATAACACGAATCTAAATACAAACACTATAAAAAACAATAACCGTAACGAAAACCGAAACAGCCTATACTTGTGAACACTAACACATAGACAAGGACACTAAGGACAATCATCCACAAACCAACCAAAGAATATGGCTGCCTAAATATGGTTCCCAATCAGAGACAATGATAAACACCTGCCTCTGATTGAGAACCACTCCAGACAGCCATAGACTTTGCTAGATCACCCCACTAGCTACAATCCCAATACATACCAAAACGCCAAGACAAAACACACCACAATACAAAAACCCCATGCCACACCCTGGCCTGACCCAAACATGAAGATAAACACAAAATACTTCGACCAGGGCGTGACAGAACCCCCCCCCCCCTAAGGTGCGGACTCCCGAACGCACCTCAAAACAACAGGGAGGGTCCGGGTGGGCGTCTGTCCATGGTGGCGGCACCGGCGCGGGACGTGGACCCCACTCTGTCAATGTCCCCTCTCCTCGCGTCCCTAGATAGTCCACCCTCGCCGCCGACCATGGCCTAGTAGTCCTCACCCAGAACCCCACTTGACTGAGGAGCAGATCGGGACTGAAGGACAGCTCGGGACTGCGGCAGCTCGGGAGTGAGAGAAAGCTCGGGAGTGAGAGGAAGCTCGGGAGTGAGAGGAAGCTCGGGAGTGAGAGGAAGCTCGGGAGTGAGAGGAAGCTCGGGAGTGAGAGGAAGCTCGGGAGTGAGAGGAAGCTCAGGCAGGTAGATAGATCTACCAGATCCTGGCTGGCTGGTGGTCTCAGCAGATCCTGGCTGACAACGCAGATCCTGGCTGACTGGCAGTTCTGGCAGATCTGGAAGCGTCTGGTTGACTGGCAGATCTGGAAGAGTCTGGCTGACTGGCGGATCCTGGCAGACTGAAAGATCTGGCTGCTCCATGCTGACTGGCGGCTCTGGCTGCTCCACGCTGACTGGCGGCTCTGGCTGCTCCATGTAGGCTGACAGCTCTGGCGGCTTCGTGCAGACTGGCAGCTCCTTGCAGACTGGCAGCTCCTTACAGACTGGCAGCTCCTTGCAGACTGGCAGCTCCTTGCAGACTGGCAGCTCCTTGCAGACTGACAGCTCCTTGCAGACTGACA
The DNA here is from genome assembly GCF_021184085.1 of Oncorhynchus gorbuscha. NCBI lineage: Eukaryota > Metazoa > Chordata > Actinopteri > Salmoniformes > Salmonidae > Oncorhynchus > Oncorhynchus gorbuscha. The sequence goes on along the minus strand of NC_060175.1, from coordinate 81,237,911 downwards.
GCTCCTTGCAGACTGACAGCTCCTTGCAGACTGACAGCTCCTTGCAGACTGGCAGCTCCTTGCAGACTGGCAGCTCCTTGCAGACTGGCAGCTCCTTGCAGACTGGCAGCTCCTTGCAGACTGACAGCACTGGCTGCGCTGAACAGACAGGAGACTCCGGTAGCACAGGAGAGGAGAAAGGCTCTGGCTGCGCTGAACAGGCAGGAGACTCCGACAGCGCTGGAGAGGCGAGGCGCACTGTAGGCCTGATGCGTGGTGCTGGCACTGGTGGAACTTAACCGAGGACACGCACAGGAAGCCTGGTGCGGGGAGCTGCTACCGGAGTGCTGGGGTGTGGAGGTGGCACAGGATGGGCAAGACCGTGAAGGCGTACTGGAGATCTTGAGAGCAGTGCTGGCACAGGACGTGCATGGCTAGGGATGTGCACAAACCATGCAAAAAGCACCAACACAGCAACTCCCTCATTTCGCGCTCCTCCAATTTCCCCATTAACTCCTTCACAGTCTCTGCTTCGCTCACCTCCAACACAGGCTCTGGTCCCCTCCTTGGCTCCTCACGATAAACAGGGAGAGTTGGCTCAGGTCTGACTCCTGACTCTGCCACTCTCTCCCTGAGCCCCCCCCCCCACAATAATTTTTTGGGGCTGACTCTCAGGCTTCCTTGCCAACCATGTTCCCTCATATCACCGGCTCCTCTCTCCGGCTGACTCTGCTCTCCTCGCTGCCTCCACCTGTTCCACCTTTGGGCGGCTACACTCCCCTGGTTTAGCCCAGGGTCATCTCCCGTCGAGGATTTCCTCCCATGTCCAGAAATCCTTATTGCCTATCTCCTCTTTGGGCTGCTCCTGCCTGTTGACACGCTGCTTGGTCCGTTTGTGGTGGGTGATTCTGTAACGGTTTTCTGTATGTGAAGGAGAGTCGGACCAAAATGCAGCGTGTAGATTGCGATCCATGATTTAATAAACAAACTTAACACGAATCTAAATACAAACACTACAAAAAAAAACAATAAACGTAACGAAAACCAAAACAGCCTATACTTGTGAACACTAACACATAGACAAGGACACTAAGGACAATCACCCACAAACCAACCAAAGAATATGGCTGCCTAAATATGGTTCCCAATCAGAGACAACGATAAACACCTGCCTCTGATTGAGAACCACTCCAGACAGCCATAGACTTTGCTAGATCACCCCACTAGCTACAATCCCAATACATACCAAAACCCCAAGACAAAACACACCACAATACAAAAACCCCATGCCACACCCTGGCCTGACCCAAACATGAAGATAAACACAAAATACTTCGACCAGGGCGTGACAGAGGTGGAAACTTTCCGTAGAAATTAACGGGAATATATGGGAATTAACGGGAATGTATGGGAATTAACAGAAATATATGCAAATTATTATTAATACCATTTAAATGTAGATGTTTTTTGCATTGGATATATTTACCATATCATATGGGGACAGAAACAGAAACATTTTACCTCATAAGTAGACATCATCCTTCCAACAGAAATCTAAAAAACAATTTAGTTACGTATTTAAACTTTCATTAAATGAGTTGACTCTTCACATGGGGTGATTTCACTGAACAACAAAAGAAAGGGAACATTGAATGATCCCCAATGATCCATCGCATCTCCCAAAAACATTTTCAACATACATCTGTAAAATGATAGTCGAGAAAATAAAGCTTTGGTTGTGTTCCTCTCAGGCTTCCATGTCTTCTCCCTGGACCTCCTCAATGTCGGCGGCAGGTAGCCTAGTGGTTAGAGCGTTGGGCCAGTAACTGAAAGGTTGCTTTATTGAATCCCTGAGCTGACAAGGTAAAAATACAAGAACTGAACAAGGCAGTTAACCCACTATTCCTAGGCTGGCATTGTAAATAATAATTTGTTCTTAACTGACTTGCCTAGTTGAATAAAAATGTCCACCTCTTGAACATCAGACTCTGATGCCTCATCTTCACTGTCACTTTCCAATCTTGTTGAGGATGGCTTGTTGTCAGGCTCAAAAAGACTCAAATTTGCCCAGATGGCCACCAGTTATTCAAACCTTGTATTGGTCAGCCTGTTGAGTGCTTTTTTTATTTATCTGTTATTTTACCAGGTAAGTTGACTGAGAACACATTCTCATTTGCAGCAACTTCCTGGAGAATAGTTACAGGGGAGAGGAGGGGGATGAATGAGCCAATTGTAAACTGGGGATTATTAGGTGACCGTGATGGTTTGAGGGCCAGATTGGGAATTTAGCCAGGACACAAAGGTTAACACCCCTACTCTTACAATTCGTGCCATGGGATCTTTAATGACCTCAGAGTCAGGACACCCGTTTAACATCCCATCCAAAAGACAGCACCGTGTCATGGGGCATTGGGACATTTTTTTAGACCAGAGGAAAATGTGCCTGCTACTGGCCCTCCAACACCACTTCCAGCAGCATCTGGTCTCCCATCCAGGAACTGACCAGGACAAACCCTGCTTAGCTTCAGAAGCAAGCCAGCAGTGGTATGCAGGGTGGTATTCTGCTGGCTTTGGGAGTTCTCAAACAAGGACCAGTTGCGCTCTGATTTGGATGATAATGGAGGGAACAGGGGAAAGAGCCTCAGATCCACAAAGTCCCTTCCACCAGGTGGCTGATGAGATATGTTGTTACCGCTGCCATATTGCATCTCCATCCCAAAGCCCTTGCTTGGAAGTGTACTTCGCCAGACTGCCAAGAACTTCCTAGGTGGTGAGACACGGTAGTGATGACACCATAGGCCTTGATGATTTCTGCACCAGACAGGATGCTCTTGCCAGCATACTTGAGGTCCAACATGTACGCTGTGGCGCGTATGGGCTTCAGGCAGAAGTCTTCACATTTTTGATGTATTTCAGAACTGCAGTTCTCTCTGCTTGGAGCAACAGTGAAGTGGGCAGGGCAGATTTCTTCTCTTACATCTGCAAGCAGAGTCTGAACATCAGACAGGATGGCATTGTCACCCTCAATCTGTGCAATGGCGATAGGTTTATAGGTTAGGTAGGCTATAGGTTTATAGGCTATAGGTTTCAGGAGTTTCAGGATGCTTACCACTCTCTCCCAAAATACATCATCCAGGAGGATCCTCTTGATGGGGCTGTCCATATCGGAAGACTGTGGTATGGCCATTTCTTGGAGAGACTCCTTCCCCTCCAGGAGACTGTCAAACATGATGACAACATCACTCCAGCAGGTGTTGCTGGGCAGCTTCAATGTGGTGCTCTTGTTCTTCTCACTTTGCTTGGTGAGGTAGATTGCTGCTATAGCCTGATGACCCTTCACATACCTAACCATTTCCTTGGCTCTCTTGTAGAGTGTATCCATTGTTTTCAGTGCCATGATATCCTTGAGGAGCAGAATCAATGCATGAGGGTAGGACTCCTGCACTTTAGACCAAGCAGCCTTCATGTTCGCGGCATTGTCTGTCACCAGTGCAAATACCTTCTGTGGTCCAAGGTCATTGATGACTGCCTTCATCTCATCTGCAATGTAGAGACTGGTGTGTCTGTTTCCCCTGTGTCTGTGCTCTTGTAGAATACTGGTTGAGGGGTGGAGATGATGTAGTTAATCTTTCCTTGCCCACAAACATTTAACCACCCATCAGAGATGATTTAATAATAATAATAATAATATATGCCATTTAGCAGACGCTTTTATCCAAAGCGACTTACAGTTAATTTCAATACAGTCTGCTTTCTCTATGATTTGCTTTACCTTCACTTGAACTCTGTTGAACTCTGCATCCAGCAAATGAGTAGATAAAGCATGTCTGGTTGAATGGGTGTATACTGGGTGAAAAACATTCCGAAATCTCTTCCAATACACATTGCATGTGAGCATCAGAGGTGAACCAGACTACCTTCCTCCATTGAGTAAAAAAAAAAACTCCGATTCCAAGAGGACCATGGAGCTGTTGCTATCAATAAGGTGTCTGATTCATCATTTTAACCTCGAATAGAAGTAGAGGGATTTTTGTCAGAGGTTGCATGTTGTGAGCGCTGAGGGAACTTTATGCACTTGGCCAGATGATTCTGCATCTTTGTTGCGTTCTTCACCTATGATGTGGCACAGTATTTGCAAATGTACACAGCTTTTCCTTCTACATTAGTTGCAGTGAAATGTCTCCACACATCAGATAGTGCCGGTGGCTTTTTCCTGTAAAGATTAGAAAACAATCAGTAAAAAAAACAAATAAAATTCCATGTCTAGATAAATAGTTAAGCAGTTCGATTAAACTCCTTTGTAAGATAAATGTTTTAAAATGAAACGTATGGAAACAGGTGAATTAACACTCCTCAGTTAACTGGCTCAAGCAAGCTAAAACCCACATGGTAGCAAAAACTGTCTAGCAGAAATGGTTGACAGTTAGAAATGATTTAAACACACTTTGCTGTAGGCTACTCTTTACTAGTTAACAAAAAATCATGTATGTCATATGCAATATATTCACCCCACCCAGTATTGTAATCAAAACTTACCAGAAAGCATGTAGTCCTTGGCTTAGACAGTGTAGTAGTGTGGGTTCAATAGCATCTCATTAGTGTGCAAGATCTTGAGAATCAGCTGTACATGTAATGGAAGAATGCACTGTGCATGCAGAGGGTTGCAATTCCATTGAATTGGGGATAGTTTAACCAAAATATGCCACAAGACCTAGAATTGCTTTATGTGTATCCCACAAAAACTGTTATAAACGAACTTTTTTTGATGAATTTAAGCAACATTCCCCAAATTCCCGGGCTTAACATCCCATGGAAAATTTCTGGAAAGTTCCAGAACCTTTGCAACTCTAATGGCTAGTGAATGGCAGGTATTTTGAGGTAGTAGTTTGTCTGTCCCTCCTGCTGTCCTCATATATAGTGTATGTGTCCCAAATGGCACCCTATTCCCTACATAGTGCACTACTTTTGACCAGAGCACTTTGTAAATCAAATCAAATCTTATTGTCCGTGTACATATATTTTGCTGATGTTAATGCAGGTGCAACGAAATGCTTATGTTTCTAGCTCCAACAGTGCAATAATACTTAACAAATAGGGTTACATTTGGGACACAGGAAGATACTTTCCTCTTCTAGAGCTGCTGGTGATGTGATGATTGGCAGGCGGCGGGTGGCGATCACAGAAGGGTATCTCATGTGAAATGTCCCGGGTGTTACTGTTCTACTGATGCTGAGTGGAGGATAGAGTTGCTCCATGACCTGGGCCTCTCCTCTCCTCCTCCCCCTGTGTGTCTATGGCCCATGTGAAGCCTTGACTCCAAATCACTAAATATTTATAGTAACTTAGGGACATCATTGCTTTCCTTTGGGCTTTGTTATATGAATTCAGAGACAGCCTACACGGACTACAATAGAGCAATTACATACTTGACATTGCAACAGCATTAGGGCTGTCTCCAACCCCCAAAAATCTTTCTCGTCCGAGAGTTGTGTGTTCTTTTTTTTCTTCATATACAGTTGAAGTAGGAAGTTTACATACACTTAGGTTGGAGTCATTAAAACTCGTTTTTCAAACACTCCACAAATTTCTTGTTAATTAACAAACTAGAGTTTGGAAAGTCGGTTAGGACATCTACTTTGTGCATGACACAAGTCATTTATCCAACAATTGTTTACAGACAGATTAATTCACCTATAATTCACTGTATCACCATTCCAGTGGGTCAGAAGTTTACATACACTGAGTTGACTGTGCATTTAAACAGCTTGGAACATTCCAGAAAATTATGTCATGGCTTTAGAAGCTTCTGATAGGCTAATTGACATCATTTAGAAAGCCGGACTACGGTTTGCAACTGCACATGGGGACAAATATAGTTTCTTCTGGAGTAATATCCTCTGGTCTGATGAAACACAAATAGAACTGTTTGGCCATAATGACCATCGTTATGTTTGGAGGAAAAAGGGGGAGGCTTGCAAGCTGAAGAACACCATCCCAACTGTGAAGCACGGGGGTGGCAGCTTCATGTTGTGGGTGGTGCTTTGCTGCAGGAGGGACTGGTGCACTTCACAAAATAGATGGCTTCATGAGGACGGAAAAGTATGTGGATATATTGAAGCAACATCTTAAGACATCAGTCAGGAAGTTAAAGCTTGGTCGCAAATGTGCCTTCCCCAAAAGACAATTAATCCCAATCATACTTCCAAATTTGTGGCAAAATGGCTTAAGGACAACAAAGTCAAGGTATTGGAGTGGCCATCACAAAGCCCTGACATCAATCCTATAGAAAATGTGTGGGCAGAACTGAAAAAGCGTGTGCGAGCAAGGAGGCCTACAAACCTGACTCAGTTACACCAGCTCTGTCAGGAGGAATGGGCCAAAATTCATCCAACTGATTTTGGGAAGCTTGTGGAAGGCTACCCAAAATGTTTGACCCAAGTTAAACAATTTAAAGGCAATGCTACCAAATACTAATGGAGTGTATGTAAACTTCCTAGCTAGCTAACATTAAGCTATAACTAGCAATGCAAATAGATCTGAGATACAAATAATATTACTACAAAGATGATACCTATAACGTTAGCTAGCGTTGTGAGCTCTGCAAACGATGTGTCCACTCTGACAATGAGAACGCTAAACAACTGTAGTAATAATATATTGAATTGCATTAACAGAAAATACCGTAACCAAACAAATCAGATATAAACGTATTTGTCACATGCTTGGTAAACAACAGGTGTGGACTAACAGTGAAATGCTTACTTACGGGTCCTTCCCATCAATACAGAGAGAAAGAAAATAGAGAAATAATAGAAAAGTAAAACATGTAATGATAAAAGTATTAATATATACACAATGAGTAACAATATCTTGGTTATATCCTCTTAAGGATTGGACCCTTTTTTTTCAATTTTCGCCTAAAATGACATACCCAAATCTAACTTCCTGTAGCTCAGGACATGAAGCAAGGATATTCATATTATTACTACTGCAAATCTTTGACAGTTTTTAGGGTCTTCCTCTGAAGGAGTTAATCACCGTGCCAATGTTGTAGTTCATCATCGTTTCCTCAGCTGCGTTGACGCCATTCGCTTTCACTACTTTACCGTCTCAGCAGCTCCCCCTGTCTGTTGGTTTAGTCAGAGTGGGTGCTGTCTGTCTCACAGGCTAGCTGTCTGTTTCTGTCTGGCTGGCTGTCTGTGGATGGACTGGACTGGATTAGTTAGGGAGAGAGTTGAGAGCCAAAGGAATTCCAGATGGAAGCATAGGCCTATTGGTGGAAAAGGCACATGCAAGGGGAAAGGCTAAACTAGCAGATGAGAGAGGAGAATCTATGGCCCTTGAAGGTGATTGGATTGGCCACTGTGACTGTGTTTTATAGATTGAGCTTTTCTCCATCATGCATTAGATGTGTCGTGCAAAACGGCCTAGTGTTTTTTGTCAGGTGTATGTTGGGCCTTTTGTGTATTTTTTTGTGTTGTGTGCAGGCCCTGTTGTGTGTGTCTGTGTCTGTGTCTGTTTGTGGATGTTGGCGTGTGTGCATTTGTGCATACACTGTACGTGTGAGTGCGTTTGGTGTTTGTGTGCAGGATGGATCTGGAGCTGGCGTTAAAGGTGAGTTTAAGCTTCACTCCTCCCCTGGGCTCTTATTCTTCCGACAGATACAAACAGGATCCTTGGACAGGAGGGGACCACTCCTCCCTCCTTTGCTCTGTTCTGCCCCCATGTCAGCCGCAGCCCCAGACCCAACCCTCTCTCTCAGGCAGAAACACTCGTAGGAAATTTTATCCATTTGAGTGTTCCTTTTGTGTTTCGGCACACAGAGCTATTAGCGGATTTTATTATTTTGTGAAAATAGGGTTCAGAGAAATGTCACACGGTCACACAGGTCCTACGTCAGTTGCTTTTCGTGCACAATTCTCAGTATTCAGATGTTGTCTGAGGCAATCATTCAGCTAAACACTTCTGTCTGTGTCCTGGTGGGGCTTTGTATCTAACATTAGTAGGCATACACAATGAGCTAGCTGTTAGCCTCCTCACCACAGTATCTCCAACACTGAATCAGTGCAGTGCTGTTTAATGAGGCTCAGAAAACCCTCTGTCCCCAGTTATCTACTATAATCAGGAGTTGGAACCGATTCAGGGAAAAGAACTGAAAACCGAGGAAACGGGTTCAGAACCAGGACCGAAAGTGATCTATACTGTTATTTTAGAATCATGGGAACCAGTTAATAATGTTCTTACCATAGGCTACTGTAGCCTACTGACATTACCATAGGCTACTGTATCCTACTGACATTACCATAGGATGCTGTAGCCTACTGACATGACCATAGGCTACTGTAGTCTACTGACATTACCATACGCTACTGTAGCCTATTGACATTACCATAGGCTACTGTAGTCTACTGACATGACCATACGCTACTGTATCCTACTGACATTACCATAGGATGCTGTAGTCTACTGACATTACCATAGGCTACTATAGCCTACTGACATTACCATAGGATATTGTAGTCTACTGACATTACCATAGGCTATTGTAGCCTACTGACATTACCATAGGCTACTGTATCCTACTGACATTACCATAGGCTACTGTAGCCTACTGACATTACCATAGGCTACTGTAGCCTACTGACATTACCATAGGCTACTGTATCCTACTGACATTACCATAGGATGCTGTAGCCTACTGACATGACCATAGGCTACTGTAGTCTACTGACATTACCATACGCTACTGTAGCCTATTGACATTACCATAGGCTACTGTAGTCTACTGACATGACCATACGCTACTGTATTCTACTGACATTACCATAGGATGCTGTAGTCTACTGACATTACCATAGGCTACTATAGCCTACTGACATTACCATAGGATGCTGTAGCCTACTGACATTACCATAGGATGCTGTAGCCTACTGACATTACCATAGGATGCTGTAGCCTACTGACATTACCATAGGATGCTGTAGCCTACTGACATTACCATAGGATGCTGTAGTCTACTGACATTACCATAGGATGCTGTAGCCTACTGACATTACCATATGATGCTGTAGCCTACTGACATTACCATAGGATGCTGTAGTCTACTGACATTACCATAGGATGCTGTAGCCTACTGACATTACCATAGGATGCTGTAGCCTACTGACATTACCATAGGATGCTGTAGTCTACTGACATTACCATAGGATGCTGTAGCCTACTGACATTACCATAGGATGCTGTAGCCTACTGACATTACTATAGGATGCTGTAGCCTACTGACATTACCATAGGATGCTGTAGCCTACTGACATTACCATAGGATGCTGTAGTCTATTGACATTACCATAGGATATTGTAGCCTACTTACATTACCATAGGCTACTGGAGCCTACTGACAATACCATAGGATTCTGTAGCCTACTGACATGACCATAGGATGCTGTAGCCTACTGAAATTACCATAGGCTACTGTAGCCTACTGACATTACCATAGGCTACTGTAGCCTACTGACATTACCATAGGATTCTGTAGCCTACTGAAATTACCATAGGCTACTGTAGCCTACTGACATTACCATAGGCTACTGTAGCCTTCTGACAATACCATAGGATGCTGTAGCCTACTGACATTACCATAGGATGCTGTAGTCTACTGACATGACCATAGGATGCTGTAGCATACTGACATCACCATAGGATGCTGTAGCCTTCTGACAATACCATAGGATGCTGTAGACTACTGACATTACCATAGGCTACTGTAGCCTACTGACATTACCATAGGATGCTGTAGTCTACTGACATTACCATAGGCTACTGTAGCCTACTGACATTACCATAGGATGCTGTAGTCTACTGACATTACCATAGGATGCTGTAGTCTACTGACATTACAAGTGTGATTCAGAAATGAAGGAGATTTTTAAATAGAGAACAATGTATATACTTTTTCAGTGCCAGTTAAGAATGCTATAGTTATCACGTTTCATATTAGATTTATTAACTGCAGAAAGGTAAGACGTGTTTTTTTTTCAATTCTGGTGCCGCTCTGACACACACAAGCTGGTTAGCTAGCTCTGGTCCAATGTTAAACTCTCACAAGTTCAAAGACATCCTTCATAGACTCTGTAGGTATAATTCTTTGGGCCTAATTCAGATCATGCCTGTCATAAGAAGATACACAGCGCTTCAAGCCTCCTCCACCCTCTCTCGTTCTCTCTACACCCGCAACATTTCAGTTGCATCTCACACCCTACACTTGTCTATCTAAATTCATGTAAACAACTATAGCTCTATATCAAGCTGCTCTATCCATACTAATTGGTGAAGTAATTGAATGTAGAGTTAAATGTAAAAATGTATATTTCAGAGGTTTAAAAAGGAACAGAAAGGAACTATATAAACCAATACTTTTTGGGGGTTCGAACCGGTTTAGAACTTTATTTTGCTGGTCGAACAGTGGAACAGAACAACAAAAATTGTGGTTCTGTATAGAATGAAACGAATGGAAAATAATGTTGGTTCCAAGCACTGACTATGATCAAATGCAAAAGTGTCTATTCACAATTTTTTCTACTTGAGACGTGGGAGACAGCATATGTGTGTAAAGCAGGGGTCCCACTGGCATAAAGAGAGATACCACTACCCCTATGGTGCTGTGAAGATAGCAGAGAGATACCACTACCCCTATGGTGCTGTGAAGATAGCAAAGAGATACCACTACCCCTATGGTGCTGTGAAGATAGCAGAGAGATACCACTACCCTTATGGTGCTGTGAAGATAGCAGAGAGATACCACTACCCCTATGGTGCTGTGAAGATAGCAGAGAGATACCACTACCCCTATGGTGCTGTGAAGATAGCAGCTCCATGTTGTCCCACTGTGGAGCAGCACACACCAGCGTTGTGTTATCTAAACTTGTGATGGAATGTGTGACTGACCTGTGTGTGTTCCTGCCTGGTTAGCTGACTGACCGTGTTCCTGCCTGGTTAGCTGACGGACTGTGTTCCTGCCTGGTTAGCTAACTGACCGTGTTCCTGCCTGATTAGCTGACTGACCGTGTTCCTGCCTGGTTAGCTGACTGACTGTGTTCCTGCCTGGTTAGCTGACTGACCGTGTTCCTGCCTGGTTAGCTGACGGACTGTGTTCCTGCCTGGTTAGCTGACTGACTGTGTTCCTCCCTGGTTAGCTGACTGACTGTGTTCCTGCCTGGTTAGCTGACTGACTGTGTTCCTGCCTGGTTAGCTGACGGACTGTGTTCCTGCCTGGTTAGCTGACTGACCGTGTTCCTGCCTGGTCAGCTGACGGACTGTGTTCCTGCCTGATTAGCTGACTGACTGTGTTCCTCCCTGGTTAGCTGACTGACTGTGTTCCTGCCTGGTTAGCTGACTGACTGTGTTCCTGCCTGGTTAGCTGACGGACTGTGTTCCTGCCTGGTTAGCTGACTGACTGTGTTCCTGCCTGGTTAGCTAACTGACTGTGTTCCTCCCTGGTTAGCTGACTGACTGTGTTCCTGCCTGGTTAGCTGACTGACCGTGTTCCTGCCTGGTTAGCTGACTGACCGTGTTCCTGCCTGGTTAGCTAACTGACCGTGTTCCTGCCTGGTTAGCTGACTGACCGTGTTCCTGCCTGGTTAGCTGACTGACCGTGTTCCTGCCTGGTTAGCTGACTGACCGTGTTCCTGCCTGGTTAGCTGACTGACTGTGTTCCTGCCTGGTTAGCTAACTGACTGTGTTCCTGCCTGGTTAGCTGACTGACCGTGTTCCTGCCTGGTTAGCTGACTGACCGTGTTCCTGCCTGGTTAGCTGACTGACTGTGTTCCTCCCTGGTTAGCTAACTGACTGTGTTCCTGCCTGGTTAGCTGACTGACTGTGTTTCTGCCTGGTTAGCTGACTGACTGTGTTCCTGCCTGGTTAGCTGACTGACTGTGTTCCTGCCTGATTAGCTGACGGACAGTGTTCCTGCCTGGTTAGCTAACTGACCGTGTTCCTGCCTGGTTAGCTGACGGACTGTGTTCCTCCCTGGTTAGCTGACTGACTGTGTTCCTCCCTGGTTAGCTGACTGACTGTGTTCCTGCCTGGTTAGCTGACTGACTGTGTTCCTGCCTGGTTAGCTGACTGACTGTGTTCCTGCCTGGTTAGCTAACTGACTGTGTTCCTCCCTGGTTAGCTGACTGACTGTGTTCCTGCCTGGTTAGCTGACTGACCGTGTTCCTGCCTGGTTAGCTAACTGACCGTGTTCCTGCCTGGTTAGCTGGCGGACTGTGTTCCTGCCTGGTTAGCTGACTGACTGTGTTCCTGCCTGGTTAGCTGACTGACTGTGTTCCTGCCTGATTAGCTGACTGACTGTGTTCCTGCCTGGTTAGCTGGCGGACTGTGTTCCTGCCTGGTTAGCTGACTGACTGTGTTCCTCCCTGGTTAGCTGGCGGACTGTGTTCCTGCCTGGTTAGCTGGCGGACTGTGTTCCTCCCTGGTTAGCTGGCGGACTGTGTTCCTGCCTGGTTAGCTGACTGACTGTGTTCCTCCCTGGTCAGCTGACTGACTGTGTTCCTGCCTGGTTAGCTGACTGACTGTGTTCCTGCCTGATTAGCTGACTGACTGTGTTCCTGCCTGGTTAGCTGACTGACTGTGTTCCTCCCTGGTTAGCTGGCGGACTGTGTTCCTGCCTGGTTAGCTGACTGACTGTGTTCCTCCCTGGTTAGCTGACTGACTGTGTTCCTCCCTGGTTAGCTGACTGACTGTGTTCCTGCCTGGTTAGCTGACTGACTGTGTTCCTGCCTGGTAAGCTGACTGACTGTGTTCCTGCCTGGTTAGCTGACTGACTGTGTTCCTCCCTGGTTAGCTGACTGACTGTGTTCCTGCCTGGTTAGCTGACTGACTGTGTTCCTCCCTGGTTAGCTAACTGACTGTGTTCCTCCCTGGTTAGCTGACCGACTGTGTTCCTCCCTGGTTAGCTGACTGACTGTGTTCCTCCCTGGTTAGCTGACTGACTGTGTTCCTCCCTGGTTAGCTGACTGACTGTGTTCCTGCCTGGTTAGCTGACGGACTGTGTTCCTGCCTGGTTAGCTGACTGACTGTGTTCCTGCCTGGTTAGCTGACTGACTGTGTTCCTGCCTGGTTAGCTGACTGACTGTGTTCCTGCCTGGTTAGCTGACTGACTGTGTTCCTGCCTGGTTAGCTGACTGACTGTGTTCCTGCCTGGTTAGCTGACTGACTGTGTTCCTGCCTGGTTAGCTGACTGACTGTGTTCCTGCCTGGTTAGCTGACTGACTGTGTTCCTGCCTGGTTAGCTAACTGACTGTGTTCCTCCCTGGTTAGCTGGCGGACTGTGTTCCTGCCTGGTTAGCTGACTCACTGTGCTGTGAGCGACAGAGTAACAGACACATGTCGTAGTGTGAGGTGTGATCAGAGCTCTGTGGAATGGAGACAGACAGACAGACAGGGATGGCAGGCCTTCAGCTGCTACAGCACGCCTGTCATCACGCGGTTAGACCAGGGATCGAGACAACACGCAGCACTGACTCCAGCTTTGGTTCCACGTCACATCCCACGAATGGCTGTAATTAATTGATGAATGAGGTCAAATGGGAAATATCCTGGCACGTCTCAATTCAAAACACCCCCCAACCTCACCCACCTCACCCCCAAGTTGTCTTTCTTAATACGCAGTGCACCAGCACGCTCCCCCTGGGCTCATCTGCATAAGACCTTGGGATGAATGTTAACGATGTTTAATTAGACAAGAGGTGGGATGGATGGATGCTTGGAGGGAGGGAGGGTGGGTGGAGGGAGGGAGGGTGGGTGGGTGGAGGGAGGGTGGATGGATGCTTGGAGGGAGGATGGAGGGAAGGTGGGTGGAGGGAGGGTGGATGGATGCTTGGAGGGAGGGAGGGTGGGTGGAGGGAGGGTGGATGGATGCTTGGAGGGAGGGTGGAGGGAGGGTGGGTGGGGCCTGGGTGGTGAGGCTCCCCGCTGGAGGGGAGAGAACAGTGAATAAACACACATGCAGGCAGGTACACATACAGACGCACACACACCCTGACTTCTGGCTCATGTATAGAAGGCTTCTCCAGTAGGTCTAAATGCCTGTCAAAGGGTCTAAAATCAACAAAGACATCTGACTCCATTTAGACTACATACCCAATTTTCACTGCCATACGTCATGAAGATAAAAAGCCAAGAGTCTCCATTGTTAATGTAATATGAATTAAAGGTTTATGAACGCTATATTAATGTTGGATATGATGTAGTGATTATCATCACGCTGTCATATCAAGTCTTATTAGCTAAACTTTTATTTCTCACTAGATTGGTGTTTGGTACATAAATTAATCATCAGAAACTCAAACATTCATATTTCACAAAGTAAAATTTATTTCCAACTTACTTACTATGTACAGATGTAGGATCATATTTTGATCACCCCGTTGCAGGAGAACTTTCACGCAATGCAGGGAATTGTATCAAATGCATTTAAAAAATGGGTCAACCCCTACAAAAATATCCATTAATTATAATCCACATAATAATTCATGGATAATGAATAATAATTCATAGATCTTGTTGCTGCAGGATTATTTTTCTGCTGTATCAAACTGGATCAAATGAAGATCCTACATCTGTAGTCTCAGACTGTTCAGAGGAATGTAATATTGCATTTTTACTTGGATATTGTGTAAAGTGAATGAGTAAAATTGCAAAGGCCCTAAATAATTTTACTTTAAATATTATTATTTTGTATTTGGATAGAACCTACAACTTGAACTATTTTAAATGTCCTCATAGATATAGTGAAAACATCCCATTTCTATTCAACTAAGCAGTGAGTGTTTTGTAAGTGGAGTGGCGATATAAGCAGGTTTCTGGTCTGTGAATCATGCCAGAGGTTACTGTAGGTTATGACGCTGGCATCTTGTCCTTATCACCACCCACACATAGACAGACGTGCCTCCTCCATATAAACATTTCCTCCTCATTGATCTGTGAATAATCGGTGCCGGTGCCTTGCCTCGGCAGGTAATCCAGTAAATGATCAGCGTGTCATCTTAATAGCACAGCGCTACATGGTGATAAGGAAATGCAGATGTTTCTGTACAGATGCTCCCGTTGGACATCATTATCTGGGGCTGCGTCTCTCTCGTCAGACTCTGTTTGGGTTCCGTCTCCTTGAGCAAGCAAGCAAACTCCTTTTCATTTCCTCTCCTCTTCCTCCTTCCCCTCCTCACCTCACTCTCTCCCCTGCCTCTCTCTCTCTTTCTCTCTCCCCTCTCCCCCCTCTCCTCTCCTCCTCGGGGTCGGGGCTTATCTTGTGGTCATGGACAGACAGTGACACCTGTGAAAGCTGTGGATTACCAGTGCTCTGCCTGGGGTTAGACATTAGTGCAGCGCCCCTGGCAGCCCATCCCAAACCCAGGCCCGGGCACTAGGCTCCACCAGTCTCCTCAGAGAAGGAATCAACACAGATTAAGATCAATGGGGCTTTTATGCTGCCATATAAGACGTTCAATGTAAATGTTATGTGCAAGTAGCTGAGGTAAAGACCCTTTGATGATGTTTGTTCTCTTTACATCTCCCTGAAACAATAAGTACATCAGCTCCTTTCTGTGTTTTGAAATGATGTGTTGAATCTCAACTTCTAATTCATTTGGAGGTTGTAGGACGGAGGGGCGGGTGTGTGTGTGGAGGGGGTGTGTCATTGTGTGGAGGGGTGTGTCAGTGTGTGGAGGGGGTGTGTCAGTGTGAGGAGGGGGTGTGTCAGTGTGAGGGGGGTGTCAGTGTGTGGGGGGGTGTCAGTGTGTAGAGGGGGTGTGTGTGTGGAGTGGGTGTGTCAGTGTGAGGGGGGTGTCAGTGTGTGGAGGGGTGTGTGTGTGGAGGGGGTGTGTCAGTGTGAGGGGGGGTGTCAGTGTGAGGGGGTGTCAGTGTGTGGAGGGGTGTGTGTGGAGGGGGTGTGTCAGTGTGAGGGGGGGTGTCAGTGTGTGGAGGGGGTGTGTCAGTGTGAGGGGGGTGTCCGTGTGTGGAGGGGGTGGGGTGTCAGTGTGAGGGGGGGTGTCAGTGTGTGGAGGGGGTGTGTGTGTGGAAGGGGTGTGTGTGTGGAGGGGTGTTTCAGTGTGAGGGGAGGTGTCAGTGTGTGGAGGGGGTGTGTGTGTGGAGGGGTGTGTGTGTGGAGGGGGTGTGTGTGTGGAGGGGGTGTGTCAGTGTGAGGGGGGGTGTCAGTGTGTGGAGGGGGTGTGTCAGTGTGAGGGGGGGTGTCCGTGTGTGGAGGGTGTGTGTGGAGGGGTGGGGTGTCAGTGTGAGGGGGGGTGTCAGTGTGTGGAGGGGGTGTGTGTGTGGAGGGGGTGTGTGTGTGGAGGGGTGTGTCAGTGTGAGGGGGTGTCAGTGTGTGGAGGGGTGTGTGTGGAGGGGGTGTGTCAGTGTGAGGGGGTGTCAGTGTGAGGGGGGGTGTCAGTGGGTGGAGGGGGTGTGTGTGTGGAGGGGGTGTGTCAGTGTGAGGGGGGTGTCAGTGTGTGGAGGGTGTGTGTGTGTGGAGGGTGTGTGTGTGTGGAGGGGTGTGTCAGTGTGAGGGGGTGTCAGTGTGTGGAGGGGTGTGTCAGTGTGAGGGGGTGTCAGTGTGAGGGGGGTGTCAGTGTGTGGAGGGGGTGTGTGTGTGGAGGGGGTGTGTCAGTGTGTGGAGGGGGTGTGTCAGTGTGAGGGGGAGTGTGTCAGTGTGTGGAGGGGGTGTGTCAGTGTGTGGAGGGGTGTGTCAGTGTGAGGAGGGGGTGTGTCAGTGTGTGGAGGGGGTGTGTCAGTGTGTGGAGGGGGTGTGTCAGTGTGTGGAGGGGGTGTGTCAGTGTGAGGGGGAGGGTCAGTGTGTGGAGGGGGTGTGTCAGTGTGTGGAGGGGGTGTGTCAGTGTGTGGGGGGTGTGTCAGTGTGAGGGGGTGTGTCAGTGTGAGGGGGTGTGTCAGTGTGTGGAGGGGGTGTGTCAGTGTGTGGAGGGGGTGTGTCAGTGTGTGGAGGGGGTGTGTCAGTGTGGGGGGGATGTCAGTGTGAGGGGGTGTGTCAGTGTGTGGAGGGGGTGTTTCAGTGTGAGGGGGGGGGTTATCACCCTGCTTTTCCCCGTTAGTGCTATTTGTCTCTGGGTGACCTTTGATTTCACACTGCATTGGTTTTCTCCCGTTATGGACAAGAAGTGGTTTTGCTGACAACAGAAGAAAATGTTATCTGTTAAATAAGTAATTCCCTAAATGCTCAGTGAGTTTAGCCGCCAGGGAAATATTGGGATTGCTGAAAAGGCAAGCCACAGAAATAGAGAGGAAAGAAGGTCCCTGCATAATACTCTGTTAACACCTTTATCCACTGCTGTTTAGACTGGCACATGGTCGCTGTGAACCTGAACAGAACACAGCGTGACAAAATGAAACCTACACTTGCCTTTGGCTGTGTTTAAGCTCAGTACTCAGCCCTGCACCTTGAGACTAATGCCCCATGTATATAGAGTTATTGAATGCTGGTCACCTCACATTTAGTTTCTATAATGTTGTTTACTCACTGTGTATGTACAATATATACTATATTCTAAACATCCTAATAGATCTACAGCTGTACATACCATTTTCTTTTTCAAATGATATACTGTCTATACAGAGACCGAAACAGACAGACGCAGAGACCGACAGACAGACAAAGGGACAGGCAGACAGACCGAAACAGACAGACGCAGAGACCGACAGACAGACAAAGGGACAGGCAGACAGACCGAAACAGACAGACGCAGAGACCGACAGACAGACAAAGGGACAGGCAGACAGACCGAAACAGACAGACGCAGAGACCGACAGACAGACAAAGGGACAGGCAGACAGACCGAAACAGACAGACGCAGAGACCGACAGACAGACAAAGGGACAGGCAGACAGACCGAAACAGACAGACGCAGAAACCGACAGACAGACGCAGAGACCGACAGAAAGACACAGACAGACAGACAGACAGACAGACAGACAGACAGACAGACAGACAGACAGACAGACAGACAGACAGACAGACAGACAGACAGACAGACAGACAGACAGACAGACAGACAGACAGACAGACAGACAGACAGACAGACAGAGATCGACATACAGAGACCTACAGACAAAGACAAACAGACAGAGTACAGACAAAAACAGAGAAGAGGAGGCCACTGGGAGGGTGGGAGCAGGTAGGAGAAGAGGAGGCCACTGGGAGGGTGGGAGCAGGTAGGAGAAGAGGAGGCCACTGGGAGGGTGGGAGCAGCTAGGAGAAGAAGAGGCCACTGGGAGGGTGGGAGCAGGTAGGAGAAGAGGAGGCCACTGGGAGGGTGGAAGCTGGTAGGAGAAGAGGAGGCCACTGGGAGGGTGGGAGCTGGTAGGAGAAGAGGAGACCACTGGGAGGGTGGGAGCAGGTAGGAGAAGAGGAGGCCACTGGGAGGGTGGGAGCTGGTAGGAGAAGAGGAGGCCACTGGGAGGGTGGGAGCTGGTAGGAGAAGAGGAGACCACTGGGAGGGTGGGAGCTGGTAGGAGAAGAGGAGACCACTGGGAAGGTGGGAGCAGGTAGAGTCTTGTGGCTGGAAGGGTGGGAGCTGGTAGGAGAAGATGAGGCCACTGGGAGGGTGGGAGCTGGTAGGAGAAGAGGAGGCCACTGGGAGGGTGGGAGCAGGTAGGAGAAGAGGAGACCACTGGGAGGGTGGGAGCTGGTAGGAGAAGAGGAGTCCACTGGGAGGGTGGAAGCTGGTAGGAGAAGAGGAGACCACTGGGAGGGTGGGAGCTGGTAGGAGAAGAGGAGACCACTGGGAGGGTGGGAGCTGGTAGGAGAAGAGGAGACCACTGGGAAGGTGGGAGCAGGTAGAGTCTGGTGGCTGGGAGGGTGGGAGCTGGTAGGGTCTGGTGGCTGGGAGGGTGGGAGCTGGTAGGGTCTGGTGGCTGGGAGGGTGGGAGTTGGTAGGGTCTGGTGGCTGGGAGGGTGGGAGCTGGTAGGGTCTGGTGGCTGGGAGGGTGGGAGCTGGTAGGGTCTGGTGGCTGGGAGGGTGGGAGCTGGTAGGGTCTGGTGGCTGGGAGGGTGGGAGCTGGTAGGGTCTGGTGGCTGGGAGGGTGGGAGCTGGTAGGGTCTGGTGGCTGGGGGGATTGATGTACTGTCACCTGGATGTGGGTTCTGCCTGAGTGCTGGAGCACCAGGTCTCCAGTAACAGTGACGCATGGCCATGAATTATATTACTCCTTGGCAGCTGCTCACGCCTAAATTCATCTCAGCAGTCATTTACTTATTTATTTAAATGTCACACCATTTGTCAAAAGTGTTTATTGCAATACAAAGAACAGAAACACAGCAGGATTAAAAACTAGGCTGATTTCAAATATTTGATTGAATAATTGTTGAGCAGAGCAGGTGACGTTATGACAGGTGTGAAGGTGTAACCCACAGCGTTCTGATTAAACTCTTTGTTTCAGCCCAAATGTCATCTTACAAAATGGCACCGGCTGCTTTGATACACAAGCCTGATTCTCTCTACCTATCCAAAGCCCCTTTATGGTGACTCAGTGAGTAACATTGAATAACACCTCTGTCTGGTCCTGTCTCAGCTTGGCCCAGCTCAGTGCATAGTATAGTAGATAGGTGTATAGTGACGTCCCAGGGTCTTTGTTCAGTCCTGACATGGGTATTGGGAGCCCTTTGTTCTGGGCGGAGAGGCCCATTCACGGCTCTGCCCAGGGAACAAATTTAATCTTGTTGACAATTAATAGCTTTGCGGCATGTTTAATTAAGAGCAAGTAGCCAGTGAAAGAGGAAGGGAGAGACAGAGGAATCTGCCAGAGATAAACAGAACAGAGAGAAGAGGAGAGAGGGATAGAGAGAGAGAGAGCCAGTCTGGCCTTACCTATAGGAGCAGGGCCATCGTCTGACTCATCGATCCACTGCCTGATGTCTGGACAGAGGATCCTTCACAAAGAGAAAGGCCTCCTTCTCCTTCTCTCTCTGAAAGGTCTCGAGTTTTAGAGGGGAGAGAGATCGGCGACAGATAACACACATTGTGAAGATTGGACTATGCTTATAGGCTCCACACAAAGCAGGGGGCTAGACGAGGAGGGAGCGAGGGAGATCCATAAAATCTTGTTATAGCTTGGGAAAAGCAGATGAAGTGCACTTTAGTGATAACATAACTCTCTGATGGGAAATGACCTTGATGTGGTGATGATGATGATTAAGGCTTTACTTAGTCATTCACACTAGGCTCATATGGTACTGTATATCCACGATACACTGACAGGACTGGTCCAGGGCCTTCTGGTCCTAGGCTCATATGGTACTGTATATCCACGATACACTGACAGGACTGGTCCAGGGCCTTCTGGTCCTAGGCTCATATGGTACTGTATATCCACGATACACTGACAGGACTGGTCCAGGGCCTTCTGGTCCTAGGCTCATATGGTACTGTATATCCACGATACACTGACAGGACTGGTCCAGGGCCTTTTGTTGAGATGGTAAATGCTGTCAAGAGGAGACTGGCTGGATTGGATTCTGGCTGGCTGTGATCTTTCTTCCTGGTATTGTGAACAGGAAAAGGCAGCGAGCCAGGAAAGAAGAGGAGAGACAGAGAGAGAGAGGAGAGGGGAGAGGACCCCCTGACAGCCTGTCTGATAACCCAACAATAGAATAGCAGCCATGGCCAGCCCGATGTGATGCGATGCGCTGGACAGATAGCACAACACACTCTTCAATTAAAGTGTGGCACACTGGCCCTCCTCCAGAAAGAACAATCACATCAGTCACTGTGATGGCAGCAGTAGAGAGCAGGCGTGTGTGTGTCTGTGGGAGAAATGTGTGTGTGTGTGTGCATTCATACGAGTGTGTATGTGTGTGTGAAGAGAAAATGTGTGATATGGACGAAGGGCGATCCCCTCATGGTGACGAGCCGGAAGAAGATAAATTCTCTTTGCTGGCCTGCTAATTGGTCTGAGCAGCCTCCCTGTGTTGAACTGCCGTCTCTGGTACTATTACCCTCAACTTCTCTTCATGCCTTCTGTTTCTCTCCCTCCCTCTCTGGAGCGTAGCAGGCTGCTCTCCAGCTGTATAGGGTGGTGGAAACACTTCATATCTTTTTCACTAGTCATTTCAAGAAGACATCTTCTGCCCTTTACCTCTGCCTCCCGTCTCTCCCTGTCTCCCTCCCTGTCTCCCTATCGGTCTCCTTATCGGTCTCCCTATTGTTCTCCCTATTGTTCTCCCTCCCTGTCTCCCTCTCTGTCTCCCTATCTGTCTCCCTATCTGTCTCCCTATCGGTCTCCCTCCCTGTCTCCCTATCGGTCTCCCTCCCTGTCTCCCTGTCTCCCTCCCTGTCTCCCTGTCTCCCTCCCTGTCTCCCTCCGTCTCCCTCCCTGTATCCCTCCCTGTCTCCCTATCGGTCTCCCTATCGGTCTCCCTGTCTCTCCCTGTTTCCCTCTCTGTCTCCCTCCCTGTCTCCCTATCTGTCTCCCGTCTCTCCCTGTCTCCCTCCCTGTCTCCCTCCCTGTCTCCCTATCTGTCTCCCGTCTCTCCCTGTCTCCCTCCCTGTCTCCCTCCCTGTCTCCCTATCGGTCTCCCTCCCTGTCTCCCTGTCTCCCTCCCTGTCTCCCTGTCTCCCTATCGGTCTCCCTCCCTGTCTCCCTGTCTCCCTGTCTGTCTCCCTGTCTCCCTCCCTGTCTCCCTCCCTGTCTCCCTCCCTGTCTCCCTATCGGTCTCCCTCCCTGTCTCCCTCCCTGTCTCCTTATCTGTCTCCCGTCTCTCCCTGTCTCCCTCCCTGTCTCCCTCCCTGTCTCCCTATCGGTCTCCCTCCCTGTCTCCCTATCGGTCTCCCTCCCTGTCTCCCTCCCTGTCTCCCTATCTGTCTCCCTATCTGTCTCCCCTCTCTCCCTGTCTCCCTCCCTGTCTCCCTCCCTATCTTTCTCCCGTCTCTCCCTGTCTCCCTATCGGTCTCCCTGTCGGTCTCTCTCCCTGTCTCCCTGTCTCCCTGTCTCCCTTCCTGTCCCCCTGTCTCTTCCTGTGTCCCGTCTCTCCCTGTCTCCCTCCCTGTCTCCCGTCTCTCCCTGTCTCCCTCCCTGTCTCCATCCCTGTCTCCCTATCGGTCTCCCTCCCTGTCTCCCTATATGTCTCCTGTCTCTCCCTGTCTCCCGTCTCTCCCTGTCTCCCGTCTCTCCCTGTCTCCCATCTCTCCCTGTCTCCCATCTCTCCCTGTCTCCCGTCTCTCCCTGTCTCCCATCTCTCCCTGTCTCCCGTCTCTCCCTGTCTCCCTCCCTGTCTCCCTATCTGTCTCCCGTCTCTCCCTGTCTCCCTCCCTGTCTCCCTCCCTGTCTCCTTATCGGTCTCCCTCCCTGTCTCCCGTCTCTCCCTGTCTCCCGTCTCTCCCTGTTTCCCGTCTCTCCCTGTCTCCCATCTCTCCCTGTCTCCCGTCTCTCCCTGTCTCCCATCTCTCCCTGTCTCCCGTCTCTCCCTGTCTCCCATCTCTCCCTGTCTCCCGTCTCTCCCTGTCTCCCATCTCTCCCTGTCTCCCGTCTCTCCCTGTCTCCCTCCCTGTCTCCCTATCGGTCTCCCTCCCTGTCTCCCTATATGTCTCTCCCTGTCTCCTGTCTCTCCCTGTCTCCCATCTCTCCCTGTCTCCCATCTCTCCCTGTCTCCCGTCTCTCCCTGTCTCCCTATCTGTCTCCCGTCTCTCCCTGTCTCCCGTCTCTCCCTGTCTCCCTCCCTGTCTCCCGTCTCTCCCTGTCTCCCTCCCTGTCTCCCTCCCTGTCTCCCTATCTGTCTCCCGTCTCTCCCTGTCTCCCTCCCTGTCTCCCTCCCTGTCTCCCTATCGGTCTCCCTCCCTGTCTCCCGTCTCTCCCTGTCTCCCGTCTCTCCCTGTCTCCCGTCTCTCCCTGTCTCCCGACTCCCTCCTTGTCTCCCTCCCTGTCTCCCGTCTCTCCCTGTCTCCCTCCCTGTCTCCCTGTCTCCCTATATGTCTCCCTCCCTGTCTCCCTATATGTCTCCCTCCTCTCCCTGTCTCCCGTCTCTCCCTGTCTCCCGTCTCTCCCTGTCTCCTGTCTCTCCCTGTCTCCCGTCTCTCCCTGTCTCCCTATCTGTCTCCCGTCTCTCCCTGTCTCCCATCTCTCCCTGTCTCCCTCCCTGTCTCCCGTCTCTCCCTGTCTCCCTATCTGTCTTCCGTCTCTCCCTGTCTCCCTCCCTGTCTCCCATCTCTCCCTGTCTCCCTCCCTGTCTCCCTATCTGTCTCCCGTCTCTCCCTGTCTCCCATCTCTCCCTGTCTCCCTCCCTGTCTCCCGTATCTCCCTGTCTCTCGTCTCTCCCTGTCTCCCGTCTCTCCCTGTCTCCCTCCCTGTCTCCCTATCGGTCTCCCTGTCTGTCTCCCTCCCTGTCTCCCTATCTCCCTCCCTGTCTCCCTGTCTCCCTCCCTGTCTCCCTCCCTGTCTCCCTATCTGTCTCCCTCCCTGTCTCCCTATCGGTCTCCCTATCGGTCTCCCTATCGGTCTCCCTCCCTGTCTCCCTCCCTGTCTCCCTGTCTCCCTATCGGTCTCCCTCCCTGTCTCCCTGTCTCCCTCCCTGTCTCCCTATCTGTCTGTATGTCTGTCTGTCTCCCTATCTGTCTCCCTATCTGTCTCCCTGTCTATCTGTATCTCTGTCTCCCTGTCTGTCTGTCTCCCTGTCTGTCTCCTGGTCTGTCTGTCTATCTGTCTGTCTGTCTGTCTGTCTGTCTGTCTGTCTGTCTGTCTGTCTGTCTGTCTGTCTGTCTGTCTGCCTCCCTGTCTGTCTGTCTGTCTGTCTGCCTCCCTGTCTGTCTGCCTCCCTGTCTGTTCCTTGTCTGTAGATTCGTAGCTCTGGTCCTTTAATACCAAGAACATCTCTTACTTCTGTGTATCATATCCTCCTCTGTGCTGAAGTAACACATTTCCCTTCAGTCTCTCTCTGACCACGTCTTTCTCCTTTCAGTATATTTGACTCTGTTGTGCTTTAAGAGAAACGTTATACAGTAGCCAATATCGTTAGTCTATATCCAGAACACAGTGGGACTTTATTTTTGAATGGCTGCTGTGCACATGCACACGCACACGCACACACACACACACACACACACACACACACACACACACACACACACACACACACACACACACACACACACACACACACACACACACACACACACACACACACACACACACGCACGCACGCACGCACGCACGCATGCACGCACACGCACACACACACGTACACTCTCACCATGTGACAGAAAGAACCCATGGCTGAGTGGTCAAAGGGAGGTGCAATTTCACAGTGAGCCCAGTAGGTGGTTCTGGGGTGCGTCTCGGATTGGAACTTAGAAGTTGGTTTCACGCTAGGGTGCTCTTGTCATTTGGCGGCGCTGAATAGTGGAATTCAGGGGATCATTCTGCCATTAATTGATTCTGGGGGGCTGAAATAAATAGGCTCTCAGACTTGCATGAGTCTCATCTCACCTCATTCTGTCATTTTTGGGGAGATTGGTAGACTCTCCGCTGGTCGTCTCCCACCACGGTGGCCTTGGAATGGAAGGCGGATGTCATGTGATTGATGTGGATAGTACGAGGGAAACCTTCTGGATTGCATTTGCATTGGCCCATCATTGTGTGCCTGACAGGTGGTCTTTGACCTTTATCTTGCCCTGGGAAATCATTACAGGGTTTAATGTAATGCCTATATAGCACTATATTTCATCTGTCAGGAGAGAACTTCAATCATGTTGTACAGTGCATCGTTAATCAGCTGGTAGATATCCTAGTGAAAACATTACAAAGGCACTGTTTAATGCTTGTGTTGGATTTACAGCACATACAGCAGTATTCCCTTCAAGAAGAATGTAAAGGTCATTGCATATGGCCAGTTACTGTAGTTATGAGAGTCTCGCAACAGTTTGGTCTGTCGAGAGTTTGGCTTGGTTTTGATGAGTTGAGGAGGAGAGAACAGTACAACGAAGTGTAACCGACAGACTGATGTCTCGGGCAGCGGTGGAGCTGGTGGGGAAGGTCAGTTTTATGGAGCCAGGCGAAGCGTAGTGTCTGTTGGTGGCTCTCCTCTGCTGGTGTGTCCTGCTGTAGGGATGATGAAGAGGATGTGGTGTGGAACACCAGAGGTCACAGACACAGGAGGGGCAGGCAGTAAACCTGTCTGCCCCCCCCCCGCAGAAAGACACACGCTGAGAGAGACAAACACTGTCCCGTCAACTAACGACCATCTCCTCCTCTCATCTACGTCCTGGTCAAGGTTTCACTCCAACCTGCCCCGGAGTCTTCCTTCACACAACTTACAGCTAGAGAGAGAGACAGGTGAAGGACTTGCTACAGAAGTCTTCCCTCACACAACTTACAGCTAGAGAGAGAGACAGGTGAAGGACTTGCTACAGAAGTCTTCCCTCACACAACTTACAGCTAGAGAGAGAGACAGGTGAAGGACTTGCTACAGAAGTCTTCCCTCACACAACTTACAGCTAGAGAGAGAGACAGGTGAAGGACTTGCTACAGAAGTCTTCCCTCACACAACTTACAGCCAGAGAGAGAGACAGGTGAAGGACTTGCTACAGAAGTCTTCCCTCACACAACTTACAGCCAGAGAGAGAGACAGGTGAAGGACTTGCTACAGAAGTCTTCCCTCACACAACTTACAGCTAGAGAGAGAGACAGGTGAAGGACTTGCTACAGAAGTCTTCCCTCACACAACTTACAGCCAGAGAGAGAGACAGGTGAAGGACTTGCTACAGAAGACCTGTCTCTCAAGGATATATCAGTTGGCCAATAGAAAAACAGTATATCATTCTAGATTGGTGTTCTCATTCTATGTTGTTCTTATTTCTTTACTATGAGATGGCCTTGTTGGTGATATACTTCAGATACCTTATCAGACTGCTGCACTAACCACTGGGTCTTACTACAGACTAATTGTGGGTGGATGACAGAGATTGATGCCTTTCATTTCAGTTACTTTATGTCCCTCTCTCATCACACCACCAGATCCATTCACATATAAACCCATCTCTCGCTCCTCTCTTCCATCCTCCCACTTTATCGCCTGCTTGATCACCCTGCACTCTCTCTTTCTCCTCTCTGTTTCATTCACTCTCTCCCTGCCTGGAAACCTCTCCTGTTCTTTGTCTATATTTCTTTTACACCCCCCCCCCCCACACACACACACACACAGACACATGCATATGAAATACACCAACCCACTTAGTACATACACTTAGCAGCAGGCAGGCGAGCCTCTTATGTTGTGGTACTCTGTTGGGCAAGAGGTGGGAGGCGGGCGGCGTGTGGAGGCTGACCATCGCACTGCACTGCTCTGCTCTCTCAAAGCTAAATGATTACATCCTCTCAAAGAACAGTTTCATTTCCATCGGAGACGGCGGCCATGGCACCAAAGCCAAAACAATCTCGCTAAGTGCCAACTTCCTCTCTCCTGGTTGGCATCCCTGCCTCCTTCCGTCTGCCTACCCGCCTGCTTGCCGCCTGCACCCCAGTGCCTCTCCTCTCCAGTGCCTCTCCTCCCCAGTGCCTCTCCTCTCCAGTGCCTCTCCACCATTATGTCTTGTTGTTGTTACACTGTAACACCCAGCCATGGTAAACTAACAGATAGAAGAACAGTGTAGTGTGGTGACGCAGCTTTCTTTACTATAGCATTGATTGTGGAGGCATGGAGGCGTGCAGAAGGAGAGAGGAGGAGGATCCTCAGGAGAGCAGCCCCTCTCTCAGCCGGCCGATCAGCCTCAGTATCTCCTATAGATGACCCCCAACATGTGAAGCAGAATGTACAGAAAGTCATTGATCAGCAACTGGAAAACATCTAAGCCATTCAGGATCACTGTAGAATTGATCACAGTGTAACTATGTTTATCGTAGACCAGTGGACTGGGCCGCTTGTCTCTCCCTCCTCATCTTCCCCTGCAGGCCAGGGAGAGATATCGTGGACCACGGGCCCTAGCTGTATGTGTACATGGAGGAAAACATTCCTGAGGTGTGTTTTAAACATCCAGAAAGCATTTATCCACGAGGTGGAATGTTCTTACCGTTAATAACCAGAGAGAGCAGGTATGGTGAGAGAAAGTACACTCATACAAGATACTATGTTGCTGTGGCCATGCATGATACATGCGATACAGGATACCTTACGATACGCTTCAGGGTTCATCCTGGCGATGAGTCTCCACGGTAGATTTTTGTATGGTTGGCATGCTGGTACCCAGAACTGTGGGACGCCGGCTGTGGAAGAGAGCATTGTGGGTAGTATAAAGCAGCAGTGGGAGGAGCATTCCGTTAGGGGTGATAAAACAGAGGCAGCAGCGTGGCGCTCCGCTCTGTCTGGGCATCCTTAGGAAGCCCCCAGCAAGTTGGAGCAGGTGTTAATGGGCAGGGTGTTGGGGTACAGGTTTCACCAGGTATTAATGGGCAGGGTGTTGGGGTACAGGTTGCACCAGGTATTAATGAGCAGGGTGCTGGGGTACAGGTTTCACCAGCTATTAATGGGCAGGGTGTTGGGGTACAGGTTTCACCAGGTATTAATGGGCAGGGTGTTGGGGTACAGGTTGCACCAGGTATTAATGGGCAGGGTGTTTGGGTACAGGTTGCACCACGTATTAATGGGCAGGGTGTTGGGGTACAGGTTTCACCAGGTATTAATGGGCAGGGTGTTGGGGTACAGGTTGCACCAGGTATTAATGGGCAGGGTGTTGGGGTACAGGTTTCACCAGCTATTAATGGGCAGGGTGTTGGGGTACAGGTTGCACCAGGTCTTAATGGGCAGGGTGTTGGGGTACAGGTTGCACCAGGTCTTAATGGGCAGGGTGTTGGGGTACAGGTTGCACCAGGTATTAATGAGCAGAGTGTTGGGGTACAGGTTGCACCAGGTATTAATGAGCAGGGTGTTGGGGTACAGGTTGCACCAGGTTTTAATGAGCAGGGTGTTGGGGTACAGGTTTCACCAGGTATTAATGGGCAGGGTGTTGGGGTACAGGATGCACCAGGTATTAATGAGCAGGGTGTTGGGGTACAGGTTTCACCAGGTATTAATGGGCAGGGTGTTGGGGTACAGCTTGCACCAGGTCTTAATGAGCAGGGTGTTGGGGTACAGGTTGCACCAGGTATTAATGAGCAGGGTGTTGGGGTACAGGTTGCACCAGGTATTAATGAGCAGGGTGTTGGGGTACAGGTTGCACCAGGTATTAATGAGCAGGGTATTGGGGTACAGGTTGCACCATGGTTTTAATGAGCAGGGTGTTGGGGTACAGGTTTCACCAGGTGTTAATGAGCAGGGTGTTGGGGTACAGGTTGCACCAGGTCTTAATGAGCAGGGTGTTGGGGTACAGGTTGCACCAGGTCTTAATGAGCAGTGTGTTGGGGTACAGGTTGCACCAGGTCTTAATGAGCAGGGTGTTGGGGTACAGGTTGCACCAGGTCTTAATGAGCAGTGTGTTGGGGTACAGGTTGCACCAGGACTTAATGAGCAGGGTGTTGGGATACAGGTTTCACCAGGTCTTAATGAGCAGGGTGTTGGGGTACAGCTTGCACCAGGTCTTAATGAGCAGGGTGTTGGGGTACAGGTTGCACCAGGTATTAATGAGCAGGGTGTTGGGGTACAGGTTGCACCAGGTATTAATGAGCAGGGTGTTGGGGTACAGGTTGCACCAGGTATTAATGAGCAGGGTGTTGGGGTACAGGTTGCACCAGGTTTTAATGAGCAGGGTGTTGGGGTACAGGTTTCACCAGGTGTTAATGAGCAGGGTGTTGGGGTACAGGTTGCACCAGGTCTTAATGAGCAGCGTGTTGGGGTACAGGTTGCACCAGGTCTTAATGAGCAGGGTGTTGGGGTACAGGTTGCACCAGGTCTTAATGAGCAGGGTGTTGGGATACAGGTTTCACCAGGTCTTAATGAGCAGGGTGTTGGGGTACAGGTTGCACCAGGTCTTAATGAGCAGGGTGTTGGGGTACAGGTTGCACCAGGTCTTAATGAGCAGGGTGTTGGGGTACAGGTTGCACCATGGTTTTAATGAGCAGGGTGTTGGGGTACAGGTTTCACCAGGTGTTAATGAGCAGGGTGTTGGGGTACAGGTTGCACCAGGTCTTAATGAGCAGGGTGTTGGGGTACAGGTTGCACCAGGTCTTAATGAGCAGTGTGTTGGGGTACAGGTTGCACCAGGTATTAATGAGCAGGGTGTTGGGGTACAGGTTGCACCAGGTCTTAATGAGCAGGGTTTTGGGGTACAGGTTGCACCAGGTATTAATGAGCAGGGTGTTGGGGTACAGGTTGCACCAGGTCTTAATGAGCAGGGTGTTGGGGTACAGGTTGCACCAGGTCTTAAAGAGCAGGGTGTTGGGGTACAGATTGCACCAGGTCTTAATGAGCAGGGTGTTGGGGTACAGGTTTCGCCAGGTCTTAATGAGCAGGGTGTTGGGGTACAGGTTGCACCAGGTATTAATGAGCAGGGTGTTGGGGTACAGGTTGCACCAGGTGTTAATGAGCAGGGTGTTGGGGTACAGGTTGCACCAGGTCTTAATGAGCAGCGTGTTGGGGTACAGGTTGCACCAGGTCTTAATGTGCAGGGTGTTGGGGTACAGGTTGCACCAGGTCTTAATGAGCAGGGTGTTGGGATACAGGTTTCACCAGGTCTTAATGAGCAGGTTGTTGGGGTACAGGTTGCACCAGGTCTTAATGAGCAGGGTGTTGGGGTACAGGTTGCACCAGGTCTTAATGAGCAGGGTGTTGGGGTACAGGTTGCACCAGGTCTTAATTAGCAGTGTGTTGGGGTACAGGTTGCACCAGGTCTTAATGAGCAGGGTGTTGGGGTACAGGTTGCACCAGGTCTTAAAGAGCAGGGTGTTGGGGTACAGGTTGCACCAGGTCTTAATGAGCAGGGTGTTGGGGTACAGGTTTCGCCAGGTCTTAATGAGCAGGGTGTTGGGGTACAGGTTGCACCAGGTATTAATGAGCAGGGTGTTGGGGTACAGGTTGCACCAGGTCTTAATGAGCAGGGTTTTGGGGTACAGGTTGCACCAGGTATTAATGAGCAGGGTGTTGGGGTACAGGTTGCACCAGGTCTTAATGAGCAGGGTGTTGGGGTACAGGTTGCACCAGGTCTTAAAGAGCAGGGTGTTGGGGTACAGGTTGCACCAGGTCTTAATGAGCAGGGTGTTGGGGTACAGGTTTCGCCAGGTCTTAATGAGCAGGGTGTTGGGGTACAGGTTGCACCAGGTATTAATGAGCAGGGTGTTGGGGTACAGGTTGCACCAGCTCTTAATGAGCAGGGTGTTGGGGTACAGGTTGCACCAGGTATTAATGAGCAGGGTGTTGGGGTACAGGTTGCACCAGGTATTAATGAGCAGGTTGTTGGGGTACAGGTTGCACCAGGTATTAATGAGCAGGGTGTTGGGGTACAGGTTGCACCAGGTATTAATGAGCAGGGTGTTGGGGTACAAGTTGCACCAGGTTTTAATGAGCAGGGTGTTATTTCACCTTTATTTAACCAGGTAGGCTAGTTGAGAACACCTTTATTTAACCAGGTAGGCTAGTTGAGAACACCTTTATTTAACCAGGTAGGCAAGTTGAGAACAAGTTCTCATTTATAATTGCGACCTGGCCAAGATAAAGCAAAGCAGTTCGACACATACAACAACACAGAGTTACACATGGAGTAAAACAAACATACAGTCAATAATACAGTAGAAACAAGTCTATATACGATGTGAGCAATTGAGGTGAGATAAGGGAGGTAAAGGCAAAAAAAAGGCCATGGTGGCAAAGTAAATATAATATAGCAAGTAAAACACTGGACTGGTAGATTTGCAGTGGAAGAATGTGCAAAGTAGAAGTAAAAATAATGGGTTGCAAATGTCATGGCTTATGCCGTGTTCTTATGCTATCTGAGTGACTAAAACATTATGTAAGGGATAAACGGCAACTTTCTGTACGTTAGCTTGGAAATAATGGACGACAAAGTTCATCTTTCCAAGGTAAGTTAATGCACAGAACGAAGAAATGTATCCCGCTTATACCACAGTTGCCAAAGTAAACAATACTTAAGCACACATTTACCGGTATAAATAAAAAAAATCTTAATATTTTCATTTTAATAAGCAAATTCATACTTGTTCATGTTCTGGTTGCTAAAGACGCGACCCAGTCATTCAATAGTTCTATATTTAAGGACATGACCCAGTTCATTCTATATGTCCCGTTGCCATGCTCACTGGCAAAATGATCCCCTGCTTGCTAGCTAGCCAGCTACGGCTTCTACAGTTATGACTTCTGAAGCCAGAATAACAGCAACGTTGCTGCATTTGCATTTGTTTAAGCTGTTTTCTATTGACATTCATGTAGATACATCCATACTTATGAGCTGATTATGACCAATTTTGCCTGGCATAGTGCCTACTCATCAGGACAATCGTCAACACTGTTGATTATGAGAAGATCACATCGCATATCAAAACTAGGCTAGAAGCAAGATAAATCGTTTTTTTGCTAGCGAACCTGTCAATATGACAACTGAATTCAAAAATAAAAAACAGCTGGTTATAGTAGAAATGTAATGTGGGAGGATTTGACGGCATAGCGCCGCTTAGAGACGGGATAAATTCATGTTCATCACTCACCATGTTAGATCATCAGAAGCTCCAAATAAATATGTCTCTTCAAAACCAAATCAATTGCTAGCTATCTACGTTTTTCCTCCTTGGACTTGGGTTTACAATGTATCAAATTAAGGTTTGTGTGGTTGTTGGTTTAGCTTTCTGTAACTTTGTAGCAGGTATAGTCTGCATGTGTAGGCGCATATTGCGTCATTCTTTCAAGTTGTCCCGATATCTTCCAACTGTCCCGTTATCTGGTTTTAATGCCCATTATAGAGTGTCCTTTCAGCCAATCCGAAACGAATATCTAACAACGCTGTGGTATAAAACAAAATTAGTGGGGGTTCTGCCATGACATTTGGGGAATTTAAAATGATTCCTATCTAGTTTTTATTTTGGTGACGTGGTAGATCACAAAGATTATATTTAAAACCTACACTGAGTGTACAAAACATTAGCAACACCTTCCTAATATTGAGTTGCACACTTATTATTTCGTTGTGACATGGACTCTACAAGGTGTCGAAAGCGTTCCACAAGGATGATGGCCCATGTTAACTCCAATGCTTCCCACAGTTGTGTCTAGTTGACTGGATGCCCTTTGGGTGGTGAACCATTCTTGATACACACGGGAAACTGTTGAGTGTTAAAAACCAAGCAGCGTTGCAGTTCTAAAACACTTAAACCGGTGCGCCTGGCACCTACATACCCGTTCAAAGGCACTTCAATCTTTTGTCTTGCCCATTCACCCTCTGAATGGTACACATACACCGTCCACGTCTCAGCTGTAGCAAGGCTTAACAATCCTTCTTTAACCTGTCTCCTCCCCTTCATCTACACTGATTCAAGTGGATTTAACAAGTGACATGGAATGATTAAGTGTATATTGCTTCATTATATTTTCTACATACTTTATATCTGGTTTTAGTCATTTAAGTTTAGACTGAAAAAGTTTTACCATCCCAAAAAGCAAAATCATATTTTTTGGAGTGGCGGCAACGATATAACAACGGTTGATTATTATGTCTACTACGCCTTTTTCCAACTCTGAATAATATGATACATTTACATAGTTCTTCCCTCTAGAAACAATGATCTACCTTTGATCAGTTATATGGCCACATGAGATCATATTGATGGTTCTGTGTTTGAAATATTGTTGCGAGTACATTACGAATTCATGAGCAAAAAAGACCCAAAAACGCCCAAAAACGATTCACCGTGGAGGCTGCACTCTGCAGGATTGAAGGGATGTCCACTTTTTAATCACCAGACCTTTACTCCTGCTGCTTTTCACACATTTGTCTTTGTCATACTCATGCTTTATTCCTCTCACTCTTTTTTTGTTTATTCCCTCTTTTTTCTCTTTCGCTCTCTTCTTTCACTCCCCCTATCTCTCTCGCTCTCTTCTTTCACTCCCCCTATCTCTCTCGCTCTCTTCTTTCACTCCCCCTATCTCTCTCGCTCTCTTCTTTCACTCCCCCTATCTCTCTCGCTCTCTTCTTTCACTCCCCCTATCTCTCTCGCTCTCTTCTTTCACTCCCCCTATCTCTCTCGCTCTCTTCTTTCACTCCCCCTATCTCTCTCGCTCTCTTCTTTCACTCCCCCTATCTCTCTCGCTCTCTTCTTTCACTCCCCCTATCTCTCTCGCTCTCTTCTTTCACTCCCCCTATCTCTCTCGCTCCCTACATGTCCCTGACTCCATCTCTCCTGTGTCTAATTGCATTTGAA
Organism: Oncorhynchus gorbuscha; assembly: GCF_021184085.1. NCBI lineage: Eukaryota > Metazoa > Chordata > Actinopteri > Salmoniformes > Salmonidae > Oncorhynchus > Oncorhynchus gorbuscha. The sequence goes on along the minus strand of NC_060175.1, from coordinate 81,204,584 downwards.
TTTGTCTTCCGGGATCCCTTGATACTGGAGCAGCTCTCCACACTCCCCCACCTCTCTCTCTCTCTGTTTCCTCCTCCCCTCCCCCCTCTAATCCATTTGTGCCTGGCCCTAGCCAGCTTGATTTCATGGGTTGCCCTGGAGGAAATATCAGATGACCTGGCTCTCCACACAGAGTCTGGGTTCCTGTGGATCTGGGTCGTCAGGGAGGCTCCACTCACCATATCTGTCCTCACCCCCCACTCCTTTCCTATCATGAAGCTTCCTGCTTTCAAGTGCAGGCCAAGGTCAAAGACAGAAGCACCGTCAGGCAGGTTACATTCCGTCATTCACCAGTCCTCAACTAAAGACTGGCCAGAGGCACTATATTACGATATACCCTATCCTAACCTGCCTTATGCACTGTGATAATTCTCCAGTAACATTAACTGAGGCTGGTAATCAATACACTGTAGAACATTGTTTTTATAAGTCAAATTGAAATAGCTTTTCATTAGTGCCATTATACTATAGGCCTATATGACTGGAAAAGACAAGTAATGGGTAAAAGAGGACGAATAACTGTTTGACCTCAGGTTTTCTTAGCCATATTGCACGATTACACTAAAGGGTCATACTATCAGGGTATAAACCCACATGTCTGTTGTTCAAGGTTGTTTTTATTCGAGGTTGTTTAAAAAAAATGATATTAAACCATCACACAGTGAGACAAACCTTTGTATTCAAATGGTAGGGGTGAGAGCCTCAGAGACACGAGACCCCCTTGTCAGATCAAATGCGCTGTGGGAGAGAGAGCCTTGTGAGAGAGAGCCATTATGGATGGTGTTTAGAGACAGGTGTCTGATCCGCCCTGAGATAATGTCAAAAGACTCCTATCTGTCCCTTTTAATGAAACAGCAAGAGTTGTTTCAAGTGATCAGGTCTGTCATTCCAAATGGGGGAACGTTGATCCTCTCAATGCCTCTCTTCATACATAAATCAAAGCTACCCTAGCCAGAGGAACTGAACAGCAACAAACAGCCAGGCGGCCAGCCAGGCGTGTAGCTAGCCAAGCCCCTAAGTCACCCAGGGACAGTGTTACTACCAGTCTCACAAAGAGCCCCATCAAACAGCTAACCAGTCTTTAACTAACTGACTTAATGAAGTGATGCAGTCTGTCTGATCAGCTTCACAAAGGAACTGCCCTCGCTCAACGCTTGCTCCCCAGAGAGTCATTACAGTGGATTTGAAGACAAAGACAGGGTCAAATGGTGTTTATTTTCCATGGGGCTGCCATCTACCCACTTCCCTCTCCCTCTCGTCTGGGTGCCAGCAAATGAAATAAGGTGAATATGTTAGTGTCATCTCTCATTTCAAATAGGTAGACATTTCAAAGTGTGATTTTCTCTGGAGAAAACGCTGTTACTTCCACAGTGTGAAAATATCATTTGAAAAGAGGGAGGCATTGAATGGCAGAGCCAGACGTCTCAGAGTCAATCTCGTTTGGAGGCTTTCACCTCAACGTTTAGAAAAGCACGACACACTGATGAGACAGTGACTTTGTGGCTGCTAGGAGGGAGACGGGACAGACAGAACAGAGCTAGCTGGGTGATGAAGGAAAGGAATGATACCCTGTGAAGTGTTAAGTTAATCATATGTCAACCAGAGACAGGTCACAGTAATCAGCCTCTCTGATTGTAACAGGCTTATGGAGAAGAGGATGCACAAACAAACCCTTTCAAGGTGTCTAACATCTCCCATTAACTGGTATAGGACTCTGTCATGTAGCTAGCATACTATCTGTGCTCTCCGTACACGTACGTGTCACAGCTTTGGAGAGAGACAAAAGAAACAAATTAGATGGTTCGGCTACAGCAGCAAACAGCTGCATGTTGTTTTCTTTGCTAAATGAAAGGGCTCTTTGCATTCATTCCCTGTGTCAATTACAGAGACTAGCTACGGATCATATTCTCCTTTCTACAGCTAGGCTGTTGATTGGTGCTGTTTACCCTGTTCTGCTGCGAGGGAGCTAGACAAACAGCTAGATGTAGTAACACATGGACATACTATTGCTGTATATTTCAGTCAGTTGAACGTTGAAGTACAGATGAGTGAACAAATGTGCCCTGCAGGGTTTCACCTGTGAGTCAGAGTGTGTGCTGGGTTTGACCTGTGAGTCACACAGGGTGAGATGTAGTGTACTAGGTTTGACCTGTGAGTCACACAGGGTGAGGTGTAGTATACTAGGTTTGATCTGTGAGTCACACAGGGTGAGATGTAGTATACTAGGTTTGACCTGTGAGTCATAGAAGGTGAGATGTAGTGTACTAGGTTTGACCTGTGAGTCACACAGGGTGAGATGTAGTGTACTAGGTTTGACCTGTGAGTCACACAGGGTGAGATGTAGTATACTAGGTTTGACCTGTGAGTCACACAGGGTGAGATGTAGTGTACTAGGTTTGATCTGTGAGTCACACAGGGTGAGATGTAGTGTACTAGGTTTGACCTGTGAGTCACACAGGGTGAGATGTAGTGTACTAGGTTTGATCTGTGAGTCACACAGGTGAGATGTAGTGTACTAGGTTTGACCTGTGAGTCACACAGGGTGAGATGTAGTGTACTAGGTTTGACCTGTGAGTCACACAGGGTGAGATGTAGTGTACTAGGTTTGACCTGTGAGTCACACAGGGTGAGATGTAGTGTACTAGGTTTGACCTGTGAGTCACACAGGGTGAGATGTAGTGTACTAGGTTTGACCTGTGAGTCACACAGGGTGAGATGTAGTGTACTAGGTTTGACCTGTGAGTCACACAGGGTGAGATGTAGTGTACTAGGTTTGACCTGTGAGTCACACAGGGTGAGATGTAGTGTACTAGGTTTGACCTGTGAGTCACACAGGGTGAGATGTAGTGTACTAGGTTTGACCTGTGAGTCACACAGGGTAAGATGTAGTGTACTAGGTTTGACCTGTGAGTCACACAGGGTGAGATGTAGTGTACTAGGTTTGACCTGTGAGTCACACAGGGTGAGATGTAGTGTACTAGATTTGACCTGTGAGTCATACAAGGTGAGATGTAGTGTACTAGGTTTGACCTGTGAGTCATACAGGGTGAGATGTAGTGTACTAGGTTTGATCTGTGAGTCACACAGGGTGAGATGTAGTGTACTAGGTTTGACCTGTGAGTCACACAGGGTGAGATGTAGTATACTAGGTTTGACCTGTGAGTCACACAGGGTGAGATGTAGTGTACTAGGTTTGATCTGTGAGTCACACAGGGTGAGATGTAGTGTACTAGGTTTGACCTGTGAGTCACACAGGGTGAGATGTAGTGTACTAGGTTTGATCTGTGAGTCACACAGGGTGAGATGTAGTGTACTAGGTTTGACCTGTGAGTCACACAGGTGAGATGTAGTGTACTAGGTTTGACCTGTGAGTCACACAGGGTGAGATGTAGTGTACTAGGTTTGACCTGTGAGTCACACATGGTGAGATGTAGTGTACTAGGTTTGACCTGTGAGTCACACAGGGCGAGATGTAGTGTACTAGGTTTGATCTGTGAGTAACACAGGGTGAGATGTAGTGCACTAGGTTTGATCTGTGAGTCACACAGGGTGAGATGTAGTGTACTAGGTTTGATCTGTGAGTCACATAGGGTGAGATGTAGTGTACTAGGTTTGACCTGTGAGTCACACAGGTGAGATGTAGTGTACTAGGTTTGACTTGTGAGTCACACAGGGTGAGATGTAGTGTACTAGGTTTGACCTGTGAGTCACACAGGGTGAGATGTAGTGTACTAGGTTTGACCTGTGAGTCACACAGGGCGAGATGTAGTGCACTAGGTTTGATATGTGAGTCACACAGGGTGAGATGTAGTGCACTAGGTTTGATCTGTGAGTCACACAGGGTGAGATGTAGTGCACTAGGTTTGATCTGTGAGTCACACAGGGTGAGATGTAGTGCACTAGGTTTGATCTGTGAGTCACACAGGATGAGATGTAGTGTACTGGTGTGTGAATATATCCCCTTTGTGATGGAATGCAGGCCAGAGGCAGTAAGGTCAGCCGATAGAGTCCAGAGCTCGTTGACGGCTGCTGGCTTGAATTTGATTCACCATCAGCTTGCCTTGTCCTCCGCTCTCCTCTCCGCCTCACTCTGCTCTGTTCTGCCTACGAAGCGTGTGTAGTCAACTAGAAAGCAGCACTAGCCTCTCATTATGCCGCCCAAACAAACTGTGTCTCTTTGCAGCTGTTTAACGGCCGCACGTCTGTTTTTGTTTGTTTTCTCGCCGTAAGATTATTGCACCTTTATGGTTGATCAGGGGCTTGAAGTAATCCCTGGCATCTGTTCAGAGAGAGGGGGGCGATGGAGAGGGAGCCTCCATCCACTCCTCTTTTATTTACCGGACCGACTGGGCCCGCTATTTCATCTCCAGCTGCCCGGCCTGGCCGGCGGACTGCTCAGACGAGAGTGATGTAGAGGGCTGAGGCCACCGGAAGAGGTTACACCAGCTATTTATTCCTCCCGAAATGAACACTCCTCCCAACAGCATCTGCCTCTTTTAGGAGGGAGGGAGGAAATTAATGTAGTAGTCACCCTTTTATTCAAATGTATTTTGTAATATGTGCAGGAAAGTATATTTCTTGTTGGTGATGGTGCTGCACAAAACATAGGTCTAGTTGTGTCCATCCCTGCACTGTAGTGTTTCTCCTATATCTTAGCTGAGGAGACAGATGCTTGTTACCATCATGTGAATATTACACTCAGATACTGTATTTACTTAGCCACAGCAGTGTAGTTTTGGTTGGCACAGTAAAAGGACCATCCTCTCTGTTCTCCTTGTGCTCCACATGATTCTAGTCTCAGGGGCCTGAATGTCCATATTTAGCTCAGTAACTCCAAAAAGCTTTCCACCACTGTAGGTTGACATTTCTCTTCATGTTATTGTACCCTTTTCCTAATTCAATCATAAACTACTTGCTGGAGTGAAGAGACAACAGCTCTAGCCCCCACCTTCTCATGCTGTGGCCATGGCTTCCTCCCCTCTGGTCATTATGGCAGGGAGACAGGAAGTTAATCGACGCTTTATTATCTCCCAGCCTGCACCTGGAAGCCATGTCATGCTCCCTCGCTCCCCAGCGGGACCCATGCCAGCCTGAGATCCCTCCTCACCTTGGCTCCTTCCTCACCCTGGTTCCCCCAGCAGCCCCTTGGGCAGGCTCAGCCAGGATTAGGCTCTGGTGGTTCTGGTCACTGCCAGGACACACTCATCATGACACAGGACCAGGGGGAGGCTGCTTCTCAGCTCCTAGCCATAGATGTTCATCACACTGGGCATAGTGTGTGTGTGTGTGTGTGTGTGTGTGTGTGTGTGTGTGTGTGTGTGTGTGTGTGTGTGTGTGTGTGTGTGTGTGTGTGTGTGTGTGTGTGTGTGTGTGTGTGTGTGTGTGTGTGTGTGTGTGTGTGTGTGTGTGTGTGTGTGTGTGTGTGTGTGTGTGTGTGTGTGTGTGTGTGTGTGTGTGTGTGTACTCTCTCCGACACTATGGGATTATTCTGTATGTAAATGGGGATTTATTCAGCTGATATTATCACTTGTTGCTGCGATTTCCGTTGTTGCTTCTCCCGTTATTGTTGACGTTATTTCCCCGTGTGGACAGGACAAGTAGCAGCACACATGAAGGGACATATTGTGTAAACATAGCCCATATACACAAAACGTTTTGTTCACACACCACACAGAGACACACACACACACATCCCTAGATATCGAAAGATGATATTATTGTAGGAGATGACACCAGGTCTCTCCTCCATGCCTCCTCATCTAGGTGTCTGTATGTCTGTCTCTCTGTCTGAGTAGCTGACAAATACTCCGGCTGAGGGATGAATTGCTGGCTGTCACTGGTAATCATGAGGTTGTCTGGCAGCATCCAAAGTGCTGCCCATTAGTTTGGTGTGAGAATGGGTGGGTAGCCTGGCCTGCTATGCCTTTATACTCTGACTGACACAAGAGCCACTGTGATCATTGAAAACATGACAGCCCCTATAGTATCTCAATTATCTACACTGAACAAAAATAGAAACGCAGCATGCAACAATTTCAAAGATTTGACTGAGTTGCGGTTCATATAAGGAAAGTCAATTCATTAGGCCCTAATCTATGGATTTCACATGACTAGGAATACAGATATGCATATGTTGATCACAGATACCTTTTTGGATCAGTAAACCAGTCAGTATCTGGTGTGACCACCTCATGCAGTACGACTCATCTCCTTCATATAGAGTTGATCAGGCTGTTGATTGTGGCCTGTGGAATGTTGTCCCACTCCTCTTCAATAGCTGTGAGAAATTGCTGGATATTGGCGGGAACTGGAACACACTGTCGTACATGTCGGTCCAGAGCATCCCAAACATGCTCAATGGGTGACATGTCTGGTGAGTGTGCAGGCCATTGGAGAACTGGGACATTTTCAGCTTACAGGAATGGCGTACAGATCCTTGCGACATGGGGCCGTGCATTATCATGGTGAAACATGAGGTGATTGCGGCTGATGAATGGCATGACAATGGGCCTCAGGGTCTCATCATGGTATCTCTGTACATTCAAATTGCCATTGATAAAATGCAATTGTGTTTGTTGTTTGTAGCTTATGACTGCCCATACCATAACCCCACCGCCACCATGGGGCACTCGGACATCAGCAAACTGTTGACATCAGCAAACCACTCATCAACCTGACGGCATACACGTTGTCTACCATCTACCTGGTACAGTTGAAAGTGGGATTCATCCGTGAAGAGCACACTTCTCCAGTGTGCCAGTGGCCAGAGAATTGTGAGCATTTCCCCACTGAAGCTGAACTGCAGTCAGATTAAGACCCTGGTGAGGACGACGAGCTGAGATGAGATGAGGTTCCCTTACATGGTTTCTGACAGTTTGTACAGAAATTCTTCGGTTGTGCAAACCCACAGTTTCATCAGCTGTCCAGGTGTCTGGTCTCAGACGATCCTGCAGGTGAAGAAGCTGGATGTGGAGGTCCTGGGCTGGCATGGTTACTCGTGGTCTGCGGTTGCGAGGCAGGTTGGACGTACTGCCAAATTCTTTAAAACAACACCGGAGGTGGCTTATTAGAGAAATTAACATTACATGATCTGGCAACAGCTCTGGTGGACATTCCTGCAATCAGCATGCCAACTGCACGTTCCCCCAAAACTTGAGACATCTGTGGCATTGTGTTGTGTGACAAAACGGCACATTTTAGAGTGACCTTTTATTGTCCCCAGCACTAGGTGCACCTGTGTAAGGATCATGCTGTTTAATCAGCTTTGTGATATGCCACACCTGTCAGGTGGATGGATTATCTTGGCAAAGGAGAAATGGTCACTAACAGGAATGTAAATACATTTGTGAACACAATTTGAGAGAAATAAGCTTTTTGTGCATATGGAACATTTCTGGGATATTTTATTTCAGCTCATGAAACATGGGACCTTTACGCTCTACATTTTGTGTTTATATTTGGGTTCAGTGTACATCTATCTATAGTAGCTGTAGCATCTCCTCACTGTACTTCATAGCATCTCCTTTACTGCACATGTAGAGGACTTTATAGTATCCACATACTAGTTAGCCTAGTTCCAGTACATGACAATGTACTGTGTGAGTGGTGTGTGCTGATTATTCCAAGACTAAAGAGTGGATTGCTACATAGATGGGTGTCAAGGGCAGATCAAAGCGGATTGGGGGGAGGATCGAAACCAAGGAAAATGAAAAGCCGCTCTCTGAATGTGAAACGCTGGAGATGTCAATCTGTGTGAGAAGCACCTTGAAGTCTTCGGAGGAGAGGTTGATCAAAACCTGCTTAACTAAGATGGTCACAAATAGGATCTGACCTCTGCTGCTGTGTGTTGCATCTCTTGTCTCTGTCTGTCTACTGTGTGCTACTTTACCCAATCTCCATTTACCTGGCTGGTCCTTTATAAGCATAGGACCTGCATAATGTCTTCTCTTTGCTCCCTCTGTGTTTGTGCTGTGTGTTCTCCTGTCTGAAGGTCAATGAACCGTGGTCTCCACAATGTATTAGCAACACTAGCTCCAGGTGACTGAAGCCTTTCCTTCTCTCCCTCCCTCCCTCCCTCCCTCCCTCCCTCCCTCCCTCCCTCCCTCCCTCCCTCCCTCCCTCCCTCCCTCCCTCCCTCCCTCCCTCCCCTCCCTCCCTCCCTCCCTCCCTCCCTCCCTCCCTCCCTCCCTCCCTCTCTTCTCTCTCACAGGAAATTGCAGCTTACTTGATAACGTTTGAAAAGCATGAGGAATGGCTAACGACGTCCCCTAAAACAAGGTAAGCGAGATGTCGACGTCTTCCAAGAAATAGTCACAAATAACATCTCTTCACAGAAAATACCACACTGTGCCTTTTCTTTTGTAGGCTTCACTCCACAGTATAATTTTCTTCATTTGAGATATTTGTGTCTCGTGCCGAGTACCAGGAATCCCTACTGAACCCATTAGAAAACCACCCCCCCATGTTGAGAGTTGGATAGTTGTTTAATATTACAAGCTGCCTGATGGCAGTTTGGAAAACTTTGCACCTTTCAGAAGCTATTTGAGCCAGACGAAGGAATATTAATGTTGACTAATTATTGCCTTTTAGCGGGCCAATTAAGACAACATGCACTCCTCTGGTCTCCGCTGTGAATGTGATGCTAATGTGTTGGTATCTGTCTGCACATTCACACAATCTCCAAATAGAACGAAGTAGGGTTGATTTGAGGGCTTGTTCTGCATGTGAGGAGGGAGGGAGGGAGGAATGTGGATATGAATGTCAATAAGAAGTAACTTTTGTAAATGGAAAAATGATGGCACCACAGTGATTATATCCATGATATGTAGCATATGCCAAATAAGAAAACTTCTACCTACCCTGTCCTATCAAAGTAGTTGTTTGTGTCTGACACATGGAATTAAATGTAAACAGTGTTGATGTTATTTCCACGGTAACAGTATTTACTCTTATTTATACCACCATAGTTCCCATCCTGGAAACCGAGTTGCAGACCGTGAATTATGTCATAAATCCACATCACTAACGCTGGTGGACATCTCTTTATTTGACTAGCTTTGAGTAACAGGCAGTGTTAGGCTGTGCTGGGCCTTGCCATTCTCTTCTGCGTGTAGAGCGAACACAGAACACACACACAACCGACCACCCACTGGGATCTACCACAACACATCCTGATGAGGAATTGACTCTGTGTTGAAATATATTCTAACCTTTCTCTATCATCAGCCTCCTTTACCTCCTTTACCTCCCCCTCCTCTCCCTTCCATCCCTGGTGTTATTAACAGTCCTCATCCATGTGTAACTGTACTGTTGGCCCTCTGACACACAGATCAGTCCTCTAGTTCCTCTCCTGCTCCTCTCCTCTGCCTGCCAGGGACATTGGCAACTAATAATACGTTTCCCTGTGTAATTGTAGAAGATGGCCTAAAGAGCGCCCTGACTTCTACTCTACGCCTTTTTGTCATCACCCCTCTCCAACAATGAACTCCCCCAACCAGGCCTCCTTGTCGTCAGACACCGGGGGAATATTTGACATTAGGCCCAATGTTATTAACGGCTGTCTCCAGGAACATGTAAAACAGCAGGCTCTGTTATCTTGCTGTACTTTACAGTAACTAGAATGAAAAAAGCAACACTCAGCGGTATTAACATAAGTACAGGAGCAGTACTCTGGAGAATGAAGGGACTAATAGACAATAACAGGGAAAGCTTTTGAGGCTCGAGTCACACATGGTCCAATCAGCATCCAGTTGGACTATAATGGTGATGGTGGTGGAGTCTGTGACTGACTGTTACCAGTCTGCTGGGTCCTAGAGACCACTGAGTCCTAGAGTCAGTCCTGACCTGTCAGGAACCATGTGTGGGTGCTGATGTTGCAGTAGATGTGGCACTGAGGGATGAGATGGAGGCCGGGGGCCAGACAGAACCACAGAGCCTACTTAGGAGGAGTGGACAGGAGCAGAGCTGCACCTTACATGGATGAGAGGAGCTGCTATATTATGGCTGTTATGGCATTTATGTAGGGGTGAGGGTGATACGGCCAGGCAGGCAGGAGTGGAGGGGCTGCGGCTGTAGAGGCGGAGGCCGGGGGCTGGTGTAGTGTTTGTGTTCCTGAAGCTGTCCATCAGAGAGAGAGAGAGGGTAAAGCTTTGTGACAGACCGGGGGGTAGCAGGGTGATTGATGGAGTCTGATTGATGGGCTGTAACCTTTCTGTTACAGCACTTTGCTGAGAGGTCAGGGGTTGTACAAGGGAGAGCTGTGCTTAAGGGCTGGACGGAGTGCCATTTGTCATCACACCCACATCAGAGAGTGTGTGCATGTGTATGCACACGTATCTGTGTTGAGGACAGGAGATACGACCTGCATTAGGAGGTACGAGGCTCTGTTGCCGGGTCAGTGGACTGGGCTGTGAAAGAGTCCAGCAGGCTGAGAGAGGCCAGCAGGCTGAGAGAGAGGCCAGCAGGCTGAGACAGCCACTAGGCTGAGAAAGAGGCCAGCAGGATTAGAGAGCGAGACCAGCAGGCTGACAGAGGCCAGCAGGCTGAGAGAGAGGACAGCAGGCTGAGACAGCCACTAGGCTGAGAAAGAGGCCAGCAGGCTGAGAGAGAGAGTCCACCAGGCTGAGAGAGAGAGAGTCCACCAGGCTGTGAGAGGACAGCAGGCTGTGAGAGAGAGGACAGCAGGCTGAGAGAGAGGCCAGTAGGCTGAGAGAGAGAGGCCAGCAGGCTGTCAGAGAGAGTACAGCAGGCTGAGAGAGAGGCCAGCAGGCTGTGAGAGAGAGTACAGCAGGCTGAGAGAGAGAGAGGCCAGCAGGCTGTGAGAGAGAGAGACCAGCAGGCTGAGAGAGAGAGTCCACCAGGCTGTGAGAGGACAGCAGGCTGTAAGAGAGAGGCCAGCTGGCTGAGAGAGAGAGGCCAGTAGGCTGAGAGAGAGAGGCCAGCAGGCTGTGAGAGAGAGTACAGCAGGCTGAGAGAGAGAGGCCAGCAGGCTGTGAGAGAGAGAGAGTACAGCAGGCTGAGAGAGAGAGAGGCCAGCAGGCTGAGATAGAGAGAGGCCAGCAGGCTGTGAGATAGAGCGAGATAGCAGGCTGTGAGATAGAGAGAGGCCAGCAGGCTGTGAGAAAGAGAGAGGCCAGCAGGCTGTGAGAAAGAGAGAGGCCAGCAGGCTGAGATAGAGAGAGGCCAGCAGGCTGTGAGAAAGAGAGAGGCCAGCAGGCTGAGATAGAGAGAGACAGCAGGCTGTGAGAAAGAGAGAGGCCAGCAGGCTGAGATAGAGAGAGGCCAGCAGGCTGTGAGAAAGAGAGAGGCCAGCAGGCTGAGATAGAGAGAGACAGCAGGCTGAGAGAGAGAGGCCAGCAGGCTGAGAGAGAGAGGCCAGCAGGCTGAGAGGGAGAGTCCACCAGGCTGTGAGAGAGAGTCCACCAGGCAGTGAGAGAGAGAGAGACCAGCAGGCTGAGAGAGAGAGAGGCCAGCAGGCTGAGATAGAGAGAGGCCAGCAGGCTGAGATAGAGAGCCAGCAGGCTGAGAGAGAGAGAGGCCAGCAGGCTGAGAGAGAGAGAGAGAGGCCAGCAGGCTGAGATAGAGAGAGGCCAGCAGGCTGAGATAGAGAGAGGCCAGCAGGCTGTGAGATAGAGAGAGACAGCAGGCTGTGAGATAGAGAAAGGCCAGCAGGCTGTGAGAAAGAGAGAGTCCAGCAGGCTGAGATAGAGAGAGGCCAGCAGGCTGAGAGAGAGAGGGCCAGCAGGCTGAGAGAGAGAGAGAGAGAGAGAGAAGCCAGCAGGCTGAGATAGAGAGAGGCCAGCAGGCTGTGAGATAGAGAGAGACATCAGGCTGTGAGATAGAGAAAGGCCAGCAGGCTGTGAGAAAGAGAGAGTCCAGCAGGCTGAGATAGAGAGAGCCAGCAGGCTGAGAGAGAGAGAGGCCAGCAGGCTGAGAGAGAGAGAGAGAGAGAGAGAGAGAGAGAGAGAGAGAGAGAGAGAGAGAGAGAGAGAGAGAGAGAGAGAGAGAGAGAGAGGCCAGCAGGCTGAGAGAGAGTGAGGCCAGCAGGCTGAGATAGAGAGGGGCCAGCAGGCTGTGAGATAGAGAGAGACAGCAGGCTGTGAGATAGAGAGAGGCCAGCAGGCTTTGAGAAAGAGAGAGGCCAGCAGGCTGAGATAGAGAGAGGCCAGCAGGCTGAGAGAGAGAGAGGCCAGCAGGCTGAGAGAGAGAGAGAGAGGCCAGCAGGCTGAGATAGAGAGAGGCCAGCAGGCTGAGATAGAGAGAGGCCAGCAGGCTGTGAGATAGAGAGAGACAGCAGGCTGTGAGATAGAGAGAGAGACAGCAGGCTTTGAGATAGAGAGAGGCCAGCAGGCTGTGAGAAAGAGAGAGGCCAGCAGGCTGTGAGAAAGAGAGAGGCCAGCAGGCTGAGATAGAGAGAGGTCAGCAGGCTGTGAGAAAGAGAGAGGCCAGCAGGCTGAGATAGAGAGAGACAGCAGGCTGTGAGAAAGAGAGAGGCCAGCAGGCTGAGATAGAGAGAGGCCAGCAGGCTGTGAGAAAGAGAGAGGCCAGCAGGCTGAGATAGAGAGAGACAGCAGGCTGTGAGAAAGAGAGAGGCCAGCAGGCTGAGATAGAGAGAGGCCAGCAGGCTGAGATAGAGAGAGACAGCAGGATGTGAGAAAGAGAGAGGCCAGCAGGCTGAGAGAGAGAGAGACAGCAGGCTGTGAGAAAGAGAGAGGCCAGCAGGCTTAGATAGAGAGAGGCCAGCAGGCTGAGAAAGAGAGAGACAGCAGGATGTGAGAAAGAGAGAGGCCAGCAGGCTGAGAGATAGAGAGACAGCAGGATGTGAGAAAGAGAGAGGCCAGTGGAGAGCTGAGTGGAGAGCTGATGGAGTTGACGCCAGCTGTTTGACCAAGATGACGCATATCCCAGGACATGGCCTGCATGAAGATGACACACTGCCAACACACTGCTATCACACTGCTATCACACAGCCAACACACTGCTATCACACAGCCAACACACTGCTGTCACACAGCCAACACACTGCTGTCACACCGCCAACACACTGCTATCACACAGCCAACACACTGATATCACACAGCCAACACACTGCTAACACACAGCCAACACACTGCTATCACACAGCCAACACACTGCTATCACACAGCCAACACACTGCTATCACACAGCCAACATACTGCTATCACACAGCCAACACACTCCCAACATGGAGGATCAACAATGAATAGGCAAATTAGGAGTGCAATAGAGGTTATATTATGTTATAATACATGTGTAGCCACCTACTCATTCCAGCCAGTGTTTGTGCTGGTTTGTTTTGGGTCCGTTCTTGTTTGTTTATCCTTCCTGAATCAGAAGGGGCCTGGCACCAGCCAGGGGAGAGTAGTCGAGAAGCAGAGTGATTGATGTGCTCAGTCCTTGTAATACACATTCCCTTTCAGATAGGAAGTGCAACAGCGGTTAAAATCAATAGCAGCGCTCTCCTACTGACTGCTAGAACAGAACTACAGCTAATGCAGGCTGCACCTGTCAGAGCCAGGGATGTTTCCCAACTAGGCTGGGCCTTACACTGTAATTTACACCCCAACGCTAGAGAGAGCTGCCTGCGCTGGCTTCCATTTCCATTAGAGAGAGAGCCTGGTATTATGGCTTTAATGAACGCCTGACCAGGAGTGTGATTTAACATGGCTCTTACCATATACCTCTCCTCTGTCTCTGAAGGGAGGGAACAGACTTAAACTGATAAGTAGGATTTCTACCCCCTGCATCCCACACCGATAGCCATGGTTATTTTTTCTGTGAACCTTTTTTAAAAGTGCGGCCATCGCTAAAGCATGTAGTGTTAAGGCTGGCATGCTGCTGAGAGGACAATGAGAGCAGGACAGAGCAGGGCCGGGCAGAGCAGGGCCAGGCAGAGGAGAGTAGAGCAGGGCCGGGCCGGGCAGAGGAGAGGAGAGTAGAGCAGGGCCGGGCAGAGGAGAGTAGAGCAGGGCCAGGCAGAGGAGAGTAGAGCAGGGCCAGGCAGAGCAGGGCCAGGCAAAGCGTAGCAGAGGAGAGTAGAGCAGGGCCAGGCAGAGCGTAGCAGAGGAGAGTAGAGCAGGGCCGGGCAGAGTGTAGCAGAGGAGAGCAGAGCAGGGCCGGGCAGAGCAGAGCAGTGCCAGGCAGAGCGTAGCAGAGGAGAGCAGAGCAGGGCCGGGCAGAGCGTAGCAGAGGAGAGTAGAGCAGGGCCGGGCAGAGCGTAGCAGAGGAGAGTAGAGCAGGGCCGGGCAGAGTATAGCAGAGGAGAGTAGAGCAGGGTCGGGCAGAGCGTAGCAGAGGAGAGTAGAGCAGGGCCGGGCAGAGCGTAGCAGAGGAGAGTAGAGCAGGGCCGGGCAGAGCGTAGCAGAGGAGAGTAGAGCAGGGCCGGGCAGAGTTTGGCAGAGGAGAGTAGAGCAGGGTCGGGCAGAGCGTAGCAGAGGAGAGTAGAGCAGGGCCGGGCAGAGCGTAGCAGAGGAGAGTAGAGCAGGGCCGGGCAGAGCGTAGCAGAGGAGAGTAGAGCAGGGCCGGGCAGAGCGTAGCAGAGGAGAGTAGAGCAGGGCCGGGCAGAGCGTAGCAGAGGAGAGTAGAGCAGGGCCGGGCAGAGCGTAGCAGAGGAGAGTAGAGCAGGGCCGGGCAGAGCAGGGCCAGGCAGAGCAGTGCCAGGCAGAGTGTAGCAGAGGAGGCCAGGGCAAGGGTGAAAAACTGAGGCCTTAGCTCTAGATAACGATCTGTTTGGGGGTGTCAGTCAACCTCGTGCTATGCTTCATGCAATAAGGACCAGACATGAATGTCCATCACAAATGGATACCTGTGTTTTAAAAAATGTGCAACCCAGATGCAGACTACAGAGTTTATGCTGAGAGCTGTATGAGTAAAGAAGGAGGAGAGGTGTTGGACACCTTGGTGTCGTAGAGGGGTCACTCATTAACTACAGAGTATCCTTTTAAATGACACACATTACTATTACACAGGAACGGTTTCTGGTAACTGCAGCCAATCACAAAGTGGATCTGAGGGAGTGATCCAGTCCTTTCGACCAGTGGTGTGTGTTGTGTTGTGTGGTGTTTGCCTTTATGGTTCATGTCCTTCCCAATTCCCTTCAGTAGTCAGAGTGAACAAACACTGATATGTTATGGCTTCTGGAAACCAGCAAATGAAGCAGTGGGCTGTGTCAGCTATCCACCTCCGTTTCAACGTGCACACGCACGCACACACATACACACACACACATACACGCACGCACACACATACACGCACGCACACACATACACACACACTCACACCATGCACTCTCTTATATTGAAACTATCAAACAATAAGTACCTCTCCTCTGAGGGTCCCACAATGACACTGAACCTACCACCCCCTGTGTCCCAGCGTAATAGCCCTCTCTCCTCTCCTATCTCCTCTCCTTTCTCCTCTCCTCTCCTTTCTCCTCTCCTTTCTCCTCTCCTCTCCTTTCTCCTCTCCTTTCTCCTCTCCTCTCCTTTCTCCTCTCCTTACTCCTCTCCTTTCTCCTCTCCTCCACTTCCTCCTCTCATCTCCTCTCCTTTCTCCTCTCCTCTCCTCTCCTTTCTCCTCTCCTCTCCTCTCCTTTCTCCTCTCCTCTCCTCTCCTCTCCTTTCTCCTCCTCTCCTCTCTCCTTTCTCCTCTCCTTTCTCCTCTCCTTTCTCCTCTCCTCTCCTTTCTCCTCTCCTCTCCTTTCTACTCTCCTTTCTCCTCTCCTCTCCTTTCTCCTCTCCTTTCTCCTCTCCTCTCCTTTCTCCTCTCCTTACTCCTCTCCTTTCTCCTCTCCTCCACTTCCTCCTCTCATCTCCTCTCCTTTCTCCTCTCCTCTCCTCTCCTTTCTCCTCTCCTCTCTCTCCTTTCTCCTCTCCTCTCCTCTCCTTTCTCCTCTCCTTTTCATCTCCTCTCCTTTCTCATCTCCTCTCATCTTTCTCATCTCCTTTCTCATCTCCTCTCCTTTATCCTCTCCTTTCTCCTCTCCCTCATCTCCTCTCCTTTTTCTCCTTTCTCCTCTCCCTCTCCTCTCTCCTCCCCTCCTCTCCTCTCCTCCTCCTCTCCTCTCCCTCTCCTCTCCTTTCTCCTCTCCTTACTCCTCTCCTTTCTCCTCTCCTCCACTTCCTCCTCTCATCTCCTCTCCTTTCTCCTCTCCTTTCTCCTCTCCTCTCCTTTCTCCTCTCCTTTCTCCTCTCCTCTCCTTTCTCCTCTCCTTACTCCTCTCCTTTCTCCTCTCCTCCACTTCCTCCTCTCATCTCCTCTCCTTTCTCCTCTCCTCTCCTCTCCTCTCCTTTCTCCTCTCCTCTCCTCTCCTTTCTCCTCTCCTCTCCTTTCTCCTCTCCTTTCTCATCTCCTCTCCTTTCTCATCTCCTTTCTCATCTCCTCTCCTTTATCCTCTCCTTTCTCCTCTCCTTACTCCTCTCCTTTCTCCTCTCCTCCCCTTTCTCCTCTCCTCTCCTCTCCTCCCCTCTCCTTTCTCCTCTCCTTTATCCTCTCCTTTCTCCTCTCCTTTCTCCTCTTCTTTCTCCTCTCCTCTCCTTTTAACTCTCCTCTCCTCTCCTCTCCTTTCTTCTCTCCTTTCTCATCTCCTCTCCTTTATCCTCTCCTTTCTCCTCTCCTTTCTCCTCTTCTTTCTCCTCTTCTCTCCTTTTAACTCTCCTCTCCTTTCACCTCTCATTTCTCCTCTCCTTTCTCCTCTCCTTTCTCCTCACCTTTCTCTTCTCCTCTCCTTTCTCCTCTCCTTTCTCTTCTCCTCTCCTTTCTCCTCTCCTATCTCCTCTCTCCTCTCCATCCCTCTCCTCTCCTTTCTTCTCTCCATTCCTCTCCTCTCCTTTCTCCTCTCCTTTCACCTCTCATTTCTCCTCTCCTTTCTCCTCTCCTTTCTCCTCTTGTTTCTCCTCTTGTTTCTCCTCTCCTTTCTCCTCTCCTCTCCATTCCTCTTTTATCCTCTCCATTCCTCTTCTCTCCTTTCTCCTCCCCTCTCCTTTCCCCCCTCCTCATTCCTCTCCTTTCTCCTCTCCATTCCTCTCCTCTTCTCTCCTCTCCTTTCTACTCTCATTCCTCTCCTCTCCTCTCCTTTCTACTCTCATTCCTCTCCTCTCCTCTCCTCTCCTCTCCTCTCCTCTCCTCTCCTTTCTCCTCTCCTTTATCCTCTCCTTTCTCCTCTCCTTTCTCCTCTTCTTTCTCCTCTCCTCTCCTTTTAACTCTCCTCTCCTCTCCTTTCTTCTCTCCTTTCTCATCTCCTCTCCTTTATCCTCTCCTTTCTCCTCTCCTTTCTCCTCTTCTTTCTCCTCTTCTCTCCTTTTAACTCTCCTCTCCTTTCACCTCTCATTTCTACTCTCATTCCTCTCCTCTCCTCTCCTTCCTCTCCTCTCCTCTCCTCTCCTCTCCTCCTCTCCTCTCCTCTCCTCTCCTCTCCTCTCCTCTCCTCTCCTCTCCTCTCCTCTCCTCTCCTCTCCTCTCCTCTCCTCTCCTCTCCCTTCCCCCCACAGTCACAGCAGCTCTCCAAAATGAAGCAGAGTCCCTTCAGACAGCTTCCAAAGACAATGCTTTTATTAAAACCTACAGCACCACTGCCACCCCAGAGGCACGGACACACCAACCAGAAACAGACTAGCTAGCTAGTGCACTTCTAAGAGTAGAGGCAAGAAGAGAGCTGTGTGTAAGTGTGTGTGTGTGTTATAATGACTGCTTTAAAAAAAGGTGTGTGTGTCTATGCAAGTGAGCGTGTGTGTATGTGTGTGTGTGGGGGGGGGGGGATTTGTGTGTGGGTGTGTTTTGAATGAGTAATTGTGAATGTAAGTGAGCGTGTATTGTTAAGCTGCTGGTCAACATGATAGTGTGTTAATCTGGTCCAGCCCGTGGTAGTAAATCCGGTTATCCTCAGTCCCGTTTGTAAAGTGAACACTTCTGTTACGTTGTCTGGCACGTGGTGTGAGACGTGCTCAATTGGACTGAGTGTGTATGTGTGTGTGTCTGAGAAGGGCATGTGATGGTGTTTGGGCCTAATGCTTTGTGGCACCATGGGCTGGCACTGGTTCAGAGGAGAGAGGAGAGTGATGAAGGACAGAAGCAGTGTGGGAAGAGAGGAGGAACATAAAGTTGTTTATCAGCCAACTCTGCATCTGTAGGAGTATGTAACATCTTTAAAATCATTTACTTCATAATCACAGATTTAATTTAAAAACATTAGTACATGAGTCATGTTTCTATATGGGGGATTGTATAGCATATCCCCCTGTCACATAAAACATGAATGTCATAAATACATAAATGTCAACAAATTATTGTCAGGTGTCATGGAGGTTTTGGTATATTGTTCTGTTTTATTTGAAGTCACAGCCCTCTGAGAGCAGGCAGAGTAAACGTTGCCTCCCCTGCCCTCCCTCATCCCCCCACCATACCCAGCTGCCTTCCACACCCCACTGCTCTGCCTGGCCTCAGAGGACATAGTGTCCCAGTCTGCCTCTCAGCCAAGCCAAGGGCCTCACCAAAGGCAGCCATGCCAGCCTGGGGCATCCTGTGCTTGGGGACAAATGCACCAGGGAGAGTGTAGCGGCTGGAGGAGAGGTTACCTAGACAAAACACATAGAGTATGAAAGGAAGGAGAATGAGAGAGTAGAGAAGGAGAAAGTGAAAAATGGACATGGGAGGGAGAGTGAAGATGATGGAGCGAGAACGGTTGAGAAACTGGAAACATGTCGATAATGGGAGAGAGTGGACGAGGTGGAGATGGGGGAGTCATGATGGATGTGGTGAGAAGACAGGGAGGGGGCTCACACACAAACAGAGGGAGAGCTGGGGAAACACAGGACAAAGGAAGAAAAAAGAGAGAAAAACAGAGTAGGTTAACAACAGCAGATAGAGACAGAACAACGTCAGCAATGGAGTCAACTGACAGAGAGGGGAAAGGAGAGAGGAGAGAAGAGAGGAGGGGAGAGGAGGAGAGAGGAGAGAGGAAAGCGGGGAGAGGAGAGGAGAGCGGGAGAGGAGGAGAGAGGAGAGAAGAGCGGGGAGAGGAGGAGAGGAGAGCGGGGAGAGGAGAGGAGAGCGGGAGAAGAGGGGAGAGGAGGAGAGAGGAGAGAGGAAAGCGGGGAGAGGAGAGGAGAGCAGGAGAGGAGGAGAGAGGAGAGGAGGGGAGAGGAGGAGAGAGGAGAGGAGAGCGGGAGAGGAGAGGAGGAGAGAGGAGAGGAGGAGAGAGGAGAGGAGGGGAGAGGAGAAGAGAGGAGAGGAGAGCGGGAGAGCGGGAGAGGAGGAGAGAGGAGAGGAGGGGAGAGGAGGAGAGAGGAGAGGAGAGCGGGAGAGGAGGAGAGAGGAAAGTGGGGAGAGGAGAGAAGAGAGGAGGGGAGAGGAGGAGAGAGGAGAGAGGAAAGCGGGGAGACGAGAGGAGAGCGGGAGAGGAGGAGAGAGGAGAGGAGAGAGGAAAGTGGGGAGAGGAGAGAAGAGAGGAGGGGAGAGGAGGAGAGAGGAGAGAGGAAAGCGGGGAGAGGAGAGGAGAGCGGGGAGGGGGGAGAGAGGAGAGGAGAGAGGAAAGTGGGGAGAGGAGAGAAGAGAGGGAGGGGAGAGGAGGAGAGAGGAGAGAGGAAAGTGGGGAGGAGGAGAGAAGAGAGGAGGGGAGAGGAGGAGAGAGGAGAGAGGAAAGCGGGGAGGAGAGGAGAGCGGGAGAGGAGGAGAGAGGAGAGGAGAGCGGGGAGAGGAGGAGGAGAGGAGAGTGGGGAGAGGAGAGGAGAGCGGGAGAGGAGGGGAGAGGAAAGCGGGGAGAGGAGAGGAGAGAGGAGGGGAGAGGAGGAGAGAGGAGAGAGGAAAGCGGGGAGAGGAGGAGAGAGGAAAGTGAGGAGAGGAGAGAAGAGAGGAGGGGAGAGGAGGAGAGAGGAGAGAGGAAAGCGGGGAGAGGAGAGCGGGAGAGGAGGAGAGAGGAGAGGAGAGAGGAAAGTGGGGAGAGGAGAGAAGAGAGGAGGGGAGAAGAGGAGAGAGGAAAGCGAGGAGAGGAGAGGAGAGCGGGAGAGGAGGAGAGAGGAGAGGAGAGAGGAAAGTGGGGAGAGGAGAGAAGAGAGGGGGGAGAGGAGGAGAGAGGAAAGTGGGGAGAGGAGAGAAGAGAGGAGGGAGAGGAGGAGAGAGGAGAGAGGAAAGCGGGGGAGAGGAGAGCGGGAGAGGAGGAGAGAGGAGAGGAGAGCGGGGAGAGGAGGAGAGGAGAGCGGGGAGAGGAGAGGAGAGCGGGAGAGGAGGGGAGAGGAGGAGAGGAGGAGAGAGGAGGTGAGAAGAGAGGAGAGCGGGAGAGGAGAGGAGGGGAGAGGAGGAGAGAGGAGAGGAGGAGAGAGGAGAGGAGGGAGAGGAGAAGAGAGGAGAGGAGAGCGGGAGAGGAGAGAGGAGGAGAGAGGAGAGCAGGGAGAGGAGAGGGGAGCGGGAGAGGAGGAGAGAGGAGAGGAGAGCGGGGAGAGGAGGAGAGGAGAGCGGGGAGAGGAGAGGAGAGGGGAGAGGAGGGGAGAGGAGGAGAGAGGAAAGCGGGGAGAGGAGAGGAGAGCGGGGAGAGGAGAGGAGAGCGGGAGAGGAGGAGAGAGGAAAGTGGGGGAGAGGAGAGAAGAGAGGAGGGGAGAGGAGGAGAGAGGAGAGAGGAAAGCGGGGAGAGGAGGAGAGGAGAGCGGGGAGAGGAGAGGAGAGAGGAAGTGGGGAGAGGGAGAGAAGAGAGGAGGGGAGAGGAGGAGAGAGGACAGAGGAAAGTGGGGAGAGGAGAGAGGAGAAAGGAGAGAGGAGAGTGGGGAGAGAGAGAGGAGAGAGAGAGAGAGGAGAGTGGGGAGTGGGGAGAGGAGAGAGGGGAGAGCGGGGAGAGGAGAGGCGAGGAGAGGGGTGGGGGAGAGGAGAGAGGGGAGTGGGGGAGAGGAGAGAGGAGAGAGGAGTGTGGGGAGAGGAGAGGAGAGAGGGGAGAGGAGAGAGAAGAGGGGAGAGGAGAGAGGAGAGGAGAGAGGGAGAGGAGAGGAGAGGGGAGAGGAGAGGGGAGAGGAGAGAGGAGAGTGGGGAGAGGAGAGGAGAGGAGAGAGGGGAGAGGAGAGAGAAGAGGGGAGAGGAGAGAGAGAGGGGAGAGGAGAGAGGAGAGAGGAGAGAGGAGAGTGGGGAGAGGAGAGGGGAGAGCGGGGAGAGGAGAGGAGAGGGGTGGGGGAGAGGAGAGAGGGGAGTGGGGAGAGGAGAGAGGAGTGTGGGGAGAGGAGAGGAGAGAGGGGAGAGGAGAGAGAAGAGGAGAGAGGGGAGAGGGAGAGAGGAGAGGAGAGAGGGGAGAGGAGAGAGGAGAGAGGAGAGGAGAGGGGAGAGGAGAGGAGAGAGGAGAGTGGGGGAGAGGAGAGGAGAGGAGAGAGGGGAGAGAGAGAGAAGAAGGGAGAGGAGAGGAGAGAGGGGAGAGGAGAGAGGGGAGAGGAGAGGGAGAGGAGAGGAGAGAGGGGAGTGAGGAGAGGAGAGGGGAGAGGAGAGCGGTGAGGGGAGAGGATAGAGGAGAGGGGTTAGGAGAGAGGAGAGCGGTGAGGGGAGAGGAGAGAGGAGAGGGGAGAGGAGAGGAGAGACGATGTAAACGCTCAATAGATGAACTGAGAGAGAGAAAGAGGGAGAGAGCTGTGCCAAGTGCCTCACTTTCTTGCCAACTTAATAGAGCCGTGTCCTTTAAAGTAATACCTAGCTGAACTCCAGGAAGCAGAATGGCCTGAGGCTGTGAACCATGGACAGGACTGGAGACTAGATGGATGGTTCTTTACATCCTAGGTCATGTATACTAGCCTACTTTAGAAAGGCCCTTCTCCTCAGCTTCCTCTGTTCAGCATATCCAGCCACCAACTGTACAAGGACAAAGACTGACAATGAGGAGTATTAATAACAGGATCGTCTGTATGAACTAGCCTTTATCCTGCAAACTACTCCTGCTATGACAAAGCATCAGACAAAAGGCTTGATGGAGTTGAGTTTTAAGGTTAATGAAGCAGTACTAGAGTCCCTATAGCCACCAGTAGTCTGAAAACAAACAGCAGACAGCCCTGTGTTGGTATGTATGTCAATACGTAGGAGGAGGAAATGAAGTGCAGACAGTGACTGACCACAGGAGGAGGAGAAAGAGGTTGAATAAATAGAATGAAGGGAGGAAGTTGATCTCAAGCAGGTGTTGAAGGGGAAAGTGTCAGCCAAGCGGGCTGAGATGGAGAACAAGTGCTGCCTCTGCACTGGGACAATAAAGACTTCATTCAATTAGTGCTTCTGCACAGGTGAGTAGAGCACAGAGCAGGGGAGTGGGCCAGAGCCACAGAGCAGGGAGTGGGCCAGAGCCACAGAGCAGGGAGTGGGCCAGAGCCACAGAGCAGGGAGTGGGCCAGAGCCACAGAGCAGGGAGTGGGCCAGAGCCACAGAGCACAGAGCAGGGAGTGGGCCAGAGCCACAGAGCAGGGAGTGGGCCAGAGCCACAGAGCAGGGAGTGGGCCAGAGCCACAGAGCACAGAGCAGGGAGTGGGCCAGAGCCACAGAGCAGGGAGTGGGCCAGAGCCACAGAGCAGGGAGTGGGCCAGAGCCACAGAGCACAGAGCAGGGAGTGGGCCAGAGCCACAGAGCAGGGAGTGGGCCAGAGCCACAGAGCAGGGAGTGGGCCAGAGCCACAGAGCACAGAGCAGCCACAGAGAACAGAGACGCACATGGTTGTCAGAGAGTGGGGCCAGAGGCAGAGGTACAGCAGTACACACGGAGACACAGCCCTGCACACCTCCCACACACGGGCATGCATGTACTTACTGCATACTCAATGTATACACATACCCTCAATATGAACAATATACACACATTTACTGTACATCAGCCTACACACACCCCCCAGGCTAGTACACAGACCCGTCTGTCTCCTCCTCTCCTGCTGCCTCCACATTCCTCTTCTCCTCACCTTCTCTCACCATTCCCATTGTTCTATTTCTTCTTTCCCTCTCCTTGTCCACCTCTCCGTCCTGCATAGTACTGCAGGGTTTTCCAGTCTGTCCTGGCCCCCCGGGTGCAGCTTATGTTTTTTAACCCAGCACTACACAACTGACTCAAATAACCAACCCATCATCAAGCTTTGATTATTGGAATCAGCTGTATAGTGCTAGGGCCAAAAACAAGACGGGGGGGGGGGGGGGTCAGGACTGACATGGGGAAGCCCTGTAGTGGTCCATTCGGCTGGTCTCTAGCAGCAGCCTTATGGTGGCATCAGCTTGTATTGGGAGCTTAAAGTCCCTATTTTGGTTGTGTCACACCCTGCCTATCTGCTGGGTGCTGTCCTGTAGGCATATGGTGAGAGTAGATCCCGGATCCCGTACCCGTCTCTGAGGCGCCCAGGGGCCCCCCATCAAAGCCCCCCTCGCCAGGCCTCGAATCTGGGCCACAGATATGTCATTAGGTGTGGTCATGGAATAGTGCACTCTGATTGGTCAGTCTTACCAGCCCACAGGACGGTTCCTGGCACAGGGGACCAGCAGCACAGTAAAACCTCCTCCCAGTCAGCCCAAAACACACAATGTGCTTCCCAATTGACACCCTATTCCTTAAATAGTGCACTACTTTTGACCAGAGCCCAATGGGGGTTGCTGGTCAAAAGTAGTGTACTATATAAGGAATAGGGTGCCATTTGAGACACAGTCACAGAGAGGATGGGAGAGGACAGGACACAGCCCCAATCATACTGTTTGGTGTTATGTAAAAAGAAGGAGAAAATAGGTACTGGAAGACTGCCAGGGAACTGGGTGAATCATCTAGAAAACACAGGCGCACGCACGCACGCACACACACACACACACGCACGCACGCACACACAAACTGGCCCATTCTACACACACACACACACACACACACACACACACACACACACACACACACACACACACACACACACACACACACACACACACACACACACACACACACACACACACACACACACACACACACACACACACACACACACACACACACACACAAACTGGGCCTGTCCCATTCTACTTTGCCACATGCGGCACTCACTCCAGCTGGGCTTCAGTGTGCAGGAAGTACACGAGGTGACGCTCGCCTAGCACTCTTTTAGCATGTCGTGTGACAGGCTAGCGGTGGGGTAGACCTCACTCCCCTCCCTCATCATTAGGAGAGGCATCCTGGGTATGAGATGTACTTATCCACCCAGGCCTCTTGTGGATGTGTGTCGTAAGACCACATCATGTATGATATAAGCAACCACTGATACTCAAACCTTCACTATTTCCTCCGTTCTTTTTCTCTCTTTTCTCCCCCATAACCCGAACCCCGTAATCCTGACCCTAACCCTGTAACCCTAACCCCATAACCCTAACCCTGTAACTCTACCCTGTAACCCTGTAACCCTTTCCCAAGATGGCGTAGCAGTGCAGACGTGGTTTGTCGTCCTCGCGTTTACTTTGTATTTTTTGTATTTTTTGTATATATTCCCTATTTATTTTACAATCTCTTTTTCCATTTTTAAATTAAACACTCAACACTCAATGTGACACGGATCTAGACCTTATAGCCAAAACTTTCATCAAGGGCTAGCCAGCTAATTAGCTACTAGCTATTTAGTCATTGTTAGCCACTGCTAGTGGCTTTTACCCTCTGCTCAGGCACCAGCCGTTTATATTGCCTGGATAATACCTGCCAGCCTCGGACTGTTTTTCTCCACTACAACGCCGGATTCCTGCCGTAAACCCTGGACCATTACCCCTAGCGAGCTGCCACTGAGTGACCCAGCCCCGAAGCTAGCCCTGAGCCAGGCGCATCGCCCGGCTTACAAACGAAATTACCACAACTACAATACCTTTTTCTCCATCTGGCCCAGTCCCTTCGTTGACACGGCACCCCGCCATACCACCACGACTGGTCCGCAGACGTAATTCCATCCGCTGTGCCTTCAATCGGCCGTTGCCGGACGTCGGAGCAGACGCTTCTACTTACCCCGGTCTGCTAACTTTAAACATTATGTCTCCCGCTTGCAAGCGTAGTAACGACTAACCCGCAGCTTCCCTGTTTCATCTATTGCTGTAAACTGGACCCTATGATCACTTGGCTACATAGCTGATGCCTGCTAGACTGTTCATTTATCACGGTACTCCACTTTTTTTACCTTTGTTTATCTGTCGGCCCTAGCTCCGAACTCAGGCCCTGTGTGTAGTGAACCGACCCTCTCTGCCCATTCATCGCCATTTTACCTGTTGTTGTTATCTTAGCTGATTAGCTGTTGTAGTCTTACTTGTTGTCTTAGCTGTTGTCTTAGCTCTCCCAATCAACACCTGTGATTGCTTTATGCCTCGCTTTATGTCTCTCTCAAATGTCAATATGCCTTGTATACTGTTGTTTAGGATAATTACCATTGTTTTAGTTTAGTGCGGAGCCCCTAGTCCCACTGTACATGCCTTAGATACCTCCTTTGTCCCACTTCCCACACATGCGGTGACCTAACCCAGTATAACTAGCATGTTTAGAGATGCAACCTCTCTTATCAACCTGGGCTTACCTCCACTGTACCCGCACCCCACCATACCCCTGTCTGCACATTATGCCCCGAATCTATTCTACCACGCCCAGAAATCTCTGTCCACAATGCACTAGACGACCAGTTTTGCTAGCCTTTAGCCGTGCCCTCATCCTACTCCTCCTCTGTTCTTCGGGTGATGTGGAGGCCCTGCACTCTCATTTGTTGACTTCTGTAATCGAAAAAGCATTGGTTTCATGCATGTTAACATCAGAAGCCGCCTCCCTAAGTTTGTTTTATTCACTGCTTTAACACACTCCGCCAACCCTGATGTCCTTGCCGTGTCTGAATCCTGGCTTAGGAAGGCCACCAAAAATTCAGAGATTTCCATACCCAACAACAACATTTTCCATCAGGATAGAACTGCCAAAGGGGGAGGATTTGCAATCTACATACTTTCCAGGTCTATGCCAAAACAGTTCGAGCCTCTAATTTTAAGAATTAATCTCTCCAGAAATAAGTCTCTCGCTGTTGCCGCCTCTTATAGACCCCCCTCAGCTCCCAGCTGTGCCCTGGACACCATATGTGAATTGATTGCCCTCCATCTATCTTCAGAGTTCGTTCTGTTAGGTGACCTAAACTGGGATATGCTTAACACCCCAGCAGTCCTACAATCTAAGATAGATGCCCTCAATTTCACACAAATTATCAAGGAAATCACCAGGTACAACCCTAAATCCGTAAACATGGGCACCCTCATAGATATTATCCTGACCAACTTGCCCTCCAAATTCACCACTGCTGTTTTCAAACAGGATCTCAGCGATCACTGCCTCATTGCCTGCATCCGCTATGTGTCCACGATCAAACGACCACCCCTCATCACTGTCCAACGCTCCCTAAAACATTTCTGCGAGCAGGTCTTTCTAATCAACCTGCCCCGGGTATCCTGGAAGGATATTGACCTCATCCCGTCAGTCGAGGATGCCTGGTCATTCATTAAAAGTAATTTCCTCACCATCTTATGTTGCTATCTGCCACCATTGTTGCAACCCCTATTACCAGTCTGTTCAACCTCTCTTTCGTATCGTCCGAGATCCCTAAAGATTGGGAAGCTGCCGCGGCCCTCTTCACAGGGGGAGACACTCTAGACCCAAACTGTTATAGACCTATATCTATCCTGCCCTGCCTTTCTAAAGTCTTTGAAAGCCAAGTTAACAAACAGATCACTGACCATTTCGAATCCCACAGTACTTTCTCTGCTGTGCAATCCGGTTTCCGAGCTGGTCGTGGGTGCACCTCATCCACGTTCAAGTACTAAACGATATCATAACCGCTATCGACAAAAGACAGTACTGTGCAGCCGTCTTCATCGACCTGGCCAAGGCTTTCGACTCTGTCGATCACCGTATTCTTATCGGCAGACTCAATAGCCTTGACTTCTCAAATGACTGCCTCTCCTGGTTCACCAACTACTTCGCAGACCGAGTTCTGTGTGTCAAATCGGGGGGTCTGTTATCCAGACCTCTGGCAGTCTCTATGGGGGTAACACAGGGTTCAATTCTCGGGCCGACTCTTTTCTATGTATATATCAACGATTTTGCTCTTGCTGCGGGTGATTCCCTGATCCACCACTACGCAGACGACACCAATCTGTATACATTTGGCCCTTCTTTGGACACTGTGTAAACTAACCTCCAAACGAGCTTCAATGCCATACAACACTCCTTCTGTGGCCTCCAACTGCTCTTAAACGCTAGTAAAACCAAATGCATGCTTTTCAACCGTTCGCTGCCAGCAACCGCCCGCCCGACTAGCATCACTACTCTGGACGGTTCTGACCTAGAATACGTGGACAACTACAAATACCTATGTGTCTGGCTTGACTGTAAACTCTCCTTCCAGACTCAAACATCTCCAATCCAAAATCAAATCTAGAATCAGCTTTCTATTTCACAACAAAGCCTCCTTCACTCATGCCGCCAAACGTACCCTAAAACCCGAAAACCCTAAAACTGACTATCCTACCGATCCTCGACTTCGGCGATGTCATCTAAAAAATAGCTTCCAATACTCTACTTAACAAATTAGATGTAGTCTATCACAGTGCCATCTGTTTTGTTTACCAAAGCCCCTTATACCACCCACCACTGAGACCTGTATGCTCTAGTTGGCTACATATTCGTCGCCAGACCCACTGGCTCCAGGTCATCTATAAGTCTATGCTAGGTAAAGCTCCGCCTTATCTCAGCTCACTGGTCACGATAACAACACCCACCCGTAGCGCGCGCTCCAACAGGTATATCTCACTGGTCATCCTCAAAGCCAACACCTCCTTTGGCCGCCTTTCCTTCCAGTTCTCTACTGCCAGTGACTGGAATGAAGCTGGAGACTTACATTTCCCTCACTAACTTTAAACATCAGCTATCTGAGCAGCTAACCGATCGCTGCAGCTGTACATAGTCCATCTTTAAATAGCCCACCCAATCTACCTACCTCATCCCCATATTGTTTTATTTACTTTGCACACCAGTATCACTACTTACACACCTTCATCTGCTCATCATCACCTGCTCATCTATCACTCCAGTGTTATTCTGCTAAATTGTAATTACTTTGCTACTGTGGCCTATTTATTGCCTTACCTCCTCATACCATTTGCACACACTGTATGTAAACTTTCTTTTTTTCTATTGTGTTATTGACTGTACGCTTGTTTATTCCATTTGTAACTCCGTGTTGTTGTTTCTGTTGCACTGCTTTGCTTTATCTTGGCCAGGTCGCAGTTGTAAAATGAGAACTTGTTCTCAACTAGCTTACCTGGTTAAATAAAGGTGAAAAAAAAAAAAATAATAATAATAAACCCTGTAACCCTGACCCTAACCCCGTAACCCTAACCCCGTAACCCTAACCCCGTAACCCTAACCCCGTAACCCTAACCCCGTAACCCTAACCCCGTAACCCTAACCCCGTAACCCTAACCCCGTAACCCTAACCCTGTAACCCTAACCCTGTAACCCTGACCCTATCCCCGTAACCCTAACCCTGTAACCCTGACCCTAACCCCGTAACCCTAACCCCGTAACCCTAACCCTGTAACCCTGACCCTAACCCCGTAACCCTAACCCTGTAACCCTAACCCTGTAACCCTAACCCCGTAACCCTAACCCTGTAACCCTGACCCTAACCCCGTAACCCTAACCCCGTAACCCTAACCCTGTAACCCTAACCCTGTAACCCTGACCCTATCCCCGTAACCCTAACCCTGTAACCCTGACCCTAACCCCGTAACCCTAACCCCGTAACCCTAACCCTGTAACCCTGACCCTAACCCCGTAACCCTAACCCTGTAACCCTAACCCTGTAACCCTAACCCCGTAACCCTAACCCTGTAACCCTAACCCTGTAACCCTGACCCTATCCCCGTAACCCTAACCCTGTAACCCTGACCCTAACCCCGTAACCCTAACCCCGTAACCCTAACCCTGTAACCCTGACCCTATCCCCGTAACCCTAACCCCGTAACCCTAACCCCGTAACCCTAACCCTGTAACCCTGACCCTATCCCCGTAACCCTAACCCTGTAACCCTGACCCTAACCCCGTAACCCTAACCCCGTAACCCTAACCCTGTAACCCTGACCCTATCCCCGTAACCCTAACCCTGACCCTAACCCTGTAACCCTAACCCCGTAACCCTAACCCTGTAACCCTGACCCTAACCCCGTAACCCTAACCCTGTAACCCTAACCCTGTAACCCTAACCCCATAACCCTAACCCTGTAACCCTAACCCCGTAACCCTAACCCTGTAACCCTGACCCTAACCCCATAACCCTAACCCTGTAACCCTGACCCTAACCCCGTAACCCTAACCCCGTAACCCTAACCCTGTAATCCTAACCCTGTGACCCTAACTTTGTAACCATAACCCTAACCCGTAACCCTAACCCTGTAACCCTAACCCCGTAACCCTAACCTTGTAACCCTAACCTTGTAACCATAACCCTAACCCCGTAACCCTAACCCCGTAACCCTAACCCTGTAACCCTAACCCCATAACCCTAACCTTGTAACCATAACCCTGTAACCCTAACCCTGTAACTCTGACCCCATAACCCTAACCCTGTAACTCTGACCCTAACCCCATAACCCTGACCCTAACCCTGTAACCCTAACCCCGTAACCCTGTAACCCTAACCCTGTAACTCTGACCCTAACCCCGTAACCCTGTAACCCTGACCTTCGACATGCAGAGGTTTATCATACAGGAGGGTGGTAGACATGCAGAGGTTTATCCTAAAGGAGGGTGGTAGACATGCAGAGGTTTATCATACAGGAGGGTGGTAGACATGTAGAGGTTTATCCTACAGGAGGGTGGTAGACATGTAGAGGTTTATCATACAGGAGGGTGGTAGACATGCAGAGGTTTATTCTACAGGAGAGTGGTAGACATGCAGAGGTTTATCCTACAGGAGGGTGGTAGACATGCAGAGGTTTATCTTACAGGAGGGTGGTAGACATGTAGCGGTTTATCCTATCATGTAGCGGTTTATCCTATCATACAGGAGGGTGGTAGACATGCAGAGGTTTATCCTACAGGAGGGTGGTAGACATGCAGAGGTTTATCATACAGGAGGGTGGTAGACATGTAGAGGTTTATCCTACAGGAGGGTGGTAGACATGTAGAGGTTTATCATACAGGAGGGTGGTAGACATGCAGAGGTTTATTCTACAGGAGAGTGGTAGACATGCAGAGGTTTATCATACAGGAGGGTGGTAGACATGCAGAGGTTTATCCTACAGGAGGGTGGTAGACATGCAGAGATTTATCATACAGGAGGGTGGTAGACATGCAGAGGTTTATCATACAGGAGGGTGGTAGACATGCAGAGGTTTATCATACAGGAGGGTGGTAGACATGCAGAGGTTTATCATACAGGAGGGTGGTAGACATGCAAAGGTTTATCATACAGGAGGGTGGTAGACATGTAGAGGTTTATCATACAGGAGGGTGGTAGACATGCAGAGGTTTATCATACAGGAGGGTGGTAGACATGTAGAGGTTTATCATACATGAGGGTGGTAGACATGCAGAGGTTTATCATACAGGAGGGTGTTCTCCTTTATGATAAACCCCCACAGGCAGAACTCCCTCCTTCTCTCCTTCTCTTAACCGTTTCATTACAATGTAGAGGAAGTCGAGGGAGGGGGATGTGGAGGATGGCTGTTTTTTTTGCATCACTGAATTAATTCATTTAAATATAAGAAGTAAATTGATAAATTATTCAGTCTTTTTGTTATGTGTGTTTGAGAGAGGGATGATGGGAAAAGGAACTCTAGGTGAGAGCCCATTTCAAATTGGAAAATTAATATTCATAACTTTTGTTAATGACATTTTTTTTGCTATCAATTCAAGTTTTAACAAAGGTTTAATTAACAAACGGTACAGAAAGACAATTCTCTCCAATCCTCTCAGGGGTCGACTACAATTCAACAGTGCCTCATTCCATCATGTCATTTCATTCACCTCTTATAACTCATACTTAATGCCATCATCTAATATTCCACAAACTGTGCAAACTCCTAACCTTATCAATCGATTCATTGATTGTTGATTGAGACTAATGATTCAATCAGAAGTCTCCCAGTTGGAGGTAGAATAGTCAGTGAACTGAACAATTTGTGACCCCCCCCTTCATATTTCTATCTATAAAATAATTGCTTCGTTTAATTTCAATTTCTCCATTTACAGTGCAGCCATTTCTGTGTAGTTCTTCTGTGTGTCTATTAAGGTGCTGGGCCAGAATTATGGAGACAGCTCGTCTTAGATTTAAAGCAGCCCTCGTGGTGACCCCAAAGTGAGCCCTGCACGATGCATTAATGTGATAGCGATATGATTATGTCTGAATGGACATGAAGAGTTTCCATTATTTACAGGTGATGTGCCCGTTGAATTGGCAATGAAGTGGCTCGTAAATTATCTCTGTCTAATCAAGCCTTCAGTGGAATAATGAAATAAGTCCTGTCCTGCCAACCAACTAGGGAGACCAGGGAGGTGCCTGACTGTCTTTTCTGTTCAGTTCTGCTGTAGCTGCACAGTGGACTGGGGGCTCTTTTATTTCATAGTGGGACAATGCTCTCAAAATGACATTGGAAGAAAGACAGGAAATTCATGCCCCGTGAGTGCAAGTTTAAGCCTCTCTGCTTCTCCATTCAGTCGATGTTATGCCCTTATAGAGCATGATAGGACATTAGATCGGCACATTTGCAGCACCAGCGTTGAGATGTGGTGGCTTGTTTTTGCCCTATGAGTGTTACAACAGTGAAACAAACAAAAACAGACAGTGCTGTGGCCAGCGTGGACGGGCCCCCTCTATATGCTAAGCTGTCCACCAGTAGCCAGTATGTCTCTGTGTGTCTCAGTATGTCTCTGTATGTCTCTGTATGTCTCAGTATGTCTCTGTATGTCTCAGTATGTCTCTGTGTGTCTCTGTATGTCTCTGTATGTCTCAGTATGTCTCTGTATGTCTCAGTATGTATCTGTGTGTCTCAGTATGTCTCAGTATGTCTCTGTATGTCTCAGTGTGTCTCTGTATGCCTCTGTGCGTATCAGTATGTATCTGTGTCTCTGTATGTCTCAGTATGTCTCTGTGTGTCTATGTATGTCTCTGTATGTCTCAGTATGTCTCTGTGTGTCTCAGTATGTCTCTGTATGTCTCAGTATGTCTCTGTATGTCTCTGTGTGTCTCTGTATGTCTCTGTATGTCTCAGTATGTCTCTGTATGTCTCTGTATGTCTCTGTATGTCTCAGTATGTCTCTGTATGTCTCTGTATGTCTCAGTATGTCTCTGTATGTCTCAGTATGTATCTGTGTGTCTCAGTATGTCTCATTATGTCTCTGTATGTCTCAGTGTGTCTCTGTATGCCTCTGTGCGTCTCAGTATGTATCTGGGTCTCTGTATGTCTCTGTGTGTCTCTGTGTGTCTCAGTGTGTCTCAGTGTGTCTCTGTGTCTCTGTGTGTCTCTTTGTGTCTCTGTGTGTCGCTGTGTGTCTCAGTATGTCTCAGTGTGTCTCAGTGTGTGTATGTGTGTCTCAGTATGTCTCTGTGTGTCTCAGTATGTCTCAGTGTGTCTCAGTGTTTGTATGTGTGTCTCAGTATGTCTCTGTGTGTCTCTGTGTGTTTGAGTATGTATATGTGTTTCTCTGTGTGTCTCTGTGTGTCTCAGTGTGTCTCTGTGTGTCTCAGTGTGTCTCTGTGTGTCTCTGTGTGTCTCTGTGTGTCTCTGTGTGTGTCTGTGTGTGTCTGTGTTTCTCAGTGTGTCTATGTGTGTCTTTATGTCTCAATGTGTCTCTGTGTGTCTCTGTGTGTCTCAGTGTGTCTTAGACAGTAAAATAGACAGTACACCAGTATGTGGACCACCAGTCTGTCTCCACACACAATAGCCTGGAGGGGGAGAGCAGCACAGTGGGGGGCGCTGGCTTGACTGATGGCTTTTTTGATTAAAAGGAATTAATTGCTGAACCATTTAATACCTTGTTTCTAATGTGTCTCCAGTGACTGTGTGATTTAGCTGCATGTCCTCCTGACATGTGGAATAGCAGCCATTATGATGTCAGAGCAGTCAGAGCAGCTTTAATTGAGAATGTGCTGGTAAACAACTAGAAACTACCCCCAATCTACTCTCCTCTTCTCCATCTTTAATGGACAGGAGTACCTTCTTGACCTCAATACTGGCTGACCTTTTTTTACCCTCCAAAGGCATGTGCAGAGAGAGATCTGTCCCATATTGTTGTAGGTTACACTATTTTAAACCCATTTTCAGGAAACAAAGGCTGTGATTTAGCCCTCCTCCACAATTTATAATCACCTGAGGCTATTACTATGAGAGAGAGAGAGAGAGAGGGGGGGGGGACGATGAGGGAGAAAGGGAGAGAAATGGAGAGAGAGAGAGAGAGAGAGAGAGAGAGAGAGAGAGAGAGAGAGAGAGAGGGGAGACGATGAGGGAGAAAGGGAGAGAAATGGAAAGAGAGAGAGGGGGAGACGATGAGGGAGAAAGGGAGATAAATGGAAAGAGAGAGGGAGAGAGAGAGAGAGAGAGAGAGGGGGGACGATGAGGGAGAAAGGGAGAGAAATGGAAAGAGAGAGAGAGGGGGAGAGAGGGGGGACGATGAGGGAGAAAGGGAGAGAAATGGAAATAGAGAGGGAGAGAGAGAGAGGGGGAGACGATGAGGGAGAAAGGGAGAGAAATGGAAATAGAGAGGGAGAGAGGGGGGGAGACGATGAGGGAGATAGGGAGAGAAATGGAAAGAGGGAGGGAGAGAAAAATGGTGAGTGAAGGAAAGAGGGTGATGGAGTGAGAGAAATGGAGAGAGAGTACCACCTACTGTTTCAGTGCCTGTTGGTGGGGTAGAGTGGATCATTTGGAGAGAGAGAGAGAGAGAGACTGAGAGAGAGGTCTGGTACAGTACTGTATAAGCCAGCTCTTTCATGCCTTCCCGTTTGGGGAGGAAGTGAACGTGGGGTGACTGCACCCACAATTAGGGCAGGGGAGGATTAGTGCCTGCCTGCCTGAGTGGGAAGGTGGTTGGGGGCTGTTTTTTGTTTGTGTACTTACTGCTTGCCGCTGTGTATTGTGTTGTGATGGAGCAAGATTTCTCCCACCATGTTTTCAAAAATAGCAACATCACAAACAGCACATCAAGCTAATGGAGAAAAAATTAGGGAGAGTGTATAACCATTTTATTTAGAGTTTGTGCATGTGTGTGTGTGTTCACAGATGCTTGTAATTCCAACTCACACACCCTCCAAATCTCTAGTCCTACCTGCCCATTGCATTTAAGCCAATTCTCTTCTAGCTGGCTCTCGCAGACCTAGAAATGTCTCCACTACTAAGTCTTTTATTTCAATTTCATTTCAATGTCCTAGTGAATCTGGGAGCACAGGGGGAGACTTAGTGTTAGTGTTGTGATGAGTTTAAGGCAGTTTAAAGCTTGTGGCCATCCTGACACTATGAGGTGTTGGTCAGCTGGAGCAGACAGGCTACGTGTTGGCTGGGGTTTTCCTTAGCAACTACCTCTCGTGAGTGTGTGTGTGTTTACTCTGTGTGTGTGTACGTGTGTGCACTGTGTGTATGCATGTCCACACAAGCGTGTGGGTGTGCGTCTGGCCTGTCTCTTTCAGTTAGTCGTCGTTCATCGCTGCAGCAGCACTCTCCAGTGTATTCGGTGGTTGACGCGGTGGACGTATTACCCTGAATACCCCCTGTTCTCCAGCCTCGCCCAGTCCTCCCCGGCACGATGGCATGCTCGCCATACTTCCCGTCTCCTCTTCTATTCCCCAGGTCACACACAGAGTTTTTCAGAGGTGGGGAGGTGTGACTCGCAACTGGGACTCCCCTCTCCTCCTCTCTTCCTCTCCTCCTCTCCTCCACTTTCCTCCTC
The DNA here is from genome assembly GCF_021184085.1 of Oncorhynchus gorbuscha. NCBI lineage: Eukaryota > Metazoa > Chordata > Actinopteri > Salmoniformes > Salmonidae > Oncorhynchus > Oncorhynchus gorbuscha. The sequence goes on along the minus strand of NC_060175.1, from coordinate 81,169,619 downwards.
CACTCAGAGTCATGGTGCGTGCACTCAGTGGTAAACCAATTTCATTTTCATATGTTTTCACATTTTTATCCAATCACAGCGTCTCTCTTAGGTTCCTGACGCCACAGGGTACCTTTATTGGTCCTAATTAAGGATCTGTGATTTAATTTCTGTAATTCAATAGAGATGAGGGTTGGTTGGCACTAGAGGCTGGAGCTGGTAAATGGCTTCTACATCGCAGACCCCCAGATGGGGAAGTTGTTAAGGACAGTAGGGGGGCTGGGATACAGAGGGTAGTGTGATGGGCCCGTATTCAAAAAGTGTCTCACTGTACTAGGTGTGCTGATGATATTCTTCTTGTCCACATGATCCTATTCATTTATGATCTCAAACAGAAATCTGATCCTAGATCAGCACATTTTCTCTTAGATACTTTGTGAGTACAGGCCCTGATCTCCACCTGGTGAGGGATGTAGACTTTATGTTGGAGGGCACAGGTAGGGACACCCAGGACAGTCATGTTTTTGTGGGCCTCAAGCTGTCCCTTCCTTCCTGGTTCCTCTTCTCTCATCCTGCAAGCTGTCCCTTCCTTCCTGGTTCCTCTTCTCTCATCCTGCAAGCTGTCCCTTCCTTCCTGGTTCCTCTTCTCTCATCCTGCAAGCTGTCCCTTCCTTCCTGGTTCCTCTTCTCTCATCCAGCAAGCTGTCCCTTCCTTCCTGGTTCCTCTTCTCTCATCCAGCAAGCTGTCCCTTCCTTCCTGGTTCCTCTTCTCTCATCCTGCAAGCTGTCCCTTCCTTCCTGGTTCCTCTTCTCTCATCCTGCAAGCTGTCCCTTCCTTCCTGGTTCCTCTTCTCTCATCCTGCAAGCTGTCCCTTCCTTCCTGGTTCCTCTTCTCTCATCCTGCAAGCTGTCCCTTCCTTCCTGGTTCCTCTTCTCTCATCCTGCAAGCTGTCCTTTCCTTCCTGGTTCCTCTTCTCTCATCCTGCAAGCTGTCCCTTCCTTCCTGGTTCCTCTTCTCTCATCCTGCAAGCTGTCCCTTCCTTCCTGGTTCCTCTTCTCTCATCCTGCAAGCTGTCCCTTCCTTCCTGGTTCCTCTTCTCTCATCCTGCAAGCTGTCCCTTCCTTCCTGGTTCCTCTTCTCTCATCCTGCAAGTTGTCCCCTGAGTAGTTGCTGTCACTTTGACACTGGCTGCATCCTAAATGGTACGCTATGCCTTTTATAGTGCATTACTTTTTACTTTTGAAAGCAGTACACTATAAAGGTGAATAGAGTGCCATTTGGGACACAGTCACTGACTCAGAGCTGTCAGTCAGAAAGCCATCAGAAAACACGCCGGCCTCAGAGGCAGTGTCACTGTCACAGACAGATCTGTCTGTCTGTCTGGGCTTTGATCAAGTCTGGAGTCTGAAAGCTGATCTGCTTCCACACACTTTCTCTCTCATTGTTCTAATTCACATTTGTCTCACTGCCAACAGAACTAGAGTGAGTGGTTTTGCTTGTTAGTTTGTTTTCATAAGTGGGTGCTTATATCACACTGGCTGTGGATGAATAAACGACATTGTCTGTGACTGTGGGTTCTGGATGAAAAATATAGTCTTGAATTCTCAAGAGTGTCTGGAAAGGGAAATGTGCAGATCTTGGATTGTTATCTGCCCAATCTCTCTCTGAATGGAGGACTGATATGCAACCTCCAGTAACACTCAGTAAAGACTCCAGGAAATGGGTGATTCTTATAAATCCAACTCAGACCCCTTGACTTTTTCCACATTTTGTTACGTTACAGCCTTATTCTATAATGGATTAAATAAATGAAAATCCTCAGCAATCAACACATAATACCCCATAATGGCAAAGTAAAAACAGGTTTTTAGATATTTTTGCAAATGTAAAAATCTGAAATTGCTTATTTACACAAGTAAATCATTGAGCTCAGGTGAGCTCAAGTGCATTCTGTTTCCATTGATCATCCTTGAGATATTTCTACAACTTCATTGGGGTCCACCTGTGGTAAATTCAATTGATTGGACATGTCTATATAAGGTCCCACAGTTGGCAGTGCATGTCAGAGCAAAAACCAAGCTATGAGGTCAAAGGAATTGTCAGTAGAGCTTCGAGACAGGATTGTGTCGAAGCACAGATCTGGGGAAGGGTACCAAATGTTTTGCAGCATTGAAGATCCCCAAGAACACAGTGGCCTCCATCATTCTTAAATGGAAGAAGTTTGGAACCACCAAGACTCTTCCAAGAGCTGGCCCCCCGGCCAAACTGAGCAATCGGGGGAGAAGGGCCGTGGTCAGGGAGGTGATCAAGAACCCGATGGTCACTCTGATAGAGCTCTAGAGTTCCTCTGTGTAGATGGTAGAACCTTCCAGAAGGACAACCATCTCTGCAGCACTCCACCAATCAGGCCTTTATGGTAGAGTGGCCAGACGGAAGCCACTCCTCATTAAAAGGCACACGACAGTCTGCTTGGAGTTTGCCAAAAGGCACCTAAAGACTCTCAGACCATGAGAAACAAGATTCTCTGGTCTGATGAAACCAAGATTGAACTCCAGGCGTCACGTATGGAGGAAACCTGGCACCATCCCAACCGTGAAGCATGGTGGTGGCAGCATCATGCTGTGGGGATGTTTTTCAACGGCAGGGACTTGGAGACTAGTCAGGATTGAAGCATGAACGGAGCAAAGTACAGAGAGATCCTTGATGAAAACCTGCTCCAGAGTGCTCAGGACCTCAGACTGGGGCGAAGGTTCACCTTCCAACAGGACAACGACCCAATGCATACAGCCAATACAACACAGGAGTGGCTTCAGAACAAGTCTCTGAATGTCCTTGAGTGGCCCAGCCAGAACTCAGACATCTCTGGAGAGACCTGAAAATAGCTGTGCAGCAACTCTCCCCATCCAACCTGACAGAGCTTAAGAGGATCTGCAGAGAATGTGAAAAACTCCCCCCAAAAAGGTGTGCCAAGCTTGTAGCGTCATACCCAAGAAGACTCGAGGCTGTAATCGCGCCCAAATGTGCTTCGACAAAGTATTGAGTGAAGTGTCAGAATAGTAATATAAATGTGATATTTTTATTATGATAATTTTTTGCTAAAATGTATAAAAACATGTTTTTGCTTTGTCATTATGTCACTATGTGTATATATGATGTGGGGGAAAAAACTATTTAATTCATTTTAGAATAAGGCTGTAACATAACAATATGTGGAAAAAGTCAACTGGTCTGAATACTTTCCAAAGGCACTGAATATAGCCACGTTTTTTGTATATAATTGACTATCATATTAATGCTCACTATTGCTCTTTAACTTGTTTAGTGCTTAAATCTTTTTATTTAAAAAAATATATTTTTATGAAATCTTTACTAAAAATCTCATTACCGTAATTTTGTAGGACTTTACATGCATTTAATTTATAAAAATAACTTACATATTTAAGTAAAACCAATAAAATGTTGTTTAAAAGTGGTACATATTCAAAGACAGTTATCATTTATGGGTATTCACATTTCAGACATTACCTTACATTACATTACCAGACATTTCTTCAGGTAGTGTTTAAAAAAAATCCTAATAAATCAACCCATAATGCATCTGGGCTCCCGAGTGGCGCAGCGGTCTAAGGCACTGCAGGTCAGTGCTTGAGGCGTCACTACAGATCCTGATTCGATTCCAGGCTGTATCACAACCAGCCGTGATTGGGAGTTATAGGGCAGCGCACAATTGGCCCAGCGTCATCCGGGTTAGGGTTTGGTCGGGGTAGGCCGTCATTGTAAATAAGAATTTGTTCTTAACTGACTTGCCTAGTTCAATCAAAGATGGCTACAAGGTAAGCTAGTATTTTCTCTTTAATTATGTTTAAATGTGATAATTGGTTTAGCACCCCATTAACCCATTTTAGATGATAATTACTGTAACTGTGTTATACTATGGTAATGGGAGCAGATTCAAGTGAAAACACATGGGTGCCTGCAAGCTGTGTGTTGTCAGTTGGATGGTATGTCCTCTGACACAATGGTGCGGCTGGTTTCGGGTTAAGGAGAGCAGTGTGTCAAGAGGCAGTGAGGTTTGGCGGGGTCGTGTTTCTGAGGATGCATGGCTCTTGACCTTCACCTCTCCGGAGTCCATAGGGGAATTGCAGCGATGAGAGACAGACTGTAACTACCAATTGGATACCATGAAATTGTGGAGAAAAAGGGGTAGAAGTAATAAATACAATTTTAAAATAAAAACGCGCTGAAAATCAAAATGTCATATTTTTGGTTGAAATATTGTTGTAGAAACTCTCCTGAATCTTAGGAAATTAAACAAATGTGCAACATTTTCAGTTTGCCATGTTTCTTTCTAACTTTATAAGTGTTATGGTAATGAGATTATTGTATGCATGGTCTTGTTTTATTTAGCTCTTGCTAGTATAACTGCTCTTTAATTTAGTCACATTAGATGCCGAGAGTCTATATACCAGCTTTCCCCATACCGGGGGGCTGGCAGACCTAGCTCACTGTTTGAGAGACTGAGATACTAACAAATACCCACCATACCGGGGGGCTGGCAGACCTAGCTCACTGTTTGACAGACTGAGATACTAACAAATACCCACCATACCGGGGGGGCTGGCCGACCTAGCTCACTGTTTGACAGACCGAGATACTAACAAATACCCACCATACCGGGGGGCTGGCAGACCTAGCTCACCTAGCTCACTGTTTGACAGACCGAGATACTAACAAATACCCACCATACTGGGGGGGCTGGCAGACCTAGCTCACTGTTTGACAGACCGAAATACTAACAAATACCCACCATACCGGGGGGGCTGGCAGACCTAGCTCCTAGCTCACTGTTTGACAGACTTTGGTACTAACAAATACCCACCATACCGGGGGGCTGGCAGACCTAGCTCACTGTTTGACAGACTGACATACTAACAAATACCCACCATACCGGGGGGCTGGCAGACCTAGCTCACTGTTTGACAGACCGAGGTACTAACAAATACCAACCATACCGGGCGGGCTGGCAGACCTAGCTCACTGTTTGATAGACCGAGACACTAACAAATACCCACCATACCGGGGGGGCTGGCAGACCTAGCTCACTGTTTGACAGACTGACATACTAACAAATACCCACCATACCGGGGGGCTGGCAGACCTAGCTCACTGTTTGAGAGACTGAGATACTAACAAATACCCACCATACCGGGGGGGGCTGGCAGACCTAGCTCACTGTTTGACAGACTGAGATACTAACAAATACCCACCATACCGGGGGGCTGGCAGACCTAGCTCACTGTTTGAGAGACTGAGATACTAACAAATACCCACCATACCGGGGGGGGGGCTGGCAGACCTAGCTCACTGTTTGAGAGACTGAGATACTAACAAATACCCACCATACCGGGGGGGCTGGCAGACCTAGCTCACTGTTTGACAGACTGAGATACTAACAAATACCCACCATACCGCGAGGGCTGGCAGACCTAGCTCACTGTTTGACAGACTGAGATACTAACAAATACCCACCATACCGGGGGGGCTGGAAGACCTAGCTCACTGTTTGACAGACTGAGATACTAACAAATACCCACCATACCGCGAGGGCTGGCAGACCTAGCTCACTGTTTGAGAGACCGAGATACTAACAAATACCAAATACCCACCAACAAACGTTATTCTAGAGCTGGCTGAATATGTTTTGACGTATACTGTAACTATTTCAGGTTTGATGACGATCACAACCTCCAAATGAATGGAACATCGATGGGCTCCGCATTCGCTCCGAGCTATGCTAACCTTCATGTGGGTCATTTTGAAGAACGTTTTGTTAACAATGACAACGACATCTTTTGCATATGGGCAGGAACGGGAGAAGAGCTGTCAGACTTTATGGCATTACTCAATTACATTGAGCCCAATCTCATATTCACTATTGAATGTGACACTAAACGTGTTTATTACCTCGATATCTAGATTGAGAAATCAAATGGAACCCTGTTTATAACTCTTTATAGAAAGGAAACAGAGGTTGTAATCATCATCAAACCTGAAATAGTTACAGTATACATCGAAATATATTCCGCCAGCTCTCGAATACTCTTATTACAGGGGTACAGCTTCCACCCTGAGCCATTAAAAAGAGGACTTCCAAGAAGCCAGCTTTTCAGACAAAGCCATATATGCCACTCCACAGAGGACTATCTAGAAAAAGCAGTGGAGATGTAATAGGTTTCTAATAAGATGCTACACTCTCCATAATGAGTGGATGAAGCACCTAATTTGGCATTAGGGAAAACACGAGATGAACAGCTACAAAAAAATACCCACTACAAGAACACTCTGTAAGTGGAAGATTTGGTTAAGAAACACTGGCATGTTTTATCATCAGACACAGCTTTGCTGACTGAATTTAAGAATCCACCACTTATTATAGGACAGGTCGCAATTTACGCGATAAATTGGTCCATGCAAACAGCCAGCCACAAAAGAAAATGAGCCAGGCTATTTTACACCCTCTTCCGAATGGTAGCTATAAATGCAGAGGTTGCGCACAGCGTAACAACATGATGAAGTGTGAATATATCTGCCACCCACATACAGGAAAACGGTTCCAAATAAATTACATTATTACGTGCTCTACCACCCATGTTATCTACATGATTAAATGTCCATGTGGGCTGTGTTATGTAGGTAAAACCTCTTGTTCTCTCAAACAGAGAATTAGTGAACATACAAGTTAAATCGGGAGAAACGACAGGGATTATCCAGTCGCAGTACATTTTAATGACCGAAAACATGACATTTCTACTTTTAGATTTTGTGGCATAGAGCAATGTAAGATATCAGACAAGGGAGGTGATATAAATAATACTGTTTTTGGATTTTCACCCTCCAGACATTATTTCCTAAAGGTCTTAATGATGAAATGCCTATGTATGTTATGTTGTAAATGTGAACATGAATGAATGCCACCATTTCAGATTACTCTGACGTTTTTGTCCAGATGGACAATGACCCCAAGCATACTTCCAAAGTTGTGGTAAAATGGCTTAAGGACAACAAAGTCAAGGTATTGGAGTGGCCATCACAAAGCCATGACCTCAATCATATAGAACATTTGTGGGCGGAACTGAAAAAGCATGTGTGAGCAAGGAGTCCTACAAACCTGACTCAGTTACACCAGCTCTGTCAGGAGGAATGGGCCAACATTCACCCAACTTATTGTGGGAAACTTGTGGAAGGCTACCCGAAACATTTGACCCCAGTTAAACAATTTATAGGCAATGCCACCAAATACTAATTGAGTGTATGTAAACCTCGGACCCACTGGGAATGTGATGAAAGACATAAAAGCTGAAATAAATCATTCACTATAATTCTGACATTTCACATTCTTAAAACAAAGTGGTGATCCTAACTAACCTAAAACAGGGAATTTTTACTAGGATTAAATGTCAGGAATTGTGAAAAACAGAGTTTAAATGTATTTGTCACGCCTTGGTCATTGTATTTTGTGTTTTTGTTATATGTTTGGGTAGGCCAGGGTGTGACATGGGTTTATATGTTGTGTTTCGTATTGGGGTTTTATTAGCATTGGGATTGTGTATGATTAGGGGTGTGTCTAGTTAGGCTTGGCTGCCTGAGGCGGTTCTCAATTGGAGTCAGGTGATTCTCGTTGTCTCGGATTGGGAACCGTATTTAGGTAGCCTGAGTTCGCTTTGTATTTTGTGGGTGTTTGTTCCTTTCTCTATGTTGTAGTCACCAGATAGGCTGTAATTAGTTTCACGTTCCGTTCTGTTGTTTTTGTATTTAGTTTCAGTTATTTCATGTACCGCGATACTTTCATTAAAGTCATGAGTAACCTACACGCTGCATTTCGGTCCGACTCTCTTCATTCAACAGACGAACGCCGTTACAGTATTTGGTTATGGTGTATGTAAACTTCCGACTTCAACTGTAAAGCGTGTTAAAGAGCAGTGATACTATCAAGAGCAGTGTACAGGTTTCCTCTTTTTCTCATATTATTCAACTGTTACCATGCACCTGCAACTAAAATAGCTTAGATGTGCGAGTGCCTTTTGAATCCATTACAAAATGTAAAATAATTGTCTTGACCAAGAGTATTACCAAGTATTACCGAGTATTACCAAGTATTACCAAGAGTATTACCAAGTATTACCAAGAGTATAACCAAGTAGTATCAAGAGTATTACCAAGTATTACCAAGAGTATTACCAAGTATTACCAAGAGTATTACCAAGAGTATTACCAAGTATTACCAAGAGTATTACCAAGTAGTATCAAGAGTATTACCAAGTAGTATCAAGAGTATTACCAAGTTGTATCAAGAGCATTACCAAGTATTATCAAGAGTATTACCAAGTATCACCAAGTAGTATCAAGAGCATTACCAAGTATTATCAAGAGTATTACCAAGTATTATCAGGACCATTACCAAATTTTAATCAAGAGTATTACCAAGTATTATCAAGAGCATTACCAATTATTGCCAAGAGTATTACCACATAGTATCAAGAGTATTACCAAGTATTATCAAGAGTATTACCAAGTATTATCAAGAGTATTACCAAGTATTATCAAGAGTTTTACCAAGTATTATCAAGAGTATTACTAAGTATTATCAAGAGTTTTACCAAGTTTGTGAAAATCACCCAAATGAGGTGTAATCAGGAGGGTAATTCTAGTCTGTGCCCTGTCTGTACTGTGGCACCACCACAGTGGTGCCAGCTAGCCAGGCAGGGTAGCTAGCCAGCCAGGGTAGGAGGACTCTAGTGAGTGATGTACTGTGGAGTTTGTGGACTCAGCTATGCTCAAGGCTGGCCCAGGCCATGGGTCTGGGAAGGCATGCTGGGAGCAGCCCAGACAGGAAGGGGAGGAGGGCCAGACAGAGGGAAAGCAGCAGGGGAGTCGAGGCTGTGCCCAGGAGGCAGGTGATGCCGCGATACAATGATGGAGATGAAGAGGGACAGGTTATCTCATGCAGCTAGGGCCTGCCCAGTCACAGTTGAGCTCAGCTTCTTGTCACAGCAGAGACAGAGAGGGAGAGATGGCCAATTTGACAGTTGGCAGGGAGAGAGAGGCCAAGCCAGCAGTGTCCCGTCCTGTCTACAGACTGGAGAGTCCAGCTCTGTTTGGCCCCTGTCCGTTGTGACGCATGCAGCCTTGTGTACTAGGTCTAGCTATACCCAGAGCTGACCACTTAGCCAGCCAACCAGCAATCTTTAATTATGCTTGTTGTCGACAGAAATAGCCCACCACATTTTGGTTTTCCAGACCATATTTCTCCTTAACCTTTTACTAGTGGACTAAACCAGGATCACACACAATGTTTCTTGGTAGTCTTAAACAAATCTACTTTGAGATAAAAGTTTACACCTCACACACATGGTTATGTGCTTAAAAAAAAGACGACACCTGTACCATGTCAGATACAGTGCATTCGGAAAGTATTCAGACCCCTTGATTTTTTCCACATTTTGTTACTTTACAGTCTTATTCTAAAATAGATTTTACAGCCTTATTCTAAAATATTTTTTTCTCCTCATCAATCGACACACAATACCCCATAATGACAAAGCAATTAAAAAAATGTTTTTTTACAAATATATTTTTAAAAACTCAAATATTTAATTTACAGAAGTATTCAGACCCTTTACTCAGTGCTTTGTTGAAGCCTCAAGTCTTCTTGGGTATGACGCTACAAGCTTGGCACCCCTGTATTTGGGGAGTTTCTCCCATTCTTCTCTGCAGATCCTCTCAAGCCTTTGCCTTTCGGCAAACTCCAAGTGGGCTGTCATGTGCCTTTTACTCTACCATAAAGGTCTGATTGGTGGAGTGCTGCAGAGATGGTTGTCCTTCTGGAAGGTTCTCCCATCTCCACAGAGGACAACTGGAGCTCTGTCAGAGTGACCATCGGGTTCTTGGTCACCTCCCTGACAGATGCTCTTCTCCCACGATTGTTCAGTTTGGCCAGGTGGCCAGCTCTAGGAAGAGTCTTGGTGGTTCCAAACCTCTTTCATTTTTAAGAATGATGGAGGCCACTGGGGAAGGACACCAATTTTCTGCTACCCTTCCCCAGATCTGTGCCTCGACACAATCCTGTCTTGGAGCTCTATGGACAATTCCTTCCACCTCATGGCTTGGTTTTTGCTCTGAAATGCATTGTCAACTGTGGGACCTTATATAAACAGGTGTGTGCCTTTCCAAATCAAGTCCAATCAAGTGAATTTACCACAGATGGACTCCAATCAAGTTGTAGAAACATCTCAAGGATGATCAATGCAAAAAGGATGCACCTGAGCAAAATTAAGTCTCATAGCAAAGGGTCTGAATACTTAAAGTAAATAAAGTATTTCTGTTGTTTATTTTTAATATTTTTTTAAATATTTTATTTTTTGCAAACATTTCTAAAAACCTGTTTTTGCTCATTATCCCATTGATGAGGATTTTTTATTTATTGAATCCATTTTATAATAAGGCTGTAACGTAACAAAATGTGAAAAAAGGGAAGGGGTCTGAATGCTTTCAGAAGGCACGTTATAGAGTTGAAATGTATTCCATTTTGAATTTTCATTCCAATATTACACTTTTTATACATCACAGAATACTGAAATATAACAAAACCGTTTTTCTTAGAAACACAGTTTAAAAAAGTAAAATAAAGCTTAAATAAATATTAATAACATTCTGCCCATGAGGCCACTAGCGAGCAATTTGGTCATTTGACTGTAGGAAAGGGTTACCTGACAAATACTAACTGAAAACTCTGGCCAAAACCTCCTGTTTATGTAGTGGAAATCAGCCTTCTCCAGAACCAATCTCAGACTACCCTTTAGTCCCAAGGACTATGGAATCACAAAATAGGTGACAGGTGATCGATGTTTAAGACTGTTCAGTCTCGGATAAGAATTTGATGAATAATTTTCTCTGCATGGTGGAATCAAAAGAATCAACACCTCTCGTTATAACACACTTTATTCAGACACTTCTGTTCCTAGGGCGTCACTAGGGACGTCACCCCCCCCCCCCCCTCTCTCTCTCTCTCTGGCCATATGCTTCCTGCTGCTCCTATCCTTCAGGGTGTCAGGATGTGGATGGGTGAAGCTACTCTGAACAGCATGGTGGAGACGCTCGGCGCAACAGGACACCCTCATTATGAAAGACATCTCACAGAAGAGATGTGGAGGCAAACCAAGCCAGCTGAGTGCGGTGTTTAGAGTCGGGGTGAGCTGTTTAAAAGGCACTCTCACAAAAGACAAAACACTCACCCCTCTCGCTTCTGCTTTTTTTGTTGACACAGGATTTTTTAAGTAAATACTTTAACTAATTAACAAAGTAATTAGGCCCCACAAATTGATTGTGGGAACATTTTCGATTGCTCTTAGTGGTATTCCATCCCTGTCAAGGATACCTTCCCTGTCTCCAGGTCACCATATGAGAAGTTAAGTTGTAGTCCTCACTCTCCAGTGGATCGTTAATTCAGCTAAACAAAACTGGAATTTACATTTATTCTCCTGGCATTTGAGAATTTGAGGAAGAAGTGAGGAGCACTACCTCCAGTTAAAATAGTGTGGGAAATAAAGGATTTTGTATCTGAACTATATATGAATATTATTGCGATATGGAACAGCTTGTTCTCCATCTTCTTTGAAATAGGGAGCCAATATGTTTTCAGCACTTTCATTTCCATGACTGATCAAAACACATTTTCTCATGGCTCTCTCTCTCTTGGCCCTTTGCAACAGACATATGGTATGCAATGTTTGGAACATGGAATCACAATAAAATCACCGTTTTCAATCGCAATACATATAGAATTGTGAAAATCCCAACACATATCGTATTGGCACCTAAGTATCATGATAATGTCATATCATGAGGTCCCTGGCAATTCCCTGCTCAAATCTGAACGTGTGCTTGTGTGTGTGTGTGTGTGACCATGCTTTTATCTGTGTGATATAGAGGTTTATGGGGCTGTTTGTGTGCCTCTGAACACCTTGCACTTTCCTCGATAGCTGTTCATAGATCATTGGGCTCTTAGTAATGGTCTGGAGAGCAGAATGTTCCCAGTTGTCTATGATAATCTAGCTACAGAAATTAGCAAGGTCTCCGAGCATTTCCAGGCCTCCGTCACCATCGATCCATTACATTTATGTAGTGAGGCTTGCTTTCAAATGGCCAGGGCAGAATTCAAAGTCTACCCTTGACAATCAGTAATCTATACTGTCTGAATTAGTGATCAGGCTCCCTCTCATTCTCAGTCACCAACTGAATGAAAGGCTAAGTGGAGGATATGTTCATTAGTATTGGGAAAAACTTGCTCAGAAATAGTTTATTTTGCTCCAGGAGTTCGGTAACTGTCATTGTTCAATGTCTGAAGATCCTGGACATTTTCAGAGTGTCGTTTTTTTTAAATCAGAGGACTTAGTAAAGGCCTTGTGCTCATTTAATGTAATATATAGCAAAGTTACCAACATTTTCTTCACTGTGTAAGTAATGACCTTGGTTTCACTACAGTCAGTTATTCAGGGAAAACAGAAAGCCTTTCAATTCAATTCAAGTTTTCGGAAATTGTGCTACGAATGTTATTAGTGGGTGATGTATGAATATATTTCTGTTACGCAATGGCTTTTCAAATGTATTCATTACAATACACAAACCCCTAATTTTCCTTGAAATGTTTTGTTGTTTTTCAATTTAAAAAATGCCTTCCATTTAATGTCTCTATGTATTCCACACAGAACCAGAGCTGATGCTGGTCTTTCCCAGCATGTTGGCTTATACTTGAATAATCTATAGGAGCACTACCTCCAGTTAATATCTAAACAATTACATTATGCCAATCATTTTAGGGTTTTAAAACGTCATGTTGTTGACATCTTGATGACGATGATACCATAACAGTTGATAGATTTACAGAATATAAATTCACCAGAGGCCAATACAGGGTTAGATGAGGGTCACTGGAGCCAAGTCACAACAATGTTGTCGCAAAGATGGGAGGTGAAGAGAGATGGTGTTGGGTGAAGTTGCCCCTAGATGCAAATATTTGGTCAGTTGTGTATCATCCTTACTGATGGTTTGTATTAGGGAGGGGAAGCTGTCCTAAATCTGTACCTAGGGAATCTTAACCCCAAAGTGGAGAGAGGTGGAAGAGACCGGAGTAGGGAGATGGAAAGGGCCAGAGTGGCCAGGAAGGAGGAACCCAGTGTGACACAGTGTTCCCTCTCTCTCTAGAAACGAATTAAATCCCCAGCCCAGTCAATCCCATGTAGCGTGGAAGGAAGCTAGCGCTGCAGCAGACGTAGTGCCATGTTAAACTTTATGTCGCTTGAAAATAGCTTCCGTTCCAAGTGCATTCAAGACTGAGATGCTCTGACTTTAAAATGATCTGCTTTATGGGGCTGTTATCAGGGTGATACGCCTTGAAGATTCAGTCCCTGTGTATTACACAGGATTCTCTACCATCTGTCTGCCGGGTGGAGCTAAATTGATGTGTACAGATCAACAGGGTAATGTCCTTCTCAATGTCCTTGGTCCTATACCTGCCCTCTCAATTCATTTTCTCTGTAACACCTTATGAGGCATTTAGATGCCACGCTCACACTAACAGGTTTCACAGGTTTCACATGGGCTCGGAGGGAAAGTAGTGTTGTCATTTTCATCCACAATGTTAAAGTAGCTAATAGAGAGGACCAAGTGTGTGTGTGTGTGTACCTGTGTTTGTATGTGCATGTCCCTGGCTGTGTGTGTGTTGCCACCCAGAGAGAGATTGCATTTGATTGAGGGGGTATTGTTCTGGCTGGCTGGCTGGTGTGTTTCATTGTGCCGGAGTGTCCTTCCTTCCTCTGGCTCCCTCAGTGAGTTGGTTGGTGTGCCAAGCATGGCAGCCCAGCTAATGCTAAGTCTGGCTACGCTCCATTAGCTGGTCGGGGCCTTAAACAGGAGGCTGACGTCACCGCTAGTACTGGGGGATATAGGATAGGTAGAGAGGAGGGGGGGGGGTGTTCTGTGGCATCTGATTTATGCCCTTATTGTCCCTCTCTAGGAACACCCTCTCTCTCTCCCTCTCTATCTCCATTTCTCTCTCTCTCTCCATCCTGCGGGAGAGAGAGTGACAGAGCAAACTAATGAACGAGAGAAGAGAACAAGCAGAGGAGAGAAAGAGAGAAGGGTAAAGAGCAACACAATAAAGCGATGGAAAAAAGGGGTTCTGGCATAGAGCCTGGATATATTAGAAACTTTACCCAGTTTATTAGTCTCATTGGAAATTCCCTTTGATGGTGTTGCCATGGACACTTAACCCCCTGTGAACGGTGTTATTGGCATGTAGTCAGAGGCTGTGATTGATTGCCAGCCATGACTGTTGTTGGCTTTATAGTGGAGCTGAATCATCTGGAGCCCTGTAAGAAAACAACTGTTGATGTTAAAGTCCCTTCGTCATCTGGAAAGTGTAGTGATCACGATGACCACTTCAGAGGATGACCATCATTCTGAGTCAGATATGTTGGTCATGAGGTCAGGCATGAGGATGACCATCACACCATTCTGAGTCAGATATGTTGGTCATGAGGTCAGGCATGAGGATGACCATCACACCATTCTGAGTCAGATATGTTGGTCATGAGGTCAGGCATGAGGATGACCATCACACCATTCTGAGTCAGATATGTTGGTCATGAGGTCAGGCATGAGGATGACCATCACACCATTCTGAGTCAGATATGTTGGTCATGAGGTCAGGCATGAGGATGACCATCACACCATTCTGAGTCAGATATGTTGGTCATGAGGTCAGGCATGAGGATGACCATCACACCATTCTGAGTCAGATATGTTGGTCATGAGGTCAGGCATGAGGATGACCATCACACCATTCTGAGTCAGATATGTTGGTCATGAGGTCAGGCATGAGGATGACCATCACACCATTCTGAGTCAGATATGTTGGTCATGAGGTCAGGCATGAGGATGACCATCATTCTGAGTCAGATATGTTGGTCATGAGGTCAGGCATGAGGATGACCATCATTCTGAGTCAGATATGTTGGTCATGAGGTCAGGCATGAGGATGACCATCATTCTGAGTCAGATATGTTGGTCATGAGGTCAGGCATGAGGATGACCATCATTCTGAGTCAGATATGTTGGTGATGAGGTCAGGCATGAGGATGACCATCACACCATTCTGAGTCAGATATGTTGGTCATGAGGTCAGGCATGAGGATGACCATCATTCTGAGTCAGATATGTTGAGGTCATGAGGATGACCATCATTCTCAGATATGTTGGTCATGAGGTCAGGCATGAGGATGACCATCACACCATTCTGAGTCAGATATGTTGGTCATGAGGTCAGGCATGAGGATGACCATCATTCTGAGTCAGATATGTTGGTCATGAGGTCAGGCATGAGGATGACCATCATTCTGAGTCAGATATGTTGGTCATGAGGTCAGGCATGAGGATGACCATCATTCTGAGTCAGATATGTTGGTCATGAGGTCAGGCATGAGGATGACCATCATTCTGAGTCAGATATGACCATCACATCATTTGGTCAGATATGGAGGTCAGGCATGAGGATGACCATCACACCATTCTGAGTCAGATATGTTGGTCATGAGGTCAGGCATGAGGATGACCATCATTCTGAGTCAGATATGTTGGTCATGAGGTCAGGCATGAGGATGACCATCATTCTGAGTCAGATATGTTGGTCATGAGGTCATGAGGTCAGGAGGATGACCATCACACCATTCTGAGTCAGATATGTTGGTCATGAGGTCAGGCATGAGGATGACCATCACACCATTCTGAGTCAGATATGTTGGTCATGAGGTCAGGCATGAGGATGACCATCACACCATTCTGAGTCAGATATGTTGGTCATGAGGTCAGGCATGAGGATGACCATCATTCTGAGTCAGATATGTTGGTCATGAGGTCAGGCATGAGGATGACCATCATTCTGAGTCAGATATGTTGGTCATGAGGTCAGGCATGAGGATGACCATCATTCTGAGTCAGATATGTTGGTCATGAGGTCAGGCATGAGGATGACCATCACATCATTCTGAGTCAGATATGTTGGTCATGAGGTCAGGCATGAGGATGACCATCACACCATTCTGAGTCAGATATGTTGGTCATGAGGTCAGGCATGAGGATGACCATCACACCATTCTGAGTCAGATATGTTGGTCATGAGGTCAGGCATGAGGATGACCATCATTCTGAGTCAGATATGTTGGTCATGAGGTCAGGCATGAGGATGACCATCACACCATTCTGAGTCAGATATGTTGGTCATGAGGTCAGGCATGAGGATGACTACATATTTGTCTTGTGTATACTTTCCAACGGCTTCACCTGTGGTTTAATTAATTGTGTTGGTTTGTGTGTGTGCGCGTGTGTTAGTGTGCGCCTGTGTGCGCCTGTGTGCGCCTGTGTGTGTGTGTGTGTGTGTGTGTGTGTGTGTGTGTGTGTGTGTGTGTGTGTGTGTGTGTGTGTGTGTGTGTGTGTGTGTGTGTGTGTGTGTGTGTGTGTGTGTGTGTGTGTGTGTGTGTGTGTGTGTGTGTGTGTGTGTGTGTGTGTGTGAAGATGCTGTAGTAGCAGAGCAGAAGGAGGTGTGAATGGCCACTATAACACCAGCTTAGCACCCACACACCGTACACTACACACACACCGCACTCAGCAGCCATTGTTGATGAAGAAAGGGAATTATATCCTGTAAAAACCTATGAACCTGAGGAGTCAGAATCAGAATCCCAACCTAGAGAGGGATATCTCATGTTTCACATGTCATGGACAGGAGCTTTAGGCTGCAGTCACCACACCTGGTGATGCTATCATGTCATTCTCCATTCATCAGCAGCGAACCTCCCGAGAAAAATACCTGGTCATACATTGAACCGCTTGCTATTTAAATCCTACATACATTTACACAAGGTTTTTTTCCTGTTCATGTGTGATCGGCTTTAGTCTTCAAGAAACACTGAGTACGATGCATGAAACAACGAAACAACCCCCCGAAGAAGAAAAACACATCCGCTTATATTCTTGATAAAAGGCTAGATTCATTAGCTCACACATATCACATGCTTTCAAGATCTTGTAAAAAAACTGGACATCCTAACACAAAATGATATAAATTACCCCCGTTATGGTCTATGCGGTTCAATTTAATGTGCTTGTAATGATAAATGATTGTGGTTGTGAATCCAACGTGGACCTGAGTGCAGTCGGAGGGAGCAGCAGCACTCTTAGAACAATTGCAGGAATGCGTCCCAAATGGCACCCTATTCCCTACATAGGGCCCTAATCAAAAGTAGCGAACTATGTAGGGAATATGGTGGTATTGTGGCCGCTACCAGCTGTCTCCAGAGGCTGTGGCCATTAGTCAATACATTACAGACTAATTAGTTTCTGCTTCTGTGGCTCTATTTGAAGCGCTTCACACAGGTGTAATGAAAATGTATTGCAGCTGTTGATCTGAGAAGGAAAGGAAGTAGAAGATTCAGTAGATTGAGATTAGAATGCAGGGTTTCCATCTGACGCTCGCAGGGACGTGAAGTTAGCTATGATGACCAGTAGAAGGAGGATTGTGTGTGTGTGTGTGTGTGTGAGTGTGAGTGAGTGAGTGAGTGAGTGAGTGAGTGAGTGAGTGAGTGAGTGCGTGCGTGCGTGCGGGGGGGGCATGCGTGCTTTTTTAAAGTGCCAATTAGCTGCTACCTATCAATATTTGACTTCCTTCAGATACTTAATATGAACCGGCCTTATTTGGAATTCATGAAATGAAATGCTTGAGTACTCTTAACAAGACCTTGCAGAGGGAGGGAGCAGCTAAATGAACCTGACCATAATCAACCTTCGCCATGCTACAGCGTTCCCCTCCTCTCCCCTCTGTTTGTAATTGACTGGTGGAACAGCCAGTAACACAGTAACAGGTCCTACTCTTTATCAGACTAATCCGTCTGTGTGAGTGTAATGATCTTGTAATGATCCTGTAGTGTGTCGGTTGGTACTGTCAGAGTGGTGGTACAGTGTGTAGGTGTGCTAATAACATAACAATAACAAGCATACCAGGTGGGTAGACAGACAGACAGACAGACAGACAGACAGACAGACAGACAGACAGACAGACAGACAGACAGACAGACAGACAGACAGACAGACAGACAGACAGACAGACAGACAGACAGACAGACAGACAGACAGACAGACAGACAGACAGACAGACAGACAGACAGACAGACAGACAGACAGACAGACAGACAGACAGACAGACAGACAGACAGACAGACAGACAGACAGACAGACAGACAGAGACACAGACAGAGCCCCATCCAGAGGGAAATCACTGAGCGGGCTACTGAGTCATCTCTTTGTTCTCTTCTTTTGTCTGCATTTTACCAGCCAGCTAGTTCTTTTCTTCCTCCTTTAAAAAAACCTCTCTGCTCTTACACTTCAGGTTTACCTATTAGAAGGGGCTAGGCCTCTCTTTCATGCCATTGTGTGTGGATCAAGGCAGTCAGGCGGCTCTCTTTGTTGGCAGACAACACACAGGCTATTTGTTTTGTCTGCTGGAATGAGAGGTCAGAGCGAGAGGGAGAACAGGGAATTGGAAACGCTTGTGCATTCGCAATGGCAATGAACACAGGAGAGAGAGAGGGAGTGACAGAAAACAAGAGAGAGAAAAGGAGAGGGAGGGAAGGAGAGGGAGGGGAAGAGGAAATGGAGATGATGGGTGGGGTTGGAGAGGGGAGATGGGTGAAGGAAAGACGGAGAGAGGGATGTGATGTGAGAGAGGAGGGAGAGGGTGGAGAGAGAGTGAAATATGGAGAGGGGATGGGGAAAATGAGGCAAATCAGTCTCAGCCGAAGATACGGGCAATTAGAATAAAATTAGCTGGACCTTGGCAAAGGCTAGGGCACACAGTGGGACATGGAGAGATGAGAGGAGGGGGAGGACGGGGAGAAGAGTAGAATATCCTGGTGATTAAAAGTAAATGATGAGAGTAGAGCGAGGCAGAGGGGTAGAGAGACGGGGTCACTTGAGCCTGGAGGGAGAGAGGTGTTAGGGGGTCTGACAGTAATGAGATCAAACTTCCCTCCTCTCCCTCTCTCCCACCACTGCCCAGGCGACTCATCCTCACACAGTCCCAGCTCTCTCTCTCTCTCTCTCTCTCTCTCTCTCTCTCTCTCTCTCTCTCTCTCTCTCTCTCTCTCTCTCTCTCTCTCTCTCTCTCTCTCTCTCTCTCTCTCTCTCTCTCTCTCTCTCTCTCTCTCTAATAAACAAAAGTGAAATAAACAATAAAAAATGAACTATAAACGTTACACTCACAAAAGTTCTCTCTCTCGCTCTCTCCCTTTCTCTCTTGCTCTCTCTCGCTCTCTCCCTCTCTCTCCCTTTCTCTCTCGCTCTCTCTCGCTCTCTCCCTCTCTCCCTTTCGCTCTCTCTCTCTGTACGTCTTTCTCTTTCTTTCCTTTATTCTCTCCTCCTGTTCCTTTACTCTCTCTCTCTCACTGTTTTCCAGCCCCTCTCATGATGATATGTTATGACCAAAAGGACCAGTACGTTTCTGGTCCTTTTGGTACTTTTTAATAAAACCCCACCAGTGTTGTGATCTAACCTCACAGAGGACCAGAGAGAGAAGTCCCCAGGATGCAAAAGTCTGTCAGTCAATCAGTCCAACAGAGCACTGTTCCTTTGTGAGAGGCAGGCTATGGCTGATCTCTTGGTGCCCAGGCAGGGATGATGGTTATGGGAACACAGAGAGTAGCCCAGGGGATGTCCTCTTTACTGGGCTTCTCTAGCCTAGTGGGGGAGGAGAGGGGTTCTCAGATTGATAATCAGATCTGGTCCCCACTAATGGGCAGCAGTGGCAGCCCTGATCTATTTACTGAGTGTAGCTAGGCATCAGAACACCGCCTGGGGGACACACAGTTCCCCCTGCTCCCCATGTACACACACACACCCCTCCCACATGCTTTCATAGAACAGTGATGAGCCACCTGTTGGAGTCACCAAGGGACCTTCGAGAGTGCACCAGGCCTGTTGTGCCCCCCCTCTCTCTCTCTCTCTCTCTCTCTCTCTCTCTCTCTCTCTCTCTCTCTCTCTCTCTCTCTCTCTCTCTCTCTCTCTCTCTCTCTCTCTCTCTCTCTCTCTCTCTCTCTCTCTCTCTCTCTCTCTCTCTCTCTCTCTCTCACAGCCATTTGGGTCTGTTGTGCAATTATCACTGTTTTCTCTAGTTCCCTTGCTGACTGGCCATTTACTCATAAGGCTGCTCCGAGCATATTACATATGGGTCTCATAGTGTAATGTAAATGCATTGACGTCTTTTGGCGCATGCATAATGAACCAGTGACACATTTCTATCTCTTTCTCCCCGTTTCAGGGCCTTGTGTCTGGGGAGGCTTTCTCAAGTTTTTAGCCACTCACACCCGTGGGTTAATATTCTTCTATTTGAAAAGAGCTTTGTGCGAGTGGAGAGAGAGCGAAGCACCCTAGAAGAGCAGCAGAGCAGTTAATCAGCTTCTCCCTGTGACGTCCGTCCTGAATGGCTAGAGATATCATCCTGTCTTCTTACTGAGGCAGCCGGGCTAACACCAATATGCCAAGAATCAACAGGCAATCATGCAAAACATACAGAGAGAGAGAGCTCAGCCAGGAGGAGGAGGAGAAATCCACCAATCCCAGACACTAGACTCATAGAAGCCCTAGATACACACCTTAATTACAAACCTTAGCAGTTTCCTCTTAAATTAGCATGCAGTCTAAGATTCAAGTCATTTTTATTAACACAGTTTGAGATTTTTTCAATGTTTGGCTAATTTTAAGAAATTTTTTCCATACCTTTGTGGAAGTGGAGGCTGGGGAGGATGAGGCTGGTTCTGGACCTGTCAGTAGTGGCCCTGGAGAACTACAGGATATCAGAAGACCTGGGAGAAAACAGGCTGCTGAGGCCCACTCCACACAGACACAGACAGACTCCACACAGACACACAGACACACAGACAGACTCCACGCAGACACACAGACTCCACACAGACACCCCACACAGACATGCAGACAGACTCCATACAGACACACAGAACACAGACATACCCCAAACAGACACACAGACAGGCACCACACAGACATACAGACAGACCCCACACAGACACACAGACAGACTGTGTGGTCAGAGCCCTGAGAGAAAGCAAGCAGAGAGAGAGGGTAACGCTACAGACAGACAGCCAGAGAGAAAAGGTGGGAAGGTAGGCAGAAAGAGATGGAGGAGATGTTTACAGGGTAGGTGGAGATGTCTACAGGGTATGTGTAGGTGGAGATGTCTACAGGGTATGTGTAGGTGGAGATGTCTACAGGGTATGTGTAGGTGGAGATGTCTACAGGGTATGTGTAGGTGGAGATGTCTACAGGGTATGTGTAGGTGGAGATGTCTACAGGGTATGTGTAGGTGGAGATGTCTACAGGGTATGTGTAGGTGGAGATGTCTACAGGGTATGTATAGATGGAGATGTCTACAGGGTATGTGTAGGTGGAGATGTCTACAGGGTATGTGTAGGTGGAGATGTCTACAGGGTATGTGTAGGTGGAGATGTCTACAGGGTATGTGTAGGTGGAGATGTCTACAGGGTATGTGTAGGTGGAGATGTCTACAGGGTATGTGTAGGTGGAGATGTCTACAGGGTATGTGTAGGTGGAGATGTCTACAGGGTATGTGTAGGTGGAGATGTCTACAGGGTATGTGTAGGTGGAGATGTCTACAGGGTATGTGTAGGTGGAGATGTCTACAGGGTATGTGTAGGTGGGTGGAGATGTCTACAGGGTATGTGTAGGTGGAGATGTCTACAGGGTATGTGTAGGTGGAGATGTCTACAGGGTATGTGTAGGTGGAGATGTCTACAGGGTATGTGTAGGTGGAGATGTCTACAGGGTATGTGTAGGTGGAGATGTCTACAGGGTATGGGTAGGTGGAGATGTCTACAGGGTATGGGTAGGTGGAGATGTCTACAGGGTAGGTGTAGGTGGAGATGTCTACAGGGTAGGTGTAGGTGGAGATGTCTACAGGGTATGTGTAGGTGGAGATGTCTACAGGGTATGTGTAGGTGCCTAAAGAAAAAGTCAGAGTACAAGATGGGGCCTACCGTACTTTATATTTGTTACAAAGATGGAGTGGAAGATAGGAACACAGACAGAGAGCGTGACAAATAGACAGTGTACTGTGTGTGACCATTGGAATAGTTGCCAATAGGCCTGTTCTCTCCTGGCTATTAACTCTGCTACAGGGACTGTGATGAGTTTTCAGTTTGACGAGCATCAGAGGAAGGAAAGAGGGCAAATAAAAGACCTTCTCTCTGCTCTCCTGGTCTCCGATGATGACTTGGACACACCAGGGGTCTTTAGCAGACCTAGCCAGGCACAGGAAAAAGCTGTTTCAGCTGAAATGGAAACAAACTGTCAAGTTGTGCTCCAGACCGCCTCTAGCTATTATATGGTACACTCAATTTGTCCCAAAATGGCCTCCTTGTTGCAGCGTGTCGCTGTATTCTCAGCTAGACTTTAGGACAGTGGACAGGTGGGCTGTCCACTGTACAGGTGACGACAGTGGGGGTCACCAAGCCCCTGGGGGAGTGGACATTCTAGAGGGGGGTCAGATGGGGTCCTGGGTGACTGTGTTCTTGGACAGGTGGGTTGCTGTCACCCGGATCCTGCCACCAAGCAGGTGGCCTCTGCTCTCTCCTCCAAGGGTCACCTTCATATGGTGTACAGTACACACACAGACACACACAGACACACACAGACAAACACAGACAAACACAGGAAAAGTTTGAACCCAACCCTCTAATTTCCCATTCAGTCCCTATTCAGACTCCTTTTTACATTCAAATGTTTTGTAATTTTGCAGACACTCATATCCAGAGCAACTTACAGGAGCAATTATGGCTAAGTACCTTGCTCAAGTGCACATCAACAAATTATTCACTTAGTCGGTTTAGGGATTTGAACCAGCAACCTTTCGGTTACTTGCCCGACACTCTTAACCGCCAGGCTACTCAGTAAGTGACACTGGGGTGAAACACCGACAGACAGACAGAATAGTCATTACGTTTCAGAGGAGCATCGTACCTTCCTCTCTCTTGTCTTTGCAGCAGAACATGAAAGGCAGACAGAGGGTCTATTCAAGATGACTATCTATGAAATAATTATCCGCGGTAACGTTTGCCCTGACATCTTCAGAAAGAGACGTTCCATTGATGATTTTTGCCCTACATCACAGCGTTGCTCTTGTCTGTGACTCTAAAACCCAATAAAGCCTAATTAAACTAACAAAGTGACATCAATAAAGACAGAACGGCTCTATAATTACAGTGTGTGAGGACATCATAAGCAGGCAGTGTCATCGCCCTAACGATGGGAATAAATCCATAGCAGACACACAAAGGCCTGCTTTACAATCCTCTTCTCCTCTCTTCATCTTCCTCTCCTCTCTTCACCCTCCTCTCCTCTTGTTTCGTCTCCTTCTAACACACAAAGGCCTGCTTTACGATCCTCTTCTCCTCTCTTCATCTTCCTCTCCTCTCTTCACCCTCCTCTCCTCTTGTTTCGTCTCCTTCTAACACACAAAGGCCTGCTTTACAATCCTCTTCTCCTCTCTTCATCTTCCTCTCCTCTCTTCACCCTCCTCTCCTCTTGTTTCATCTCCTTCTAACACACAAAGGCCTGCTTTACAATCCTCTTCTCCTCTCTTCATCTTCCTCTCCTCTCTTCACCCTCCTCTCCTCTTGTTTCATCTCCTTCTAACACACAAAGGCCTGCTTTACGATCCTCTTCTCCTCTCTTCATCTTCCTCTCCTCTCTTCACCCTCCTCTCCTCTTGTTTCATCTCCTTCTAACACACAAAGGCCTGCTTTACGATCCTCTTCTCCTCTCTTCATCTTCCTCTCCTCTCTTCACCCTCCTCTCCTCTTGTTTCATCTCCTTCTAACACACAAAGGCCTGCTTTACGATCCTCTTCTCCTCTCTTCATCTTCCTCTCCTCTCTTCACCCTCCTCTCCTCTTGTTTCATCTCCTTCTAACACACAAAGGCCTGCTTTACGATCCTCTTCTCCTCTCTTCATCTTCCTCTCCTCTCTTCACCCTCCTCTCCTCTTGTTTCATCTCCTTCTAACACACAAAGGCCTGCTTTACAATCCTCTTCTCCTCTCTTCATCTTCCTCTCCTCTCTTCACCCTCCTCTCCTCTTGTTTCATCTCCTTCTAACACACAAAGGCCTGCTTTACAATCCTCTTCTCCTCTCTTCATCTTCCTCTCCTCTCTTCACCCTCCTCTCCTCTTGTTTCATCTCCTTCTAACACACAAAGGAAAGGCTGCCATAAAAACAAGAGAGGCAAAAGTTGAATGGCAATCTTAAAGTCAGTAGATGGGGGCACAGCTACCCCAACAACACAATGGCTGCACTGACACTTCACTCTCCTTCATTAGATATCTATTCTCTCTCTCTCTTTTCTCCTCCTCTCTTCTTTCCTCTTCCATCTTGGCTGGTCTCTTCTCCCTCTGGAGACACTTGAGTGACAGGCTCTCCCCTCCTAATAACTGTGTATTCCACAGTTCAGATAAAGTCTCACACACATAAACCCGCACGTACACACACACACACACAGACACACAGACACACACACACACACACACACACACACACACACACACACACACACACACACACACACACACACACACACACACACACACACACACACACACACACACACACACACACACACACACACACACACACACACACTCAGACACACACCCCACACACCCACACACACACACACACACACACACACACACACACACACACACACACACACACACACACACACACACACACACACACACACACACACACACACACACACACACACACACACACACACACACACACACACACACACACACACTCAGACACACACACACCTATACCCCTACAGTTACTCACACACACACAGAAATAATACATTGCAGGGTTGAAGATTTGCATTCCCATGATGCCCCTCTCTCCGACTGATTTGCAAGGCTAAATGTCAGGGAAAGATATTTAATTTCACAGTACACACACACACACACACACACAATCTCTCACTGATAAAATGTGGAGAGTTAGGCTAAATGTCAACAGAGGAGATTTAGATTCACAGTCCCTGATTGAACCCCAAAACAGTCCATCAGAATAAGTGAGCTGGTCAGAAGAGAATTGTATTAATATGCAAGCTATTGGGCTATACAGTGGGTCACATACAGAACTAGCTTTGCTGGGCTGGGCTGGGATGGGAAAAGTGGGGAAGTCTACTCAAGGTAGCCTTTGTGTGTTTTCTGGTTCGTAGCATGCTTCCCAATATCCTCATTGTTTGCTTAGTTCTCTTTTGGTCTCTCTCTTCACATGGTTGTCGATTAACACAAATCAACCCTTAAATTCAAAGGGCTCTATTGGCATGGAAAACATACATTGCCAAAGCAAGTGAAAAATAACATTAACAAAAGAGAAATAAACAATCAGATATTTACAGTAACCATTACACTCACAAAAGTTTCAAAATAACACTTTCTCTCTTTCTCGCAACACAGATCAACCCTTCTCTCCCGCTCACTCTCTATCTCTCAGCCAACACAGATCAACCCTTCTCTCCCTCTCTGTCTCTATCTCTCTGCCAACACAGTTCAACCCTTCTCTCCCGCTCACTCTCTATCTCTCAGCCAACACAGATCAACCCTTCTCTCCCGCTCACTCTCTATCTCTCAGCCAACACAGATCAACCCTTCTCTCCCTCTCTCTCTCTCAGCCAACACAGTCTCTATCCCGTCTGCCAACACAGATCAACCCTTCTCTCCCGCTCTGTCTCTATCTCTCAGCCAACACAGATCAACCCTTCTCTCTGCCAACACAGATCAACCCTTCTCTCCCTCTCTCTCTCTTCTCTCTGCCAACACAGATCAACCCTTCTCTCTCTCTCTCTCTCTCTCTCAGCCAACACAGATCAACCCTTCTCTCCTCTCTCTCTCTCTCTGCCAACACAGATCAACCCTTCTCTCCTCTCTCTCTCTCAACACAGCTCAACCTCTCTCTCTCTCTCTCCCTCTCTGCCAACACAGATCAACCCTTCTCTCCCTCTCTCTCTCTCTCTGCCAACACAGATCAACCCTTCTCTCCCTCTCTCTCTCTCTCTGCCAACACAGATCAACCCTTCTCTCTCTCTCTCTCTCTCTCTGCCAACACAGATCTCTCTCTCTCTCTCTCTCTCTCTCTCTCTCTCTCTCTCTCTCTCTCTCTCTCTCTCTCCCTCTCTGCCAACACAGATCAACCCTTCTCTCCCTCTCTCTCTCCCTCTCTGCCAACACAGATCAACCCTTCTCTCCCTCTCTCTCTCTCTCTGCCAACACAGATCAACCCTTCTCTCCCTCTCTCTCTCTCTCTCTGCCAATACAGATCAACCCTTCTCTCTCTCTCTCTCTCTCTCTCTGCCAACACAGATCAACCCTTCTCTCCGGCTCGCTCTCTCTCTCTCTGCCAACACAGATCAACCCTTCTCTCCCTCTCTCTCTCTCTCTCTGCCAACACAGATCAACCCTTCTCTCCCTCTCTCTCTCTCTCTGCCAACACAGATCAACCCTTCTCTCCCTCTCTCTCTCCCTCTCTGCCAACACAGATCAACCCTTCTCTCCCCTCTCTCTCTCTCTCTCTGCCAACACAGATCAACCCTTCTCTCCCTCTCTCTCCTTCTCTCTGCCAACACAGATCAACCCTTCTCTCCCTCTCTCTCTCTCTCTCTGCCAACACAGATCAACCCTTCTCTCTCTCTCTCTCTGCCAACACAGATCAACTCTCTTCTCTCTCTCTCTCTCTCTCTCTCTCTCTCTCTCTCTCTCTGCCAACACAGATCAACCCTTCTCTCTCTCTCTCTCTCTCTCTCTCTCTCTCTCTCTCTGCCAACACAGATCAACCCTTCTCTCTCTCTCTCTCTCCCTCTCTGCCAACACAGATCAACCCTCTCTCTCTCTGCCAACACTCTCTCCCTCTCTCTCTCTCTCTGCCAACACAGATCAACCCTTCTCTCCTCTGCCAACACAGATCTCTCTCTCTCTTCTCTCTGCCAACACAGATCAACCCTTCTCTCCCTCTCTCTCTCCTTCTCTCTGCCAACACAGATCAACCTCTTCTCTGCCAACCAGATCTCTCTCTCTCTCTCTCTGCCAACACAGATCAACCCTTCTCTCCCTCTCTCTCTCTCTCTGCCAACACAGATCAACCCTTCTCTCCCTCTCTCTCTCTCTCTCTCTGCCAACACAGATCAACCCTTCTCTCTCTCTCTCCTCTCTCTCTCTGCCAACACAGATCAACCCTTCTCTCCCTCTCTCTCTCTCTCTCTCTGCCAACACAGATCAACCCTTCTCTCCCTCTCTCTCTCCCTCTCTGCCAACACAGATCAACCCTTCTCTCCTCTCTCTCTCTCTCTGCCAACACAGATCAACCCTTCTCTCCCTCTCTCTCTCCCTCTCTGCCAACACAGATCAACCCTTCTCTCCCTCTCTCTCTCTCTCTGCCAACACAGATCAACCCTTCTCTCTCTCTCTCTGCCAACACAGATCAACCCTTCTCTCTCTCTCTGCCAACACAGATCAACCCTTCTCTCCTCTCTCTCTCTCTCTGCCAACACAGATCAACCCTTCTCTGCCAACACAGATCTCTCTCTCTCTCTCTCTGCCAACACAGATCAACCCTTCTCTCCCTCTCTCTCTCTCTCTCTGCCTACAGATCAACCTCTCTCTCTCTCTCTCTCTCTCTCTGCCAACACAGATCAACCCTTCTCTCCCTCTCTCTCTCTCTCTCTGCCAACACAGATCAACCCTTCTCTCCCTCTCTCTCTCTCTCTCAACACAGATCAACACAGATCAACCCTCTCTCTCCTCTCTCTCTCCTTCTCTCTGCCAACACAGATCAACCCTTCTCTCCCTCTCTCTCTCCTTCTCTCTGCCAACACAGATCAACCCTTCTCTCCCTCTCTCTCTCCTTCTCTCTGCCAACACAGATCAACCCTTCTCTCCTCTCTCTCTCCTTCTCTCTGCCAACACAGATCAACCCTTCTCTCCCTCTCTCTCTCCTTCTCTCTGCCAACACAGATCAACCCTTCTCTCCCTCTCTCTCTCCTTCTCTCTGCCAACACAGATCAACCCTTCTCTCCCTCTCTCTCTCCTTCTCTCTGCCAACACAGATCAACCCTTCTCTCCCTCTCTCTCTCCTTCTCTCTGCCAACACAGATCAACCCTTCTCTCCCTCTCTCTCTCCTTCTCTCTGCCAACACAGATCAACCCTTCTCTCCCTCTCTCTCTCCTTCTCTCTGCCAACACAGATCAACCCTTCTCTCCCTCTCTCTCTCTCTGCCAACACAGCTCAACCCCTCTCTCTCTCTCTCTCTCTCTCTCTCTCTCTCTCTCTCTCTCTCTCTCTCTCTCTCCCTCCCCTGCTGGTGAATATCTGCCTCTATTCTACAGTGCACACTGAAGCAGAGCATAGCAGAGTGCTGTGTATCAGGGACTCTATTAGTGTCTGCATATACAGTGTTAGGGAGTTGACTTTCAGACTCATTAAGAATAGGGATGTGTGTGCGGTGGAGGAGCTACATTAGCTGAGGCTTTTTCTCAGCCAGTCGCTGTTTTATTTGGATCTATCCAATCCTCTTGTCTTCTGTTCTAACTGAAGTAGATCTGTTTGGAAAGGAAGTTTAAAGGGATATCAATGACTGTTATGTGCCTTAAGGTTTATAACACTTACTACTGCATGTGTTTAGGAATGATATATACAAACAGATATACAGGGCACCCTATTCCCTATGATTCTAGGACCTGGTTAAATGTAGTGCAGTAGGGAGTGTTTAGGGACGTTGCCTCTGTCTCCTTACTGCAGTATTAAATAGAGCCCAGTCTCTGAGATGTCTGATATGGGGGAATAGTCAATAAGTTGGGCAGGTATGACCGCCCAGCTTGCCAGTATTTTGAAAGCTGCTATGGAACAGTCAGACACTGGGACTAACACTACTATTTCTAACAGTCAGACACTGGGACTACCACTACTACTTCTAACAGTCAGACACTGGGACTACCACTACTACTTCTAACAGCCAGACACTGGGACTAACAGTACTACTTCTAACAGTCACACACTGGGACTAACACTTCTACTTCTGACATTCATACACTGGGACAGAAGTCTACTAGTTCTAACAGTCATACACTGAGACTAACAGTACTACTTCTAACAGTCACACACTGGGACATAACAGTACTACTTCCAACAGTCAGACACTGGGACTAACTGTACTACTTCTAACAGTCACACACTGGGACTAACCGTACTACTTCTAACAGTCACACACTGGGACATAACAGTACTACTTCCAACAGACACTGGGACTACCACTACTACTTCTAACAGTCAGACACTGGGACTAACACTACTACTTCTAACAGTCAGACACTGGGACTAACAGTACTACTTCTAACAGTCAGACACTGGGACTAACACTACTACTTCTAACAGACAGACACTGGGACTAACAGTACTACTTCTAACAGTCATACATTGGGACATAACACCACTACTTCTAACAGTCAGACACTGGGACTAACAGTACTACTTCTAACAGTCATACACTGGGACTAACAGTACTACTTCTAACAGTCACACACTGGGACTAACAGTACTACTTCTAACAGTCATACACTGGGACTAACAGTACTACTTCTAGCAGTCAGACACTGGGAATAATACTACTACTTCTAACAGTCAGACACTGGGACTAACAGTACAACTTCTAACAGTCACACACTGGGACTAACACTACTACTTCTAACAGTCAGACACTGGGACTAACACTTCTACTTCTAACAGTCAGACACTGGGACTAACAGTACTACTTCTAACAGTCATACACTGGCACTAACAGTACTACTTCTAACAGTCACACACTGGGACTAACAGTACTACTTCTAACAGTCATACAATGGGACTAACAGTACTACTTCTAGCAGTCAGACACTGGGAATAACACTACTACTTCTAACAGTCAGACACTGGGACTAACAGTACAACTTCTAACAGTCACACACTGGGACTAACAGTACTAATTCTAACAGTCATACACTGGGACTAACACTTCTACTTATAACAGTCATACACTGGGACATAAGTCTACTACTTCTAACAGTCACACACTGGGACTAACAGTACTACTTCTAACAGTCATACAATGGGACTAACAGTACTACTTCTAACAGTCACACACTGGGACTAACAGTACTACTTCTAACAGTCATACACTGGGACTAACTACTCTTCTAACAGTCAGACACTGGGACTAACACTTCTACTTCTAACAGTCACACACTGGGACTAACACTTCTACTTCTAACAGTCACACACTGGGACGAACAATACTACTTCTAACAGTCACACACTGGGACTAACAGTACTACTTCTAACAGTCATACACTGGGACTAACTCTACTACTTCTAACAGTCAGACACTGGGACTAACAGTACTACTTCTAACAGTCAGACACTGGGAAATAACACTACTACTTCTAACAGTCATACACTGGGACTAACACTACTACTTCTAACAGTCATACACTGGGACTACCACTTCTACTTCTAACACTCACACACTGGGACACAAGTCTACTAGTTCTAACAGTCATACACTGGGTCTAACACTACTACTTCTACCAGTCATACACTGGGATTAACACTCCTCCTTCTAACAGTCATACACTGGGACTAACAGTACTACTTCTAACAGTCAGACACTGGGACTAACAGTACTACTTCTAACAGTCACACACTGGGACAAGCCGTACTAATTCTAACAGTCAGACACTGAGACTAACAGTACTACTTCTAACAGTCATACACTGGGACTAACACTACTACGTCTTACAGTCAGACACTGGGACTAACAGTACTACTTCTAACAGTCACACAGTGGCACTAACAGTACTACTTCTAACAGTCATACACTGGGACTACCACTTCTACTTCTAACAGTCACACATTGGGACTAACAGTACAACTTCTAACAGTCACACACTGGGTCTAACACTACTACTTCTACCAGTCATACACTGGGATTAACACTCCTCCTTCTAACAGTCATACACTGGGACTAACAGTACAACTTCTAACAGTCACACACTGGGACTAACACTACTACTTCTAACAGTCATACAATGGGACTGACACTACTACTTCTAACAGTCACACACTGGACTAACAGTACAACTTCTAACAGTCACACACTGGGACTAACACTACTACTTCTAACAGTCATACACTGGGACTAACACTACTACTTCTAACAGTCATACACTGGGACTAACACTTACTTCTACTACACTGGGACTAACACTAATACTTCAAACAGTCATACACTGGGACATAACAGTACTACTTCTAACAGTCATACACTGGGACACAAGTCTACTAGTTCTAACAGTCATACACTGGGTCTAACACTACTACTTCTACCAGTCATACACTGGGATTAACACTCCTCCTTCTAACAGTCATACACTGGGACTAACAGTACTACTTCTAACAGTCAGACACTGGGACTAACAGTACTACTTCTAACAGTCACACACTGGGACTAACAGTACTACTTCTAACAGTCACACACTGGGACATAACAGTACTACTTCCAACAGTCACACACTGGGACTAACAGTACTACTTCTAACAGTCACACACTGGGACATAACAGTACTACTTCTAGCAGTCAGACACTGGGAATAACACTACTATTTCTAACAGTCAGACACTGGGACTAACACTACTATTTCTAACAGTCAGACACTGGGACTACCACTACTACTTCTAACAGTCAGACACTGGGACTACCACTACTACTTCTAACAGTCAGACACTGGGACTACCACTACTACTTCTAACAGTCAGACACTGGGACTAACACTACTACTTCTAACAGTCATACACTGGGACTAACAGTACTACTTCTAACAGTCAGACACTTGGACTAACAGTACTACTTCTAACAGTCACACACTGGGACAAGCCGTACTAATTCTAACAGTCATACACTGGGACTAACAGTACTACTTCTAACAGTCACACACTGGGACTAACACTACTACTTCTAACAGTCAGACACTGGGACTAACACTTCTACTTCTAACAGTCAGATACTGAGACTAACAGTACTACTTCTTACAGTCAGACACTGGGACTAACAGTACTACTTCTAACAGTCACACACTGACACTAACAGTACTACTTCTAACAGTCATACACTGGGACTACCACTTCTACTTCTAACACTCACACACTGGGACTAACAGTACAACTTCTAACAGTCACACACTGTGACTAACAGTACAACTTCTAACAGTCATACACTGGGACTACCACTTCTACTTCTAACACTCACACACTGGGACACAAGTCTACTACTTCTACCAGTCATACACTGGGACTAACACTGCTCCTTCTAACAGTCGTACACTGGGACTAACAGTACTACTTCTAACAGTCAGACACTGGGACTAACAGTACTACTTCTAACAGTCACACACTGGGACAAGCCGTACTAATTCTAACAGTCATACACTGGGACTAATACTACTACTTCTAACTGTCAGACACTGGGACAAACAGTACTACTTCTAACAGTCATACACTGGGACACAAGTCTACTAGTTCTAACAGTCATACACTGGGTCTAACACTACTACTTCTACCAGTCACACACTGGGACTAACACTTCTACTTATAACAGTCATACACTGGGACATAAGTCTACTACTTCTAACAGTCACACACTGGGACTAACAGTACTACTTCTAACAGTCATACAATGGGACTAACAGTACTACTTCTAACAGTCACACACTGGGACTAACAGTACTACTTCTAACAGTCATACAATGGGACTGACACGACTACTTCTAACAGTCAGACACTGGGACTAACAGTACAACTTCTAACAGTCACACACTGGGACTAACACTACTACTTCTAACAGTCAGACACTGGGACTAACACTTCTACTTCTAACAGTCAGACACTGGGACTAACAGTACTACTTCTAACAGTCATACACTGGGACTAACAGTACTACTTCTAACAGTCACACACTGGGACTAACAGTACTACTTCTAACAGTCATACACTGGGACTAACAGTACTACTTCTAGCAGTCAGACACTGGGAATAACACTACTACTTCTAACAGTCAGACACTGGGACTAACAGTACAACTTCTAACAGTCACACACTGGGACTAACAGTACTACTTCTAACAGTCATACACTGGGACTAACACTACTACTTCTAACAGTCATACACTGGGACATAAGTCTACTACTTCTAACAGTCACACACTGGGACTAACAGTACTACTTCTAACAGTCATACAATGGGACTAACAGTACTACTTCTAACAGTCACACACTGGGACTAACAGTACTACTTCTAACAGTCATACAATGGGACAAACTCTACCTCTTCTAACAGTCAGACACTGGGACTAACACTTCTACTTCTAACAGTCACACACTGGGACTAACACTTCTACTTCTAACAGTCACACACTGGGACGAACAATACTACTTCTAACAGTCACACACTGGGACTAACAGTACTACTTCTAACAGTCATACAATGGGACTAACTCTACCTCTTCTAACAGTCAGACACTGGGACTAACACTTCTACTTCTAACAGTCATACACTGGGACTAACAGTACTACTTCTAACAGTCAGACACTGGGAAATAACACTACTAGTTCTAACAATCATACACTGGGACTAACACTACTACTTCTAACAGTCATACACTGGGACTACCACTTCTACTTCTAACACTCACACACTGGGACACAAGTCTACTAGTTCTAACAGTCATACACTGGGTCTAACACTACTACTTCTACCAGTCATACACTGGGATTAACACTCCTCCTTCTAACAGTCATACACTGGGACTAACAGTACTACTTCTAACAGTCAGACACTGGGACTAACAGTACTACTTCTAACGTACTACTTCTAACAGTCAGACACTGGGACTAACAGTACTACTTCTAACAGTCATACACTGGGACTAACACTACTACGTCTTACAGTCAGACACTGGGACTAACAGTACTACTTCTAACAGTCACACAGTGGCACTAACAGTACTACTTCTAACAGTCATACACTGGGACTACCACTTCTACTTCTAACAGTCACACATTGGGACTAACAGTACAACTTCTAACAGTCACACACTGGGTCTAACACTACTACTTCTACCAGTCATACACTGGGATTAACACTCCTCCTTCTAACAGTCATACACTGGGACTAACAGTACAACTTCTAACAGTCACACACTGGGACTAACACTACTACTTCTAACAGTCATACAATGGGACTGACACTACTACTTCTAACAGTCACACACTGGCACTAACAGTACAACTTCTAACAGTCACACACTGGGACTAACACTACTACTTCTAACAGTCACACACTGGGACTAACAATACTACTTCTAACAGTCATACACTGGGACTAACACTTCCACTTCTGACATTCATACACTGGGACTAACACTAATACTTCAAACAGTCATACACTGGGACAAACAGTACTACTTCTAACAGTCATACACTGGGACACAAGTCTACTAGTTCTAACAGTCATACACTGGGTCTAACACTACTACTTCTACCAGTCATACACTGGGATTAACACTCCTCCTTCTAACAGTCATACACTGGGACTAACAGTACTACTTCTAACAGTCAGACACTGGGACTAACAGTACTACTTCTAACAGTCACACACTGGGACTAACCGTACTACTTCTAACAGTCACACACTGGGACATAACAGTACTACTTCCAACAGTCACACACTGGGACATAACAGTACTACTTCTAACAGTCATACACTGGGACTAACAGTACTACTTCTAACAGTCAGACACTGGGACTAACAGTACTACTTCTAACAGTCACACACTGGGACAAGCCGTACTAATTCTAACAGTCAGACACTGAGACTAACAGTACTACTTCTAACAGTCATACACTGGGACTAACACTACTACGTCTTACAGTCAGACACTGGGACTAACAGTACTACTTCTAACAGTCACACACTGGCACTAACAGTACTACTTCTAACAGTCATACACTGGGACTACCACTTCTACTTCTAACAGTCACACATTGGGACTAACAGTACAACTTCTAACAGTCACACACTGGGTCTAACACTACTACTTCTACCAGTCATACACTGGGATTAACACTCCTCCTTCTAACAGTCATACACTGGGACTAACAGTACAACTTCTAACAGTCACACACTGGGATTAACACTACTACTTCTAACAGTCACACACTGGGACTAACAGTACTACTTCTAACAGTCATAAAATGGGACTAACAGTACTACTTCTAACAGTCACACACTGGGACTAACAGTACTACTTCTAACAGTCATACAATGGGACTGACACTACTACTTCTAACAGTCATACACTGGGACTAACAATACTACTTCTAACAGTCATACACTGGGGACATTCATACACTGGGACTAACACTAATACTTCAAACAGTCATACACTGGGACAAACAGTACTACTTCTAACAGTCATACACTGGGACACAAGTCTACTAGTTCTAACAGTCATACACTGGGTCTAACACTACTACTTCTACCAGTCATACACTGGGATTAACACTCCTCCTTCTAACAGTCATACACTGGGACTAACAGTACTACTTCTAACAGTCAGACACTGGGACTAACAGTACTACTTCTAACAGTCACACACTGGGACTAACCGTACTACTTCTAACAGTCACACACTGGGACATAACAGTACTACTTCCAACAGTCACACACTGGGACATAACAGTACTACTTCTAACAGTCACACACTGGGACATAACAGTACTACTTCTAGCAGTCAGACACTGGGAATAACACTACTATTTCTAACAGTCAGACACTGGGACTAACACTACTATTTCTAACAGTCAGACACTGGGACCACCACTACTACTTCTAACAGTCAGACACTGGGACTACCACTACTACTTCTAACAGTCAGACACTGGGACTACCACTACTACTTCTAACAGTCATACACTGGGACTAACACTCCTCCTTCTAACAGTCATACACTGGGACTAACAGTACTACTTCTAACAGTCAGACACTTGGACTAACAGTACTACTTCTAACAGTCACACACTTGGACAAGCCGTACTAATTCTAACAGTCATACACTGGGACTAACAGTACTACTTCTAACAGTCACACACTGGGACTAACACTACTACTTCTAACAGTCAGACACTGGGACTAACACTTCTACTTCTAACAGTCAGATACTGAGACTAACAGTACTACTTCTTACAGTCAGACACTGGGACTAACAGTACTACTTCTAACAGTCACACACTGACACTAACAGTACTAGTTCTAACAGTCATACACTGGGACTACCACTTCTACTTCTAACACTCACACACTGGGACTAACAGTACAACTTCTAACAGTCACACACTGTGACTAACAGTACAACTTCTAACAGTCATACACTGGGACTACCACTTCTACTTCTAACACTCACACACTGGGACACAAGTCTACTACTTCTACCAGTCATACACTGGGACTAACACTGCTCCTTCTAACAGTCGTACACTGGGACTAACAGTACTACTTCTAACAGT
Source organism: Oncorhynchus gorbuscha (assembly GCF_021184085.1). Lineage (NCBI taxonomy): Eukaryota > Metazoa > Chordata > Actinopteri > Salmoniformes > Salmonidae > Oncorhynchus > Oncorhynchus gorbuscha. The sequence goes on along the minus strand of NC_060175.1, from coordinate 81,132,795 downwards.
CAGACACTGGGACTAACAGTACTACTTCTAACAGTCACACACTGGGACAAGCCGTACTAATTCTAACAGTCATACACTGGGACTAATACTACTACTTCTAACTGTCAGACACTGGGACAAACAGTACTACTTCTAACAGTCATACACTGGGACACAAGTCTACTAGTTCTAACAGTCATTCTAACACTACTTCTCAGTCACACACTGGGACTAACACTACTACTTATAACAGTCATACACTGGGACATAAGTCTACTACTTCTAACAGTCACACACTGGGACTAACAGTACTACTTCTAACAGTCATACAATGGGACTAACAGTACTACTTCTAACAGTCACACACTGGGACTAACAGTACTACTTCTAACAGTCATACATGGGACTGACACTACACTAACAGTCATACACTGGGACTAACACTACTACTTCTAACAGTCAGACACTGGGACTAACACTACTACTTCTAACAGTCATACACTGGGACTAACACTTCTACTTCTGACATTCATACACTGGGACACAAGTCTACTAGTTCTAACAGTCATACACTGGGACTAACAGTACTACTTCTAACAGTCACACACTGGGGACAACCGTCAGACACTGGGACTAACCGTACTACTTCTTACAGTCAGACACTGGGACTAACAGTACTACTTCTAACAGTCATACACTGGAACACAAGTCTACTAGTTCTAACAGTCATACACTGGGTCTAACAGTACTACTTCTACCAGTCATACACTGGGACTAACACTCCTCCTTCTAACAGTCATACACTGGGACTAACAGTACTACTTCTAACAGTCATACACTGGGACTAACAGTACTACTTCTAACAGTCAGACACTGGGACTAACAGTACTACTTCTAACAGTCATACACTGGGACTAACACTACTACGTCTTACAGTCAGACACTGGGACTAACAGTACTACTTCTAACAGTCATACACTGGGTCTAACACTACCACTTCTAACAGTCACACACTGGGACTAACACTACTACTTCTAACAGTCATACAATGGGACTGACACTACTACCTCTAACAGTCACACACTGGCACTAACAGTACAACTTCTAACAGTCATACACCGGGACTAACACTAATACTTCAAACAGTCATACACTGGGACTAACACTCCTCCTTCTAGCAGTCATACACTGGGACTAACAGTACTACTTCTAACAGTCAGACACTGGGACTAACAGTACTACTTCTAACAGTCAAACACTGGGACAAGCCGTACTAATTCTAACAGTCAGACACTGAGACTAACAGTACTACTTCTAACAGTCATACACTGGGACTAACACTAATACGTCTTACAGTCAGACACTGGGACTAACAGTACTACTTCTAACAGTCACACACTGGCACTAACAGTACTACTTCTAACAGTCATACACTGGGACTACCACTTCTACTTCTAACAGTCATACACTGGGACTACCACTTCTACTTCTAACAGTCACACACTGGGACTAACAGTACTACTTCTAACAGTCATACACTGGGACTAACAGTACTACTTCTAACAGTCACACACTGGGACTAACAGTACTACTTCTAACAGTCATACACTGGGACTAACACTACTACTTCTAACAGTCATACACTGGGACTAACAGTACTACTTCTAACAGTCATACACTGGGACTAACACTTCTACTTCTGACATTCATACACTGGGACACAAGTCTACTAGTTCTAACAGTCATACACTGGGACTAACAGTACTACTTCTAACAGTCACACACTGGGACATAACAGTACTACTTCTAACAGTCAGACACTGGGACTAACAGTACTACTTCTTACAGTCAGACACTGGGACTAACAGTACTACTTCTAACAGTCATACACTGGGACACAAGTCTACTAGTTCTAACAGTCATACACTGGGACTAACAGTACTACTTCTAACAGTCATACACTGGGACTAACAGTACTACTTCTAACAGTCATACACTGGGACTAACAGTACTACTTCTTACAGTCAGACACTGGGACTAACAGTACTACTTCTAACAGTCACACACTGGCACTAACAGTACTACTTCTAACAGTCATACACTGGGACTAACAGTACTACTTCTTACAGTCAGACACTGGGACTAACAGTACTACTTCTAACAGTCATACACTGGGACACACGTCTACTAGTTCTAACAGTCATACACTGGGTCTAACACTACTACTTCTACCAGTCATACACTGGGACTAACACTCCTCCTTCTAACAGTCATACACTGGGACTAACAGTACTACTTCTAACAGTCACACACTGGGACTAAGCTGTACTACTTCTAACAGTCATACACTGGGACTAACAGTACTACTTCTAACAGTCACACACTGGGACTAACACTACTACTTCTAACAGTCAGACACTGGGACTAACACTTCTACTTCTAACAGTCAGACACTGGGACTAACAGTACTACTTCTAACAGTCATACACTGGGACTAACACTACTACGTCTTACAGTCAGACACTGGGGACTACTTCTAACAGTCACACACTGTCACTAACAGTACTACTTCTAACAGTCATACACTGGGACTACCACTTATACTTCTAACACTCACACACTGGGACTAACAGTACTACATCTAACAGTCACACATTGGGACTAACAGTACAACTTCTAACAGTCACACACTGGGACTAACACTACTACTTCTAAGTCAGACACTGGGAATAACACTTCTACTTCTAACATTCACACACTGGGACTAACAGTACTACTTCTAACAGTCAGACACTGGGACTAACAGTACTACTTCTAACAGTCACACACTGGCACTAAGAGTACTACTTCTAACAGTCATACACTGGGACTACCACTTCTACTTCTAACACTCACACACTGGGACTAACAGTACTACTTCTAACAGTCATACACTGGGACTAACACTACTACTTCTAACAGTCAGACACTGGGACTAACAGTACTACTTCTAACAGTCATACACTGGGACAGTCAGACACTGGGACTAACAGTACTACTTCTAACAGTCATACACTGGGACTAACACTACTACTTCTAACAGTCACACACTGGGACTAACACTACTACTTCTAACAGTCATACACTGGGACTAACACTACTACTCTAACAGTCACACACTGGGACTAACAGTACAACTTCTAACAGTCATACACTGGGACTAACAGTACTACTTCTAACAGTCATACACTGGGACAAACAGTACTACTTCTAACAGTCATACACTGGGACTAACACTACTACTTCAAACAGTCATACACTGGGACAAACAGTACTACTTCTAACAGTCATACACTGGGACACAAGTCTACTAGTTCTAACAGTCATACACTGGGTCTAACACTACTACTTCTACCAGTCATACACTGGGACTAACACTCCTCCTTCTAACAGTCATACACTGGGACTAACAGTACTACTTCTAACAGTCAGACACTGGGACTAACAGTACTACTTCTAACAGTCAAACACTGGGACTAACCGTACTACTTCTAACAGTCAGACACTGGGACTAACAGTACTACTTCTAACAGTCATACACTGGGACACAAGTCTACTAGTTCTAACAGTCATACACTGGGACTAACAGTACTACTTCTAACAGTCATACACTGGGACTAACACTCCTCCTTCTAACAGTCATACACTGGGACTAACACTTCTACTTCTAACAGTCAGACACTGGGGACTACTTCTAACAGTCACACACTGGCACTAACAGTACTACTTCTAACAGTCATACACTGGGACTAACAGTACTACTTCTTACAGTCAGACACTGGGACTAACAGTACTACTTCTAACAGTCATACACTGGGACACACGTCTACTAGTTCTAACAGTCATACACTGGGTCTAACACTACTACTTCTACCAGTCATACACTGGGACTAACACTCCTCCTTCTAACAGTCATACACTGGGACTAACAGTACTAATTCTAACAGTCACACACTGGGACAAGCTGTACTAATTCTAACAGTCATACAAAGGGACTAACAGTACTACTTCTAACAGTCACACACTGGGACTAACACTACTACTTCTAACAGTCAGACACTGGGACTAACACTTCTACTTCTAACAGTCAGACACTGGGTACTACTTCTAACAGTCATACACTGGGACTTACTAACAGTCAGACACTGGGACTAACAGTACTACTTCTAACAGTCACACACTGAGACTAACAGTACTACTTCTAACAGTCATACACTGGGACTAACAATACTACGTCTTACAGTCAGACACTGGGACTAACAGTACTACATCTAACAGTCACACATTGGGACTAACAGTACAACTTCTAACAGTCACACACTGGGACTAACATTTACATTTACATTTACATTTAACACGCTCTTATCCAGACACTTACAAATGGGACATTCACTTATGACATCCAGTGGGACAGTCACTTAACAGTCATCTAAAACACTGGGACTAACTAGGTACTTACTCTCCTAACAGTCAGTTTGTTCCACACTGGGACTAACACTGGGCTGAGCGGGACTACTTTCAGTAACAGTCATGAACACTGGGACTAACTGGAGGTACTACTTCTAACAGTCATCAGACACTGGGACTAACAGCGGGGTACGTGAGAGAACTTGGGAAGGTTGAACACCAGACGGGCTGCTACTTCTGGATGAGTTGAACAGTTTACAGTTGCAGTAATCCAGACGGGAGATGACAGTGCCTGGATTAGGGGACTAACAGCATGAACTACCGCCTTCTAACAGTCACACTGGGACAGGATCACGCCAGTTCTTCGCTCTGGGAGGAGGACACAATGGGGACCGTGATCAACGAGATCACAACTAACACTACTACTTCTAAGTCAGACACTGGGACTAACACTTCTACTTCTAACATTCACACACTGGGACTAACAGTACTACTTCTAACAGTCAGACACTGGGACTAACAGTACTACTTCTAACAGTCACACACTGGCACTAACAGTACTACTTCTAACAGTCATACACTGGGACTACCACTTCTACTTCTAACACTCACACACTGGGACTAACAGTACTACTTCTAACAGTCATACACTGGGACTAACACTTCTACTTCTAACAGTCAGACACTGAGACTAACAGTACTACTTCTAACAGTCATACACTGGGACTAACACTACTACGTCTTACAGTCAGACACTGGGACTAACAGTACTACTTCTAACAGTCATACACTGGGTCTAACACTACCACTTCTAACAGTCACACACTGGGACTAACACTACTACTTCTAACAGTCATACAATGGGACTGACACTACTACCTCTAACAGTCACACACTGGCACTAACAGTACAACTTCTAACAGTCATATACCGGGACTAACACTAATACTTCAAACAGTCATACACTGGGACAAACAGTACTACTTCTAACAGTCATACACTGGGACTAACACTAATACTTCAAACAGTCATACACTGGGACTAACAGTACTACTTCTAACAGTCATACACTGGGACACAAGTCTACTAGTTCTAACAGTCATACACTGGGTCTAACACTACTACTTCTACCAGTCATACACTGGGATTAACACTCCTCCTTCTAACAGTCATACACTGGGACTAACAGTACTACTTCTAACAGTCAGACACTGGGACTAACAGTACTACTTCTAACAGTCAAACACTGGGACAAGCCGTACTAATTCTAACAGTCAGACACTGGGACTACTTCTAACAGTCATACACTGGGACTTCTAACAGTCAGACACTGGGACTAACAGTACTACTTCTAACAGTCACACACTGGCACTAACAGTACTACTTCTAACAGTCATACACTGGGACTACCACTTCTACTTCTAACAGTCATACACTGGGACTAACACTTCTACTTATAACAGTCATATACTGGGACATAAGTCTACTACTTCTAACAGTCACACACTGGGACTAACAGTACTACTTCTAACAGTCATACAATGGGACTAACAGTACTACTTCTAACAGTCACACACTGGGACTAACAGTACTACTTCTAACAGTCATAAAATGGGACTGACACTACTACTTCTAACAGTCATACACTGGGACTAACAATACTACTTCTAACAGTCATACACTGGGACTAACACTTCTACTTCTAACAGTCACACACTGGGACATAACAGTACTACTTCCAACAGTCAGACACTGGGACTAACAGTACTACTTCTAACAGTCAGACACTGGGACTAACAGTACTACTTCTAACAGTCATACACTGGGACACAAGTCTACTAGTTCTAACAGTCATACACTGGGTCTAACAGTACTACTTCTACCAGTCATACACTGGGACTAACACTCCTCCTTCTAACAGTCATACACTGGGACTAACAGTACTACTTCTAACAGTCACACACTGGGACAAGCCGTACTAATTCTAACAGTCATACACTGGGACTAACAGTACTACTTCTAACAGTCACACACTGGGACTAACACTACTACTTCTAACAGTCAGACACTGGGACTAACACTTCTACTTCTAACAGTCAGACACTGAGACTAACAGTACTACTTCTAACAGTCATACACTGGGACTAACACTACTACGTCTTACAGTCAGACACTGGGACTAACAGTACTACTTCTAACAGTCACACACTGGCACTAACAGTACTACTTCTAACAGTCATACACTGGGACTACCACTTACTACTTCTAACACTCACACACTGGGACTAACAGTACTACTTCTAACAGTCACACACTGGGACTAACAGTACAACTTCTAACAGTCACACACTGGGACAGTCAGACACTGGGACTAACACTACTTCTAACAGTCACACACTGGGACTAACACTACTACTTCTAACAGTCAGACACTGGGACTAACACTTCTACTTCTAACAGTCAGACACTGGGACTAACAGTACTACTTCTAACAGTCAGACACTGGGACTAACAGTACCTCTTCTAACAGTCACACACTGACACTAACAGTACTACTTCTAACAGTCATACACTGGGACTACCACTTCTACTTCTAACACTCACACACTGGGACTAACAGTACAACTTCTAACAGTCATACACTGGGACTGACACTAATACTTCAAACAGTCATACACTGGGACAAACAGTACTACTTCTAACAGTCAGACACTGGGACACAAGTCTACTACTTCTACCAGTCATACACTGGGACTAACACTCCTCCTTCTAACATTCATACACTGGGACTAACAGTACTACTTCTAACAGTCACACACTGGGACAAGCCGTACTAATTCTAACAGTCATACACTGGGACTAACAGTACTACTTCTAACAGTCATACACTGGGACATAACACTACTAGTTCTAACAGTCATACACTGGGACTAACACTACTACTTCTAACAGTCAGACACTGGGACTTCTAACTCACACACTGGGACAGTACTACTTCTAACAGTCAGACACTGGGACTAACAGTACTACTTCTAACAGTCACACACTGGCACTAACAGTACTACTTCTAACAGTCATACACTGGGACTACCACTTCTACTTCTAACACTCACACACTGGGACTAACAGTACTACTTCTAACAGTCATACACTGGGACTAACACTACTACTTCTAACAGTCAGACACTGGGACTAACAGTACTACTTCTAACAGTCATACACTGGGACTAACACTACTACTTCTAACAGTCAGACACTGGGACTAACAGTACTACTTCTAACAGTCATACACTGGGACTAACACTACTACTTCTAACAGTCACACACTGGGACTAACACTACTACTTCTAACAGTCATACACTGGGACTAACACTACTACAGTTCTAACAGTCACTTCTAACAGTCATACTGGGACTAACACTACTACTTCAAACAGTCATACACTGGGACAAACAGTACTACTTCTAACAGTCATACACTGGGATACTTCAAACAGTCATACACTGGGACAAACAGTACTACTTCTAACAGTCATACACTGGGACACAAGTCTCTACTAGTTCTAACAGTCATACACTGGGACTAACACTACTACTTCTAACAGTCATACACTGGGACTAACACTACTACTTCTAACAGTCATACACTGGGACTAACAGTACTACTTCTAACAGTCAGACACTGGGACTAACTACTACTTCTAACAGTCAAACACTGGGACAAGCCGTACTACTTCTAACAGTCAGACACTGGGACTAACAGTACTACTTCTAACAGTCATACACTGGGACTTCTTACAGTCAGACACTGGGACTAACAGTACTACTTCTAACAGTCACACACTGGGACTAACAGTACTACTTCTAACAGTCATACACTGGGACTACCACTACTACTTCTAACAGTCAACACTGGGACTAACACTTCTACTTATAACAGTCATATACTGGGACATAAGTCTACTACTTCTAACAGTCACACACTGGGACTAACAGTACTACTTCTAACAGTCATACACTGGGACTAACAGTACTACTTCTAACAGTCACACACTGGGACTAACAGTACTACTTCTAACAGAAAATGGGACTAACACTACTACTTCTAACAGTCATACACTGGGACTAACACTACTACTTCTAACAGTCATACACTGGGACTAACACTACTACTTCTAACAGTCAGACACTGGGACTAACAGTACTACTTCTAACAGTCAGACACTGGGACTAACACTACTACTTCTAACAGTCAGACACTGGGACTAACAGTACTACTTCTAACAGTCATACACTGGGACACAAGTCTACTAGTTCTAACAGTCATACACTGGGACTAACAGTACTACCAGTCATACACTCCTCCTTCTAACAGTCATACACTGGGACTAACAGTACTACTTCTAACAGTCACACACTGGGACATAACAGTACTACTTCTAACAGTCATACACTGGGACTAACAGTACTACTTCTAACAGTCACACACTGGGACTAACACTACTACTTCTAACAGTCAGACACTGGGACTAACACTTCTACTTCTAACAGTCAGACACTGAGACTAACAGTACTACTTCTAACAGTCATACACTGGGACTAACACTACTACGTCTTACAGTCAGACACTGGGACTAACAGTACTACTTCTAACAGTCACACACTGGCACTAACAGTACTACTTCTAACAGTCATACACTGGGACTACCACTTACTACTTCTAACACTCACACACTGGGACTAACAGTACTACTTCTAACAGTCACACTGGGACTAACAGTACTACTTCTAAGTCAGACACTGGGACTAACACTACTACTTCTAACATTCACACACTGGGACTAACACTACTACTTCTAACAGTCAGACACTGGGACACAAGTCTACTACTTCTACCAGTCATACACTGGGACTAACACTCCTCCTTCTAACATTCATACACTGGGACTAACAGTACTACTTCTAACAGTCACACACTGGGACAAGCCGTACTAATTCTAACAGTCATACACTGGGACTAACAGTACTACTTCTAACAGTCATACACTGGGACTAACACTACTACTTCTAACAGTCATACACTGGGGGACACTGGGACAAACAGTACTACTTCTAACAGTCATACACTGGGACTAACAGTACTACTTCTAACAGTCATACACTGGGACTAACAGTACTACTTCTAACAGTCATACACTGGGGTACTACTTCTAACAGTCAGACACTGGGACTAACAGTACTACTTCTAACAGTCATACACTGGGGACTAACAGTCACACACTGGGACAACGTACTACTTCTAACAGTCATACACTGGGACTAACAGTACTACTTCTAACAGTCATACACTGGGACTAACAGTACTACTTCTTACAGTCAGACACTGGGACTAACAGTACTACTTCTAACAGTCATACACTGGGACACACGTCTACTAGTTCTAACAGTCATACACTGGGTCTAACACTACTACTTCTAACAGTCATACACTGGGACTAACAGTACTACTTCTAACAGTCATACACTGGGACTAACAGTACTACTTCTAACAGTCACACACTGGGACTAACAGTCTACTAACAGTACTACTTCTAACAGTCACACACTGGGACTAACACTACTACTTCTAACAGTCAGACACTGGGAGTACTACTTCTAACAGTCATACACTGGGACTAACACTACTACTTCTAACAGTCAGACACTGGGACTAACAGTACTACTTCTAACAGTCATACACTGGGACTAACACTACTACTTCTAACAGTCATACACTGGGACTAACACTTCTACTTCTAACAGTCATACACTGGGACTAACAGTACTACTTCTAACAGTCATACACTGGGACTAACAGTACTACTTCTAACAGTCATACACTGGGACTAACACTACTACTTCTAACAGTCATACACTGGGACTAACAGTACTACTTCTAACAGTCATACACTGGGGGACTCATACACTGGGACTAACAGTACTACTTCTAACAGTCAACACTGGGTCACTACTTCACAGTCAGACACTGGGACTAACAGTACTACTTCTAACAGTCATACACTGGGACTAACACTACTACTTCTAACAGTCATACACTGGGACTAACAGTACTACTTCTAACAGTCATACACTGGGACTAACAGTACTACTTCTAACAGTCATACACTGGGACTAACAGTACTACTTCTTACAGTCAGTCATACACTGGGACTAACAGTACTACTTCTAACAGTCATACACTGGGACTAACAGTACTACTTCTAACAGTCATACACTGGGACTAACAGTACTACTTCTAACAGTCATACACTGGGACATAAGTCTACTGCTTCTAACAGTCACACACTGGGACTAACCCTACTACTTCTAACAGTCATACACTGGGACTAACAGTACTACTTCTAACAGTCATACACTGGGACTAACAGTACTACTTCTAACAGTCATACACTGGGACTAACAGTACTACTTCTAACAGTCATACACTGGGACTAACAGTACTACTTCTAACAGTCATACACTGGGACTAACAGTACTACTTCTAACAGTCATACACTGGGACTAACAGTACTACTTCTAACAGTCATACACTGGGACTAACAGTACTACTTCTAACAGTCATACACTGGGACTAACACTACTACTTCTAACAGTCATACACTGGGACTAACACTACTACTTCTAACAGTCATACACTGGGACTAACAGTACTACTTCTAACAGTCATACACTGGGACTACACAGTACTACTTCTAACAGTCATACACTGGGACTAACTACTAACACTTCTACTTCTAACAGTCATACACTGGGACATAAGTCTACTACTTCTAACAGTCAGACACTGGGACTAACAGTACTACTTCTAACAGTCATACACTGGGACTAACAGTACTACTTCTAACAGTCATACACTGGGACTAACAGTACTACTTCTAACAGTCATACACTGGGACACTACTACTTCTAACAGTCATACACTGGGACTAACACTACTACTTCTAACAGTCATACACTGGGACTAACACTACTACTTCTAACAGTCATACACTGGGACTAACACTACTACTTCTAACAGTCATACACTGGGACTAACAGTACTACTTCTAACAGTCAGACACTGGGACTAACACTACTACTTCTAACAGTCATACACTGGGACTAACACTACTACTTCTAACAGTCAGACACTGGGACTAACACTACTACTTCTAACAGTCATACACTGGGACTAACACTACTACTTCTAACAGTCATACACTGGGACTACTTCTAACAGTCATACACTGGGACTAACAGTACTACTTCTAACAGTCACACACTGGGACTAACAGTACTACTTCTAACAACACAGTACTACTTCTAACAGTCAGACACTGGGACTAACAGTACTACTTCTAACAGTCATACACTGGGACTAACACTACTACTTCTAACAGTCATACACTGGGACTAACACTACTACTTCTAACAGTCATACACTGGGACTAACAGTACTACTTCTAACAGTCATACACTGGGACTAACAGTACTACTTACACTAACAGTACTACTTCTAACAGTCATACACTGGGACTAACACTACTACTTCTAACAGTCATACACTGGGACTAACAGTACTACTTCTAACAGTCATACACTAACAGTCTACTGCTTCTAACAGTCACACTGGGACTAACACTACTACTTCTAACAGTCATACACTGGGACTAACACTACTACTTCTAACAGTCATACACTGGGACTAACAGTACTACTTCTAACAGTCAGACACACTGGGACTAACACTACTACTTCTAACAGTCAGACACTGGGACTAACAGTACTACTTCTAACAGTCATACACTGGGACTAACACTACTACTTCTACAGTCAGACACTTAACAGTACTACTTCTAACAGTCACACACTGGGACAAGCCGTACTAATTCTAACAGTCATACACTGGGACTAACACTACTACTTCTAACAGTCAGACACTTGGACTGACACTACTACTACTAAAAGTCATACACTGGGACTAACACTACTACTTCTAACAGTCAGACACTGGGACTAACAGTACTACTTCTAACAGTCTACACTGGGACTAACAGTACTACTTCTAACAGTACACTGGGACTAACAGTACTACTTCTAACAGTCATACACTGGGACTAACACTACTACTTCTAACAGTCATACACTGGGACTAACAGTACTACTTCTAACAGTCATACACTGGGACTAACAGTACTACTTCTAACAGTCATACACTGGGACTAACAGTACTACTTCTAACAGTCATACACTGGGACTAACAGTACTACTTCTAACAGTCAGACACTGGGACTAACAGTACTACTTCTAACAGTCATACACTGGGACTACTAGTTCTAACAGTCATACACTGGGTCTAACAGTACTACTTCTAACAGTCATACACTGGGACTAACAGTACTACTTCTAACAGTCATACACTGGGACTAACAGTACTACTTCTAACAGTCACACACTGGGACTAACACTACTACTTCTAACAGTCAGACACTGGGACTAACAGTACTACTTCTAACAGTCATACACTGGGACTAACACTACTACTTCTAACAGTCAGACACTGGGACTAACACTACTACTTCTAACAGTCAGACACTGGGACTAACAGTACTACTTCTAACAGTCATACACTGGGACTAACACTACTACTTCTAACAGTCAGACACTGGGACTAACAGTACTACTTCTAACAGTCACACACTGGGACTAACAGTACTACTTCTAACAGTCATACACTGGGACATACGTTTACTACTTCTAACAGTCACACACTGGGACTAACACTACTACTTCTAACAGTCAGACACTGGGACTAACACTACTATTTCTAACAGTCAGACACTGGGACTAACAGTACTACTTCTAACAGTCAGACACTGGGACTAACAGTACTACTTCTAACAGTCATACACTGGGACTAACAGTACTACTTCTAACAGTCATACACTGGGACTAACACTACTACTTCTAACAGTCATACACTGGGACTAACAGTACTACTTCTAACAGTCATACACTGGGACTAACACTACTACTTCTAACAGTCATACACTGGGACTAACAGTACTACTTCTAACAGTCATACACTGGGGACTAACAGTCATACACTGGGACTAACTAAACTACTACTTCTAACAGTCATACACTGGGACTAACAGTACTACTTCTAACAGTCACACACTGGGACAACAGTACTACTTCTAACAGTCATACACTGGGACTAACAGTACTACTTCTAACAGTCATACACTGGGACTAACACTACTACTTCTAACAGTCATACACTGGGACTAACAGTAACAGTCAGACACTGGGACTAACAGTACTACTTCTAACAGTCATACACTGGGACTAACAGTACTACTTCTAACAGTCAGACACTGGGACTAACAGTACTACTTCTAACAGTCATACACTGGGACTAACAGTACTACTTCTAACAGTCATACACTGGGACTAACAGTACTACTTCTAACTACTTCTAACAGTCACACACTGGGACTAACAGTACTACTTCTAACAGTCATACACTGGGACTAACAGTACTACTTCTAACAGTCATACACTGGGACTAACAGTACTACTTCTAACAGTCAGACACTGGGACTAACAGTACTACTTCTAACAGTCATACACTGGGACACAAGTCTACTAGTTCTAACAGTCATACACTGGGACTAACACTACTACTTCTAACAGTCATACACTGGGACTAACAGTACTACTTCTAACAGTCACACACTGGGACTAACAGTACTACTTCTAACAGTCATACACTGGGACTAACAGTACTACTTCTAACAGTCATACACTGGGACTAACACTACTACTTCTAACAGTCATACACTGGGACTAACAGTACTACTTCTAACAGTCAGACACTGGGACTAACAGTCATACACTGGGACTTCTAACAGTCAGACACTGGGACTAACAGTACTACTTCTAACAGTCATACACTGGGACTAACAGTACTACTTCTAACAGTCATACACTGGGACTACCACTTCTACTTCTAACAGTCATACACTGGGACTAACAGTACTACTTCTAACAGTCACACACTGGGACTAACAGTACACTTCTAACAGTCATACACTTAACACTACTACTTCAAACAGTCATACACTGGGACTAACAGTACTACTTCTAACAGTTACACTGGGACACAAGTCTACTAGTTCTAACAGTCATACACTGGGACTAACAGTACTACTTCTAACAACACTGGGACTCATACTACTTCTAACAGGACACTGGGACTAACACTACTACTTCTAACAGTCATACACTGGGACTAACACTTCTACTTCTAACAGTCATACACTGGGACTAACACTTCTACTTCTAACAGTCATACACTGGGACTAACAGTACTACTTCTAACAGTCATACAATGGGACTAACAGTACTACTTCTAACAGTCATACACTGGGACTAACAGTACTACTTCTAACAGTCATACACTGGGACTAACAGTACTACTTCTAACAGTCATACACTGGGACTAACAGTACTACTTCTAACAGTCATACACTGGGACTAACAGTACTACTTCTAACAGTCATACACTGGGACATAAGTCTACTGCTTCTAACAGTCACACACTGGGACTAACTACTTCTAACAGTCATACACTGGGACTAACAGTACTACTTCTAACAGTCATACACTGGGACAGTCATACACTGGGACTAACAGTACTACTTCTAACAGTCATACACTGGGACTAACAATACTACTTCTAACAGTCATACACTGGGACTAACACTACTACTTCTAACAGTCAGACACTGGGACTAACACACTACTTCTAACAGTCATACACTGGGACTAACAGTACTACTTCTAACAGTCATACACTGGGACTAACAGTACTACTTCTAACAGTCATACACTGGGACTAACAGTACTACTTCTAACAGTCATACACTGGGTACTACTTCTAACAGTCATACACTGGGACTAACAGTACTACTTCTAACAGTCATACACTGGGACTAACAGTACTACTTCTAACAGTCATACACTGGGACTAACAGTACTACTTCTAACAGTCATACACTGGGACTAACAGTACTACTTCTAACAGTCACACACTGGGACTTCTACTACTTCTAACAGTCATACACTGGGACTAACACTTACTACTTCTAACAGTCACACACTGGGACTAACAGTACTACTTCTAACAGTCACACACTGGGACTAACACTACTACTTCTAACAGTCATACACTGGGACTAACACTACTACTTCTAACAGTCATACACTGGGACTACTTCTAACAGTCTACTGGGACTTCTACTTCTAACAGTCAGACACTGGGACTAACAGTACTACTTCTAACAGTCAGACACTGGGACTAACAGTACTACTTCTAACAGTCAACACTGGGACTAACACTACTACTTCTAACAGTCATACACTGGGACTAACAGTACTACTTCTAACAGTCAGACACTGGGACTAACAGTACTACTACTTCTAACAGTCACACACTGGGACAACAGTACTAATTCTAACAGTCATACACTGGGACTAACAGTACTACTTCTAACAGTCACACACTGGGACTAACACTACTACTTCTAACAGTCAGACACTGGGACTAACAGTACTTCTAACAGTCTTCTAACAGTCAGTCAGACACTGGGACTAACAGTACTACTTCTACAGTCACACACTGACACTAACAGTACTACTTCTAACAGTCATACACTGGGACTAACACTTCTACTTCTAACAGTCACACACTGGGACTAACAGTACTACTTCTAACAGTCACACACTGGGACTAACAGTACTACTTCTAACAGTCATACACTGGGACTAACACTTCTACTTCTAACAGTCACACACTGGGGGACTAACAGTCATACACTGGGACTAACACTGCTCCTTCTAACAGTCATACACTGGGACTAACAGTACTACTTCTAACAGTCAGACACTGGGACTAACAGTACTACTTCTAACAGTCACACACTGGGGGACTAACAGTCATACACTGGGACTTCTACTACTTCAGTCAGACACTGGGACTAACAGTACTACTTCTAACAGTCATACACTGGGACACAAGTCTACTAGTTCTAACAGTCATACACTGGGTCTAACACTACTACTTCTACCAGTCACACACTGGGACTAACACTACTACTTCTAACAGTCATACACTGGGACATAAGTCTACTACTTCTAACAGTCACACACTGGGACTAACAGTACTACTTCTAACAGTCACACACTGGGACTAACAGTACTACTTCTAACAGTCATACAATGGGACTGACACTACTACTTCTAACAGTCATACACTGGGACTAACACTACTACTTCTAACAGTCAGACACTGGGACTAACACTACTACTTCTAACAGTCATACACTGGGACTAACACTTCTACTTCTGACATTCATACACTGGGACACAAGTCTACTAGTTCTAACAGTCATACACTGGGACTAACAGTACTACTTCTAACAGTCACACACTGGGACATAACAGTACTACTTCCAACAGTCAGACACTGGGACTAACAGTACTAACAGTCAGACACTGGGACTAACAGTACTACTTCTAACAGTCATACACTGGGACACAAGTCTACTAGTTCTAACAGTCATACACTGGGACTAACAGTACTAACAGTCATACACTGGGACTAACACTCCTCCTTCTAACAGTCATACACTGGGACTAACAGTACTACTTCTAACAGTCATACACTGGGACTAACAGTACTACTTCTAACAGTCATACACTGGGACAAACAGTACTACTTCTAACAGTCATACACTGGGACTAACACTACTACTTCTAACAGTCATACACTGGGACATAACAGTACTACTTCTAACAGTCATACACTGGGACACAAGTCTACTAGTTCTAACAGTCATACACTGGGTCTAACACTACTACTTCTACCAGTCATACACTGGGACTAACACTTCTACTTCTAACAGTCAGACACTGGGACTAACAGTACTACTTCTAACAGTCACACACTGGGACTAACAGTCAGACACTACTACTTCTAACAGTCATACACTGGGACTAACACTACTACTTCTTACAGTCAGACACTTCTAACAGTCAGACACTGGGACTAACAGTACTACTTCTAACAGTCAGTACTACTTCTAACAGTCATACACTGGGACTAACACTACTACAGTTCTAACAGTCACACACTGGGACTAACAGTACTACTTCTAACAGTTCTAACAGTCACTTCTAACAGTCATACACTGGGACTAACACTACTACTTCTAACAGTCAGACACTGGGACTAACATACTACTTCTAACACTAACAGTACTACTTCTAACAGTCATACAATGGGGACAATACTACTTCTAACAGTCACACACTGGGACTAACAGTACTACTTCTAACAGTCACACACTGGGACTAACACTACTACTTCTAACAGTCATACACTGGGACTAACACTACTACTTCTAACAGTCATACACTGGGGTACTACTTCTAACAGTCAACACTGGGACTAACAGTACTACTTCTAACAGTCATACACTGGGACTAACAGTACTACTTCTAACAGTCATACACTGGGACTAACAGTACTACTTCTAACAGTCATACAATGGGACTAACAATACTACTTCTAACAGTCATACACTGGGACTAACAGTACTACTTCTAACAGTCATACACTGGGACTAACAGTACTACTTCTAACAGTCATACACTGGGACTAACAGTACTACTTCTAACAGTCATACACTGGGACTAACAGTACTACTTCTAACAGTCATACACTGGGACTAACAGTACTACTTCAACAGTCATACACTGGGACTAACAGTACTACTTCTAACAGTCACACACTGGGACTAACACTACTACTTCTAACAGTCATACACTGGGACTAACACTTACTACTTCTAACAGTCACACTGGGACTAACACTACTACTTCTAACAGTCATACACTGGGACTAACACTACTACTTCTAACAGTCATACACTGGGACTAACACTACTACTTCTAACAGTCAACAGTCAGACACTGGGACTAACACTACTACTTCTAACAGTCAGACACTGGGGTACTACTTCTAACAGTCACACACTGGGACTAACAGTACTACTTCTAACAGTCATACACTGGGACTAACAGTACTACTTCTAACAGTCATACACTGGGACTAACAGTACTACTTCTAACAGTCAGACACTGGGACTAACAGTACTACTTCTAACAGTCACACACTGGGACAAGCCGTACTAATTCTAACAGTCATACACTGGGACTAACAGTACTACTTCTAACAGTCACACACTGGGACTAACACTACTACTTCTAACAGTCAGACACTGGGACTAACACTTCTACTTCTAACAGTCAGATACTGAGACTAACAGTCAGTCAGACACTGGGACTAACAGTACTACTTCTAACAGTCACACACTGGGACTAACAGTACTACTTCTAACAGTCATACACTGGGACTACCACTTCTACTTCTAACACTCACACACTGGGACTAACAGTACTACTTCTAACAGTCACACACTGGGACTAACAGTACTACTTCTAACAGTCATACACTGGGACTGGGACACAAGTCTACTACTTCTAACAGTCATACACTGGGACTAACAGTCGTACACTGGGACTAACAGTACTACTTCTAACAGTCAGACACTGGGACTAACAGTACTACTTCTAACAGTCACACACTGGGACAAGCCGTACTAATTCTAACAGTCATACACTGGGACTAATACGACTACTTCTAACTGTCAGACACTGGGACAAACAGTACTACTTCTAACAGTCATACACTGGGACACAAGTCTACTAGTTCTAACAGTCATACACTGGGTCTAACACTACTACTTCTACCAGTCACACACTGGGACTAACACTTCTACTTATAACAGTCATACACTGGGACATAAGTCTACTACTTCTAACAGTCACACACTGGGACTAACAGTACTACTTCTAACAGTCACACACTGGGACTAACAGTACTACTTCTAACAGTCATACAATGGGACTGACACTACTACTTCTAACAGTCATACACTGGGACTAACACTACTACTTCTAACAGTCAGACACTGGGACTAACACTACTACTTCTAACAGTCATACACTGGGACTAACACTTCTACTTCTGACATTCATACACTGGGACACAAGTCTACTAGTTCTAACAGTCATACACTGGGTCTAACAGTACTACTTCTAACAGTCACACACTGGGACATAACAGTACTACTTCCAACCGTCAGACACTGGGACTAACCGTACTACTTCTTACAGTCAGACACTGGGACTAACAGTACTACTTCTAACAGTCATACACTGGAACACAAGTCTACTAGTTCTAACAGTCATACACTGGGTCTAACAGTACTACTTCTACCAGTCATACACTGGGACTAACACTCCTCCTTCTAACAGTCATACACTGGGACTAACAGTACTACTTCTAACAGTCATACACTGGGACTAACAGTACTACTTCTAACAGTCATACACTGGGACAAACAGTACTACTTCTAACAGTCATACACTGGGACTAACACTAATACTTCAAACAGTCATACACTGGGACAAACAGTACTACTTCTAACAGTCATACACTGGGACACAAGTCTACTAGTTCTAACAGTCATACACTGGGTCTAACACTACTACTTCTACCAGTCATACACTGGGATTAACACTCCTCCTTCTAACAGTCATACACTGGGACTAACAGTACTACTTCTAACAGTCAGACACTGGGACTAACAGTACTACTTCTAACAGTCAAACACTGGGACAAGCCGCACTAATTCTAACAGTCAGACACTGAGACTAACAGTACTACTTCTAACAGTCATACACTGGGACTAACACTACTACGTCTTACAGTCAGACACTGGGACTAACAGTACTACTTCTAACAGTCACACACTGGCACTAACAGTACTACTTCTAACAGTCATACACTGGGACTACCACTTCTACTTCTAACAGTCATACACTGGGACTAACACTTCTACTTATAACAGTCATATACTGGGACATAAGTCTACTACTTCTAACAGTCACACACTGGGACTAACAGTACTACTTCTAACAGTCATACAATGGGACTAACAGTACTACTTCTAACAGTCACACACTGGGACTAACAGTACTACTTCTAACAGTCATAAAATGGGACTGACACTACTACTTCTAACAGTCATACACTGGGACTAACAATACTACTTCTAACAGTCATACACTGGGACTAACAGTACTACTTCTAACAGTCATACACTGGGACACTAACAGTACTACTTCTAACAGTCAGACACTGGGACTACTTCTAACAGTCATACACTGGGACAAGTCTACTAGTTCTAACAGTCATACACTGGGACTAACAGTACTACTTCTAACAGTCATACACTGGGACTAACACTACTCCTTCTAACAGTCATACACTGGGACTAACAGTACTACTTCTAACAGTCACACACTGGGACTACAAAGGGACACAGTACTACTTCTAACAGTCACACACTGGGACTAACACTACTACTTCTAACAGTCAGACACTGGGACTAACACTTCTACTTCTAACAGTCAGACACTGAGACTAACAGTACTACTTCTAACAGTCATACACTGGGACTAACACTACTACGTCTTACAGTCAGACACTGGGACTAACAGTACTACTTCTAACAGTCACACACTGGCACTAACAGTACTACTTCTAACAGTCATACACTGGGACTACCACTTATACTTCTAACATTCACACACTGGGACTAACACTACTACTTCTAACAGTCAGACACTGGGACTAACACTTCTACTTCTAACAGTCAGATACTGGGACTAACAGTACTACTTCTTACAGTCAGACACTGGGACTAACAGTACTCTTCTAACAGTCACACACTGGGACTAACAGTACTACTTCTAACAGTCATACACTGGGACTAACACTACTACTTCTAACAGTCATACACTGGGACTGACACTAATACTTCAAACAGTCATACACTGGGACAAACAGTACTACTTCTAACAGTCAGACACTGGGACACAAGTCTACTACTTCTACCAGTCATACACTGGGACTAACACTCCTCCTTCTAACATTCATACACTGGGACTAACAGTAATACTTCTAACAGTCATACACTGGGACAAGCCGTACTAATTCTAACAGTCATACACTGGGACTAACAGTACTACTTCTAACAGTCATACACTGGGACATAACACTACTAGTTCTAACAGTCATACACTGGGACTAACACTACTACTTCTAACTGTCAGACACTGGGACAAACA
Organism: Oncorhynchus gorbuscha; assembly: GCF_021184085.1. NCBI lineage: Eukaryota > Metazoa > Chordata > Actinopteri > Salmoniformes > Salmonidae > Oncorhynchus > Oncorhynchus gorbuscha. The sequence goes on along the minus strand of NC_060175.1, from coordinate 81,111,006 downwards.
GTACTACTTCTAACAGTTATACACTGGGACAAGCCGTACTAATTCTAACAGTCATACACTGGCACTAACAGTACTACTTCTAACAGTCATACACTGGGACTAACAGTACTACTTCTTACAGTCAGACACTGGGACTAACAGTACTACTTCTAACAGTCATACACTGGGACACACGTCTACTAGTTCTAACAGTCACACACTGGGACAAGCCGTACTAATTCTAACAGTCATACACTGGCACTAACAGTACTACTTCTAACAGTCATACACTGGGACTAACAGTACTACTTCTTACAGTCAGACACTGGGACTAACAGTACTACTTCTAACAGTCATACACTGGGACACACGTCTACTAGTTCTAACAGTCACACACTGGGACTACTTCTAACAGTCATACACTGGGACTAACACTTCTAACAGTCATACACTGGGACTAACAGTACTACTTCTAACAGTCACACACTGGGACAAGCCGTACTAATTCTAACAGTCATACAAAGGGACTAACAGTACTACTTCTAACAGTCACACACTGGGACTAACACTACTACTTCTAACAGTCAGACACTGGGACTAACACTACTACTTCTAACAGTCAGACACTGGGACTAACAGTACTACTTCTAACAGTCATACACTGGGACTAACATCTTACTACTTCTAACAGTCAGTCACACACTGGCACTAAAAGTACTACTTCTAACAGTCATACACTGGGACTACCACTTCTACTTTTAACACTCACACACTGGGACTAACAGTACTACTTCTAACAGTCACACACTGGGACTAACAGTACAACTTCTAACAGTCATACACTGGGACTAACACTACTACTTCAAACAGTCATACACTGGGACTAACAGTAATACTTCTAACAGTCATACACTGGGACACAAGTCTACTAGTTCTAACTTTCATACACTGGGACTAACAGTACTACTTCTAACAGTCACACACTGGGACTAACCGTACTACTTCTTACAGTCAGACACTGGGACTAACAGTACTACTTCTAACAGTCATACACTGGGACTAACACTTCTACTTCTAACAGTCATACACTGGGACTAACAGTACTACTTCTAACAGTCATACACTGGGACTAACAGTACTACTTCTAACAGTCATACAATGGGACTAACAATACTACTTCTAACAGTCATACACTGGGACTAACAGTACTACTTCTAACAGTCATACACTGGGACTAACAGTACTACTTCTAACAGTCATACACTGGGACTAACAGTACTACTTCTAACAGTCATACACTGGGACATAAGTCTACTGCTTCTAACAGTCACACACTGGGGACAGTCATACACTGGGACTAACAGTACTACTTCTAACAGTCACACACTGGGACTAACAGTACTACTTCTAACAGTCATACACTGGGACTAACAGTACTACTTCTAACAGTCATACACTGGGACTAACAGTACTACTTCTAACAGTCACACACTGGGACTAACAGTACTACTTCTAACAGTCAGACACTGGGACTAATTCATACACTAGTCTACTTCTAACAGTCATACACTGGGACTAACAGTACTACTTCTAACAGTCATACACTGGGACTAACACTACTACTTCTAACAGTCATACACTGGGACTAACAGTACTACTTCTAACAGTCATACACTGGGACTAACAGTACTACTTCTAACAGTCATACACTGGGACTAACAGTACTACTTCTAACAGTCATACAATGGGACTGACAATACTACTTCTAACAGTCATACACTGGGACTAACAGTACTACTTCTAACAGTCATACACTGGGACTAACAGTACTACTTCTAACAGTCACACACTGGGACTAACACTACTACTTCTAACAGTCATACACTGGGACTACCACTTATACTTCTAACAGTCACACATTGGGACTAACAGTACAACTTCTAACAGTCACACACTGGGACTAACACTACTACTTCGAACAGTCATACACTGGGACTAACACTACTACTTCTAACAGTCAGTCACTGGGACTAACAGTACACTTCTACACACTGGGAATAACACTACTACTTCTAACAGTCAGACACTGGGACTAACAGTACAACTTCTAACAGTCACACACTGGGACTAACAGTACTACTTCTAACAGTCATACACTGGGACTAACACTACTACTTCTAACAGTCATACACTGGGACTAACACTTCTACTACTTCTAACAGTCATACACTGGGAGTCTACTACTTCTAACAGTCACACACTGGGACTAACAGTACTACTTCTAACAGTCATACACTGGGACTAACAGTACTACTTCTAACAGTCACACACTGGGACTAACTAACTTCTAACAGTCATACACTGGGACTAACAGTACTACTTCTAACAGTCAGACACTGGGACTAACACTACTACTTCTAACAGTCATACACTGGGACTAACACTTACTACTTCTAACAGTCATACACTGGGACTAACAGTCTACTACTTCTAACAGTCATACACTGGGACTAACAGTACTACTTCTAACAGTCATACACTGGGACTAACACTACTACTTCTAACAGTCAGACACTGGGACTAACTAACACTACTACTTCTAACAGTCAGACACTGGGACTAACAGTACTACTTCTAACAGTCAGACACTGGGGTACTACTTCTAACAGTCAGACACTGGGACTAACAGTACTACTTCTAACAGTCATACACTGGGACTAACAGTACTACTTCTAACAGTACACTGGGACTAACAGTACTACTTCTAACAGTCAGACACTGGGACTAACAGTACTACTTCTAACAGTCATACACTGGGACTAACACTACTACTTCTAACAGTCAGACACTGGGACTAACACTACTACTTCTAACAGTCATACACTGGGACACTACTACTAACAGTCACACACTGGGACTAACAGTCTACTTCTAACAGTCAGACACTGGGACTAACACTACTACTTCTAACAGTCATACACTGGGACTAACACTACTACTTCTAACAGTCATACACTGGGACTAACAGTACTACTTCTAACAGTCAACAGTCACTTCTAACAGTCAGACACTGGGACTAACAGTACTACTTCTAACAGTCACACACTGGGACTAACAGTACTACTTCTAACAGTCATACACTGGGACTAACACTACTACTTCTAACAGTCATACACTGGGACTAACACTACTACTTCTAACAGTCATACACTGGGACATAAGTCTACTACTTCTAACAGTCACACACTGGGACTAACAGTACTACTTCTAACAGTCATACACTGGGACTAACAGTACTACTTCTAACAGTCACACACTGGGGGACTAACAGTCATACACTGGGACTAACACTACTACTTCTAACAGTCAGACACTGGGACTAACACTACTACTTCTAACAGTCATACACTGGGACTAACACTACTACTTCTAACAGTCATACACTGGGACTAACAGTACTACTTCTAACAGTCACACACTGGGACTAACACTACTACTTCTAACAGTCAGACACTGGGACTAACACTACTACTTCTAACAGTCAGACACTGGGACTAACAGTACTACTTCTAACAGTCATACACTGGGACTAACACTACTACTTCTTACAGTCAGACACTGGGACTAACAGTACTACTTCTAACAGTCACACACTGGCACTAACAGTACTACTTCTAACAGTCATACACTGGGACTAACACTACTACTTCTAACAGTCACACACTGGGACTAACAGTACTACTTCTAACAGTCATACACTGGGACTAACAGTACTACTTCTAACAGTCATACACTGGGACTAACAGTACTACTTCTAACAGTCATACACTGGGACTAACACTTCTACTTCTAACAGTCACACACTGGGACTAACAGTACAACTTCTAACAGTCAGACACTGGGACTAACAGTACTACTTCTTACAGTCAGACACTGGGACTAACAGTACTACTTCTAACAGTCATACACTGGGACTAACAGTACTACTTCTTACAGTCAGACACTGGGACTAACAGTACTACTTCTTACAGTCAGACACTGGGACTAACACTACTACTTCTAACAGTCAGACACTGGGACTAACACTACTACTTCTAACAGTCAGACACTGGGACAAACACTTCTACTTCTAACAGTCAGACACTGGGACAAACAGTACTACTCCTAACAGTCAAACACTGGGACTAACACTTCTACTACTAACAGTCAGCCACTGGGACTAACACTTCTACTTCTAACACTCACACACTGGGACTAACAGGACTACTTCTAACAGTCAGACACTGGGACTAACAGTACTACTTCTAACAGTCATACACTGGGACTAACACTACTACTTCTAACAGTCATACACTGGGACTAACAGTACTACTTCTAACAGTCATACACTGGGACTAACAGTACTACTTCTAACAGTCATACACTGGGACTAACACTACTACTTCTAACAGTCAGACACTGGGACTAACAGTACTACTTCTAACAGTCATACACTGGGACTAACACTACTACTTCTAACAGTCATACACTGGGACTAACACTACTACTCCTAACAGTCATACACTGAGATTAACACTACTACTTCTAACAGTCATACACTGGGACTAACACTACTACTTCTAACAGTCATACACTGGGACTAACAGTACTACTTCTTACAGTCAAACACTGGGACTAACAGTACTACATCTAACAGTCATACACTGGGACTAACACTACTACTTCTAACAGTCAGACACTGGGACTAACAGTCATGCAATGGGACTGACAATACTACTTCTAACAGTCATACACTGGGACTAACATTACTACTCCTAACAGTCATACACTGGGACTAACACTACTACTTCTAACAGTCAGACACTGGGACTAACAGTACTACTTCTAACAGTCATACACTGGGACTAACATTACTACTTCTAACAGTCATACACTGGGACTAACACTACTACTTCTAACAGTCATACACTGGGACTAACACTTCTACTTCTAACAGTCAGACACTGAGACTAACAGTACTACTTCTGACATTCATACACTGGGACACAAGTCTACTAGTTCTAACAGTCATACACTGGGACTAACAGTACTACTTCTAACAGTCACACACTGGGACTAACACTACTACTTCTAACAGTCAGACACTGGGACTAACACTTCTACTTCTAACAGTCAGACACTGGGTACTACTTCTAACAGTCATACACTGGGACTAACACTACTTCTAACAGTCAGACACTGGGACTAACAGTACTACTTCTAACAGTCACACACTTCTAACAGTACTACTTCTAACAGTCATACACTGGGACTAACACTACTACTTCTAACAGTCACACTGGGACTGGGACTTCTAACAGTCAACACTGGGACTAACAGTACTACTTCTAACAGTCACACACTGGGACTAACAGTACTACTTCTAACAGTCATACACTGGGACTACCACTTCTACTTCTAACACTCACACACTGGGACTAACAGTACAACTTCTAACAGTCAGACACTGGGACTAACAGTACTACTTTAACAGTCAGACACTGGGACTAACAGTCTACTTCTAACAGTCATACACTGGGACTAACAGTACTACTTCTTACAGTCAGACACTGGGACTAACAGTACTACTTCTTACAGTCAGACACTGGGACTAACAGTACTACTTCTTACAGTCAGACACTGGGACTAACACTACTACTTCTAACAGTCAGACACTGGGACAAACACTTCTACTTCTAACAGTCAGACACTGGGACAAACAGTACTACTCCTAACAGTCAAACACTGGGACTAACACTTCTACTACTAACAGTCAGCCACTGGGACTAACAGTCACTTCTAACAGTCACACACTGGGACTAACAGTACTACTACAGTCAGACACTGGAACTAACAGTAACAGTCACACACTGGGACTAACACTACTACTTCTAACAGTCATACACTGGGACTAACAGTACTACTTCTTACAGTCAAACACTGGGACTAACAGTACTACATCTAACAGTCATACACTGGGACTAACACTACTACTTCTAACTGTCAGACACTGGGACTAACAGTACTACTTCTAACAGTCATACAATGGGACTGACAATACTACTTCTAACAGTCATACACTGGGACTACCATAACTACTCCTAACAGTCATACACTGAGATTAACACTACTACTTCTAACAGTCATACACTGGGACTAACACTACTACTTCTAACAGTCATACAGTCAAACACTGGGACTAACAGTACTACTTCTAACAGTCATACACTGGGACTAACACTACTACTTCTAACAGTCAGACACTGGGACTAACAGTACTACTTCTAACAGTCATACACTGGGACTAACTACTACTTCTAACAGTCATACACTGGGACTAACATTACTACTTCTAACAGTCATACACTGAGATTAACACTACTACTTCTAACAGTCATACACTGGGACTAACACTACTACTTCTAACAGTCATACACTGGGACTAACAGTACTACTTCTTACAGTCAGACACTGGGACTAACAGTACTACTTCTAACAGTCATACACTGGGACTAACAGTACTACTTCTAACAGTCAGACACTGGGACTAACAGTACTACTCTAAACAGTCACACACTGGGACTAAGTCTACTACTTCTAACAGTCATACACTGGGACTAACAGTACTACTTCTAACAGTCATACACTGGGACTAACAGTCTACTTCTAACAGTCATACACTGGGACTAACAGTACTACTTCTAACAGTCATACACTGGGACTAACAGTACTACTTCTAACAGTCATACACTGGGACTAACAGTACTACTTCTAACAGTCATACACTGGGACTAACAGTACTACTTCTAACAGTCAGACACTGGGACTAACAGTACTACTTCTAACAGTCATACACTGGGACTAACAGTACTACTTCTAACAGTCATACACTGGGACTAACTACTACTTCTAACAGTCATACACTGGGACTAACACTACTACTTCTAACAGTCATACACTGGGACTAACACTACTACTTCTAACAGTCAAACACTGGGACTAACACTTCTACTACTAACAGTCATACACTGGGACTAACACTACTACTTCTAACAGTCATACACTGGGACTAACACTACTACTTCTAACAACTCAGACACTGGGACTAACACTTCTACTTCTAACAGTCAGACACTGGGACTAACAGTACTACTTCTTACAGTCAGACACTGGGGACAGTCAGACACTGGGACTAACAGTACTACTTCTAACAGTCATACACTGGGACACTAAAGTCTACTACTTCTAACAGTCATACACTGGGACTAACAGTACTACTTCTAACAGTCAGACACTGGGACTAACAGTACTACTTCTAACAGTCAGACACTGGGACTAACAGTACTACTTCTAACAGTCATACACTGGGACTAACAGTACTACTTCTAACAGTCATACACTGGGACTAACAGTCTAACAGTCATACACTGGGACTAACAGTACTACTTCTTACAGTCAGACACTGGGACTAACAGTACTACTTCTAACAGTCATACACTGGGACACAAGTCTACTAGTTCTAACAGTCATACACTGGGACTAACAGTACTACTTCTAACAGTCATACACTGGGACATAAGTCTACTAGTTCTAACAGTCATACACTGGGACTAACAGTACTACTTCTAAAAGTCACACACTGGGACATAACAGTACTACTTCCAACAGTCAGACACTGGGACTAACAGTACTACTTCTTACAGTCACACACTGGGACAAGCCGTACTAATTCTAACAGTCATACACTGGGACTAACAGTACTACTTCTAACAGTCATACACTGGGACATAACACTACTAGTTCTAACAGTCATACACTGGGACTAACACTACTACTTCTAACAGTCAGTACTATTTCTAACAGTCACTGGGACTAACAGTCATACACTGGGACTAACACTACTACTTCAAACAGTCATACACTGGGACTAACAGTACTACTTCTAACAGTCATACACTGGGACATAACACTGCTACTTCTAACAGTCATACACTGGGACATAAGTCTACTGCTTCTAACAGTCACACACTGGGACTAACACTACTACTTCTAACAGTCAGACACTGGGACTAACACTTCTACTTCTAACAGTCAGACACTGGGACTAACAGTACTACTTCTAACAGTCATACACTGGGACTAACAGTACTACTTCTTACAGTCAGACACTGGGACTAACAGTACTACTTCTAACAGTCACACACTGGGACTAACAGTACTACTTCTAACAGTCATACACTGGGACTAACAGTACTACTTCTAACAGTCATACACTGGGACTTCTACAGTCATACACTGGGACTAACTACTTCTAACAGTCATACACTGGGACTAACAGTACTACTTCTAACAGTCATACACTGGGACTAACACTACTACTTCTAACAGTCATACACTGGGACTAACACTACTACTTCTAACAGTCATACACTGGGACTGACAATAGTACTTCTACCAGTCATACACTGGGACTAACACTCCTCCTTCTAACAGTCATACACTGGGACTAACAGTACTACTTCTAACAGTCACACACTGGGACATAAGTCTACCGCTTCTAACAGTCATGCACTGGGACTAACAGTATTAATTCTAACAGTCATACACTGGGACTAACACTACTTCTAACAGTCATACACTAAGTCTACTGCTTCTAACAGTCATACACTGGGACTAAGTCTACTACTTCTAACAGTCATACACTGGGACTAACACTACTACTTCTAACAGTCATACACTGGGACTAACACTACTACTTCTAACAGTCATACACTGGGACTAACACTTCTACTTCTAACACTCACACACTGGGACTAACACTACTACTTCTAACAGTCAGACACTGGGACTAACAGTACTACTTCTAACAGTCATACACTGGGACTAACACTACTACTTCTAACAGTCATACACTGGGACATAAGTCTACTGCTTCTAACAGTCATACACTGGGACGAACTCTACTACTTCTAACAGTCAGACACTGGGACTACCATTACTACTTCTAACAGTCACACACTGGGACTAACACTTCTACTTCTAACAGTCATACACTGGGACTAACATTACTACTTCTAACAGTCATACACTGGGACTAACAGTCAGACACTGGGACTAACATTACTACTTCTAACAGTCATACACTGGGACTAACAGTACTACTTCTAACAGTCATACACTGGGACATAACACTACTACTTCTAACAGTCATACACTGGGACTAACACTACTACTTCTAACAGTCATACACTGGGACTAACAGTACTACTTCTAACAGTCATACACTGGGACATAACACTACTCGTTCTAACAGTCATACACTGGGACTAACACTACTACTTCTAACAGTCATACACTGGGACTAACACTACTACTTCTAACAGTCAGACACTGGGACTAACAGTACTACTTCTAACAGTCACACACTGGGACTAACACTACTACTTCTAACAGTCAGACACTGGGACTAACACTTCTACTTCTAACAGTCACACACTGGGACTAACACTACTACTTCTAACAGTCAGACACTGGGACGAATTCTACTACTTCTAACAGTCAGACACTGGGACTAACACTACTACTTCTAACAGTCACACACTGGGACTAACACTACTACTTCTAACAGTCAGACACTGGGACGAACTCTACTACTTCTAACAGTCAGACACTGGGACTACCATTACTACTTCTAACAGTCACACACTGGGACTAACACTTCTACTTCTAACAGTCACACACTGGGACTAACACTACTACTTCTAACAGTCAGACACTGGGACAAACACTTCTACTTCTAACAGTCAGACACTGGGACGAACAGTACTACTCCTAACAGTCAAACACTGGGACTAACACTTCTACTACTAACAGTCATACACTGGGACTAACAGTACTACTTCTAACAGTCATACAATGGGACTGACAATAGTACTTCTAACAGTCATACACTGGGACTAACATTACTACTCCTAACAGTCATACACTGAGATTAACACTACTACTTCAAACAGTCATACACTGGGACTAACAGTACTACTTCTAACAGTCATACACTGGGACATAAGTCTACTGCTTCTAACAGTCACACACTGGGACTAACACTACTACTTCTAACAGTCAGACACTGGGACTAACACTTCTACTTCTAACAGTCACACACTGGGACTAACACTACTACTTCTAACAAGTCAGACACTGGGACTAACACTTCTACTTCTAACAGTCAGACACTGGGACTAACAGTACTACTTCTAACAGTCATACACTGGGACTAACAGTACTACTTCTTACAGTCAGACACTGGGACTAACAGTACTACTTCTAACAGTCACACACTGGGACTAACAGTACTACTTCTAACAGTCATACACTGGGACTAACAGTACTACTTCTTACAGTCAGACACTGGGACTAACAGTACTACTTCTAACAGTCATACACTGGGACACAAGTCTACTAGTTCTAACAGTCATACACTGGGACTAACACTACTACTTCTAACAGTCATACACTGGGACTAACACTCCTCCTTCTAACAGTCATACACTGGGACTAACAGTACTACTTCTAACAGTCACACACTGGGACATAAGTCTACTGCTTCTAACAGTCATACACTGGGACGAACTCTACTACTTCTAACAGTCAGACACTGGGACTAACATTACTACTTCTAACAGTCACACACTGGGAATAACACTACTTCTAACAGTCATACACTGGGACTAACATTACTACTTCTAACAATCATACACTGGGACATAACACCACTCGTCTTAACAGTCAGACACTGGGACTAACACTTCTACTTCTAACAGTCATACATTGGGACTAACAGTACTACTTCTAACAGTCATACACTGGGACATAACACTACTGTTCTAACAGTCATACACTGGGACATAACACTACTCGTTCTAACAGTCATACATTGGGACTAACAGTACTACTTCTAACAGTCATACACTGGGACATAACACTACTCGTTCTAACAGTCATACACTGGGACTAACACTACTACTTCTAACAGTCATACACTGGGACTAACACTACTACTTCTAACAGTCAGACACTGGGACTAACAGTACTACTTCTGACAGTCACACACTGGGACTAACTCTACTACTTCTAACAGTCAGACACTGGGACTAACACTACTACTTCTAACAGTCACACACTGGGACTAACACTACTACTTCTAACAGTCAGACACTGGGACGAACTCTACTACTTCTAACAGTCAGACACTGGGACTAACATTACTACTTCTAACAGTCACACACTGGGACTAACACTACTACTTCTAACAGTCAGACACTGGGACTAACAGTACTACTTCTAACAGTCAGACACTGGGACTACCATTACTACTTCTAACAGTCACACACTGGGACTAACACTTCTACTTCTAACAGTCACACACTGGGACTAACACTACTACTTCTAACAGTCAGACACTGGGACAAACACTTCTACTTCTAACAGTCAGACACTGGGACTAACAGTACTACTTCTAACAGTCAGACACTGGGACTAACAGTACTACTTCTAACAGTCATACACTGGGACTAACAGTACTACTTCTAACAGTCATACAATGGGACTGACAATCTACTACTTCTAACAGTCATACACTGGGAGTCTACACTGGGACTACTACTTCTAACAGTCAGACACTGGGACTAACACTACTACTTCTAACAGTCATACACTGGGACTAACACTACTACTTCTAACAGTCAGACACTGGGACTAACACTTCTACTTCTAACAGTCAGACACTGGGACTAACAGTACTACTAACAGTCTTCTAACAGTCAGTCAGACACTGGGACTAACACTTACTACTTCTAACAGTCATACACTGGGACTAACACTACTACTTCTAACAGTCATACACTGGGACATAACACTACTCCTTCTAACAGTCATACACTGGGACTAACAGTACTACTTCTAACAGTCATACACTGGGACTAACACTACTACTTCTAACAGTCATACACTGGGACTAACACTACTACTTCTAACAGTCATACACTGGGACTAACACTACTACTTCTAACAGTCAGACACTGGGACTAACAGTACTACTTCTAACAGTCAGACACTGGGACTAACAGTACTACTTCTAACAGTCACACACTGGGACTAACACTACTACTTCTAACAGTCATACACTGGGACAGAAGTCTACTACTTCTAACAGTCAGACACTGGGACTAACAGTACTACTTCTAACAGTCATACACTGGGACTAACACTACTTCTAACAGTCATACACTGGGACATAAGTCTACTGCTTCTAACAGTCACACACTGGGACTAACACTACTACTTCTAACAGTCAGACACTGGGACTAACACTTCTACTTCTAACAGTCAGACACTGGGACTAACACTACTACTTCTAACAGTCATACACTGGGACTAACAGTACTACTTCTTACAGTCAGACACTGGGACTAACAGTACTACTTCTAACAGTCACACACTGGCACTAACAGTACTACTTCTAACAGTCATACACTGGGACTAACAGTACTACTTCTAACAGTCATACAATGGGACTAACAATACTACTTCTGACAGTCATACACTGGGACTAACATTACTCTCCTAACAGTCATACACTGGGACTAACAGTACTACTTCAAACAGTCATACACTGGGACTAACAGTACTACTTCTAACAGTCATACACTGGGACATAACACTGCTACTTCTAACAGTCATACACTGGGACTAACACTTACTACTTCTAACAGTCATACACTGGGACTAACACTACTACTTCTAACAGTCATACACTGGGACTAACAGTACTACTTCTAACAGTCACACACTGGGACATAAGTCTACTGCTTCTAACAGTCATGCACTGGGACTACCATTACTACTTCTAACAGTCACACACTGGGACTAACACTACTGCTTCTAACAGTCATACACTGGGACTTCTAACTTCTAACAGTCATACACTGGGACTAACACTACTACTTCTAACAGTCATACACTGGGACTAACACTACTACTTCTAACAGTCAGACACTGGGACTAACACTACTACTTCTAACAGTCAGACACTGGGACTACCACTTCTACTTCTAACAGTCATACACTGGGACTAACACTACTACTTCTAACAGTCAGACACTGGGACTAACAGTACTACTTCTAACAGTCATACACTGGGACTAACACTACTACTTCTAACAGTCATCCACTGGGACATAAGTCTACTGCTTCTAACAGTCATACACTGGGACGAACTCTACTACTTCTAACAGTCAGACACTGGGACTAATTACTACTTCTAACAGTCATACACTGGGAATAACACTACTACTTCTAACAGTCATACACTGGGACTAACATTACTACTTCTAACAATCATACACTGGGACATAACACCACTCGTCTTAACAGTCAGACACTGGGACTAACACTTCTACTTCTAACAGTCATACACTGGGACTAACAGTACTACTTCTAACAGTCATACACTGGGACATAACACTACTTGTTCTAACAGTCATACACTGGGACTAACACTACTACTTCTAACAGTCATACACTGGGACTAACAGTACTACTTCTAACAGTCATACACTGGGACATAACACTACTCGTTCTAACAGTCATACACTGGGACTAACACTACTACTTCTAACAGTCATACACTGGGACTAACACTACTACTTCTAACAGTCAGACACTGGGACTAACAGTACTGGGACTACACTGGGACGAACTCTACTACTTCTAACAGTCAGACACTGGGACTAACACTTCTACTTCTAACAGTCACACACTGGGACTAACACTACTACTTCTAACAGTCAGACACTGGGACGAACTCTACTACTTCTAACAGTCAGACACTGGGACTACCATTACTACTTCTAACAGTCACACACTGGGACTAACACTACTACTTCTAACAGTCAGACACTGGGACGAACTCTACTACTTCTAACAGTCAGACACTGGGACTAACATTACTACTTCTAACAGTCACACACTGGGACTAACACTTCTACTTCTAACAGTCACACACTGGGACTAACACTACTACTTCTAACAGTCAGACACTGGGACAAACACTTCTACTTCTAACAGTCAGACACTGGGACGAACAGTACTACTCCTAACAGTCAAACACTGGGACTAACACTACTACTACTAACAGTCATACACTGGGACTAACAGTACTACTTCTAACAGTCATACACTGGGACAATAGTACTTCTAACAGTCATACACTGGGACTAACATTACTACTCCTAACAGTCATACACTGAGATTAACATTACTACTTCTAACAGTCAGACACTGGGACTAACACTTCTACTTCTAACATTCACAACCTGGGACTAACACTACTACTTCTAACAACTCAGACACTGGGACTAACACTACTACTTCTAACAGTCAGACACTGGGACTAACAGTACTACTTCTAACAGTCATACACTGGGACTAACAGTACTACTTCTTACAGTCAGACACTGGGACTAACAGTACTACTTCTAACAGTCATACACTGGGACACACGTCTACTAGTTCTAACAGTCATACACTGGGACATAACACTACTAGTTCTAACAGTCATACACTGGGACTAACACTACTACTTCTAACAGTCATACACTGGGACTAACACTACTACTTCTAACAGTCATACACTGGGACTAACACTACTACTTCTAACAGTCATACACTGGGACTAACACTACTACTTCTAACAGTCAGACACTGGGACTAACAGTACTACTTCTAACAGTCAGACACTGGGACTAACAGTACTACTTCTAACAGTCACACACTGGGACTAACACTACTACTTCTAACAGTCATACACTGGGACAGAAGTCTACTACTTCTAACAGTCAGACACTGGGACTAACAGTACTACTTCTAACAGTCATACACTGGGACATAACACTGCTACTTCTAACAGTCATACACTGGGACATAAGTCTACTGCTTCTAACAGTCACACACTGGGACTAACACTACTACTTCTAACAGTCAGACACTGGGACTAACACTACTACTTCTAACAGTCAGACACTGGGACTAACAGTACTACTTCTAACAGTCATACACTGGGACAGTCAACACTGGGACTAACAGTACTACTTCTAACAGTCACACACTGGCACTAACAGTACTACTTCTAACAGTCAGACACTGGGACTAACAGTACTACTTCTTACAGTCAGACACTGGGACTAACAGTACTACTTCTAACAGTCACACACTGGGACTAACACTTCTACTTCTAACAGTCATACACTGGGACTAACAGTCTACTACTTCTAACAGTCAGACACTGGGACTAACAGTACTACTTCTAACAGTCATACACTGGGACATAACACTACTACTTCTAACAGTCATACACTGGGACTAACACTACTACTACTAACAGTCATACACTGGGACTAACACTACTACTTCTAACAGTCATACACTGGGACTAACAGTACTACTTCTAACAGTCACACACTGGGACATAAGTCTACCGCTTCTAACAGTCATGCACTGGGACTACCATTACTACTTCTAACAGTCACACACTGGGACTAACACTACTGCTTCTAACAGTCATACACTGGGACATAAGTCTACTGCTTCTAACAGTCATACACTGGGGGACAGTCAACACTGGGACTACTACTACTTCTAACAGTCAGACACTGGGACTAACACTTCTACTTCTAACAGTCAGACACTGGGACTAACACTTCTACTTCTAACAGT
This sequence comes from Oncorhynchus gorbuscha, assembly GCF_021184085.1. Taxonomy (NCBI): domain Eukaryota; kingdom Metazoa; phylum Chordata; class Actinopteri; order Salmoniformes; family Salmonidae; genus Oncorhynchus; species Oncorhynchus gorbuscha. The sequence goes on along the minus strand of NC_060175.1, from coordinate 81,095,217 downwards.
CACACACTGGGACGAACACTACTACTTCTAACAGTCAGACACTGGGACTAACAGTACTACTTCTAACAGTCATACACTGGGACTAACACTACTACTTCTAACAGTCATCCACTGGGACATAAGTCTACTGCTTCTAACAGTCATACACTGGGACGAACTCTACTACTTCTAACAGTCAGACACTGGGACTACCATTACTACTTCTAACAGTCACATACTGGGAATAACACTTCTACTTCTAACAGTCATACACTGGGACTAACATTACTACTTCTAACAATCATACAGTCAGACACTGGGACATAACACCACTCGTCCTAACAGTCATACATTGGGACTAACAGTACTACTTCTAACAGTCATACACTGGGACATAACACTACTACTTCTAACAGTCATACACTGGGACTAACACTACTACTTCTAACAGTCATACACTGGGACTAACAGTACTACTTCTAACAGTCATACACTGGGACTAACACTACTACTTCTAACAGTCATCCACTGGGACATAAGTCTACTGCTTCTAACAGTCATACACTGGGACAGTCACTACACTAACAGTCAGACACTGGGACTAACATTACTACTCTACTTCTAACAGTCATACACTGGGACTACTTCTAACATCATACACTGGGACTTCTAACAGTCAGACACTGGGACTAACACTTCTACTTCTAACAGTCATACACTGGGACTAACAGTACTACTTCTAACAGTCATACACTGGGACATAACACTACTTGTTCTAACAGTCATACACTGGGACTAACACTACTACTTCTAACAGTCATACACTGGGACTAACAGTACTACTTCTAACAGTCATACACTGGGACTAACACTACTACTTCTAACAGTCATACACTGGGACTAACACTACTACTTCTAACAGTCATACACTGGGACTAACACTACTACTTCTAACAGTCAGACACTGGGACTAACAGTACTACTTCTGACAGTCACACACTGGGACGAACTCTACTACTTCTAACAGTCAGACACTGGGACTAACACTTACTACTTCTAACAGTCACACACTGGGACTACTACTTCTAACAGTCAGACACTGGGACGAACTCTACTACTTCTAACAGTCAGACACTGGGACTAACATTACTACTTCTAACAGTCACACACTGGGACTAACACTACTACTTCTAACAGTCAGACACTGGGACGAACTCTACTACTTCTAACAGTCAGACACTGGGACTAACATTACTACTTCTAACAGTCACACACTGGGACTAACACTTCTACTTCTAACAGTCACACACTGGGACTAACACTACTACTTCTAACAGTCAGACACTGGGACAAACACTTCTACTTCTAACAGTCAGACACTGGGACGAACAGTACTTCTAACAGTCAAACACTGGGACTAACACTTCTACTTCTAACAGTCATACACTGGGACTAACAGTACTACTTCTAACAGTCATACATGGGACTGACAATAGTACTTCTAACAGTCATACACTGGGACTAACATTACTACTTCTAACAGTCATACACTGAGTAACATACTACTTCTAACAGTCAGACACTGGGACTAACACTACTACTTCTCTGGGACTAACACTACTACTTCTAACAGTCATACACTGGGACTAACACTACTACTTCTAACAGTCAGACACTGGGACTAACAGTACTACTTCTAACAGTCATACACTGGGACTAACAGTACTACTTCTAACAGTCAGACACTGGGACTAACAGTACTACTTCTAACAGTCATACACTGGGACTAACAGTCTACAGTTCTAACAGTCATACACTGGGACTAACACTACTACTTCTAACAGTCATACACTGGGACTAACAGTACTACTTCTAACAGTCATACACTGGGACTAACACTACTACTTCTAACAGTCATACACTGGGACTAACACTACTACTTCTAACAGTCATACACTGGGACTAACACTACTACTTCTAACAGTCAGACACTGGGACTAACAGTACTACTTCTAACAGTCAGACACTGGGACTAACAGTACTACTTCTAACAGTCATACACTGGGACTAACAGTACTACTTCTAACTTCATACACTGGGACAGTCTACTACTTCTAACAGTCAGACACTGGGACTAACAGTACTACTTCTAACAGTCACACACTGGGACTAACACTACTACTTCTAACAGTCATACACTGGGACATAAGTCTACTGCTTCTAACAGTCACACACTGGGACTAACACTACTACTTCTAACAGTCAGACACTGGGACTAACTAACAGTCAGACACTGGGACTAACAGTACTACTTCTAACAGTCATACACTGGGACTAACAGTACTACTTCTTACAGTCAGACACTGGGACTAACAGTACTACTTCTAACAGTCACACACTGGGACTAACAGTACTACTTCTAACAGTCATACACTGGGACTAACAGTACTACTTCTAACAGTCATACACTGGGACTAACACTACTACTTCTAACAGTCATACACTGGGACTAACACTACTACTTCTAACAGTCATACACTGGGACTAACAGTACTACTTCTAACAGTCATACACTGGGACTAACAGTACTACTTCTAACAGTCATACACTGGGACTAACACTACTACTTCTAACAGTCATACACTGGGGACTACTTCTAACAGTCATACACTGGGACTAACACTACTACTTCTAACAGTCATACACTGGGACTAACACTACTACTTCTAACAGTCACACACTGGGACATAACTCTACTACTTCTAACAGTCATGACACTGGGACTACCATTACTACTTCTAACAGTCACACACTGGGACTAACACTACTACTTCTAACAGTCATACACTGGGACATAACACTACTACTTCTAACAGTCATACACTGGGACATAAGTCTACTGCTTCTAACAGTCATACACTGGGACGAACTCTACTACTTCTAACAGTCAGACACTGGGACTAACACTACTACTTCTAACAGTCAGACACTGGGACTAACACTTCTACTTCTAACACTCACACACTGGGACTAACAGTACTACTTCTAACAGTCAGACACTGGGACTAACACTACTACTTCTAACAGTCATACACTGGGACTAACACTACTACTTCTAACAGTCATACACTGGGACATAAGTCTACTGCTTCTAACAGTCATACACTGGGACTAACACTACTACTTCTAACAGTCAGACACTGGGACTAACAACATACTGGGAATAACACTTCTACTTCTAACAGTCATACACTGGGACTAACATTACTACTTCTAACAATCATACACTGGGACATAACACCACTCGTCCTAACAGTCAGACACTGGGACTAACATTACTACTTCTAACAGTCATACACTGGGACTAACATTACTACTTCTAACAGTCATACACTGGGACTAACACTACTAGTTCTAACAGTCATACACTGGGACATAACACTACTCGTTCTAACAGTCATACATTGGGACTAACAGTACTACTTCTAACAGTCATACACTGGGACATAACACTACTACTTCTAACAGTCATACACTGGGACTAACACTACTACTTCTAACAGTCATACACTGGGACTAACACTACTACTTCTAACAGTCAGACACTGGGACTAACACTACTACTTCTAACAGTCACACACTGGGACTAACACTACTACTTCTAACAGTCAGACACTGGGACTAACACTACTACTTCTAACAGTCACACACTGGGACTAACACTACTACTTCTAACAGTCAGACACTGGGACGAACTCTACTACTTCTAACAGTCAGACACTGGGACTACCATTACTACTTCTAACAGTCACACACTGGGACTAACACTACTACTTCTAACAGTCAGACACTGGGACTAACTCTACTACTTCTAACAGTCAGACACTGGGACTACCATTACTACTTCTAACAGTCACACACTGGGACTAACACTTCTACTTCTAACAGTCACACACTGGGACTAACACTACTACTTCTAACAGTCAGACACTGGGACAAACACTTCTACTTCTAACAGTCAGACACTGGGACGAACAGTACTACTCCTAACAGTCAAACACTGGGACTAACACTACTACTACTAACAGTCATACACTGGGACTAACAGTACTACTTCTAACAGTCATACACTGGGACTGACAATACTACTTCTAACAGTCATACACTGGGACTAACATTACTACTTCTAACAGTCATACACTGGGACTAACACTACTACTTCTAACAGTCATACACTGGGACTAACAGTACTACTTCTAACAGTCATACACTGGGACATAAGTCTACTACTTCTAACAGTCACACACTGGGACTAACACTACTACTTCTAACAGTCAGACACTGGGACTAACACTACTACTTCTAACACTCACACTGGGACTAACACTACTACTTCTAACAGTCAGACACTGGGACTAACACTACTACTTCTAACAGTCAGACACTGGGACTAACAGTACTACTTCTAACAGTCAGACACTGGGACTAACACTACTACTTCTAACAGTCAGACACTGGGACTAACAGTACTACTTCTAACAGTCAGACACTGGGACTAACACTACTACTTCTAACAGTCATACACTGGGACTAACAGTACTACTTCTAACAGTCAGACACTGGGACTAACACTACTACTTCTAACAGTCATACACTGGGACTAACACTACTACTTCTAACAGTCAGACACTGGGACTAACAGTACTACTTCTAACAGTCATACACTGGGACTAACACTACTACTTCTAACAGTCATACACTGGGACTAACACTACTACTTCTAACAGTCATACACTGGGACTAACACTACTACTTCTAACAGTCAGACACTGGGACTAACAGTACTACTTCTAACAGTCATACACTGGGACTAACACTACTACTTCTAACAGTCATACACTGGGACTAACACTACTACTTCTAACAGTCATACACTGGGACTAACACTACTACTTCTAACAGTCAGACACTGGGACTAACAGTACTACTTCTAACAGTCAGACACTGGGACTAACAGTACTACTTCTAACAGTCAGACACTGGGACTAACAGTACTACTTCTAACAGTCAGACACTGGGACTAACAGTACTACTTCTAACAGTCATACACTGGGACTAACAGTACTACTTCTTACAGTCAGACACTGGGACTAACAGTACTACTTCTTACAGTCAGACACTGGGACTTCTAACAGTCATACACTGGGACTAACACTACTACTTCTAACAGTCAGACACTGGGACTAACAGTACTACTTCTAACAGTCATACACTGGGACTAACACTACTACTTCTAACAGTCATACACTGGGACTAACACTACTACTTCTAACAGTCATACACTGGGACTAACACTACTACTTCTAACAGTCAGACACTGGGACTAACAGTACTACTTCTAACAGTCATACACTGGGACTAATACTACTACTTCTAACAGTCAGACACTGGGACTAACAGTACTACTTCTAACAGTCAGACACTGGGACTAACACTACTACTTCTAACAGTCAGACACTGGGACTAACTACTACTTCTAACAGTCAGACACTGGGACTAACAGTACTACTTCTAACAGTCAGACACTGGGACTAACACTACTACTTCTAACAGTCAGACACTGGGACTAACAGTCTACTTCTAACAGTCAGACACTGGGACTACCACTACTACTTCTAACAGTCAGACACTGGGACTAACACTACTACTTCTAACAGTCAGACACTGGGACTAACACTACTACTTCTAACAGTCAGACACTGGGACTAACACTACTACTTCTAACAGTCAGACACTGGGACTAACAGTACTACTTCTAACAGTCATACACTGGGACTAACACTACTACTTCTAACAGTCATACACTGGGACTAACACTACTACTTCTAACAGTCATACACTGGGACTAACACTACTACTTCTAACAGTCAGACACTGGGACTAACACTACTACTTCTAACAGTCAGACACTGGGACTAACACTACTACTTCTAACAGTCAGACACTGGGACTAACAGTACTACTTCTAACAGTCAGACACTGGGACTAACAGTACTACTTCTAACAGTCAGACACTGGGACTAACAGTACTACTTCTAACAGTCAGACACTGGGACTAACACTACTACTTCTAACAGTCAGACACTGGGACTAACACTACTACTTCTAACAGTCACACACTGGGACTAACACTACTACTTCTAACAGTCAGACACTGGGACGAACACTACTACTTCTAACAGTCAGACACTGGGACTAACAGTACTACTTCTAACAGTCAGACACTGGGACTAACACTACTACTTCTAACAGTCAGACACTGGGACATAACACTACTACTTCTAACAGTCACACACTGGGACTAACACTACTACTTCTAACAGTCAGACACTGGGACTAACAGTACTACTTCTAACAGTCAGACACTGGGACTAACAGTACTACTTCTAACAGTCAGACACTGGGACTAACACTACTACTTCTAACATTCAGATGCTGGGACTAACAGTACTACTTCTAAGAGTCAGACACTGGGACTAACACTACTACTTCTAACAGTCAGACACTGGGACTAACACTACTACTTCTAACAGTCAGACACTGGGACTAACAGTACTACTTCTAACAGTCAGACACTGGGACTAACAGTACTACTTCTAACAGTCAGACACTGGGACTAACAGTACTACTTCTAACAGTCAGACACTGGGACTAACAGTACTACTTCTAACAGTCAGACACTGGGACTAACAGTACTACTTCTAACAGTCAGACACTGGGACTAACAGTACTACTTCTAACAGTCAGACACTGGGACTAACAGTACTACTTCTAACAGTCAGACACTGGGACTAACAGTACTACTTCTAACAGTCATACAATGGGACTGACAATACTACTTCTAACAGTCAGACACTGGGACTAACAGTACTACTTCTAACAGTCATACAATGGGACTGACAGTACTACTTCTAACAGTCATACACTTGGACTAACAGTACTACTTCTAACAGTCACACACTTGGACTAACAGTACTACTTCTAACAGTCTTACACTGGGACACAAGTCTACTAGTTCTAACAGTCATACAATGGGACTGACAATACTACTTCTAACAGTCAGACACTGGGACTAACAGTACTACTTCTAACAGTCATACAATGGGACTGACAGTACTACTTCTAACAGTCATACACTTGGACTAACAGTACTACTTCTAACAGTCACACACTTGGACTAACAGTACTACTTCTAACAGTCTTACACTGGGACACAAGTCTACTAGTTCTAACAGTCATACACTGGGACTAACAGTACTACTTCTAACAGTCATACACTGGGACACAAGTCTACTAGTTCTAACAGTCATACACTGGGACTAACAGTACTACTTCTAACAGTCACACACTGGCACTAACAGTACTACTTCTAACAGTCATACACTGGGACTAACAGTACTACTTCTAACAGTCAGACACTGGGACTAACAGTACTACTTCTAACAGTCAGACACTGGGACTAACAGTACTACTTCTAACAGTCATACACTGGGACTAACAGTACTACTTCTAACAGTCATACACTGGGACTAACAGTACTACTTCTAACAGTCAGACACTGGGACTAACAGTACTACTTCTAACAGTCACACACTGGCACTAACAGTACTACTTCTAACAGTCACACACTGGCACTAACAGTCCTACTTCTAACAGTCATACACTGGGACTAACAGTACTACTTCTAACAGTCAGACACTGGGACTAACAGTACTACTTCTAACAGTCAGACACTGGGACTAACAGTACTACTTCTAACAGTCAGACACTGGGACTAATAGTACTACTTCTAACAGTCAGACACTGGGACTAACAGTACTACTTCTAACAGTCAGACACTGGGACTAACAGTACTACTTCTAACAGTCAGACACTGGGACTAACAGTACTACTTCTAACAGTCAGACACTGGGACTAACAGTACTACTTCTAACAGTCAGACACTGGGACTAACAGTACTACTTCTAACAGTCAGACACTGGGACTAACAGTACTACTTCTAACAGTCATACAATGGGACTGACAGTACTACTTCTAACAGTCATACACTTGGACTAACAGTACTAATTCTAACAGTCATACACTGGGACTAACAGTACTACTTCTAACAGTCATACACTGGGACTAACACTACTACTTCTAACTGTCAGACAATGGGACTAACAGTACTACTTCTAACAGTCATACAATGGGACTGACAATACTACTTCTGACAGCCATACACTGGGACTAACATTACTACTCCTAACAGTCATACACTGGGACTAACACTACTACTTCAAACAGTCATACACTGAGACTAACAGTACTACTTCTAACAGTCATACACTGGGACATAAGTCTACTGCTTCTAACAGTCACACACTGGGACTAACCCTACTACTTCTAACAGTCAGACACTGGGACAAACACTTCTACTTCTAACAGTCAGACACTGGGACAAACAGTACTACTTCTAACAGTCATACACTGGGACTACCACTACTACTTCTGACAGTCAGACACTGGGACTAACAGTACGACTTCTAACAGTCATACACTGGGACTAACACTACTACTTCTAACAGTCAGACACTGGGACTAACAGTACTACTTCTAACAGTCAGACACTGGGACTAACAGTACTACTTCTAACAGTCAGACACTGGGACTAACAGTACTACTTCTAACAGTCAGACACTGGGACTAACAGTACTACTTCTAACAGTCAGACACTGGGACATAACACTACTACTTCTAACTGTCACACACTGGGACTACCACTACTACTTCTAACAGTCAGACACTGGGACTAACAGTACTACTTCTAACAGTCAGACACTGGGACTAACACTACTACTTCTAACAGTCAGACACTGGGACTAACACTACTACTTCTAACAGTCAGACACTGGGACTAACAGTACTACTTCTAACAGTCAGACACTGGGACTAACAGAACTACTTCTAACAGTCAGACACTGGGACTAACACTACTACTTCTAACAGTCATACACTGGGACTACCACTACTACTTCTAACAGTCATACACTGGGACTACCACTACTACTTCTAACAGTCAGACACTGGGACTAACAGTGGGACTTCTAACAGTCATACACTGGGACTAACACTACTACTTCTAACAGTCAGACACTGGGACTAACAGTACTACTTCTAACAGTCAGACACTGGGACTAATAGTACTACTTCTAACAGTCAGACACTAGGACTAACAGTACTACTTCTAACACTCAGACACTGGGACTAACAGTACTACTTCTAACAGTCAGACACTGGGACTAACAGTACTACTTCTAACAGTCAGACACTGGGACTAACAGTACTACTTCTAACAGTCAGACACTGGGACTAACAGTACTACTTCTAACAGTCAGACACTGGGACTAACAGTACTACTTCTAACAGTCAGACACTGGGACTAACAGTACTACTTCTAACAGTCATACAATGGGACTGACAATACTACTTCTAACAGTCAGACACTGGGACTAACAGTACTACTTCTAACAGTCATACAATGGGACTGACAATACTACTTCTAACAGTCAGACACTGGGACTAACAGTACTACTTCTAACAGTCAGACACTGGGACTAATAGTACTACTTCTAACAGTCAGACACTAGGACTAACAGTACTACTTCTAACACTCAGACACTGGGACTAACAGTACTACTTCTAACAGTCAGACACTGGGACATAACACTACTACTTCTAACTGTCACACACTGGGACTACCACTACTACTTCTAACAGTCAGACACTGGGACTAACAGTACTACTTCTAACAGTCAGACACTGGGACTAACACTACTACTTCTAACAGTCAGACACTGGGACTAACACTACTACTTCTAACAGTCAGACACTGGGACTAACATTACTACTTCTAACAGTCAGACACTGGGACTAACAGAACTACTTCTAACAGTCAGACACTGGGACTAACACTACTACTTCTAACAGTCATACACTGGGACTACTACTACTTCTAACAGTCATACACTGGGACTAACACTACTACTTCTAACAGTCAGACACTGGGACTAACAGTACTACTTCTAACAGTCATACACTGGGACTAACACTACTACTTCTAACAGTCAGACACTGGGACTAACAGTACTACTTCTAACAGTCAGACACTGGGACTAATAGTACTACTTCTAACAGTCAGACACTGGGACTAACAGTACTACTTCTAACAGTCAGACACTGGGACTAACAGTACTACTTCTAACAGTCAGACACTGGGACTAACAGTACTACTTCTAACAGTCAGACACTGGGACTAACAGTACTACTTCTAACAGTCAGACACTGGGACTAACAGTACTACTTCTAACAGTCAGACACTGGGACTAACAGTACTACTTCTAACAGTCAGACACTGGGACTAACAGTACTACTTCTAACAGTCATACACTGGGACTAACAATACTACTTCTAACAGTCAGACACTGGGACTAACAGTACTACTTCTAACAGTCATACACTGGGGACAATACTACTAACAGTCATACACTGGGACTAACATTACTTCTAACAGTCATACACTGGGACTAACACTACTACTTCTAACAGTCAGACACTGGGACTAACAGTACTACTTCTAACAGTCATACACTGGGACTAACACTACTACTTCTAACAGTCAGACACTGGGACTAACAGTACTACTTCTAACAGTCAGACACTGGGACTAACACTACTACTTCTAACAGTCAGACACTGGGACTAACAGTACTACTTCTAACAGTCAGACACTGGGACTAACAGTACTACTTCTAACAGTCAGACACTGGGACTAACAGTACTACTTCTAACAGTCAGACACTGGGACTAACAGTACTACTTCTAACAGTCAGACACTGGGACTAACAGTACTACTTCTAACAGTCAGACACTGGGACTAACAGTACTACTTCTAACAGTCAGACACTGGGACTAACAGTACTACTTCTAACAGTCATACACTGGGACTAACAATACTACTTCTAACAGTCAGACACTGGGACTAACAGTACTACTTCTAACAGTCATACACTGGGACTGACAATACTACTTCTAACAGTCATACACTGGGACTAACTACTACTTCTAACAGTCATACACTGGGACTAACAGTACTACTTCTAACAGTCAGACACTGGGACTAACAGTACTACTTCTAACAGTCAGACACTGGGACTAACAGTACTACTTCTAACAGTCAGACACTGGGGTACTACTTCTAACAGTCAGACACTGGGACTAACAGTACTACTTCTAACAGTCATACAATGGGACTGACAATACTACTTCTAACAGTCAGACACTGGGACTAACAGTACTACTTCTAACAGTCATACAGTGGGACTGACAATACTACTTCTAACAGTCATACACTGGGACTAACATTACTACTCCTAACAGTCATACACTGGGACTAACAGTGCTACTTCTAACAGTCACACACTTGGACTAACAGTACTACTTCTAACAGTCAGATACTGGGACTAACAGTACTACTTCTAACAGTCAGACACTGGGACATAACACTACTACTTCTAACAGTCAGACACTGGGACTAACAGTACTACTTCTAACAGTCAGACACTGGGACATAACACTACTACTTCTAACAGTCATACACTGGGACTAACACTACTACTTCTAACAGTCAGACACTGGGACTAACAGTACTACTTCTAACAGTCAGACACTGGGACTAACAGTACTACTTCTAACAGTCATACACTGGGACTACCACTACTACTTCTGACAGTCAGACACTGGGACTAACAGTACGACTTCTAACAGTCATACACTGGGACTAACACTACTACTTCTAACAGTCAGACACTGGGACTAACAGTACTACTTCTAACAGTCAGACACTGGGACTAATAGTACTACTTCTAACAGTCAGACACTAGGACTAACAGTACTACTTCTAACACTCAGACACTGGGACTAACAGTACTACTTCTAACAGTCAGACACTGGGACTAACAGTACTACTTCTAACAGTCAGACACTGGGACTAACAGTACTACTTCTAACAGTCAGACACTGGGACTAACAGTACTACTTCTAACAGTCAGACACTGGGACTAACAGTACTACTTCTAACAGTCAGACACTGGGACTAACAGTACTACTTCTAACAGTCATACAATGGGACTGACAATACTACTTCTAACAGTCAGACACTGGGACTAACAGTACTACTTCTAACAGTCATACAATGGGACTGACAATACTACTTCTAACAGTCATACACTGGGACTAACATTACTACTCCTAACAGTCATACACTGGTACTACCACTACTACTTCTGACAGTCAGACACTGGGACTAACAGTACGACTTCTAACAATCATACACTGGGACTAACACTACTACTTCTAACAGTCAGACACTGGGACTAACAGTACTACTTCTAACAGTCAGACACTGGGACTAATAGTACTACTTCTAACAGTCATACAATGGGACTGACAATACTACTTCTAACAGTCAGACACTGGGACTAACAGTACTACTTCTAACAGTCATACAGTGGGACTACTACTCTTCTAACAGTCATACACTGGGACTAACATTACTACTTCTAACAGTCATACACTGGGACTAACAGTCTACTTCTAACAGTCACACACTTGGACTAACACTGGGACAGTAACTGGGACTAACTACTACTTCTAACAGTCAGACACTGGGACATAACACTACTACTTCTAACAGTCAGACACTGGGACTAACAGTACTACTTCTAACAGTCAGACACTGGGACATAACACTACTACTTCTAACTGTCACACACTGGGACTACCACTACTACTTCTAACAGTCAGACACTGGGACTAACACTACTACTTCTAACAGTCATACACTGGGACTACCACTACTACTTCTAACAGTCATACACTGGGACTACCACTACTACTTCTGACAGTCAGACACTGGGACTAACAGTACGACTTCTAACAGTCATACACTGGGACTAACACTACTACTTCTAACAGTCAGACACTGGGACTAACAGTACTACTTCTAACAGTCAGACACTGGGACTAATAGTACTACTTCTAACAGTCAGACACTAGGACTAACAGTACTACTTCTAACACTCAGACACTGGGACTAACAGTACTACTTCTAACAGTCAGACACTGGGACTAACAGTACTACTTCTAACAGTCAGACACTGGGACTAACAGTACTACTTCTAACAGTCAGACACTGGGACTAACAGTACTACTTCTAACAGTCAGACACTGGGACTAACAGTACTACTTCTAACAGTCAGACACTGGGACTAACAGTACTACTTCTAACAGTCATACAATGGGACTGACAATACTACTTCTAACAGTCAGACACTGGGACTAACAGTACTACTTCTAACAGTCATACAATGGGACTGACAATACTACTTCTAACAGTCATACACTGGGACTAACAGTACTACTTCTAACAGTCAGACACTGGGACTAACAGTACTACTTCTAACAGTCATACACTGGGACTAACACTACTACTTCTAACAGTCAGACACTGGGACTAACAGTACTACTTCTAACAGTCAGACACTGGGACTAATAGTACTACTTCTAACAGTCAGACACTGGGACTAACAGTACTACTTCTAACAGTCAGACACTGGGACTAACAGTACTACTTCTAACAGTCAGACACTGGGACTAACAGTACTACTTCTAACAGTCAGACACTGGGACTAACAGTACTACTTCTAACAGTCAGACACTGGGACTAACAGTACTACTTCTAACAGTCAGACACTGGGACTAACAGTACTACTTCTAACAGTCAGACACTGGGACTAACAGTACTACTTCTAACAGTCATACAATGGGACTGACAATACTACTTCTAACAGTCAGACACTGGGACTAACAGTACTACTTCTAACAGTCATACAATGGGACTAACAATACTACTTCTAACAGTCATACACTGGGACTAACATTACTACTCCTAACAGTCATACACTGGGACTAACAGTACTACTTCTAACAGTCAGACACTGGGACTAACAGTACTACTTCTAACAGTCAGACACTGGGACTAACAGTACTACTTCTAACAGTCAGACACTGGGACTAACAGTACTACTTCTAACAGTCAGACACTGGGGTACTACTTCTAACAGTCATACAATGGGACTGACAATACTACTTCTAACAGTCAGACACTGGGACTAACAGTACTACTTCTAACAGTCATACAGTGGGACTGACAATACTACTTCTAACAGTCATACACTGGGACTAACATTACTACTCCTAACAGTCATACACTGGGACTAACAGTGCTACTTCTAACAGTCACACACTTGGACTAACAGTACTACTTCTAACAGTCAGATACTGGGACTAACAGTACTACTTCTAACAGTCAGACACTGGGACATAACACTACTACTTCTAACAGTCAGACACTGGGACTAACAGTACTACTTCTAACAGTCAGACACTGGGACATAACACTACTACTTCTAACTGTCACACACTGGGACTACCACTACTACTTCTAACAGTCAGACACTGGGACTAACAGTACTACTTCTAACAGTCAGACACTGGGACTAACACTACTACTTCTAACAGTCAGACACTGGGACTAACACTACTACTTCTAACAGTCAGACACTGGGACTAACAGTACTACTTCTAACAGTCAGACACTGGGACTAACAGAACTACTTCTAACAGTCAGACACTGGGACTAACACTACTACTTCTAACAGTCATACACTGGGACTACCACTACTACTTCTAACAGTCATACACTGGGACTACCACTACTACTTCTGACAGTCAGACACTGGGACTAACAGTACGACTTCTAACAGTCATACACTGGGACTAACACTACTACTTCTAACAGTCAGACACTGGGACTAACAGTACTACTTCTAACAGTCAGACACTGGGACTAATAGTACTACTTCTAACAGTCAGACACTAGGACTAACAGTACTACTTCTAACACTCAGACACTGGGACTAACAGTACTACTTCTAACAGTCAGACACTGGGACTAACAGTACTACTTCTAACAGTCAGACACTGGGACTAACAGTACTACTTCTAACAGTCAGACACTGGGACTAACAGTACTACTTCTAACAGTCAGACACTGGGACTAACAGTACTACTTCTAACAGTCAGACACTGGGACTAACAGTACTACTTCTAACAGTCATACAATGGGACTGACAATACTACTTCTAACAGTCAGACACTGGGACTAACAGTACTACTTCTAACAGTCATACAATGGGACTGACAATTACTACTTCTAACAGTCATACACTGGGACTAACATTACTACTCCTAACAGTCATACACTGGGGCTACTTCTAACAGTCACACACTTGGACTAACAGTACTACTTCTAACAGTCACACACTGGACTAACAGTACTACTTCTAACAGTCATACACTGGGACACAAGTCTACTAGTTCTAACAGTCATACACTGGGACTAACAGTACTACTAACAGTCATACACTGGGACACAAGTCTACAGTTCTAACAGTCATACACTGGGACTAACAGTACTACTTCTAACAGTCACACACTGGCACTAACAGTACTACTTCTAACAGTCAGACACTGGGACTAACAGTACTACTTCTAACAGTCATACACTGGGACTAACAGTACTAGTTCTTACAGTCAGACACTGGGACTAACAGTACTACTTCTAACAGTCATACACTGGGACTAACAGTACTACTTCTAACAGTCACACACTGGGACATAACAGTACTACTTCTAACAGTCAGACACTGGGACTAACACTACTACTTCTAACAGTCATACACTGGGACTAACACTACTACTTCTAACTGTCAGACACTGGGACTAACAGTACTACTTCTAACAGTCACACACTGGGACTAACAGTACTACTTCTAACAGTCAGACACTGGGACTAACAGTACTACTTCTAACAGTCATACACTGGGACTAACAGTACTACTTCTAACAGTCATACACTGGGACTAACACTACTACTTCTAACAGTCAGACACTGGGACTAACAGTACTACTTCTAACAGTCAGACACTGGGACTAACAGTACTACTTCTAACAGTCAGACACTGGGACTAACAGTACTACTTCTAACAGTCAGACACTGGGACTAACAGTACTACTTCTAACAGTCAGACACTGGGACTAACAGTACTACTTCTAACAGTCAGACACTGGGACTAACAGTACTACTTCTAACAGTCAGACACTGGGACTAACAGTACTACTTCTAACAGTCAGACACTGGGACTAACAGTACTACTTCTAACAGTCATACAATGGGACTGACAATACTACTTCTAACAGTCAGACACTGGGACTAACAGTACTACTTCTAACAGTCATACAATGGGACTGACAATACTACTTCTAACAGTCATACACTGGGACTAACATTACTACTCCTAACAGTCATACACTGGGACTAACAGTGCTACTTCTAACAGTCACACACTTGGACTAACAGTACTACTTCTAACAGTCATACACTGGGACACAAGTCTACTAGTTCTAACAGTCATACACTGGGGTACTACTTCTAACAGTCATACACTGGGACACAAGTCTACTAGTTCTAACAGTCATACACTGGGACTAACACTACTACTTCTAACCGTCACACACTGGCACTAACAGTACTACTTCTAACAGTCATACACTGGGACTAACAGTACTACTTCTAACATTCATACACTGGGACTAACAGTACTGCTTCTAACAGTCAGACACTGGGACTAACAGTACTACTTCTAACAGTCATACACTGGGACTACCACTTCTACTTCTCACACACTGGGACTAACAGTACTACTTCTAACAGTCAGACACTGGAACTAACAGTACTACTTCTAACAGTCACACACTGGGAATAACAGTTCTACTTCTAACAGTCATACACTGGGACTAACACTACTTCTAACGGTCATCAACTGGGACATAAGTCTACTGCTTCTAACAGTCATACACTGGGACTAACACTTCTACTCTAACAGTCAGACACTGGGACTAACACTTCTACTTCTAACACTCACACACTGGGACTAACAGTACTACTTCTAACAGTCAGACACTGGGACTAACAGTACTACTTCTAACAGTCACACACTGGGACTAACACTACTACTTCTAACAGTCATACACTGGGAATAACAGTACTACTTCTTACAGTCAAACACTGGGACTAACAGTACTACATCTAACAGTCACACACTGGGACTAACAGTACTACTTCTAACAGTCATACACTGGGACTAACAGTACTAGTTCTTAACAGTCAGACACTGGGACTAACAGTACTACTTCTAACAGTCATACACTGGGACTAACAGTACTACTTCTAACAGTCACACACTGGGACATAACAGTACTACTTCTAACAGTCAGACACTGGGACTAACACTACTACTTCTAACAGTCATACACTGGGACTAACACTACTACTTCTAACAGTCAGACACTGGGACTAACAGTACTACTTCTAACAGTCACACACTGGGACATAACAGTACTACTTCTAACAGTCACACACTGGCACTAACAGTACTACTTCTAACAGTCAGACACTGGGACTAACAGTACTACTTCTAACAGTCAGACACTGGGACTAATAGTACTACTTCTAACAGTCAGACACTAGGACTAACAGTACTACTTCTAACACTCAGACACTGGGACTAACAGTACTACTTCTAACAGTCAGACACTGGGACTAACAGTACTACTTCTAACAGTCAGACACTGGGACTAACAGTACTACTTCTAACAGTCAGACACTGGGACTAACAGTACTACTTCTAACAGTCAGACACTGGGACTAACAGTACTACTTCTAACAGTCAGACACTGGGACTAACAGTACTACTTCTAACAGTCATACAATGGGACTGACAATACTACTTCTAACAGTCAGACACTGGGACTAACAGTACTACTTCTAACAGTCATACAATGGGACTGACAATACTACTTCTAACAGTCATACACTGGGACTAACATTACTACTCCTAACAGTCATACACTGGGACTAACAGTGCTACTTCTAACAGTCACACACTTGGACTAACAGTACTACTTCTAACAGTCATACACTGGGACTAACACTACTACTTCTAACAGTCATACACTGGGACTAACAGTACTACTTCTAACAGTCATACACTGGGACACAAGTCTACTAGTTCTAACAGTCATACACTGGGACTAACAGTACTACTTCTAACAGTCACACACTGGGACTAACAGTACTACTTCTAACAGTCATACACTGGGACTAACAGTACTACTTCTAACAGTCATACACTGGGACTAACAGTACTACTTCTAACAGTCAGACACTGGGACTAACAGTACTACTTCTAACAGTCATACACTGGGACTACCACTTCTACTTCTCACACACTGGGACTAACAGTACTACTTCTAACAGTCAGACACTGGGACTAACAGTACTACTTCTAACAGTCACACACTGGGACTAACAGTTCTACTTCTAACAGTCATACACTGGGACTAACACTTCTACTTCTAACGGTCATCACTGGGACATAAGTCTACTGCTTCTAACAGTCATACACTGGGACTAACACTACTACTACTAACAGTCAGACACTGGGACTAACACTTCTACTTCTAACACTCACACACTGGGACTAACAGGACTACTTCTAACAGTCAGACACTGGACTAACAGTACTACTTCTAACAGTCAGACACTGGGACTAACACTACTACTTCTAACAGTCATACACTGGGAATAACAGTACTACTTCTACAGTCAAACACTGGGACTAACAGTACTACATCTAACAGTCACACACTGGGACAGTACTACTTCTAACAGTCATACACTGGGACTAACAGTACTACTTCTAACAGTCAGACACTGGGACTAACAGTACTACTTCTAACAGTCATACACTGGGACTAACAGTACTACTTCTAACAGTCACACACTGGGACTAACAGTACAGTCAGACACTGGGACTAACAGTACTACTTCTAACAGTCATACACTGGGACTAACACTACTACTTCTAACAGTCAGACACTGGGACTAACAGTACTACTTCTAACAGTCATACACTGGGACATAACAGTACTACTTCTAACAGTCAGACACTGGGACTAACAGTACTACTTCTAACAGTCAGACACTGGGACTAACAGTACTACTTCTAACAGTCAGACACTGGGACTAACAGTACTACTTCTAACAGTCAGACACTGGGACTAACAGTACTACTTCTAACAGTCAGACACTGGGACTAACAGTACTACTTCTAACAGTCAGACACTGGGACTAACAGTACTACTTCTAACAGTCAGACACTGGGACTAACAGTACTACTTCTAACAGTCATACAATGGGACTGACAATACTACTTCTAACAGTCAGACACTGGGACTAACAGTACTACTTCTAACAGTCATACAATGGGACTGACAATACTACTTCTAACAGTCATACACTGGGACTAACATTACTACTCCTAACAGTCATACACTGGGACTAACAGTACTACTTCTAACAGTCAGACACTTGGACTAACAGTACTACTTCTAACAGTCATACACTGGGACACAAGTCTACTAGTTCTAACAGTCATACACTGGGACTAACAGTACTACTTCTAACAGTCATACACTGGGACACAAGTCTACTAGTTCTAACAGTCATACACTGGGACTAACAGTACTACTTCTAAAGTCACACACTGGGACATAACAGTACTACTTCCAACAGTCAGACACTGGGACTAACAGTACTACTTCTAACATTCATACACTGGGACAGTACTGCTTCTTACAGTCAGACACTGGGACTAACAGTACTACTTCTAACAGTCATACACTGGGACTACCACTTCTACTTCTCACACACTGGGACTAACAGTACTACTTCTAACAGTCAGACACTGGGACTAACAGTACTACTTCTAACAGTCACACACTGGGACTAACAGTACTACTTCTAACAGTCATACACTGGGACTAACACTTCTACTTCTAACGGTCATCAACTGGGACATAAGTCTACTGCTTCTAACAGTCTACACTGGGACTAACACTTCTACTACTAACAGTCAGACACTGGGACTAACACTACTACTTCTAACAGTCACACACTGGGACTAACAGGACTACTTCTAACAGTCAGACACTGGAACTAACAGTACTACTTCTAACAGTCACACACTGGGACTAACACTACTACTTCTAACAGTCATACACTGGGAATAACAGTCAGTCAAACACTGGGACTAACAGTACTACATCTAACAGTCACACACTGGCACTAACAGTACTACTTCTAACAGTCTTACACTGGGACTAACAGTACTACTTCTTACAGTCAGACACTGGGACTAACAGTACTACTTCTAACAGTCATACACTGGGACTAACAGTACTACTTCTTACAGTCAGACACTGGGACTAACAGTACTACTTCTAACAGTCAGACACTGGGACTAACACTACTACTTCTACAGTCATACACTGGGACTAACACTACTACTTCTAAGTCAGACACTGGGACTAACAGTACTACTTCTAACAGTCACACACTGGGACTAACAGTACTACTTCTAACAGTCAGACACTGGGACTAACAGTACTACTTCTAACAGTCATACACTGGGACTAACAGTACTACTTCTAACAGTCATACACTGGGACTAACACTACTACTTCTAACAGTCAGACACTGGGACTAACAGTACTACTTCTAACAGTCAGACACTGGGACTAACAGTACTACTTCTAACAGTCAGACACTGGGACTAACAGTACTACTTCTAACAGTCAGACACTGGGACTAACAGTACTACTTCTAACAGTCAGACACTGGGACTAACAGTACTACTTCTAACAGTCAGACACTGGGACTAACAGTACTACTTCTAACAGTCAGACACTGGGACTAACAGTACTACTTCTAACAGTCAGACACTGGGACTAACAGTACTACTTCTAACAGTCATACAATGGGACTGACAATACTACTTCTAACAGTCAGACACTGGGACTAACAGTACTACTTCTAACAGTCATACAATGGGACTGACAATACTACTTCTAACAGTCATACACTGGGACTAACATTACTACTCCTAACAGTCATACACTGGGACTAACAGTGCTACTTCTAACAGTCACACACTTGGACTAACAGTACTACTTCTAACAGTCATACACTGGGACACAAGTCTACTAGTTCTAACAGTCATACACTGGGACTAACAGTACTACTTCTAACAGTCATACACTGGGACACAAGTCTACTAGTTCTAACAGTCATACACTGGGACTAACAGTACTACTTCTAACAGTCACACACTGGGACTAACAGTACTACTTCTAACAGTCATACACTGGGACTAACAGTACTACTTCTAACAGTCATACACTGGGACTAACAGTACTACTTCTAACAGTCAGACACTGGGACTAACAGTACTACTTCTAACAGTCATACACTGGGACTACCACTTCTACTTCTCACACACTGGGACTAACAGTACTACTTCTAACAGTCAGACACTGGAACTAACAGTACTACTTCTAACAGTCACACACTGGGAATAACAGTTCTACTTCTAACAGTCATACACTGGGACTAACACGTGCTACTTCTAACGGTCATCAACTGGGACATAAGTCTACTGCTTCTAACAGTCATACACTGGGACTAACACTTCTACTACTAACAGTCAGACACTGGGACTAACACTTCTACTTCTAACACTCACACACTGGGACTAACAGGACTACTTCTAACAGTCAGACACTGGGACTAACAGTACTACTTCTAACAGTCACACACTGGGACTAACACTACTACTTCTAACAGTCATACACTGGGAATAACAGTACTACTTCTTACAGTCAAACACTGGGACTAACAGTACTACATCTAACAGTCACACACTGGGACTAACAGTACTACTTCTAACAGTCATACACTGGGACTAACAGTACTAGTTCTTACAGTCAGACACTGGGACTAACAGTACTACTTCTAACAGTCATACACTGGGACTAACAGTACTACTTCTAACAGTCACACACTGGGACATAACAGTACTACTTCTTACAGTCAGACACTGGGACTAACACTACTACTTCTTACAGTCATACACTGGGACTAACACTACTACTTCTAACTGTCAGACACTGGGACTAACAGTACTACTTCTAACAGTCACACACTGGGACATAACAGTACTACTTCTAACCGTCACACACTGGCACTAACAGTACTACTTCTAACAGTCAGACACTGGGACTAACAGTACTACTTCTAACAGTCAGACACTGGGACTAATAGTACTACTTCTAACAGTCAGACACTAGGACTAACAGTACTACTTCTAACACTCAGACACTGGGACTAACAGTACTACTTCTAACAGTCAGACACTGGGACTAACAGTACTACTTCTAACAGTCAGACACTGGGACTAACAGTACTACTTCTAACAGTCAGACACTGGGACTAACAGTACTACTTCTAACAGTCAGACACTGGGACTAACAGTACTACTTCTAACAGTCAGACACTGGGACTAACAGTACTACTTCTAACAGTCATACAATGGGACTGACAATACTACTTCTAACAGTCAGACACTGGGACTAACAGTACTACTTCTAACAGTCATACAATGGGACTGACAATACTACTTCTAACAGTCATACACTGGGACTAACATTACTACTCCTAACAGTCATACACTGGGACTAACAGTGCTACTTCTAACAGTCACACACTTGGACTAACAGTACTACTTCTAACAGTCATACACTGGGACACAAGTCTACTAGTTCTAACAGTCATACACTGGGACTAACAGTACTACTTCTAACAGTCATACACTGGGACACAAGTCTACTAGTTCTAACAGTCATACACTGGGACTAACAGTACTACTTCTAACCGTCACACACTGGCACTAACAGTACTACTTCTAACAGTCATACACTGGGACTAACAGTACTACTTCTAACATTCATACACTGGGACTAACAGTACTGCTTCTTACAGTCAGACACTGGGACTAACAGTACTACTTCTAACAGTCATACACTGGGACTACCACTTCTACTTCTCACACACTGGGACTAACAGTACTACTTCTAACAGTCAGACACTGGAACTAACAGTACTACTTCTAACAGTCACACACTGGGAATAACAGTTCTACTTCTAACAGTCATACACTGGGACTAACACTTCTACTTCTAACGGTCATCAACTGGGACATAAGTCTACTGCTTCTAACAGTCATACACTGGGACTAACACTTCTACTACTAACAGTCAGACACTCTAACACTTCTACTTCTAACACTCACACACTGGGACTAACAGGACTACTTCTAACAGTCAGACACTGGAACTAACAGTACTACTTCTAACAGTCACACACTGGGACTAACACTACTACTTCTAACAGTCATACACTGGGAATAACAGTACTACTTCTTACAGTCAAACACTGGGACTAACAGTACTACATCTAACAGTCACACACTGGCACTAACAGTACTACTTCTAACAGTCATACACTGGGACTAACAGTACTAGTTCTTACAGTCAGACACTGGGACTAACAGTACTACTTCTAACAGTCATACACTGGGACTAACAGTACTACTTCTAACAGTCACACACTGGGACATAACAGTACTACTTCTTACAGTCAGACACTGGGACTAACACTACTACTTCTTACAGTCATACACTGGGACTAACACTACTACTTCTAACTGTCAGACACTGGGACTAACAGTACTACTTCTAACAGTCACACACTGGGACATAACAGTACTACTTCTAACCGTCACACACTGGCACTAACAGTACTACTTCTAACAGTCAGACACTGGGACTAACAGTACTACTTCTAACAGTCAGACACTGGGACTAATAGTACTACTTCTAACAGTCAGACACTAGGACTAACAGTACTACTTCTAACACTCAGACACTGGGACTAACAGTACTACTTCTAACAGTCAGACACTGGGACTAACAGTACTACTTCTAACAGTCAGACACTGGGACTAACAGTACTACTTCTAACAGTCAGACACTGGGACTAACAGTACTACTTCTAACAGTCAGACACTGGGACTAACAGTACTACTTCTAACAGTCAGACACTGGGACTAACAGTACTACTTCTAACAGTCATACAATGGGACTGACAATACTACTTCTAACAGTCATACACTGGGACTAACAGTACTACTTCTAACAGTCATACAATGGGACTGACAATACTACTTCTAACAGTCATACACTGGGACTAACATTACTACTCCTAACAGTCATACACTGGGACTAACAGTGCTACTTCTAACAGTCACACACTTGGACTAACAGTACTACTTCTAACAGTCATACACTGGGACACAAGTCTACTAGTTCTAACAGTCATACACTGGGACTAACAGTACTACTTCTAACAGTCATACACTGGGACACAAGTCTACTAGTTCTAACAGTCATACACTGGGACTAACAGTACTACTTCTAACCGTCACACACTGGCACTAACAGTACTACTTCTAACAGTCATACACTGGGACTAACAGTACTACTTCTAACATTCATACACTGGGACTAACAGTACTGCTTCTTACAGTCAGACACTGGGACTAACAGTACTACTTCTAACAGTCATACACTGGGACTACCACTTCTACTTCTCACACACTGGGACTAACAGTACTACTTCTAACAGTCAGACACTGGAACTAACAGTACTACTTCTAACAGTCACACACTGGGAATAACAGTTCTACTTCTAACAGTCATACACTGGGACTAACACTTCTACTTCTAACGGTCATCAACTGGGACATAAGTCTACTGCTTCTAACAGTCATACACTGGGACTAACACTTCTACTACTAACAGTCAGACACTGGGACTAACACTTCTACTTCTAACACTCACACACTGGGACTAACAGTACTACTTCTAACAGTCAGACACTGGGACTAATAGTACTACTTCTAACAGTCAGACACTAGGACTAACAGTACTACTTCTAACACTCAGACACTGGGACTAACAGTACTACTTCTAACAGTCAGACACTGGGACTAACAGTACTACTTCTAACAGTCAGACACTGGGACTAACAGTACTACTTCTAACAGTCAGACACTGGGACTAACAGTACTACTTCTAACAGTCAGACACTGGGACTAACAGTACTACTTCTAACAGTCAGACACTGGGACTAACAGTACTACTTCTAACAGTCATACAATGGGACTGACAATACTACTTCTAACAGTCATACACTGGGACTAACAGTACTACTTCTAACAGTCATACAATGGGACTGACAATACTACTTCTAACAGTCATACACTGGGACTAACATTACTACTCCTAACAGTCATACACTGGGACTAACAGTGCTACTTCTAACAGTCACACACTTGGACTAACAGTACTACTTCTAACAGTCATACACTGGGACACAAGTCTACTAGTTCTAACAGTCATACACTGGGACTAACAGTACTACTTCTAACAGTCATACACTGGGACACAAGTCTACTAGTTCTAACAGTCATACACTGGGACTAACAGTACTACTTCTAACCGTCACACACTGGCACTAACAGTACTACTTCTAACAGTCATACACTGGGACTAACAGTACTACTTCTAACATTCATACACTGGGACTAACAGTACTGCTTCTTACAGTCAGACACTGGGACTAACAGTACTACTTCTAACAGTCATACACTGGGACTACCACTTCTACTTCTCACACACTGGGACTAACAGTACTACTTCTAACAGTCAGACACTGGAACTAACAGTACTACTTCTAACAGTCACACACTGGGAATAACAGTTCTACTTCTAACAGTCATACACTGGGACTAACACTTCTACTTCTAACGGTCATCAACTGGGACATAAGTCTACTGCTTCTAACAGTCATACACTGGGACTAACACTTCTACTACTAACAGTCAGACACTGGGACTAACACTTCTACTTCTAACACTCACACACTGGGACTAACAGGACTACTTCTAACAGTCAGACACTGGAACTAACAGTACTACTTCTAACAGTCACACACTGGGACTAACACTACTACTTCTAACAGTCATACACTGGGAATAACAGTACTACTTCTTACAGTCAAACACTGGGACTAACAGTACTACATCTAACAGTCACACACTGGCACTAACAGTACTACTTCTAACAGTCATACACTGGGACTAACAGTACTAGTTCTTACAGTCAGACACTGGGACTAACAGTACTACTTCTAACAGTCATACACTGGGACTAACAGTACTACTTCTAACAGTCACACACTGGGACATAACAGTACTACTTCTTACAGTCAGACACTGGGACTAACACTACTACTTCTTACAGTCATACACTGGGACTAACACTACTACTTCTAACTGTCAGACACTGGGACTAACAGTACTACTTCTAACAGTCACACACTGGGACATAACAGTACTACTTCTAACCGTCACACACTGGCACTAACAGTACTACTTCTAACAGTCATACACTGGGACTAACAGTACTACTTCTAACAGTCATACACTGGGACTAACAGTACTGCTTCTTACAGTCAGACACTGGGACTAACAGTACTACTTCTAACAGTCATACACTGGGACTAACACTTCTACTTCTAACGGTCATCAACTGGGACATAAGTCTACTGCTTCTAACAGTCATACACTGGGACTAACACTTCTACTACTAACAGTCAGACACTGGGACTAACACTTCTACTTCTAACACTCACACACTGGGACTAACAGGACTACTTCTAACAGTCAGACACTGGAACTAACAGTACTACTTCTAACAGTCACACACTGGGACTAACACTACTACTTCTAACAGTCATACACTGGGAATAACAGTACTACTTCTTACAGTCAAACACTGGGACTAACAGTACTACATCTAACAGTCACACACTGGCACTAACAGTACTACTTCTAACAGTCATACACTGGGACTAACAGTACTAGTTCTTACAGTCAGACACTGGGACTAACAGTACTACTTCTAACAGTCATACACTGGGACTAACAGTACTACTTCTAACAGTCACACACTGGGACATAACAGTACTACTTCTTACAGTCAGACACTGGGACTAACACTACTACTTCTTACAGTCATACACTGGGACTAACACTACTACTTCTAACTGTCAGACACTGGGACTAACAGTACTACTTCTAACAGTCACACACTGGGACATAACAGTACTACTTCTTACAGTCAGACACTGGGACTAACAGTACTACTTCTAACAGTCATACACTGGGACTAACAGTACTACTTCTAGCAGTCATACACTGGGACATAACACTACTAGTTCTAACAGTCATACACTGGGACTAACAGTACTACTTCTAACAGTCAGACACTGGGACTAACAGTACTACTTCTAACAGTCAGACACTGGGACTAACAGTACTACTTCTAACAGTCAGACACTGGGACTAACAGTACTACTTCTAACAGTCAGACACTGGGACTAACAGTACTACTTCTAACAGTCAGACACTGGGACTAACAGTACTACTTCTAACAGTCAGACAGTGGGACTAACAGTACTACTTCTAACAGTCAGACACTGGGACTAACAGTACTACTTCTAACAGTCAGACACTGGGACTAACAGTACTACTTCTAGCAGTCATACACTGGGACATAACACTACTAGTTCTAACAGTCATACACTGGGACTAACAGTACTACTTCTAACAGTCAGACACTGGGACTAACAGTACTACTTCTAACAGTCAGACACTGGGACTAACAGTACTACTTCTAACAGTCAGACACTGGGACTAACAGTACTACTTCTAACAGTCAGACAGTGGGACTAACAGTACTACTTCTAACAGTCAGACACTGGGACTAACAGTACTACTTCTAACAGTCAGACACTGGGACTAACAGTACTACTTCTAGCAGTCATACACTGGGACATAACACTACTAGTTCTAACAGTCATACACTGGGACTAACAGTACTACTTCTAACAGTCAGACACTGGGACTAACAGTACTACTTCTAACAGTCAGACACTGGGACTAACAGTACTACTTCTAACAGTCAGACACTGGGACTAACAGTACTACTTCTAACATTCCGATACCAGCTCGGGTGCAGTCTTATCCCTTCCTACTCCCTCCTAGCTCCTACCACTCTTTTTACTTCAAGACGTTCGACAGGAGGAA
Source organism: Oncorhynchus gorbuscha (assembly GCF_021184085.1). Lineage (NCBI taxonomy): Eukaryota > Metazoa > Chordata > Actinopteri > Salmoniformes > Salmonidae > Oncorhynchus > Oncorhynchus gorbuscha. The sequence continues at coordinate 81,066,850 of NC_060175.1, read as the reverse complement.
TTGACTATGTCGCGTACACAGACTGCCCCCTTCCTTTGCTTTGTGTATTGGAATGTTTCACCATGATCCTTATCCACATTTATGCGATATTCTGCAGCTTGTGTCACTGTCTGTGTTCATGTTAGATAGAACCATACTGATCCCATATAAATAGAAGGCATCTGGCATGGTGGAATGGATTCAGTCCAGTCATTCCTGACATAGGCAGTGAGCAATGTGTTTAGGGTTGTTGTGGCGAGTTAGAACATATGTATTGGCGCTGGTATGGAAGCATGTTGTGAAATTCCATTCGTCCAAAATTGCTGTATGGTGATTGACGGCAGACCATGTCTAATGTGATGTCTGTTCCTCTTTTCTGCGTCCCAA